>NC_068435.1:27864868-28524868 GCF_023373465.1 Oncorhynchus keta | reverse complement strand
TTCTCTCGTTAACACAGGTGCGAGTGTTGACGAGGACAAGGCTGGAGATCACTCTGTCATCCTGATTGAGTTCGAATAACAGGCTGGAAGCTTCAAAAGAAGGGTGGTGCTTGGAATCATTGTTCTTCCTCTGTCAACCATGGTTACCTGCAAGGAAACACGTGCCAAGGATATTGCTGCCAGTAAGGTTGCACCTCAATCAACCATTTATCGGATCATCAAGAACTTCAAGAAGAGCGGTTCAATTGTTGTGAAGAAGGCTTCAGGGCGCCCAAGAAAGTCCAGCAAGCGCCAGGACCGTCTCCTAAAGTTGATTCAGCTGCGGGATCAAGGCACCACCAGTACAGAGCTTGCTCAGGAATGGCAGCAGGCAGGTGTGAGTGCATCTGCACACACAGTGAGACAAAGACTTTTGGAGGATGGCCTGGTGTCACAAAGGGCAGCAAAGAATCCACTTCTCTCCAGGAAAAACATCAGAGACAGACTGATATTCTGCAAAAGGTACAGGGATTGGACTGGTGAGGACTGGGGTAAAGTCATTTTCTCCGATGAATCCCCTTTCCGATTGTTTGGGGCATCCGGAAAAAAGCTTGTCCGAAGACAAGGTGAGCGCTACCATCAGTCTTGTGTCATGCCAACAGTAAAGCATCCTGAGACCATTCATGTGTGGGGTTGCTTCTCAGCCAAGGGAGTGGGCTCACTTACAATTTTGCCTAAGAACACAGCCATGAATAAAGAATGACACCAACATATCCTCCGAGAGCAACTTCTCCCAACCATCCAGGAACAGTTTGGTGACGATCAATGCCTTTTCCAGCATGATGGAGCACCTTGCCATAAGGCAAAAGTGATAACTAAGTGGCTCGGGGAACAAAACATCGATATTTAGGGTCCATGGCCAGGAAACTCCCCAGACCTTAATCCCATTGAGAACTTGTGGTCAATCCTCAAGAGGCGGGTAGACAAACAAAACCCCACAAATTCTGACAAACTCCAAGCTTTGAATATGCAAGAATGGGCTGCCATTAGTCAGGATGTGGCCCAGAAGCTAATTAACACCATGCCAGGGCGGATTGCAGAGGTCTTGAAAAAGAAGGGTTACCACTGCAAATATTGACTCTTTGCATCAACTTCATGTAATTGTCAATAAAAGCCTTTGACACTTATGAAATGCTTGTAATTATACTTCGGTATTCCATAGTAACATCTGACAAAAATATTGAAAGACACTGAAGCAGCAAACTTTGTGAAATATAATATTTGTGTCATTCTCAAAACTTTTGGCCATGACTGTACTTGTACAGTAGTAGGTATACTAAGCTGTGCAGCTCCCCCAGGACTGCCACGCAGAAAAAACACCTGTTAGTTTACACTATCAACTTCCCTCTAAGGTGGGAATGGTGATCGAATCAACTTAATATTAGCCCATTTCAACCAAAACAAATCTAACTATGCAAGACTTAGTCTGTGATTTTGATTAAGCAGAGCGAATCGGAGTTGGATTTTATTGCATTGACAGGAATGAGCGCTAGCGAGTAGATGCGTTTGCTTTCAGATCTTAACTCGCGTGTAGCCGCATGTGCACATTTGTTAATATTCTTTGTTAGTTAGTGAGTTATTAGCCCAGTTATAGATAATTTCTGGTGAACAATGGGGGATTGATTTCTTCCTACAACAGCAAAAAGTATGTAGATTTCTAGCCATCTTTGTAAAGCGAGTCAGGTAAATAACTTTTTTTAATGTCGTAAAGGGGCAGTGTTGTATTTTGAGACAGACCTGAATAACGTAAAACTCCAATTAAACGCCAAGTCTCAAATAGCTGCCTGTCCCTTTAAATAGCCTGGCAATGGCGCAGATTTCAGCAAATAAACACCTGTTTCAAATAAACGTCGGGTCGAAATGAATTACCATGAATTGATTGCAGGGTTTAATGTTTGATTTGTTACATTAAATAATTCTGTAATGACTCTAATTATGGTAATCATCAGTATTTCGACAGTAGGAACTGCTAGCCATTGCCTGCTAACAGCTGAGAACTTCTAGCCATTGGCTGCTAACAGATGAGAACTGCTAGCCATTGGCTGCTAACAGCTGAGAACTGCTAGCTAACTGGCAAGCATAAAAACAGTCAACAGCTTTAGGATTACAGACGGCTAACGTCTGATGGCCAACGGAGATGGCAGCATTGCGACTAGCTCTTAAGGAACTCTGCAGTATTTTGTTGTTTATGTACTATTTTTTACGTTATTGGCTCAGGAATTGTTTTGTGTCATTACATACAGCCGGGAAGAACTATTGGATATTATAGCGGCGGTTACTCACCAGAATTTCCAGCATCACGACCAGGATTACGACCTCCCTGGAGCGGATCCTTTGTTTGCTCTCCCCAGAGCAATTTAACTTATTCCAGAGGCTGACCCAGAACAATGCCGGTGGAGGAGAGGTACTCGAGGCTGTCTTCTGGTCCAAAATAGGAAGCGTGCACACCACCCACTCCCGAGTGTTTTACTCGCTAACGTCCAATCTTTGCATAATAAAATAGACGAGCTCAAGGCGAGAGTTGGTTTTCAGAGAGACCCCCGGGGATTGTAACATACTCTGCTTCACCGAAACATGGCTCTCTCTCGAGATATACTGTCTGACTCTGTAAAGCCAGTTGGGTTCTCAGTACAGCATGCTGACAAGAACAAACATCTCTCCGGGTAGCAGTAGGGTGGAGGTATACGTTTTATGATTAACAACTTATGGTGTAACTGTGATAACATACAGGAACGCAAGTCCTTCTGTTCACCTGACCTAGAATATCTCACAATCAAATGCCGACCGTACTATCTCCCAAGAGATTTTTCATCAATAATAGCCTCTGTCGTGGTATCCCCCCAATGCGGATACCACGACAGCCCTCAAAGAACTTCACTAGACTTTATGCAAACTGGAAACCACATATCCTGAGGCTGCATTTACTGTAGCTGGGGATTTTAACAAAGCAAATTTGAGGAGAAGGCTCCCGAAATTCTATCAACATATTGATTGTTGTACTCGTGCTGCTAAAACTCTCAACCATTGTTTTACTACCTTCCAGAATGCATATAAGGCCATCCCTGCCCTCCAAATCGGACCACGAATCCATCTTGCTCCTCCCCTCCTATAGGCAGAAACTCAAACAGGAAGCACTCGTGGTGAGGACTATTCAACGCTGGTCTGACCAATTGGAATCCACGCTTCAAGATTGTTTTGATCACGTGGCCTGGGATATGTTCAGAGTAGCTTCAGAAAATAATATCGACACATTTACCGATATGGTGAATGAGTTTATCAGGAAGTTCATATGAGATGTTGTATCCACTGTGACTATTAAAACCTTCCACCACCAGAAACCATGGATAGATGTGAGAATACGCGCATAACGGAAAGCACAAACCACCGTATTTAACCAGGGCAAGAAGACTGGGAATATGGAAGAATGCAAACAGTGTAGTTATTCCCTCTGCAAAGCAATCAAGCAGGCTAAATGTCGGTATAGGGACAAAGTTAAGTCCCACTTCAACGGCTCAGACACGAGACGTATGCGACAGGGTCTACAGACAATCACGGATCATAAAAGGAAAACCAGCTACGTCGCGGACACCGACCTCTTGCTTCCACACAGGCTGAACCCCTTCTTCACTCGCTTTGAAGATAATACAGTGCCACCGACGCAGCCCGCTATCAAGGAGCAAGTGCTCTGCTTCTCTGTGGCCAAAGTAAGTAGGACATTTAAGAGTGTTAACACTCGCAAGGCTGCCGGCCCAGATGGTATCCCTAGCTCCATCCTTGGAGCATGCGCAGACCAGCTGGCTGGTGTGTTTACAGATATATTCAATCTCTCCCTATCCCAGTCTGTTGTCCCCACATGCTTCAAGATGGCCACCATTGTCCCTGTACCTAAGAAAGCAAAGGTAAATTAACTAAATGACTATCACTTACCTCTGTCATCATGAAGTGTTTTGCGAGACTAGTCAAGGATCATATCACCTCCACCTTCCCTACCAACCTAGACCCACACCTCCTCTTCGCTGATCCTCAACACTGGGGCCCCACAAGGGTATGTGCTCAGCCCCCTCCTGTACTCCCTGTTCACCCATGGCTGCATGGCCAAGCACGCCTCCAACTCAATCATCAAGTTTGCAGATGACACAACAGTAGTAGGTTTGACTACCAACAATGATGAAACAGCCTACAGGGAGTAGGTGATGGGAGTGTGGTGCCAGGAAATGTTGTGAAACTGCTAGATATTACGTGTTAGATAGTACTGTACTGTCGGAGCTAGAAGCACCAGCATTTCGCTACACCTGCAATAACATCTGCTAAACACGTGTATGTGACCAATACAATTTGATTTGATTTGATTTAGAAATCGGCTGATCACCTTCTAGTGGTGAAAGTAATAACTGCCGAAAAAGCACAAAAAGGATGAGAAATTATTTTTAAGACAAATGAAATGTGACACAGTGTGTAAATGATAACACATTAGTGCCAAAAATGAAGAAATGTATTAAAATGCTGGAAGTGTATGCTGGGTTTAAACAATAAACTATGCAAATGAGCAAAATCGGTGTGTATTAAAGAAATAGATGCCTGGCTCAAATAGAAGCCTGTCTCTAATGAGCGCCTATTGTGTTCAGAGATTTGAGGAAATAAATGCCTGGGCTACTCATTAAGTTTTAAATGCCTGGGCTACTCATTAAGTTAATAAATGCCTGGGCTACTCATTAAGTTTTACGCTAAGCAGCCACTAAGTAGGTAGAGGGTACCATCGTATTTTCTGTAACAATAATGGTATGGGAATAATATGTCATTAAAATTGTATAATGTGGTTTCTTACTTCCTACAACACAAAACAACAACAATTTCAGTCACCTACTTGCCTGAAGGTCAAGTGGCATTTCAACTCTACATGTAGGCCTACATTGAACACCACACATTGACTGCTACTGTAGGCTGTATCATAGAATGGCTATTTTAATACCTATTTCCATGTGAAGATTATTATGATGGTAGTTCACTCTGATAGAGCTATATTATGATCAAATAGCCACAGTAGCCTACTTGGCCACTATTATAACTGTAACTTAAAGCAGGTACAGCCTCAGTGTTCACAGTAAACTCGCACCGGAAGCTGCACAGAATGTTCACAAAGTTGAAGTCTCCGCTCAGCAGTCCGAAAATTTGCTCAGTGACCCCCTCCTAAAATGGAAGGAACATTATGACTTGGCCGCGTGAATGGTAATGAAATCAGTTTTACTGTAGCTCTGTAGGTATTCTTTATGAATTTCATGTTCCATTAGGTGATTTGAAGGTGATTCAGAGGCCTGGATGAGAGAGGAGACGCTCCATCCCCATCTCCTTGCTCTCTCCTTCCCAGGCTGTTCTAATTTGACACCCTGAGCATCGGAGAGGGTCGGGTTATCTAGGTGGGGGAATGGGAGGACACATCAGAATTCATTAAGACTAGAAGCCTCTCCCCTCATCCAATGCTAATGGCATCAGAGGTTAGCAGAGAGGAGGCGAGCAGAGAGAGAGGGAGGAGAGAGAGATAGTAAGAGAAAGAGAGGGAAGAGAGAGAGAGATAGTAAGAGAAAGAGAGGGAAGAGAGATAGAACGAGACAAGGTTCATGGTCTTGATACTATTCCGTACGACTACGTGATATAACATACCACCGTTTGCTCAGTACAAATATATTTCTGAATGTCCCTTTAAAATGCTAATTCTGAGTAGGTTGCAGTGTGAAAGAAGACCACTCTGCCTTTGCCAGTCGTAATGCACTATGACAACCCGAGCACTTTCCTGCAGTAGGCTATACGATGGTGAACTGCACTGCTGAAACGCAGAATCAAGTTGCTTGTGTTGCTTGTGTTGCTTGTGTTGCTTGTGCAATCAGACCTTTTGAGTGTTTAATTACCCTATGCGGCTCCAGTAATCTACGGCCTCCAAGACCACTGAGAGGAGTCGTGTGTCAACGGCAGCCTCACGTCACCTATCTAAAATGGACCTGTCAGCCAGGTAAAGTGGCAGCTGGAGTGTATTGAAATAGCCTTGGTATTTTCACCACCAGGGCCTGAGCAGTTACCTGCCGCAACAACTAAGAAAATTGCAGGGGCAAAAGTGAATATCACTATTAAAATAAAAGGGTTATCTAAAACATCATACACTTTCTTGTTTCCCCATTGAGCCACTGAGGAGATGGTGGAAATATTTTACAGCTTGATGACAGAAGGAAAAGGACTGAAAGAGGCATAATGATGAGAAAGCGTGTTCAATCTACACTGAGTGTACAAAACATTAGGAACTATTCGAGTTGCACCCCGTTTTGGCCTCAGAACAGCCTCAATTTGTGTAGTCCTGGACTGCTAGGTGTCGAAAGCGTTCCACAGGGATGCTGGTCCATGTTGACTCCAATACTTCACACAGTTGTGTCATGTGGCTGGATGTCCTTTGTGTTGTGGACCATTCTTGACACACACAGGAAACTGTTGAGCGTGGAAAAACCCAGCAGCCTTGTAGTTTTTGACACACTCAAACCGGTGCACGCTTTCGTCTTGCCCATTCACACTCTGAATGGCACACATACACAATCCATGTCTCAATTGTCTCAAGGCTTAAAAATCCTTCTTTAACCCATCTCCTCCCATTCATCTACATTGATTGAAGTGGATTTAACAAGTAACATCAATAAGCAATCATAGTTTTCACCTGGATTCAGCTGGTCAATCTATGTCATGGAAAGAGCAGGTGTTCCCTTCAAATCGAGGTTTCAGGGGGTTAAATGCCTCTTTCCCATCCATCCACCACAACCATTAATCACAACGTCTCTCCAGCCATCCGTCTGACTCATAAATTTAATTCCAGCCTATTACTAGTGAACTTTTAAAGCCATCCTTCATTAATGTTAATGTTTTCTTTAGTGGAGGCCAATGGTGGTTAGAACTACATGGCTGCTTTCCCAAGCTTGTTTAACAGGCTCCAGACAGAGATGGATGCTCTATGCCACCTGATAGGCTCTGGGAGCCATCCATCACCTTGAGGACCCACCCACACAACCAGCAAGCCATAACAGGGCCAGGCGGTAGTGTGGTTGATTGACAGCTTTATATGTGTGGTGGCTGGAGTGATGGAGGCGAGACTAGATGTGTGGTTTGTGTTCCAGAACTCTCCGCTGGCCTACTTTCTGAAATGAGTTGTAAAGTGGAGAACAAAATCAAATCAAATCAAAATCAAGAGTGAGAGAGGAAATCAATCACATTGTTGCCATGTGAGCATACATGAGTGTTATCAAACACACAAACAAAACACTTACAAAACTTATTAGGCAGATGACACTAAAACAAATAAATTAAACATATTAAAAGCTGGCGAGTGGCGCAGTGGTCCAAGGCACTGCATCTCAGTCACTACAGTCCCTGGTTCAAATCCAGGCTGTATCACACAATCAGTAGGCCGTCATTGTAAATAAGAATTTGTTCTTAACTGACTTGCTTAGTTAAATAAAGGTTAAATGAAACAGATATATATAACTATGTAGCATTTTCATAAGACCAGGAAAAAAGAAAACCCATGTCTGTCTATTGCTTCTAATGACGCTCCGAATGAATTCACCGTCAACCGAATATTTTCTCACTTCCAGTGGTTGTAACACCAAACAGTACAAGCAAATATATATCAAACAACCATAAATCATTAAACATGATTGATTTGTCATATTTAGTATGTTTTATGTGTTTTTAATGGTGTCCAGAAGCTCATTGTACTGCATTTAGTTTTAAAACATCAACAGTTATTATCATAAACATTATTATTACACTCCCATACTCCCCAATTAACTGTATAAATAGACATATTCCTGAAATGGCTCAATAAAACAGACCAAACTGAACACGCACGCACGCACGCACGCACGCACGCACGCACGCACGCACGCACGCACACACACACACACACACACACACACACACACACACACACACACACACACACACACACACACACACACACACACACATATTCTGTATTCTCTCACACACATAAACACAAATGTCAGCGCACAAAACATTAAAAAGCTATAACATGAACAAGTACGTGGGAAGTGTAAAATTCTTTACATGGTAGTAATGTTTTATGAGAGGCCTTATATCTACCCAGGGGCTGTATATTCTGGATGTGGAGCCGTCAAGGAATAGAAAGGGGGGGGGGGTTCAGTTCGTTCACAGAAGACATAGTAAATTTGGACAGTAAGTAGTATCACCCCAGCGGCGCGGTACACCGCACATTCGCAACGCCCCATTTAACCGCACACGGCGCTCCCCTCTGCTGGATTCATTTGCATACTTCAGCAGGGCCTTGTCGGATGAAGACGGATGGAAGAAAATCAGGCTCACTGAAACAACTGTTTTATCAAGGTTAAACTATCCACAGAGCTCTTAGGCCCCTTCCTTTATCCCGCAGAGGCTCTCCCAATATCAATAGGATGGAATTGGTGGAGAGAAGGAAGGAGAGGAGGGAAACGCTCTATAAAAGGAAGTCACGGGGACATGAAGGGTCTTTATGTATTTGTGGGAGGAGACTGCTAGACATGTTGTCCAAGGCCATCTCCTATAAAACTAGGGGTTAGGAGCGGGTCTGAAAAGGGCAAAAGTCAAATATCACAATAGAAGAGTTATCTTCAGATCAACAGTGACACATTATTGCCCACAATAACTTTCGATATTAGTGTTGACATTTGAAAGGCTAGAGGTCTGGAAAATGCATTATCATTTTGTGCTACAGGACAACTCTACTTGTATGTCAACATCTTTATGGATACATTTGAGCCTCCCAAATGTCTTTTGATGAGTGTTGGCTACACCCATCAAAATAAAATGGAATCTCTTTTAATGGACGGTGCTCACTTTCATATGGTTTAAATTAATGGACATTCCCTTAATGTCTAAATTGACTTCCTAGTCACCGTGGTGTGTGTGCAGGAGTTAGCAAGCCGTCAATATGATCACAGCATCTATTTACGTCCCTGTGTCATAAAACAGCCGTGTTTACCACGGAGCAGCGCAGTGACGACGAGAGAGGAAAGGAAACCAAGGAGAAATGACACGCGGGCAAATGAAGAACAACACGGGATGATCAATCATCGACATTGAAAGGTATACGGAGAGTCAGCTAGAGAAACAGGACCTGCAAAATGTCAGCTTAACACTTGACGGGGACATAGTCATGTGAAGTCTCGTTAAATTCGCAACACATGCCTCTCGGCTCACTTTCCATTTTGTTATGCAATGCAGGATCTTGCCCCCTCCTCAAATAGTACATGACATACACACACATAAACCTGCCACCTGTGCCTTTCCCAACTGTGCTCCAAGGGTAAGGGGTACATGTGATGGGGATGTGGTTTAATAACACTGTTCGAGAAGTCTATCATTTGCTGATTATGCTCAAGCTAAAAAAGGAAAATGACAGCAATTAACATCATATCAGTGGGAGTTAACTGTCCAGAACTAACACTGCCAAAGGCAAGCTGGTAGACAGCAGGGACGGGGAAACCAACAGCTCTACATCTTTGGGGTATATGGAGTACAGCTGGGGAGAATCATAGTGAGAATAAGCTGCATGATCCAAAGTGTATTTAATCACTTTCATCCTATAGGTCATTGTCATGGTCAACAGGTATGGCTTGGTGCATATCACACACACCACCATTTTTAAAATTGTACCTTCATTTAAATTGGCAAGTCAGTTTAAAAACAAATTCTTATTTTCAACGACAGCCTAGGAACAGTGGGTTAACTGCCTTGTTCAGGGGCAGAATGACAGTTTTAACCTTGTCAGCTCGGGGATTCGATTGTGCAACCTTTCAGTTACTAGTCCAACGCTCAAACCACTAGGCTACCTGCCCTCCCGAAACATATCAGATTATACATTCATATCATTCATTCTAACAACGGAACTCTGGAAATTGGTATAACACACAACACACTTAAACTACACCAAATATAATTTGTCCTCCTGATCCACCATCTGAAACGGTTTTCTTACTATAAAGTCTACGTCACAGGATACTCTTCAAATTCAGGTCATTGGGTTTCCATTCCACTTTGAAGAACCCTCCCTGGGTATTTTAAGGGGACTTCAGAGGACCCCTACTATCTGGCTCCCAGAGATGGCCTTTACTATGATCTGTAGTCAAGGAGCCAAGCCAAGTGCTGACCTGTGCTAACACTGCTGCTCTCACCCCGCAGTGCTAAACACAACCTGGGATGTCACTCTTGTCCGCCCTGGGAAGTGATCCAAAACCACAGCTCTACTTCCTCCCCCACCTCACCCACGCCCCCACAGACTCACCAGCTAGCTAGCTATCACAAGAGACTGGGAGCTGAGCTTATTTCAATTCCACAGCTATACACACACACACACACACACACACACACACACACACACACACACACACACACACACACACACACACACACACACACACACACACACACACACACACACACACACACACACACACACACACACACACACACATAAACTGAGTACAGAGACACACACACCGGGGATTGTGGATGTGAGGCAGTTTGATTCTGCAGACCCCAAATGATTCAGAATGGATACTAAATATATCATTTCTCTCTCTTTTCACCTACCTTCCAGACTCTCTCTCTCTTTCTTTCTCTCTCTCACTACATTATTCTTTGTATGTTCCTATCCTCCTGCTGAAGGTGGTGGGGTGACAGAGACTCATCTGTGGGCCTTTTGTCTCTCACAGCAACGGCGAGGTTTATTAACATGAATTAGAATAGCTCACCGAGACTCCCTCGTCGTTATGCGTTACCCACGGCAACCTCTCCCCCACTCTCAATCCACCTGAACATGTGTGTGAGTGTGTGTGTGTGTGTTTGTGTGTGCATGCGTGCCTGTATGTGTGTGTGTGCACTTGTGTCCTAGTTGCGGTCGGTGCTGTTTAAGATTAGGAAGGACTTTTTTTAATGAGCATGGCCTTATTTCTATTACACCATATTGGATGACTGTCATTCATATTCCATTCACACGGCTCAATATAACATTGATAGGTTTAGTCTACTACATGATACTTGAATTTTTCCTGTACCCATCATGAGGTTGCTATAACCTAGTCTACCAATGAAAGATTATAACGTAGGTGCGCACAGGTCGAGAGACAAATTGGAATAATCAAGGTGACAGATCGTGACACGTTCAACACCACCTTACACACTCTTGCCTGCATCTAGCCGATCTAGGGTGTAATGATTAGTCCAAACAGTTGGACTCACCTTTTCCCTTCGCTTGTGGACTTCAGTGCACAACACAACAGCTGTCGGTAACGAGGCGAAAAAAAACTTTCCAAGCCAAACCTTCATACCTTAACCGCTAACCGCTACACAGCCTACATATTAGCTAACACAGAAGAAATAACGCGTTAGTAAACCAGCTTAAATCTCCCAGTACAGTGTACAGCAATCAGTTTAACAGTTACACCGGCGGGCTGCATTGCCAATAAATTAATAAAACCGAAACCTTACCTTTACTTGGAAGAGTTCCAGTGTTGGATAGTCTTAGCCAGCTAGCTAACATAAATAGCATTCCTCTCTGTTTGAGCCAGGTGTTTGAGTGGGCTAAATTAGCTAGCTGGATTAGCTAGCTAAGTAAGTGAAAAAAATGCAACGATATATAGATAGCTCTCTCTCACTCCACCTCTCTCTGCTGCTTCTCCTTAATTTTTAAGAAATACATTTGTTCAAAACTGTTCAACTATTGTCTTGCTCTCTCTTTGAATCAACTACTCACAACATTTTATGCACTGCAGTGCTAGCTAGCTACAGTTTATGCTTTCAGTGATCCTTTGATTGAGTGGACAATATGTCAGTTCATGCTGCACGAGCTTTGATAGGTTGGAGGATATCCTCCGGAAGTTATCATAATTACTGTGTAAGTCTATGGAAGGGGGTGAGAACCATGAGCCTCCTAGGTTCTGTATTAAAGTCAATGTAACCAGAGGAGGATGTAAATTAGCTGTCCTCTGGCTACACCATGGCAGTGGTGGGAAAAGTACCCAATTGTCATACTTGAGTAAAAGTAAAGATACATTAATAGAAAGTGACTCAAGTAAAAGTGAAAGTCACCCAGTAAAATACTATTTGAGTAAAAGTCTAAAAGTAGTTTTAAATATACTTAAGTATCAAAAGTATAAGTATAAATCATTTCAAATTCCTTATATTAAGCAAACCAGATGGCACCATTTCTTTTCTTTTTTTCAGATAGCCAGGGGCACACTCCAACACTCAGACATAATTTACAAATGAAGCATGTGTTTAGTGAGTCCTCCTGATCAGAGGCAGTAGACGACCAGGGATGTTGTCTTGATAAGTGCGTGAATTGGAC
Organism: Oncorhynchus keta; assembly: GCF_023373465.1. Lineage (NCBI taxonomy): Eukaryota > Metazoa > Chordata > Actinopteri > Salmoniformes > Salmonidae > Oncorhynchus > Oncorhynchus keta. The sequence continues at coordinate 28,512,432 of NC_068435.1, read as the reverse complement.
CATTTTCCTGTCCTGCTAAGCATAACGAGTTCTTTTGGGTGTCAGGGTAAAATGTTTGGAGTATAACGTACATAATATTCTTTAGGAATGTAGTGGAGTAAAAGTAAAAAGTACTTAAATAGTACTTTAAAGTGTTTTTACTTAAGTACTTTATATCACTGCACCATGATGCTAACCGAGAGAGTGCTGTTAAAACTACTGTAGACCATCATTACAAAACAGTATGTTTTAGTCAGTTATTTTGCGACATTAATATATTTAGTATAGTTGTTTATATAGAAAAACAGAAAATTCACTGAGTAGGATGGTCCTCCCCTTCCTCCTCCTCGGAGTCTCCACCAGTGTGTGCGCGTGTATCTCTGTGTGTAAGTTTGTATTTGTGTGTATGTGTGTGCGTGTTCGTATGTGTAGGCCCTAAAAATTGCCAAAGACTCCAGCCACCCTAGTCATAGACTGTTCCTTCTACTACCACACGGAAAGCGGTACCGGAGCGCCAAGTCTATGTCCAAAATGCTTCTCAACAGCTTCTACCCCCAAGCCATTAGACTTCTGAACAGGTAATCAAAGGGCTACCCAGACCCCTCTTTTACGCTGCTACTCTCTGTTTATAATCTAGTCACTTTACCTCTACCTACATGTACATATTACCTCATTTACCTCGACAAACCTGTGCCTCCGCACATAACCTGTGCCCCCGACTCTGTACCAGTACCCCCCTCACTACTATTATTTTATTGTTGCTCTTTAATTATTCATTTTTTTCTATTTCCTTATTTTCTTCCTTATTTTTTTCATTTGCATTTTTATATATTTATTGTTGACTACAGTTTACTTAGTAAATACTTTCTTAAAACTGGTTAAGATCTTGTAAGTAAGCATTTCACTGTAAGGTCTGTTGAATTCGGTTCATGTGGCAAATAACATTTGATTTGATTTGGGGATTTGATGTGTGTGTGTGCATGGCACGCGCACCTGTACGTGTGAACACCTGACAGCATTTAAATGGAAAACTACTCTGCGATGAGGGAGACATATCAACACTCATCTAACCCCCCTGTCCTGATTAAAATAAATGGTGCTATCTGCACTGCATGAGTCACTACACCAAGGCATTACTATGAGTAACTGAAACATCCAATCACTGCTCTTCTCCATCTGATATGTAGCAACTGATTAATAATATAGAATACACTGCCTAGCTTTCATTTGTGGTGAACACCGCACTACAGTACATAAGAAAAATATGATGCATATGCAGACACAAACATTGATTTAACACTTTTACATCCTTCTTCATAGTATATCTATTTCATGTTCTGTGCACTGGGATTTGTGTGTGTGTGAGAGAATACAGTGTGTGTGTGTGTGTGTGTGTGTGTGTGTGTGTGTGTGTGTGTGTGTGTGTGTGTGTGTGTGTGTGTGTGTGTGTGTGTGTGTGTGTGTGTGTGTGTGTGTGTATATATATGTATGTCTGTGTGTGCACGCACATTTACTGCAGTCCTGTTACCATCCTAACCAGCTCCAGTGAGAGTAGAGCCGGAGAGGGAGCAGCAACATCGATTGGTGTTGATTCGGTCTGGGCAGTGAGCAGCGACTGACAGTGCTCCTAAATCGCAGCGAAAGGCAACCATTAATCTTGGTCTGGTTTAAGTAGCGTGTATTAATTTGTGTCATTTTTACTAAGTTGGGCAGGGAAGGGCCTCTCGGCATTTCATGTTTGACTGTTCACCGCAGCCGAGGGGGTTTCTTTATACAGCATGCTGCTGGCTGACGCACTCGTCAAATGTGAGCAGCGGGGCGCGAGAGAACCGTGATCCAAGACCCTTGAATTAAACGATATCAAGTCCCAGGGTGTTTAAATGGCAACCAACCAAGATATTGAAGAAAAATCTGAATGATAAGTAACATTTCAGGTTGAAATGCATGGTGGTACAGTACAGAGGCCTACATTACTACATTTTAGTAGCCTACAAACTACAGAAACAAATCATAAAAACGGACTTGTTCCACAGCTGTGAATAACAACCCTCATTCACCCTCAACAACTCATTTACTGACCAATTATTTGAATTTTATTTCGTTCAGTTTTTTTCTGTGAGCGCAATGTGCAGTTTCTCTAGAGTTAAATCAGATCAAGCCCGAACTGTGCGATGTAGTAGGGAATTGCAGTTTCCAACAGGCCAATATTCTACATAGTTTAGAGCAGAAAATGTGGTAATTAACTACAAAGACCATAATTCCCTGTGCGCCTACTTGTCTCATCGGTGCAGACACAGAGACAGAGAGAATGGACAGAATGATGCACCAATCGAGAGGGATAGAGCGCAGCTGCTTCGTGAGGTATCTCTACCTGAAAAGACATGATCTAATTGAGTGATAGCTAGTATTCAGCAGTCATAAAGGTATGCCTTATTTACTTTGAAGAACTACTAAAATAGTGGTTTTGTCAGACAGCAACTCTATAGAGATGAGACAATGACTTGGAATGAAATAATAAAGTTATCAAATAGGCCTAAAACAAATGTAATATAAACATCAAGTGAAATATTTTATTAAAGTAATGAAATGTGAATAAATGATTGTTAATAAGATATAAGCAGTAATGGGCAATTACTACCATCATGGGACTTTAATTAATTGTTTTATTCTTGTTGTTACAGCATTCAACCCACATAATGCATTTAATGTCCCCCAAAAATCATCGAAAACCAAATCGAAAACTTGATTATTTTTTAGTAATCAAACCGAAATCGAACTGACCTCAAAAAGCACTAATCTCTCACGACTATTAGTTACTGTGCAGTGACACTACACTTACTACCGATGACATTTTCATTCCACATATTAACTCCACGTTATCGCAGAAACTGAGTGTGATTTGAACCTCTTTTCATCGAGAAATAAAGCGTATGGGATTTTCAGACAAGCTTGAAGGAACATTACATCTACCGTAAGAAAACCACTACACATTGCTCCCAAAAAAAGAACAATAGTCGAGGAGGCTCTGCAATTATGTCGTTATTGTTTTCTAGGACTGAAAACTGCACTCGAAACAAACATCAGATGAAACAGAAAACTCAACTGCGCTGTGGAACAAATTTCCTATATAAAGCAATTTAGTGTCAGATAAGTGGGAAGGGATTCTTACCGTAATGGATCTGAATATGATATATGTCAGACAAGTAAGAACAAAGCCTTTTATAAAAGCCGCGTTTGCAGAATGGCCGATACGATACTGCTGTATCAGATAACCAAATTGAGAGAAGTGCAGTAAACATAGACTGTAAATAGAAATACAATACATTCATACTTTTTGTTGAATAAGTGCAATGAAATCTCTCTCTCTCGCACTCTCTCTCGCACTCTCTCTCGCGCTCTCTCTCGCACTCTCTCACAATTGCCGCAGGAAGTAGGGGAGCTGAGGGTGCTGCAGCACCCTCTGAAAAATCTGAATTCATAAAAAATATATATATATATATACACACGTAAATATATAATACATTTATTTATTTTATTAGTGGACTGGACCTTTATTAGTAATGTACTATTGGACCAATATATGTGTCTCTAGCACGGGCAAAAACAATTATTCTGAACAGTAGGCTACATGTAGATGCAGAGATAATGGAGTATTTCAAGAGGCAAGATCAATCGGAACCACTTCACCTTTAGCTTTATGAAATACTCCCAATATCTAGGTGATTTATGCACACTTACATTCACCTGAGGAATCGATACTGAAAAATATTCCTCCCAAAGGGAAATTACTCATACTGGTTGATGACCCAGAGGAGGAACAGTACACACTACCTCCCACACACTCACACACACTCACACACACACACACACACACACACACACACACACACGCACACGCACACGCACACACACAAACACACACACGCGCACACGCACACACACAAACACACACGAACAAGCACGCGAACACGCACACTATTCCACCATATGACCATTCCAACAGCCAGACCTGTTATCATAGCAAATTAACAACTCCCACCTCAGATATACAGGGTGTAATTAGCCTCTTTAAACATGATTAGCATGTCTCAATTACCACACTCACCATTTGCATAATTTAGAAGCTGTCCTAATTGCAAGTGTGGGTTAATATGATGGGAAAATAGGGAACAGGAGAAACACTGGGCATGTCTTGTCGGTTCTGAACAACTGAAGTGATTCTGAAGTGTGTCTGTCTGTTTGCACTGTCAAAGTACTACAATGTAGATAGGAAGAGAATATTCTTCAGGAAGGACCCAGATGGGAAAGACATTGTACTCATTTTCCCACCAGTAAAGGGGTCTAGACTATTTCTGTAGAACATTTTATGAAAGTTGACGTCTTTTGTCAGGAGAATCAGCGCGGCCAATCATCGACCATTTACATTTCTAGGAAGCAGTGTCATGAGGTTTGTTAAAATTACTAATCAATTGAGAAACGTCAGAGACGTTTGGGAAACGTTGTTATTTATGAAAGAACAGAGAGCGGTCACTCGTATTTCTATGGGAACTCAAATCCTGGCTAGAATAAAATGCTGCTTCTGCACTTCCAACCGGCCAGGCTAGATATACTGTCTGCCTGCTAACACGGTGGGGAAACCAAGGACATAGCCATTAGTTTCAGGACAGAACATGGCACATCGGAGACAAATGACTCCATCTGTCAAAAAAGACTAAAAACTAACCTCTGAACTCATCATGGACAACCATGTCAATTAAATACTGAAAAACAGCAGCAGCAACAACACAACACTAGTGTCCAGTCCAGTCTCTCTCCATGGCTAAAATAAGCAGACCATCATTCACAATACTGATGTAAGTGATGTGTTTACTCGCTTACTGGGCTATAAAACCAACTGAATAGTTATCTGACATTCCACTATCACTACATTTACTCCAAGTCCACCATTAAATCATTAACTAGCAAAAACATAGCCATCAAAGCAAATTTGTCAAAGAAAATATGTGCAGGTTTGCTCTATTCTAATGAAAGGATACCAGTGTTCTCCAGATGTGTGCTACAGTATATAAGAACCACACCAGACTTCAACTTCGATCACAGGTACAATCTGCAATGCTGCAATATGCTCAACATCGAAAACACAGCATTTCTATTATCTAGTATGTGAAAATTAGTAGCTTGATGACATGGGTCACTGAGTTCACCAGGTCCTTAGGTCTGACAACTACCAGTGGTATAATATAGTCTACATCTGATCATATTTGACATGCAGGAGCTATCCATTTGACCTGAGTCTGGAGTAATGAGTGGCTGTCGACATACACTGGCCTGGTGAACAGTGAGAGAAAGAGAGAGAGAGAGATTGAAAGTGTTTTTGTAAGAGAGAGAGAGAGAGAGAGAGAGAGAGAGAGAGAGAGAGAGAGAGAGAGAGAAAGAGAGAGAGAGAGAGAGAGAGAGAGAGAGAGAGAGAGAGAGAGAGAGAGAGAGAGAGAGAGAGAGAGAGAGAGAGAGAGAGAGAGAGAGAGAGCTCTGGCCTGTAATCTGACACCTAGAAACGTTGACTTGGTGTCTGGCTTTTCTTACTCTGTCAACCTGTACGTGCCAGCTCCACTATCCGTAATGGTTCCACACAGACACACACTCTCACTCTTTCACATGCAAAAACACACACACACACACACACACACACACACACACACACACACACACACACACACACACACACACACACACACACACACACACACACACACACACACACACACACACACACACACACACACACACACACAGGATGTATGGCAAATGAAACACAGTGCTAAGCACTTACATTAATTTTACAACTAAAGACACGCTTTCCTGAAATTGCTGGAGACACTGAGGGAAACCAGACAAACAATACTGGACAATTATATGTACTCTATACCACAAAGTATTTCTAATGAGAAAAGTTGTAGTTCATCTATGGTAATCCTCTGTAAAACAGTAAGATAGATGTGCTGGAGGCAAAAAATGAGAGCGCACACAAATGTGCACACAGACACACACACGTGTGTGTGTGTGCGTGTGTGTCTGTGTGCGTTCGTCTGTGTGCACATTTGTGTGCGCTCTCATTTTATGCCTCCAGCACGTCTATCTTACTGTTTTACAAGTATGTGTGTGAACGCACACACACACACACACACACACACACACACACACACACACACACACACACACACACACACACACACACACACACACACACACACACACACACACACACACACACACACACACCACTAGGCACATGATACAGTATGCCCAGGTGATTCTACCTTTAAAAAAGGAAAGCCAACCTACAGTGCCATATCTATGATCCTCTTAGTGCTGTCACAGAAGGGGACACAACAGTCGCATAAACCAGGCTGCCTGCCGACTTAATAGTCTCTCCTTTGCAACCCTCCAGAGACTCTGGCTGCAACAATGTAAAACTGAGGAGAGGCTGAGTCTTTATAAAATAATATAAAAAAGACCTGACAAATTACGGGCTTGTTCTCTTTTTGCCCACTCTGCTCTCAGCACATTTGGCTGTAAATGTCATGGTGAAGGTTTGAGTCATTTTTTGCTGTTGCTGCAGTGGATTTCTGGGCTTCTGTCTGCTCTTCACAGGGGGAAATGATCTATGCCCACAAGATGAACAGCAACTAGATACATAGAAAGAAGAAATGGTATGATACCATGTGATTTTAGGTCTTTGTGTCCTATAAATCTCATCCAAACTACAATTTGTATACCGCCCAAACAGATCCACGACCAACGCAAACACTGTTGCACTGCACACTGCCCTATCCCACCTGGACAAGAGGAATAGCTATTTAAGAAAGCTGCTCACCAAATACAGCTCTGCTTTCAACACCATAGTGTCCTCTAAGCCCATCACTAAGCTCAGGGCCCTGGGTCTGAACCCCTCCTTGTGCAACTGGGTCCTGGACTTCCTGATGGGCCAACCCCAGGTGGTGAGGGTAGGTAACAGCACCTCCGCCACACTGCTCCTCAACCAGTAGGTGTGTGCTCAGCCGCCTCCTGTATCCCTTGTTCACCCATAACTGTGTGGTTATGCACGACTCCAACTCAATCACCAAGTTTCCTGACGACACGATAGTAATAGGCCTGATTACCAACAACAACTAGACAGCCTACAGGGAGGAGGTGAGGACCCTGGCGGATTGATGCCAGGAAAATAACCTCTCCCTCAATGTAAAAAAACAAAGGAGCTAATTGTGGACTACAGGAGACAAGGCGCCACGGTGCGCAACAGCGCCTCAACAAACTCATGTGGCTGAAGAAACTTCGGCATGGCCCCTAAGACCCTCACAAACTTTTACAGATGCACCATTGAGAGCCTTTTGTCGGGCTGCATCCCCGCCTTGGAAGGCAATTGCACCGCCCTCAACCAAATGGCTCTTCAGGCAGTTGTGCGGTCAACCAAACCCATCACAGGGGGCACGCTGTCTGCCATCCAGCACATTTACAGCACACAGTGTCAAAGGAAGGCCAAGAACATCATCAAGGACCTCAGCCACCCAAGCCACACTCTGTTCACTCTGCTATCATCTAGCAGACAGAGACGGTACAGGTGCATCAAAGCCAGGACCGAAAGATTGAAAAACAGTTTCTATCTCCAGGCTATCATACTGTTGAACAGCCATCGCACCATCTCTTGTAGTAAGAGACAAAAATACTCACTCACACAAGCTCACACACACACACTTCTGTACTCACATATAAACTCACACACGCATACTTCCATACTCACTCACACACACACGCCCACCCGCACACACAGCCAACGCTGCTGTCCCATGTTGAGTGCATTCAGAAAGTATTCACACCCCTTAACTATTTCCACATTTTGTTGTGTTACAGCCAGATTTGAAAATGGATTAAATTCAGATTTTGTGTCACTGGCCTACATACAATAACCCATAATGTCAAAGTAGAATAATGTTTTTAGAAAGTTTAACTAATTAAATCATCCCCGTTGTTATGGCAAGTCTAAATAAGTTCAGGAGTAAAAATGTGCTTAAACAAGTCACATAATAAATGGTATGGACTCAATCTGTGTGCAATAGTAGTGTTTAACATGATTTTTGAATGACTACCTCATCTATGTACCCCACCCATACAATAATCTGTAAGGTCCTTCAGTCTAGCATTGCATTTCAAACACAGATTCAACCACAAAGACCAGGGAAGATTTCCAATGCCTCGCAAAGATTGGCACCTATTGGTAAACAGGGTTGGGGAGTAACGTATTAAACCGGTAACTGTAATCCGTTACGTTACCAGCGAAAATATTGTAATCCGATTACAGATACTTTTGAAAAACTAGATGATTACTTTGAGGATTACTTTTAAATTCAGAAAGGATGTTTGTGGAAAAAAACATTATTGACACTTCTCTGTTTTCTCAATAACATTCAAATCAGCATTGAAAAAAGGCGCAAGTTTAAGTTTCTTCCACCAGAGAGAGTCTGACCACAAGTCAGAGACCACTATTGCGGGAAAAGAGCAGGAAGAGGATTTTGTAGGCTACAGTTCAAGCTATGTCTTCCAATGGTGCGACTGTTGTCGGAATTCAAAGATTATCCAACTTGAACGCTTGGAGGTAAGGATGACAGCGGTGGTGTAGTCCGCGGCAATAAGGATACCACTTATTATTGATATCTACATAGCGCATTGATGTGACACTGCTACTCTCTCATTTAGCTATTTGCGCCTTACGGATTGTGGTTGTTATGAATGGCTGTTCACAAATCTAAACGTGTATTTAAACCCAATAATGGAATTCAAGACGTTTTAAGCTGCCTATCAATCATTGTGTTTGTGTGAAAAATGCAGTGAAAAATGCATACTTGCAACAGCTGCATCGTGTGGATCCCAGCCTACACAATAAAAGTAGGGCTATTATTGCTCAATCTAATTCATGCTGATAAAAAAATAAATCCATAGGCCTAATGGACACAGTCTCAAACTCGCACACTTTAGATAACCTTAAAGGGGCAAGCTGTAGATGCTACATACATTTTTGAACATCTAAATTATACATACAGTTGAAGTTGGAAGTTTACATACACTTAGGTTGGAGTCATTAAAACTTGTTTTCAACAATTCCACAAATTTCTTGTTAACAGACTATAGTTTTGGCAAGTTGGTTAGGACATCTACTTTATGCATGACACAAGTCATTTTCCAACAATTGTTTACAGAGATTATTTCATTTATAATTCACTGTATCACAATTCCAGTGGGTCAGAAGTTTACATACACTAAGTTGCCTGTGTCTTTAAACAGCTTGGAAAATTCCAGCAAATTATATCATGGCTTTAGAAGCTTCTGATAGGCTAAATGACATCATTTGAGTCAATTGGAGGTGTACCTGTGGATGTATTTCAAGACCTACCTTCAAACTCAGTGCCTCTTTGCTTGACATCATGGAAAAATCCAAATAAATCAGCAAAGACTCCAGAAGAAAATTGTAGACCTCCACAAGTCCGGTTCAACTGCAAGAAGGTACCACATTCATCTGTACAAACAATAATACACAAGTATAAACACCATGGGACCACTCAGCCATCATACCGCTCAGGAAGGAGACACATTCTGTCTCCTAGAGATGAACGTACCTTGGTGCGAATCAATCCCAGAACAACAGCAAAGGACCTTGTGAAGGAGGACACCAGTACAAAAGTATCTATATCCACAGTAAAACGAGTCCTATATCGACATAACCTGAAAGGCCACTCAGCGAGGAAGAAGCCACTGCTCCAAAACCGCCATAAAAAAAGCCAGACTACGGTTTGCAACTGCACTTTGGTACAAAGAACATACTTTTTGGAGAAATGTCCTCTGGTCTGATGAAAACAAAATAGAACTGTTTTTGGCCATAATGACCACCATTATGTTGAGAGGAAAAAGGGGGAGGCTTGCAAGCCGAAGAACACCATCCCAACCGTGAAGAACGGGGGTGGCAGCATCATGTTGTGGGGGCGCTTTTCTGCAGGAGGGACTGGTGCCCTTCACAAAATAGATGGCATCATGAAGGATGAAAATTATGTGGATATATTGAAGCCACATCTCAAGACGTCAGTCAGGAAGTTAAAGCTTGGTCGCAAATGTGTCTTCCAAATGGACAATGATCCCAAGCAAAATGGCAAAATGGCTTAAGGACAACAAAGTCAAGGTATTGGAGTGGCCATCACAAAGCCCTGACCTCAATGCAATAGAAAATGTGTGGGCAGAACTGAAAAAGCATGTGCGAGCAAGGAGGACTACTACAAACCTGACTCAGTTACACCAGCTCTGTTAGGAGGAATGGGACAAAATTCACCAAACTTATTGTGGGAAGCTTGTGGAAGGTTACCCGAAACGTTTGACCCAAGTTACACAATTTAAAGGCAATGCTACTAAATACTAATTGAGTGTATGTAAACTTCTGACCCACTGGGAATGTGATGAAATAAATAAAAGCTGAAATAAATCATTCTCTCTACTATTATTCTGACATTTCACATTCATAAAATAAAGTGGTGATCCTAACTGACCTAAGACAGGGCATTTTTACTAAGATTAAATGTCAGGAATGATGAAAAACTGAGTTGAAATGTATTTGGCGAAGGTGTATGTAAACTTTTGACTTCAACTGTATACATATCCATTGATTCTTGAAGAATATAACTTATAAATGCCTCATGGGCGTAGTTCAACTGTCACACTCCATGCGAACCCAAAATATAAGCTTGTTTTCTCCTATGTTTGTCCACATTGTAATTGTAAACAAACACTGTATAGCCTCATAACATGGTTAAAACAAATTGATATCATGGATGGACAGTCTTTGCATCCATAGCCCTGAATATTATTCATCTGAGTGGTTACATTTCTCCAGGCCCATACCTCAGCTGTTTACCAAAACAGAGTCGGTACGACCGTGTTGTTATTGTTTCATCTGTGGATTTGCCCTTTAAACATCTGCATATTATCAAGATATCAAAGTGTCACCAACTAAAAGGGAAACAATTGGCCTATAGTAAATGCAGCATATTGAATTCATTTTCCACATGTAAATAGCACTTATCAGTAGTGCTCAAAGCTTGCAGTTCCATGAGCACAGCATTTATTTTTCAACTCGAATCAATGAGCCCAATCAGTCCTCCATGACAACAAAATCATAAACAACAGAGTAGGGCTGGCTAATAAGTCCTTAGTTTTGGGGTTATGCTCAGGTAAAACAATATGACTGATCTATACTTCCATATGTCCAAGTTCTATTCTTGAAGATCAAGGAGTATAAAATTTCTTGGAATGACTGGAATTATGATAGAATTAGATTTGAATGTAAAGATATAATTTAATCGTAGTATTATATGTAGTAGAAAGCGATGGATTTGAAAAAGCCAACACAACCAGCCCATAGAGCAAAATGTAACATCCTTATATGGCCAGCTATGTAAACTAACATTGATTTATCCTGCAATAGATATTCAATTGGTAACATTGTTTCCCCCCCCCATGTCTCTTAAGGGGAAGGAAATCTAAAACTAACTGAATGTAATCAGATTACGTTACTGAGTTTGGGTAATCAATAAGTTACGTTAGTGATTACAATTTTGGACAGGTAACCAGTAACTGTAACAGATTACATTTAAAAAGTAGCCGACCCAACCATGTTGGTAAATGGGTAAAAATAAAAAAGCAGACATTGAAAATCCCTTTGAGCATGGTAAAGTTAATAATTACACTTCGGATGGTGTATCAATACACCCAGTCACTACAAAGATATGTTCTTCCTAACTTAGTTGCCGAAACCGCTCTGGGATTTCATGAGGCCAAAGAGGCCAATGGTGACTTTAAAACAGTTACAGAGTTTAATGGCTGTGGTACTGTAGTTAATCCACAATAACTAACCGAATTGACAGAGTGAAAAGATATACAGAATAAAAAAAAAATAAGGCACAAAAGTAAAAAAGCAAAATATTTTGCAAAGAAATTAACTTTATGTCCTTAATACAAAGCGTTAGGGGACAAATCCAACACAAAACATCACTGAGTAGTAATCTTCATATTTTCAAGCACGGTGGGGGCTGCATCATGTTATGAGTATGCTTGTCATCTGCAATGAGTAGGGAGTTTGTGGGTGGTAAAAAGAAACAGAATAGAGCTAAGCACAGGCAAAATCCTAGAGGAAAACCTGGTTAAATCTGGGAGACAAACTCACCTTTCAGCAGGACAATAACCTAAAACACATGGCCAAATATACACTGGAGTTGCTTACCAGGTGACATTGAATTTTCCTGAGTGGCCTAGTTACAGTATTGACTTAAATCGGCTTTAAAATCTATGGCAAGACTTGAAAATGGCTGTCTAGCAATGATCAACAACCAACTTGACAGAGCTTGAATAATGTGGAAATATTGTACAATCCAGGTGTGCAAAGCTCTTAGAGACTTACCCCGAAAGATGATTCTAACATGTATTGAATCAGAGGTGTGGATACTTATGTAAATGAGATATGTCTGTATTTAATTTTCAACACATATGCAAAAAATTCTAAATACAGATTTTCACTTTATCATTATGGGGTATTGTGTGTAGATGGATGAGAAAATAATTACTTTGGATTTCTAACTGTAACACAATGAAATGTGTAAGAAGTCAAGAGGTATGAAAACTTTCTGAAGGCCCTGTATATAATAGACATTAAACCCTGGACACTTCCTGTTTCTTTTATACTTTTTTTTACTCTGTGCATTGATACACTGTATTCTCACATAGCTCATTCGAATATACATTATTTTTTACACTGTTTATACACACTGCATATTTAAATACAGGACTCTTGACACAGCTCTGTGTAAAATATCTACGGCTGTACACATCATTCTCAGTACATCTTTTCGGTGTACATGCAAAGATTGCATTCGGATTACTAACACAGCGTTGGATTCATCCTGACATTCTTGATTTCTCGTTTTTATTTTTTTGATGATTTATTATTCGCGAACATGTTTGACATTTTACTGCACTGTTAGGAGCTTGTAATACAAGCAGTCCGCTTCACCCGCTATAACATCTGCTAAACTGGGTTCTCGACCAATAACATTTGATTTTTTTGCACTAAAATACATTTGCCACATGCTTATGTTGACGCTGATAACACATCTACATTTATAGAGTGAAGCACAGCTCATAGCTTGGACTTGATGACTATAACGTGACAAAGCATCCGGATAAAATGTAACAACAGAATACTGAGAATTTAGTATGACTTCCCCCAGCAACACAAGGCATGCAGCGCTTGAGTAACAACAACACCTCAATGGACATTGTGTGCTTGCGTGCATGGGTGAGTTTGCGTGTGCGAACCAGTAAACTCCTCAAAAGGGATTCCCCCATGGTGCTTTTATCTTGAGGGGCCACGTACATTGAATTCAGCCCACCCAACTGAAACCCTGTCAAAGGAAGCTAATACTGGATAGAGGCCAAAACATTAGCAGAACTAAATCCACTCAAGAGATAGGAGTAGAAACCTACAAAAACAACACGGCAAATCTATGTTGAAACGTTACCTTCAACAGCATTTGTTACCTCTAAATGAAGACGGAGAGAGTAAGCAGGCAAAGAGAGCCATTATAATCAAAATCCCCTATGTTCCTGCCAGGAACGGTGGGAAGAGAAGAAAAGAAAGGAGGGGGGGGCATGAAAAGGTCCAAGTTACTTTGTTCTTCTTCATTTTGGAAACGAACTCTGGTTGAACCCAGAACGAAGCCAGGCAGTTTGAAAAAAAGCAGGCATAACTCTCCCTACTCTAAGCATACTCCTCTGAGAAGGAAGGGGGCCGTGGCCAAACCTCACTGGCTTCTCACAAACGGGACTTCATTTCTTCTCCCTCCTTTTTTCTAAAATGAAAACCACACAGGGTTCGCTGCTAAGAACCCGTCTTTTTTTGAAGCACTGTACCAGAGTGACTCACAGTAATGAAATGTTCGTAAATGAACCTTTAGAGGCAAATTAGGAAGACGATAACATGGCCTCCTTTACTGAATCCATTTGTTTTCTTATTTCTTTGGCCGGCTACAGACAGTCATGATAGTCGCTGGAAACATTTTTCCACTTTAAAGTCAGAGTGAGTGATAACATCCTCTAACAATTTCAAAAGAGTATCCCGTTAAAAGGCATGTTCTGAGATATGTCTTCAGAGATATGTCTTCAGAGATATGTCTTCAGAGATATGTCTTCAGAGATATGTCTTCTGAGATATGTCTTCTGAGATATGTCTTCAGAGATATGTCTTCTGAGATATGTCTTCTGAGATATGTCTTCAGAGATATGTCTTCTGAGATATGTCTTCTGAGATATGTCTTCAGAGATATGTCAGAGATATGTCTTCTGAGATATGTCTTCAGAGATATGTCTTCAGAGATATGTCTTCTGAGATATGTCTTCAGAGATATGTCTTCAGAGATATGTCTTCTGAGATATGTCTTCAGAGATATGTCTTCTGAGATATGTCTTCTGAGATATGTCTTCAGAGATATGTCTTCTGAGATATGTCTTCAGAGATATGTCTTCAGAGATATGTCTTCTGAGATATGTCTTCAGAGATATGTCTTCAGAGATATGTCTTCAGAGATATGTATTCGATTGCTGTTTGACTTCCATTTTCTACATATCTCTTTAGTAGGCTAGAACTTGGACTTTTTCCAAGAATAGTCACATACTTTCTTCTATAAACAGAGACAAGTGCTTCTTCTTTTTAATATGGTGTTAAGTGCCTATATTTCACAGATTCTTATACATGGCTTTGACCCTCGCTTCAAACCCAAACTGAGAAAATCCCTCTGGCCAGCATCAGCATGTAGAAACACTCACAGCGTGTCACAAACAAACAGCATCACACTTGGCAAGGAAAAATATGATGACACAGAACGAAGTCAGTTAGTACAGACCTAATACATGTCTTAGTGACACCCCCTTGGTCGTACAGTAAAGACCTTTCTTCTCTGCTGTCTGGTCCGAATGTGTGCGTCTGCTTTTGGCTCACTGACTGACACACATAAGGTTGTTTGGTTGTGTGGTAATACACGTAGATACAATAGGATGCCACAAAGCACCATGTTGCATTGTAGAACCATATTGTTATGAATATGGGTTAACTTCCTGAACACATACAGTATGTTTAGAAATATATTATATAAATATTATAATGTTCAAAATATGGTTGTTATAAATAATAATGTGGGCTATAAGTCGTTTTGGCCATAATGACTTCATAAAAATGCCACATAAGAAAAAAGGTTTGAGGAAAAAAACATTGATACAAGTCATTCTTTCAATGAGGTAGAATTTCACCTTACCTGTTTTCTCTTTTATATCACACAAGACGTTGAAGAGAGCCGGTTTCATCCTGTGACAGTTCAGTGCATGTTTCCTAGAAGAAGAAAAAAGGGGAAACACACACAACTTTACAACCAAATTCAATAAGACTAGGAAATAGCATTAGTTGCAAAAGCGTTCTGCATGAATTGTATCATATCTAAAATGAGGAGACTTGTTTGATCACTGTCAATTTGATGAGGAAGAATAAAGCTCATCCTTGCTGTTGATATTAACAATGCATATTATTCTGAATTTAGTCTTGAACAACCCTTCAATCACAGTGATCTAAACTAAAGAACTAATGTATAGCATAGTCTTATTATTTAATAGAGAAAACCCTTTGGTGTAAAAATGTACTTTTATAGTTTCTCCATTGTCTCAACAAACCACACTTTGAACACTTGTCGTCTCACTACACTTAATCTATAACCGCTCAAATGAATTAACATGAATAGCACGGGTCATTTCAATTTTACATCACGGTGGGATGTCAATAATGAATATGATCCAATCTATCCTATATCATCTATTCTTGCACAGGAACACGAATAGATGTGATCGTTGTCTCAATTTCGAGGCGCAGCACCGGTGCTGTGATAACCTTTATTGCCGTTGGCTAAAAAGAAACAAAGTAACCAAAAGGAATGCATCCCCAACATGTAACACAGCGGGGAATTACTGTGTAATCTCATATGTAACAAGATACAAGGCGATTGGAAATTGGGAAGAGGATGCACCCCGCTCAGTTGTAGTTGCAGTAGTTTAATATCGTCATACATTTTTTTTTAAACATTTTGATGACACTGTTAATTTAAAAGTTAACTTTCACAAAATAAAAACTGGTCGGTTGAAGGTAGATTAACGTTACGCACTTTATCCCCTACGAGCAGTTGTTGCGTTCGGGTGGGCGTAATTGTTTTCGTTGGATAGCATGAATGCAAATCACATTATTACAACGTAGGCCTATCGTAGTTATTTCTTAATTCATAAATATGCTATTTTGGTATTACTTTGAAAATAATATAATTTTCTATGCCACCGTACCTGGCCTGCGCTTCGTCCAGGCTTTGGTCTGTGATTGTCATTATTTGCTGTAATATGTCTCCAATGTCCTGCTTTCTTCCATCTCCGTCCGTCCCTCCTGTGCCATCCTGCATATTTTGCGCCATGCCGGGGTGTCGGGCCATTCCCACGCCGTGGGAGTGCATCAACCGAGGCTGCTCGTCCATCCTTGACCGCGCTCTTCGCCTCGCCCCCAACTGACCAACACTTTTTTTTCACGGCAACAGAAGAAATATCCTTAGAAATTCCTTTGGATCCCTCTCTCTCCTCCTCTCTCACCCTCTCTATCTCCCTCTATTTTCTCTATTTTCTCTCTCCCTAAGCTTTCCTGGATCGGAAAGGGAAAGATAATGACAGACGCTCGCTCTCTCCGCTCTCTCTCCCAGCTGGTTTGGTTGAAATCTGATATGAATAGCTGCTTTAGGCTCTTGCCACTCCTGCACAGCTACTGTAGAAAAAAAAGTAGATTCAACTTTAAAGGGTTTCAAATCGTGTCAAACCTGACGTGCACAGAGCACGTTATATGCCTTTCCCAATTTCCTTAAAAGCTTGATGGACGGAACATGTAACAGTCACTCTCTCAGAGGGTTAGTGAAAGTAACACCAATTGTTATTGTTTCGCTTATGTCTGTAGCAACTGACACAACCAGAGTATGCAATAAAAGCCTCCGCCCCCCGAGCCACGATTGGAGAAGAAGGGGGCATAAGTCCCACCTCCGTCTCCCCAAGAAAAGTCAATCATATTTTTCGGGACGCGGCAATAAACATCAAATGTGAGCGTTAACACTGGGTCTGGACGTTCTTTAACAGCTCAGTGGTCTGGACGTAGTGGCAATACAATGATGGATAGAGACTGAATATGTAATAAATAATTGGGCTTGGCACCAAAGCTCTGTACCTGATGTCACAAGGAACAGGCAACCCATCTGAAATAAATGAATTGTCTTCTTTCAGTACAGATTCACCTGGCTATTGCTTATTAAAACAAGGCAACTGTAAATATGTCTCCCCCCACAAATTATACAGCGCCCCCCATGGGCCAACCAGTGCAATTTTGTAAACAACAGATCTCTATGGCACCACATATCATTCACCCAAGTTTTGTCAAATTTGGGCAAGTGGAGTCTGAGATATCGCGTGGGTTAGCTAGACTCTTATCCATGAGCATGTGTACCAAATTTCATCACCCTGAGTCAAACAGATCGAGAGATATAAACATGTTCCCATTATAGCGCCACTGTTAGGTTGATATGAATATTCTTGTATATGTTAAGTCTTGATACAATAGAAATATCTTTGACTGATTTATATGAATGTATGTGCCAGACCACACCCACTTGAATGTTTATTGGTCAATCACGGTCTAGCTGTTTTAGGTCTGTAAAATATTGCATTGAGAGACCTTTGTCTTTAACGTAGATTTCGCTTTAACGTTGATCAGTTGTCTACAGATATTCGCTACAAAACTATTTATTTAAGTCTATACAGATATAGACTGAGCTGTTACCATGTTATTACCATGTTATAAAGACTACTGAAAGAACATGGTTATAATCTTGGAAACAGTATTTGTTTTAACACAGGTTGCTGGTGTTTTAGATGTCTTGGATACCTCACAGCAGCACAATTGATCTATGCTATCACCGTACTGGCCTCCTCTCGTGTTATGGCTGGAGTTAAATCGATCAGTCCGTTTTCTCATTAAGTCCTGAATAGAAGGTGAGGCAGTAATTGTCCCAGGGGGCAATTGTGTGTGTGTGTGTGTGTTTGTGTGTGTGTGTGTGTGTGTGTGTGTGTGTGTGTGTGTGTGTGTGTGTGTGTGTGTGTGTGTGTGTGTGTGTGTGTGTGTGTGTGTGTGTGTGTGTGTGTGTGTGTGTGTGTATGCGTGTGTGTGTGGGTCTGGTCTCTATACTGCAGGACCACACACCCAGTTTAGACTCATGCTCTAACCTTGCACCCTGACACTACACTCAGGAGTTTGCCCTCTCTTTACACATATACCCCTTTATGTGAACAAAACTGTGATGGATTTCAGCCATATGAACATAACGCACCTTTGTAATCTCTTCCTAAAGAGCCTTGAGGTGGAGTAATAGTGTTGTATAAATCTATTGTGTAATACTGTGCATAATAGCCTTTACATTTAAATGGAATTTGATCCCATAATGGTGAACCACGTATGTCACTCAGTCACTCACAGGTCCCACTCAAATTTATACAACGGGTGGGTTTAATCCTGAATGCTGATTGGTTAAAAGCGCATTCCAGCCGGTGTCTATTCCACAAATTACCACCGGCTAAATCTATGACGTTAAAATGCCTTTTTACTCTTTTCCATCTGATTGCAGAATCGACTGTCTCATCAGCAGAGGCAGAGAAGTTATAAACTTGATCTTCACTATAAAAAGCATCTAGACATTATCTCACATTTCTTTTATACTAACATTTAGTTTTCAACAGCAGAGATTTGTATAAACCTTGCTGTCTGTCTCCCCGACATTTGCAAGATTGTTTCAATATTCAAATTCGATCTCCAACTGTCCAATAGTAATGAGCGTGTAGGGGTTGGGAGTCAGGACGAGAGAGAGGCAGGCAGAATGTCTCAGCTAGTCAAAATCAAATCAAATCAAATCAAATGTTATTAGTCACATGCTGTCACACCCTGACCTGAGATATCTCTGTTTTCTTTATATTTTGGTTAGGTCAGGGTGTGACCAGGGTGGGTACGCTAGTTTTGTATTGTCTAGGGTTTTTGTATTGTCTAGGCTTTTTGTATGTCTAGGGTTTTGTAGGTCTACGGGTTTTTGTAATTCTATGTTGCCTGATATGGTTCCCAATCAGAGACAGCTGTTTATCATTGTCTCTGATTGGGGATCAAATTTAGGTAGCCATTTCCCTTTGGTGTTTATGGGATCTTGTTCTATGTAACATTGCCTGTCTGCACTGTTCGTACAGCTTCACGGTTTGTTTTTTTGTTTTGTCTTGCTGAGTTTCGGTTTTATTAAAAACACGTGGAACTCTACTCACGCTGTGCCTTGGTCCGATCTTTATAACGAACGTGACAGAAGATCCCACCACAAAAAGAACAAGCAGCGTGTTCAGGAGGAGTGGACATCCTGGGCTCGGGAGAAAGATGAGTGGAGGACATCCTGGACCTGGGAGGAGGTAATGGCAGGGGACAAGTCCCTGCCATGGGAGCAGGTGGAGATGATATGATATGAGGGGACATGGCTAGCACGGAAGAGGCAGCTCCTTTTTGGGGAGGCACATGGGGAGATTGGCAGAGTCAGGGGTTAGACCTGAGCCAACTCCCCATGCTTACCGTGGGGAGCGTGTGACTGGTCAGAAACCTTGTTATGCAGTGATGCGCACAGTGTCTCCAGTTCGCATTCATAGCCCGGTGCACTCTATTCCAGCTCCTCGCATTTGCCGGGCTAGAATGGGCATCCAGCCAGGACGGATGGTGCCGGCTCAGCGCTCCTGGTCTCCAGTACACATCCTTGGACCAGGATATCCTGTGCCGGCTCTGCGTACTGTGTCTCCAGTGCGTCTGCACAGCCCAGTGCGTCCTGTGCTAGCGCCCCGCACTTGCCAGGCTCAAGTGAGCATCCAGCCAGGACGCACTGTGCCAGCTCTACGCTCTAGATCTCCAGTGCGCCTCCAGAGTCCAGTATGTCCTGTGCCTGCTCCCCGCACTCGCCCTGAGATGCGTGTCTTCAGCCTGGTATCACCAGCGCCGGCACCAAGCATCAGGTCTCCAGTGCGCCTCCACAGTCCAGAGCTTCCGGCGACAGTTCCCAGTCCAGAGCTTCCGGCGACAGTTCCCAGTCCAGAGTTTCCGGCGACAGTTTCCAGTCCAGAGCTTCCGGCGACGGGCCACAGTCCGGAAACTCCAACGATGGGCCACAGTCCGGAACCTCCAACGACGGGCCATAGTCCGGAACCTCCAATGAGCGTCCACAGTCCGGAACCTCCAAAGACGGTTCACAGTCCGGTACCTCCAACGACGGCCCACAGTCCGGAACCTCCACCGACGGTCCACAGTGCGGAACCTCCAACGACGTGCCACAGTCCGGAACCTCCAACGACGGGACATAGTCCGGAACTTCCAACGGGGAACCACAGTCCGGAACCTCCAACGACGGGCCACAGTCCGGAACCTCCAACGATGGGCAACAGTCCGGAACCTCCAACGACGGTCACCCACCCGGACCCTCCCATATAAGTTCAGGTTTGCTCCCGGGAGTCCTCAGCTTTAGGGGGGTACTGTCACGCCCTGACCTGAGATATCTCTGTTTTCTTTTTTGGTTAGGTCAGGGTGTGACTAGAGTGGGTACGCTAGTTTTGTATTGTCAAGGGTTTTTGTATTGTCTATGGTTTTGTAGGTCTACGGGTTTTGTAATTCTATGTTGGCCTGATTTGGTTCCCAATCAGAGACAGCTGTTTATCGTTGTCTCTGATTGGGGATCAGCTACTGCCAGCTAGCCTACTTCAGCAGTACTGTATCATTTTAATCATTTTAGTCAATAAGATTCTTGCTACGTAAGCTTAACTTTCTGAACATTCGAGACGTGTAGTCCACTTGTCATTCCAATCTCCTTGCATTAGCGTAGCCTTTTCTGTAGCCTGTCAACTATGTGTCTGTCTATCCCTGTTCTCTCCTCTCTGCACAGACCATACAAACGCTCCACACCGCGTGGCCGCGGCCACCCTAATCTGGTGGTCCCAGCGCGTACGACCCACGTGGAGTTCCAGGTCTCCGGTAGCCTCTGGAACTGCCGATCTGCGGCCAACAAGGCAGAGTTCATCTCAGCCTATGCCTCCCTCCAGTCCCTTGACTTCTTGGCACTGACGGAAACATGGATCACCACAGATAACACTGCTACTCCTACTGCTCTCTCCTCGTCCGCCCACGTGTTCTCGCACACCCCGAGAGCTTCTGGTCAGCGGGGTGGTGGCACCGGGATCCTCATCTCTCCCAAGTGGTCTTTCTCTCTTTCTCCCCTTACCCATCTGTCTATCGCCTCCTTTGAATTCCATGCTGTCACAGTTACCAGCCCTTTCAAGCTTAACATCCTTATCATTTATCACCCTCTAGGTTCCCTCGGAGAGTTCATCAATGAGCTTGATGCCTTGATAAGCTCCTTTCCTGAGGACGGCTCACCTCTCACAGTTCTGGGCGACTTTAACCTCCCCATGTCTACCTTTGACTCATTCCTCTCTGCCTCCTTCTTTCCACTCCTCTCCTCTTTGACCTCACCCTCTCACCTTCCCCCTACTCACAAGGCAGGCAATACGCTTGACCTCATCTTTACTAGATGCTGTTCTTCCACTAACCTCATTGCAACTCCCCTCCAAGTCTCCGACCACTACCTTGTATCCTTTTCCCTCTCGCTCTCATCCAACACTTCCCACACTGCCCCTACTGGATGGTATCGCGCCGTCCCAACCTTCGCTCTCTCTCCCCCCGCTACTCTCTCCTCTTCCATCCTATCATCTCTTCCCTCTGCTCAAACTTTCTCCAACCTATCTCCTGATTCTGCCTCCTCAACCCTCCTCTCCTCTTTCTGCATCCTTTGACTCTCTATGTCCCCTATCCTCCAGGCCGGCTCGGTCCTCCCTCCCGCCTCCGTGGCTCGACGACTCATTGCGAGCTCACAGAACAGGGCTCCGGGCAGCCGAGCGGAAATGGAGGAAAACTCGCCTCCCTGCGGACCTGGCATCCTTTCACTCCCTCCTCTCTACATTTTCCTCCTCTGTCTCTGCTGCTAAAGCCACTTTCTACCATTCTAAATTCCAAGCATCTGCCTCTAACCCTAGGAAGCTCTTTGCCACCTTCTCCTCCCTCCTGAATCCCCCCCTCCTCCCTCTCTGCAGATGACTTCGTCAACCATTTTGAAAAGAAGGTCGACGACATCCGATCCTCGTTTGCTAAGTCAAACGACAAATAGCTGGCTAGCGAACCTCAGTGAATTAAGATAATCACTCCAAGGCTACACACACTAAACTACACAATTATCTTGGAAACAAAGACAGCTATGTAGCTAGCTAACACTGAACTAATCAAGTCGTACAGTTGAGTGAATAGCACTACAGTGATGCTAATCTGTGTGCGTTAGCTAGCGTTGCTAGCTCCTGGGCGAATAGCAGTGAAGGCTACGTTAGGGCGACGAAATACGAAATACGATAATTATGCAATTATCTCTGATACAAGGACGGCTATGTAGCTAGCTAAGAAGAATGGCTAAGATTATGTAGCTAGCTAACAGCAAACTAATCAAGTCGTACAGTTGAGTGAATAGCACTACAGTGATGCTAATCTGTGTGCGTTAGCTAGTGTGCGTTAGCTAGCGTTAGCTAGCTCCTGGGCGAATAGCAGTGAAGGCTACGTTAGGGCGACGAAATACGATAATTATGCAATTATCTCTGATACAAGGACTGTAGCTAGCTAAGAAGAATTGCTAAGATTAGACAAATCAACCGTTGTACTATAATGAAATGTAATGAAAAAGTTATACAACCTGCAGAGCGAAGTGCGAATGCGACCGCTCGCTCCAACCGGAACCGGAAACTACCTGCCCGCTTGACCCTATCCCCTCCTCTCTTCTCCAGACCATTTCCGGAGACCTTCTCCCTTACCTCACCTCGCTCATCAACTCATCCCTGACCGCTGGCTACGTCCCTCCCGTCTTCAAGAGAGCGAGAGTTGCACCCCTTCTGAAAAAACCTACACTCGATCCCTCCGATGTCAACAACTACAGACCAGTATCCCTTCTCTCTTTTCTCTCCAAAACTCTTGAGCGTGCCGTCCTTGGCCAGCTCTACCGCTATCTCTCTCAGAATGACCTTCTTGATCCAAATCAGTCAGGTTTCAAGACTAGTCATTCAACTGAGACTGCTCTTCTCTGTATCACGGAGGCGTTCCGCACTGCTAAAGCTAACTCTCTCTCCTCTGCTCTCATCCTTCTAGACCTATCGGCTGCCTTCGATACTGTGAACCATCAGATCCTCCTCTCCACCCTCTCCGAGTTGGGCATCTCCGGCGCGGCCCACGCTTGGATTGCGTCCTACCTGACAGGTCGCTCCTACCAGGTGGCGTGGCGAGAATCTGTCTCCTCACCACGCGCTCTCACCACTGGTGTCCCCCAGGGCTCTGTTCTAGGCCCTCTCTTATTCTCGCTATACACCAAGTCACTTGGCTCTGTCATAACCTCACATGGTCTCTCCTATCATTGCTATGCAGACGACACACAATTAATCTTCTCCTTTCCCCTTCTGATGACCAGGTGGCGAATCGCATCTCTGCATGTCTGGCAGACATATCAGTGTGGATGACGGATCACCACCTCAAGCTGAACCTCAGCAAGACGGAGCTCCTCTTCCTCCCGGGAAGGACTGCCCGTTCCATGATCTCGCCATCACGGTTGACAACTCCATTGTGTCCTCCTCCCAGAGCGCTAAGAACCTTGGCGTGATCCTGGACAACACCCTGTCGTTCTCAACTAACATCAAGGCGGTGTCCCGTTCCTGTAGGTTCATGCTCTACAACATCCGCAGAGTACGACCCTGCCTCACACAGGAAGCGGCGCAGGTCCTAATCCAGGCACTTGTCATCTCCCGTCTTGATTACTGCAACTCGCTGTTGGCTGGGCTCCCTGCCTGTGCCATTAAACCCCTACAACTCATCCAGAACGCCGCAGCCCGTCTGGTGTTCAACCTTCCCAAGTTCTCTCACGTAACCCCGCTCCTCCGCTCTCTCCACTGGCTTCCAGTTGAAGCTCGCATCCGCTACAAGACCATGGTGCTTGCCTACGGAGCTGTGAGGGGAACGGCACCTCAGTACCTCCAGGCTCTGATCAGGCCCTACACCCAAACAAGGGCACTGCGTTCATCCACCTCTGGCCTGCTCGCCTCCCTACCACTGAGGAAGTACAGTTCCCGCTCAGCCCAGTCAAAACTGTTCGCTGCTCTGGCCCCCAATGGTGGAACAAACTCCCTCACGACGCCAGGACAGCGGAGTCAATCACCACCTTCCGGAGACACCTGAAACCCCACCTCTTCAAGGAATACCTAGGATAGGGTAAGTAATCCTTCTCACCCCCTAAAAAGATTTAGATGCACTATTGTAAGTGGCTGTTCCACTGGATGTCATAAGGTGTATGCACCAATTTGTAAGTCGCTCTGGATAAGAGCGTCTGCTAAATGACTTAAATGTAAATGTAATGTAATATTTATGTAGCCATTTCCCTTTGGTGTTTGTGGGATCTTGTTCTATGTTTAGTTGCCTGTCTACACTATTCACATAGCTTCGCGTTTAATTTGTGCTTGTTTGTTTTGTTTTGCTGAGTTTCGGTTTTATTAAAAACATGTGGAACTTTACTCACGCTGCGCCTTGGTCCGATCTTTATAACGAACGTGACGCATGCGCTGAATACAACAGGTTCCTTACAGTGAAATGCTTACCTACAAGTTCCTAACCAACAATGCAGTTTTAAAAAAATATGAATAAGAATAAAAGTAACAGAGTCATGAAGAGCAGCAGTAAAATAATAATAGCTACAATAGCAGTCAAAATTATGAATCAGCTGGCATCATTTTTATGGATATCCACAAAGAAATGTCAATTGACAAAAAGCTAGTTTGCAGTCTTTCCAGCTTGAGTTTGAAGTTATTGTGTTCGCTGTGTTGTTGGCTAGCTCCTCTGAACAACAGTGTCCTGAGGAGTGAGCACATTTTCTACGCCAGGCAAAATTGTGCCTCATTAGCTCATTGTTATGGATGTATCCAAATAAATGTCACTAGAAAACAACTTAAACAAATGCATCTACTGTTGTTATCCTGTCTGTGCTGTTTGATGTGACTACGTTAGCTGTAGTTGGCTAGCTAGCAAGCAAGGGATAAGAATGTTGCCAGCCAGTATGGCAATGGAACATTTAGAATAAACAACTGGGTCGGATCACGTAGATACAGAACAAAAAGACTGAATGACTAGGTCACGTCTCTGGCAACTGAACCAATAGAACAAACGACCAGCCGGCTTGGGAAGCAACCCTAGATTTGTTTCGGGACTATATCTTGTGGATTAAATTAAAGGATTAAATAGTATGAATAAACTCATCAAAATAATGTTTTTAATCAAAATATGTCAATCATTATTTAAATATGTTGGTAAGTGATAATCCCCTCAAAGTCGGTGTTTGGAGGATATATTGGCACGGTTTGCCGGCCCTCTACAAACCTGTGCCAATATATCCTCCAAACCTTGGTGGGCAAACCTTGGAGGGCATTATCACTTAATCAGAATTCTCAATTGACCCAAACTTTTGGGCAACCAATCGAAGCGCTCCAATTGATAGCAAATGTCATTGAGGCCAACACCTCTGTCAAGCTCAGTTTGAAACACATGAAAGTCAGTGAGACCATGGGAGAAACTGAGTTTTCTTCAGAAAATACATTGTTTAAATGGCTAAATAATTTAACAGTGCACCAGGGGTACTTGCTACTGTGATTATTGAAATACAGAGCCTGTTGGAGTATTTTTCAAATCCAAATTATACTTTTGTTATATTATTTGATAGCTCCGCTGGTTAGCTAGCTCCTAGTCTTATTGACCACCAAACGTTGCCAATGCTAGCTATCTAGCTAGCAACTTAATATCACTTGTTTTCTCAAAATGTATATTAGCTAGCAAAGTTATTCATGTTATTAATACAACTCCCTTCTGCTGTCAACATCAGGATCGGATTTGAGGGCACTAGTTTGCTACAAAAGTGGTTGTAGCTTCGATTGCATGCTGACAGTGAATTCAGAGCCATTCCGTGGTTAGCCACACTACAAACATAATTTTACCAGGTTACCATGAAGCAATTGTAATGAGAGTCTGTGTTTAATTTCATTGTGTATTAAAAACACCATTTGAGATCATTGTGAGGGGATTTTGGCAGTGGTTAGAAGGTGGAATTGGGCTTCCTGGGAAAATGTTGTCTGAGGTTGCAGACCCTCAGTAATCTAGAGGGGTAGTGCTTATTGAAGGGTCTTTTCTCAGTATTTACTAATGTACAACAGAAAATAATGCCTTTCAGTTATGTGTATCATCTCCCTCCTGTCAGGTCTCCTTCGTAAAAGAGGTCTCCTGATATCAATGGCACTTCCTGGATAAACAAAGGTTAAAAATGTATGTTTTAAGTAAGTCAGTAGGATACATTTTCAAAAGATAATAACTTCAATGTTTTCAGAATAAATCAGACAGAATGACTGGAGCTATAGGCCAGTTGTAGAGTTAGTTAGCTACAATACGTATCTCTCTGAAAAGCATCTTATCCACATACAGTATACTGTAACAATGATCTTAAAACAGGAACTGAATAAACAAGACCTTGTTTGTGGCACTACCCTACTTACAAATTCAGGAAAACAGCAGTGGAGCCGTAATTATTTTTTTTTACTGACATTGCGCATTCCCCGCTATTAAAACCTAATGTGCTGCTGCAGCGTTCATAAGCTCACCAAAAATATTCAGCCGGATTTGATTAGAATTGCAAATGAAGCTCACTGAAAATAACATTCTTATAAATATTAGATATTTCCTTCCTACATAACTGGGGAGAGTTGTTTTTGTAATACAACTTTTTTTTCTTCATATTCAAGCAGTTCTATATTCCCAACAGTAATAGGATCTAGTTTAATATACTATTAGTATACAAAATCATCTCCAGCCAAATAATGTGATTATAATGATGTATAATGATGTATAATAATGTGATTAATAATGTGATTAAAAAAAGACCATAAAGATTCTGATAGTTGGTTGGTATTGAATCATCCTGAACAAAATCCCTATGATTTTGAGCTACACAACCAAATGGATGCTGACTCTACATATACCCACCTAACATTACCACGGTCAAACAACTCACTGCACAGAACTGCAGGTCAGGACAGTACTAGACAAGTTATAAGCAGTATTATGTAGAAAGCTATGACTGTAAAGTACATAACAATACATCTCTCCAGGAAGTAACATTGATGAAAAAATATGTTGTTTGCAGCTTCCAGCATTCATCAGGCATGAATAAAGTGGGGCCCATAGAGGGAGAGAGAAAGAGAGAGACCTGGGCTCAGTTTGAAACTACCCACCGACCCAGCAATTAAGAACACAGCCACACCTTAATGTACACAAGACACAAATTCTAAGCTTTAATTCTAAGTTTTCAAATGGAATTACAAAAAGGTTAAATATACTACATGACCAAAAGTATTCTCATCAAACATCTCATTTCAAAATCATGTCCATTAATATGGAGTTGGTCCCCCCTTTGCTGCTAAAACATCCTCCACTCTTCTGCGAAGGCTTTCCACTAGATGTTGGAACATTGCTGCAGGGACTTGCTTCCATTCAGCCACAAGAGCAGTAGTGAGGTTGGGCACTGATGTTGGCCGATTAAGCTTCGCTCGCAGTCGGCGTTCCAATTCATCCCTAAGGCGTTTGATGGAGTTGAGGTCAGGGTTTCTTGCAGGCCAGTCAAGTTCTTCCACATCGACAAACCATTTCTGTATTGACCTTGCTTTGTGCATGGGGGCATTGTCATGCTGAAACAGTAAAGGGCCTTCCCCAAACTATTGCCACAAAGTTGAAAGCACAGAATCGTTTAGAATGACATTATTCTGTAGCATTAAGATTTCCCTTCACTGGAACTAAGGGGCCTAGCCCGAACCATGAAAAACAACCACAGACCATTATTTATCCACCACCAAACTTTACAGTTGGCACTATGCATTGGGGCAGGTAGAGTTCTCCTGGCATACGCCAAACCCAGATTAGTCCGTCAGACTGCCAGATGGTGAAGCGTGATTCATCACACCAGAGAATGCGTTTCCACTGCTCCAGAGTCCAATGGCGGCGAGCTTTACACCACTCCAGCCGACGCTTGGCATTGCGCATGGTGATCTTAGGCTTGTATGTGGCTGCTTGGCCATGGAAAACCATTTCATGAAGCTCCCGACGAACAGTTCTTGTGGTGATGTTGCTTCCAGAGGCAGTTTGGAACTCAGTAATGAGTGTTGCAACCAAAGAAAGCACTCGGGGTCCCGTTCTGTGAGCTTGTGTGGCCTACCATCTAGGGGCCTTTGTTGCTCCTAGATGTTTCCACTTCAAAATAACAGCCCTTACAGTTGACCGGGGCAGCTCTAGCATGGCAGAAATTTGATGAACTGACTTGTTGGAAAGGTGGCATCCTATGATGGTGCCACGTTGAAAGTCAAAGAGCTTTTCAGTAAAGCAATTTTACTTCCAATGTCTTTGGAGCTTGCATTGCTATGTGCTTGATTTTATACACCTGTCAGCAACCGGTGTGGTTGAAGTAGCTAAAACCACGAATTTGAAGGGGTGTTCACATACTTTTGTATATATAGTGTATCTAGGGGTAAACCTTAACACAGGATATTTCAAAGCTATATATACATAAACCAATTATTCTACATATTCATAAAGATATACAGAGATGGTCCATTCTCCCTTTAGATTTCAGCTCTAAAATAGAGTGTTAAAATTCATATCCTCCCCAGATTGCTTTACCTATTCCAGTCTCTATCAGTTGAGGTCCCCCTGAAACAATTCAATCTGTTGGACAAGTCAATATCATGGTTAATTTGGAATGGCAGGAAACCAAGGATTAGATATTCAACTCTACAGTTACCTAAAGACAAACGGGGGATGGCACTACCATCCATCGGAGTGGCGCAGTGGTCTAAGGCACTGCATCTCAGTGCAAGAGGCGTCACTACAGATCCTGGTTTGAATCCAGGCTGTATCACACCCGGTCGTGACTGGGAGTCCCATAGGGTGGTGCACAATTGGCCCAGCTTCGTCCGGGGTAGGCAGTCATTGTAAATAACAATTTGTTCTTAACCGACTTGCCTAGTTAATAAAACATCTAAGGGAATATTACTTAGCTGCACAATTTAGGCCACTGGAGTGTTGGTGTGACTCACAATCCTGTGCTACATGGAAAGATATTGAGGCTGCAGTTCAAGGTCACCCAATCCAGTCTGTACTGTAGCTGGGGATAAAGCCACATTTGGGACATTAACAGGAATACTTAACCCTATATCATTATTTACATTAGACCTCTGGTTTCAGATGGTTAAACAACAGAAGAAGGAATAAGAAATAGGAATGTTGAAATGGTTTGTGTTTGTTCCAACATTTTAACCAGATATCTATGATAAAGCATGTAGGGAATGGGCTAAGAGAGACATGACAGCATTTTGTACCATTGTAGAGGAAGCAGCAGTCTTAAGTTTTCAGAATTTAAAGGATAAATATGGTATGAAAAACCAAGATTTCTTAAGATACTTAGGGTTAGGGGACTATTTTGAAAAATAGTTCAAAATTACAGAACCTTCTTCAATACCAATGACTATGCATGTGAAACTAAATGCATATTAACAGAAAATGTCCACGACAATCCCTTCACTCTGTCATAGCCTGATAGCCTCTAGACAAGACTTAACTCTATTAAAATGGGGAAAAGAAACTGAATATAGACATTTCAGAGGAAGACTGTAACAATGTATATGCAGTACTCAACATGGAACATGGAGAGAGTTTTGTTGGAAAAATATGACCAGTTTTTCTTTGAATGACTCCTAGAATGAAAAGTCAAAAGCTAGGTGTTCAACAGCAGATCCTGGCGGCTGTGTGGCCATGTAGATGTCAAACGCACCCATGTTTTTTGAAACTGCAGAAGATGTCACTGTTTTGGGATAATATATGTTCGGTGTTAAAAGATGTCCTAGGATATGAAATCCCTAGAAATGGCCCTGTAATGTGCCTTGGTAATGTTCCAGAGAATGTGAGGGGCAGTGGCAGATACCTGATAAACGCTCTCCTTGCTGCAAGAAGAAAAGCCATTACCAGGAACTGGTATAAAGTAGATGTTCCAAAATAGGAAGAATGAAAACGTATAATCCAATACAACTTTAATATGGAAAGCTTGACATATGCCTAAAGTAACTGGAAGAAATGGATATCATTCACAAACCAGAAAGACTTGATTAACTCATATCTTATTAACAAAACAACATCCCCACTCTATGTATTATTGTGTACCTATTGAATGGCAACTTCTGTTTGCTTTTATTTATTCTTTAATTTAATTGTTTCTGTTGTTGCTTTTTCCTGTTTTTGTTGTATTGTTTTTGATCAAGACTAAACACACACGGTCATTGATAATAGGTCACGGTGGGCAGGAATGACATTTTAATCAAGCCTCAGATAGATTAGAAGATTAGATGGCAAGAGTAGACCCTTGCATAGGGTCTAAACTGCATTGACCCTCTCCTCCAGTACAAGAGAAGCAAAATACAGAATACCGGATATGGCAATGTTATATGGCTGCTAATGCCGTATACAAAGCCAGTCATGGCCCTTTACTTCCCATGTTAAAAGTAGAAAGGGATTATCATTTTGTGAAACAGTCCAGAGAAGCAGACACCAGTGATATATACACAGTAATTGTCAGCCAACCAGCCACCAGACTTCCATGCCTGTTTACATTAGCTATAGGCTCTTTAGCTGTAAGGCTGTAAGCACCCCAACCTCATAGAGCTCTGTGCTTTCATTTTGCCTGCTGGGGAGAGGGAGACTGATGAGCCCACTAGCTGCTCCTTGAATTTTCACAAATGAATTTGCATTCATAAAAAGACAACTCCTCTCCTTGTCACGAGATTGTTTTCCTTTTTTTCATGTCTGCCTCCCTTCAAAAAATCCCTGGGTGGGAGTGCGCTGGGAAAATCTGACTGTCAGGGACGACAAGACAAATGAACGGCGGATTCAGACGTGTGTGGCTTCAACAATGACAGATGGAGAAGAGCTGTCCCTCTGTCAACGGGCATGCTTCATTTTTGAATTAATACATCTGAATCTTCCCCTTCATAACAAGTGGTGCCTTATTTGACAGATTTACTTCATGTTTTTGTGAGTGGGTGTGTGTGATGGGTGGGTGACTAGCAGGGTGGACAAGGGGGGACAGCTTGTTCCAATTCCACCTGGGTGTATCTCAGCTGCTTAGCATGTGTGTGTCTGTCTGTGTGTGTATCCTTCCCCTTTATCATGCCAATACTAATCTACACAAGGTCCACCTGTGATCGTTTAACCAGTGAGGACCAGAGCACAGTAAAAAATGCTACCGCAATAATGTGGTTGGTAACCCGTTGTACCCTGTCGTTGCACCCAGAAAGATCACATCAAATAAAGAATACTATAGGACGAGATACTGTAGGCAGGCCTCACATGACAGGTAGGCTGATTAAAACAGGAATAGTCAGATATATTTATTTAACCTATTTTTATCATGACATTGTCAATTACTATTATTCCATATAAAACATTTTTTTATAAACACATGTAAACTGCTCTATGGGTCCACATTATAAAATGACAAAAAAATGAAGTCTCTTATGAATTGTTGACGATAGCAATTTCTTTTTCGACAAAGAAAGACTACAATGAAAAGAAAAAGCGCAGGTTGTATATGAGCAGCCAGCGGGATGCTCTTAACACAACACAACTGTCCCCTGAAACATGTAGCGCTGGAGGACCATGATAAAACAGGGGAACATCTGGTGAGCCGAGCATGGTGCCAGGACAAGACAAAGCCATGTGTCTAGGCATGGATGAGCACGTACCACCTAGCTGCACACACGCACGCACACACACACACATATTCATTGTACAAAAGGGTGCACACAAAAGCACACACGCAAACAAAAACCAGCGGGACACGGTAAGAGAGTCCACTTTGGAGACATGACTAATCTGCAAGCTCAGAGGCTTATGTTAATAAGTGAATATGCAGTGATCTGCCTTGGAACAGGCAACCAGTTCTTTCAGGATTACTTTCCCTCCAAGCATTCTATCTGTTGGCAGTTAAGCAAGCAACACGACACAAGCAGGCTGATTGCTATAGGCTGATGAGATACAGTAATGCTAAAGGAATATTAATCTGTAAAAAAAGTGTTTGGCCAAAAAGTCTGTTCTAATCATGGTACAGACAGACATGCAGTACGATGCAATAGGATGGATGTCAGTCATGAGCAGTTCCTTGAAGTTCTCTTTAGAAGGATATTCTAAGTTGACCATGTACACTTTACCCAGCCCACAGACAGTATTTTGTTACTGAGGCTGTTTATATAAGGTGTTGCTTTGTGCACTTAGATTGAAAATACTCAGACATAGAGGTCTTCATGGGTCCAGCCGAACCTGATTATCCAGTGCCGACCTAGGATCCGAGTGGGTGGGTTGGGTCCAGAATTCTGTAGTGTACCTTCAGATCCGGCTCAGATCTGGTTTGATTGTCACAGGTCTCCAGTATGTGTTATTATAACTGTTTGGCCCCGAGAAAGATAGAAAATGGTCTCCTTTATGCTCAGGCTTTTCACGATAGGCACGTCTGTGTAGCTTGTTGTTGTTGTTGGCCAATCATCAAAGCAGCGATAGGTTCTGGCTCTATGGGTGCAATGGCAAGCAAGTTAGGAGCTCAATGGAGGATGGAATTAAAATGACAGGCCAAGAGCCAACAGGTAGGCTGCTACTTCATACTCTGAATAGAGTTTTTGTAGTAATTGTGTAGGATGGGGGAAAGTGCAGCTTATATAGCCTTAATTAGCACACCCAGACAAGACTATGTCATCAGATTGGATGATAAATAACCTAGCTTTAGCAGCTAAAAGTTAGTAACTAGTCCTTCCTAACTGGCAGGGATAAGACAGAAGCATTGGGTGCTGCTGACTCCTAACCATAAGGCTCCCTCATAAAGCAGAAGCTAGATTACCAAGAACAGGGGTGGTGTTATGTAACGAGCCACATACCTTCATCCCTTCTCCACCACTGCAGTATTTTCTCTCCACTAAGCAGGGAATCACAGAGACAGAACAGAGAGAGAGATTTGTATGTGGTGAGGAAACAGTTAAAGCCATAAAGACATACAGTGCCTCAGCCCTGACCTCTTGGCCTCCTAGGTATCCCCTTGCACAGAATTTTTATTCCCCACCAAACTGACAAAGTGTTTTTAATCTTTTCTTTCCCTCTCTACTGGAGGTTGGGGAAACAAAAATCAATAGCTGCTGGCAGGCGATTTAGCAGCAGGGTGAATTACAGGCCTGGGCCGCGCTGCAGCCATAGCATCGGTGCATCAGAAAGGCCTTGGAACTAGGAACCTTGGGAGAGGCGTTGGAGACACGGGGGTTGCAGGGTCACATCAGGTCCGTGGTCTGAGGAGCATGGTATTTACTGCCCAGCCTCGCCGAGACGAAAAATAACTACTGCACAACACACACAGAGAGAGAGTGGAAGACAGGGAGGGTGGGAGAGAGAGGGAAAGAGGGGGAGAGGAGGGGGTTGAGGTAGGTAGGAGGTGAAGGAGAGTGGCTCTTATTTCAGATATCTTTTCTCTGTGTCACAATCCATTGGTTTAGTCTTTTCTCTCTTATTCCAGAGGCTGAAAGTGAACAAGAAGGCATCTAGACAACAAAACCTGTGGAGAGAACACTACTGTAAGCAACCATTATAGTGTATACAAACCATACATGTAATGAAAATTACATTGTCACAAAATATACATATGGTACGTCAAAACTAGTCTGGCGCGAGATTTGGTTCTGGATTCCAAGAACAGTTCAAACAAACACAAACAGGAACATCAGGACTAAGTTCAGCTGTTTAGATGCTTAGTTGTCACTATGAAACATCATCGGTGTATGTACAGCCAGGTATGGTGTCAAACAAAATCAAATAAAATTCTCCCAACAGGAAAATTATTCATTTAGTGTTTGGTGATTTAGAACCTGGCAGTGCTTGGCTCTGCAATCAATATGCATGCGGTCACCTTTCAATACTTGATTTCTTGTATAATTAGCTTATGTGCACCAGCGGTTCTGTTGTGAGCAGGGCCTGGTTACGGAGAGTCCTTCTATTTCTGACATCACTGTTAGACTGTTAAATTAAAAAGAAAGATTCAAACAGTAGGCAATTAAAAAAGTTATGTTACAATACATGAAAGTGCAAAAAGTCTCTCCCTCCACCAGCTAGACTCAAACTGAAACAGTGAATGGCAGATTTGAGTAAATGTCTTAAAAACCAACTATGTGAATCACAGCTTTCTAAATTGTGCCTTTCTGTAAATAAGAGCTCACTGGTGATGGGGAGTCTGTTTCGGGAAAGCTGTTGTAAAAATGTGTCAAATCACTCAATTATCACAACTCTAGACAGCTGGCAGGCAAAAAATGTGGAATGTGAGGATGATAATGAACAAAATTCTT
Source organism: Oncorhynchus keta (assembly GCF_023373465.1). Taxonomy (NCBI): domain Eukaryota; kingdom Metazoa; phylum Chordata; class Actinopteri; order Salmoniformes; family Salmonidae; genus Oncorhynchus; species Oncorhynchus keta. The sequence goes on along the minus strand of NC_068435.1, from coordinate 28,477,653 downwards.
AATTGCTTTGTTTTTAAATTCTAACTAGGGCACAGCCAGACATATCTTTGTGGACTCTTCTGATGCTCTTCTCACTCTCCTGAGTTGGTCCGAATCAGTTAGTATGTTGAGGATATTTTCCCAGACACCCGTAACGCTTTCCTCAAACTGAACCCACTGAAATCAATTTAAATGTCCATCACCCTTCCTTATGTTATCTTTCTTCCTTTTTGATGCACCTCTGTGCTAAGCTCAATTAAACCCAAAACACAACAAATGATCTGAAACTGCTCCAAAACCCCATGCAGAAGGGCACCTATCCGTCTTTTCTCTGGTTTGTATTTGCATTTTAGAGTATTTTCTGGGGGAAAATGAGCTGTAGAAATTAATTCAGGATTAATTGGTGCCTTCATCTCATTAGGACAATCTAATTTAGGGGATGATGGAATTGTTTAGGCTCCTTTTGCATAATTGGATTGCGTTGAATGGCTTGTCATTAGCGTCTTTTTAGCGTCGTCTGAGGGCCCTCTCTCTCTTCCTGGCCCCAGACTCATAAAGAGCGATCATGTGTTACGCCACTGTTTTGCTAACCTCTGGAACACATCGCCGTGATGATGTAGCAATAGACGAGCATGTGGCAAACAGAGCAGCAGTGATTAACGCTTTTTAACTTCATTAGCATAAAGCTAACAGCATGCCATTGAGGAGCTCTCATATAATATAAACACATTAGCATGTGGCTAACAACACAGCAATGATCGACCGTTAGGGGAAGCCATTAGCATGTAGTCAAAGCTGCATTCATGCACTCTGTTGTTTCGTAACGACAGACTGACAGTTTTGTACAACTTTCATTGGATGAGATGACACCTTGTCATTCTGCCAATCCTAAATTCAACAACAAGTCAAGTGCAGTATGCTTCTTTATGAAATGATGTATTTGAATTAATTTAAAAACACAATACAACTACACATGTGGATACAATATGTTTAAAAACCATTTAGGAAAGCGTAAAAAAAGTTTAGAAATGTATTTAAATTATGGTCCTCTTGTTAACAAAATACATCATTCTTCAATGAACAAGAAATGAAAGATGGAAAACTAATGGTGTTGAGGCACTTTGGAAAAGTCACTAGGGTGTTTGCGGAGGGCGCATCAATGATACAGTACAGCGAGGGAGAAAGACAGCCTGCCAGACAAGCCAGGAGCTCTTCATCAGGGCCCATCGCCTTGACCGACGTTCACAGATCCTCCATAGTATCCACACCTCCGTAGGTAGCGGATCCTCTATTAACAACAGTGTAGCACCCACCTGGGTGATGCTTCAGCTGCTGTAAAGCACCAGAAAAGCATCCACACATCAACAGTGGTCAGGAGCAGCAGTGGTCAGGAAAATAAAGAGGAAGTGACATGTCGAAGTCCATGTAACGCTCACATAACACCTATTTTAAAGTCCCTGCATTGTTTGCCTGTTAGTTTTAGAATTGATTTTAAAATCACTTTATTGATCTTTAAAGCACTACATGGCCTTGCACCCAAATACATGTCTGATATGCTTTGAAGATATGTGCTCTCAGCTGTTCCTCAGATGCTCTGGCACTGGTATTTCGGTTGTTCTAAAGGTCAGAACCAAACGTTTGCTGAGGCTGCTTTCAGCCACAATGGTACTGGCCATTGGATCAGCCTGCAGGAGGATCTGAGAGCCTCAGAAACTGTAGCTATTTTTAAGAAAAATCTTAAGACACCTTTTTAGCCATGCTTTTACTTAGGGTGCTTTTAATCGTACTATCTATTTGATTATTTTATTCCATTCTATATACAGTACCAGTCAAAGTTTGGACACACCTGCTCATTCAAGGGTTTTTCTTTGTTTTTTACTATTTTCTACATTGTAGAATAATAGTGAAGCAATCAAAACTATGAAATAACACGTATGGAATCTCATAGTAACCAAAAAAGTCTAAAACAAATCAAAATACATTTTATATTTGAGATTCTTCAAAGTAGCCACCCTTTGCCTTGATGACAGCTTTTCACACTCTTGGAAATCTCTCAAACAGCTTCATGAGGTAGTCACCTGGAATACATTTCAAGTAACAGGTGTGCCTTGTTAAAAGTTAATTTGTGGGATTTCTTTCCTTCTTAATACGTTTGAGCCAATCAGTTGTGTTGTGGCAAGGTAGGGGTGGTATACAGAAGATAGCCCTATTTGGTAAAATATCAAGTCCATATTATGCAAGAACAGCTCAAATAAGCAAAGAGAAATGACAGCCCGTCATTACTTTAAGACATGAAGATCAATATGGAACATTTCAAGAACTTTGAAAGTTTCTTCAATTGAAGTCACAAAAACCATCAAGCGCTATGATGAAACTGGCTCTAATGAGGACCGCCACAAGAAAGGAAGACCCAGAGTTTCCCCTGCTGCAGAGGATAAATTCATTAGCGTTAACTGCACCTTAAATTGCAGCCCAAATAAATTCTCAGAGTTCAAGTAACAGACACATCTCAACATCAACTGTTCAGAGGAGAACGCGTGAATCAGGCCTTCATTGTCGAATTGCTGCAAAGAAACCACTACTAAAGGACACCAATAAGAAGAATAGACTTGATTGGGGCAATAAACACGAGCAATGGACATTAGAGCAGTGGAAATCTGTCCTTTGGTCGGATGAGTCCAAATTTGAGCATTTTGGTTCCAACCGCTGTGTCTTTGTGAGAGACGCAGAGTAGGTGAACAGATGATATCCGCATGTGTGGTTCCCACCATGAAGCATGAAGGAAGAGGTGTGATGGTGTGGGGGTGCTTAGTGGGACTATCATTTGATTTTCAACAGGACAATGACCCAACACACCTCCAGGCCTTGTAAGGGCTATTTGACCAAGAAGGAGAGTGACGGAGTGCTGCATCAGACGACCTGGCCTCCACAATCACCAGACCTCAACCCAATTGACATGGTTTGGGATGAGTTGCACGGCAGAGTGAAGGAAAAGCAACCAACAAGTGCTCACCATATGTGGGAACTCCTTCAAGACTGTTGGAAAAGCATTCCAGGGGAAGCTGGTTGAGAGAATGCCAAGAGTGTGCAAAGCAGTCATCAAGGCAATCTTAAATATAAAATACATGTTGATTTGTTTGACACTTTTTTGGTTACTACATGATTCCATATGTGTTACTTCATAGTTTTGATGTCTTCACGACTATTCTACAACATTGAAAATAGTAAAAAATAAAGAAAAACCCTTGAATGAGTAGGTGTGTTCAAACCTTTGACTGGTACTGTATAATGTTTTATTTATTAGTCTCTCATGTCCACATTTGTTTTTATTATTGTTTTATTATTTAAATTAATCTAATTTAGAAAACATATTGTTCTTATCTTTCTCTCCTTTTGTTATTTTATTTGTTAAGCACTTTGAAATCCTTTCAGTGTAACAAATGTGCTATATAAAAAAAGTTTGATTTGAAAAGTCCATCAGCCACATGATCTGGTTCCCACCAGTTCAAAAGCACTTATGTAGCCATGGAGACAAGATCACAACTTTCCCCAGTGTACAGTAGAGGAATGTAGGTATAAACCCTACTACGACAAAAGGTTGACTTTCTACTTCTTCAAGCCCCTACAGACATGATCACTTAGCCAGACGCAGGAGCAAGTCTTTTTGTGTGTGGCATTTGACAAAAATCAGACAGGCATACTTCACATACAGAAATAACATTTCCTTCAATAAACAGACTGAGCAAACTTGTACAAACAAAGAAGAAATAAAAGAACAGAATAGAAACAAAACGTATTATTTTAAAGCAGGAGTAGGTCTATCTTTATTGTTCTGCGCTACGATAACATCATCACTTTTCTCTAACACAAATTGTAAAGATATTATTCTACGAACCACTCTTCTCCGGTAAACAACGCACACTGAAATCTAATCTCTGATGGTAATACTCAGGCTGTGCCCAGTTAATTGAGTTGATGTAGGCTTTGTGTGTCCCTAGAGGACCTCTGCATACAGTGAAGAGAGGGAGGAGATCAGTTAAGTCATATACAGTACATATAGGCTACTGTATGGGTCACTTTTCTGGACACGTTTAAGCCTATAGACTACGTAAAAAGCATATTCAATGCAAAACCGGGAAACAGGCCCAGGATGTTATAGATACAGTACAGGACCAGGAGTTTTTCCTCAGCACGTGACCGAACCAGAATAAAACATTATTAATAGAACTAGAGATAGTTCACGGCTTGCGTTAAGACGATAATATAATGCCAATATGAGCATGACATGATGACACCAAATTCCCAGGTATGAAGAATAGGGCTCTTTGTAGAACGACCTTCTCTCCTTGCTCCTACATATTATATTTATAGTGCTTACTTATTGATCCAGTCAACAGGCCTTCTCTTGGACGCAGTAAGTTCTCAATTTCTTACGGTTTCACATACATTTTCAATGCACTTGTTTTCAGTGCATTTCAAACCACCCTGCTCCACATCAAATGCCATTTCCATTATTTGCATACTTGCAGTATTAAAACATTAACTATTCATGACTTTTGGGAAGGGAGGAAGGGACAGGCTGTCCTTAAGGGTGAGTGTCAGCCAGCATTCGCTGCAGAGAGAATGCTCCTGGGAGAAGAACATTAGGAACCATCAGGCTGACAGACAAATCATTCTCTCATGTAAACATAAATATGAGAGTATGTTTCCAACAGCCATCACGGTATCTGTTGCTAGGCTACGTTGCATTAAGCAGTGTAGCTGTCCCTGTTCATTTGGCTCCTGGGATTTCAGGCTGTACCATATTACCTGCTGACTCTTAATATGACTCCCCTGATTATATGGCTGCTGGTTATAAGTATGGTGGCACCTCTGCCTCTAACATAAAGGTACCTACAGGATAATGACCCCTAAATATGAATAATTGTTTCACAAGAAAATGGGTTTTTCAAAGGTTATTTGACTCTAATGTCTTCACACCTGGTACTGAGGAGGACTCTATTTTCCTAGGTAGGCTTGTGCACGCACACGCACACACACACACACACACACACACACACACACACACACACACACACACACACACACACACACACACACACACACACACACACACACACACACACACAAAAAACAATATGATGCACAGAGCTCCATAAAGGTCATTCATTGCTGACAGAACAGTGATCCCAAAACGCCTCAACAAAAAAGTCAATTATCTATTCTCACAAAGGAAGAAAGAAACCCATCTCGAACAAAAAAAGAGCCCCAAATGATGTCCAAAACCAACACAATTGCAACAAGCAGTCTTCCCTAGATAATTATGTGAGGCATGGATGAGGAGAGAAAGATGGTGGAAGGTGGTGGTCACTGAGAAGAAAAGAGAGAGGTAAATTAGGAGAGGGAGAGAGGAGAGCCGCCAACAGCTGGTTTGAATAGATTGCGTGTGGGATGAATTAAAAAGTTGAACCTTTCCCGGTTCGTATTCAGATGTCTGCCGCTGGGTGATTAATCATGGCCGTCAGGATCTGTAATCCTTTTCAATGGGAAACAAATGCTGCGGCCAGCTAGTGACTATCTGTCTGTTCCCTCAGCACCCAGGGCCTATGGGCTGCAAGGCAAGCCAGTTACCTTTTTCACACTACTCAGCCGAACCAAGCAACCAAACCGAACCGAGTCTAACTGTATTGTGCCGGCCTGGTTACGCAACCACCATAGTTGCTGGAACTGTGCTGGAATGGAACTGTGCTGTGAAAGGAAAATAACCAAGCCAGCACAGTACAGTTTGGTCTGATAGTGTGAAAAGGGTATGTTTGCCTGCCTGGCCAGGACACAATACCTGAACCACAGAAAAGACAGAGCCAGGGGAGGAGGGGCTGTGGACAGATACACTGTAATCTGCTCCAAACATGATGGGACATACACACAATACAAACATACTGAATATCAACAAAACTGTTTAGCTCTGTGTCAGTGGTGCAGGCAGATATTGCCGTGTGGCTGGACCTAAATAAAAGTGACTGGGCCAACATCTTTCAGCAGAAACACAGCAGAAATACCTCAACATATTTAAGTGAAAATTTGTTTCAATCACATTGGATCATGTAACATATAACACATGATAAATGTGACCAAGAAACAACACAAATTCCTCTTGGAAAACAAGCCTGTTATTAGGCCTTATTAGGTGCTAAATAGGCAGCGCAACTACACAAGTTACAACCGCTTACAACAACACCGCTGACAAAACAGGCCGTCTGTCCGAGTCCGACAGTAAACAAACAATGAAATTAAACAACTTCATAGGCGGCGTGTGAGGTTCATGCTTGAGGGATTAGCTCAGCTTCATCTAGAATCTATATTTTTTATGGACACATTATGTAAAGTGTCGTAGAAATGTGTCGGAGACATTATCAGACTCTTTGATAGGCTACTACAAAAATGACAGGGTGGGCTTAGGCTACTTCACTGACACTGACAAACTGAGATCAATAAAAACGACCTTGTTATGAATGTAACCATCCAATCTAGGCCTGCACAAAGGGGAGGCGCGTTGTACCTTATGACGTCCATCTTGACTGGAGGAGGAAATTACTGTCCTAAACTTTCCAGTGGCACCGACTCACCCAATAATAAACACATTGAATACGTGCACTCACAGAGGATATGGCCGACACTCTCCGATAGTGCCAAGAGATTAGTCCTGGTGTAGACTAGGCCTAGAAAAAAAAAATTCACTGCACTACACTTCACGCTTAAATAATTATACTGCAATTGGATTTTGAAATATTGCAATAGGTCGGCTTTCCCAACTGTAGGCTATCCGCTTGCAATTTGCCATATGATTGAGATATAGCCAATTAGATCCCATGATCTTCCTACTGCATTTTCTAAATGTCTAATTAGCCAGGAGACAATACAACAAGTAATTTATTTCCATTTTTTATATATTTTAAACCAGGCTGATTGGGTAGGCCGTGACTTCGATTCTGCTCTGTGTTTTGGTTTTGTGTATCTTTCGTGTCATTTATCAATAGAGCTAATCAAGCCACACACAGGACTATAAAGAGTCAAATCAATAGGGCTAATCAAGCCACACACAGGACTATAAAGAGTCAAATCAATAGGGCTAATCAAGCCACACACAGGACTATAAAGAGCCAAATCAATAGGGCTAATCAAGCCACACACAGGACTATAAAGAGTCAAATCAATAGGGCTAATCAAGCCACACACAGGACTATAAAGAGTCAAATCAATAGGGCTAATCAAGCCACACACAGGACTATAAAGAGTCAAATCAATAGGGCTAATCAAGCCACACACAGGACTATAAAGAGTCAAATCAATAGGGCTAATCAAGCCACACACAGGACTATAAAGAGTCAAATCAATAGGTCTAATCAAGCCACACACAGGACTATAAAGAGCCAAATCAATAGGGCTAATCAAGCCACACACAGGACTATAAAGAGTCAAATCAATAGGGCTAATCAAGCCACACACAGGACTATAAAGAGTCAAATCAATAGGGCTAATCAAGCCACACACAGGACTATAAAGAGTCAAATCAATAGGGCTAATCAAGCCACACACAGGACTATAAAGAGTCAAATCAATAGGGCTAATCAAGCCACACACAGGACTATAAAGAGCCAAATCAATAGGGCTAATCAAGCCTATACAAATCAGGACTATAAAGAGGACAAAAGAGTCAAATAGGGCTAATCAAGCCACACACAGGACTATAAAGAGTCAAATCAATAGGTCTAATCAAGCCACACACAGGACTATAAAGAGCCAAATCAATAGGGCTAATCAAGCCACACACAGGACTATAAAGAGTCAAATCAATAGGGCTAATCAAGCCACACACAGGACTATAAAGAGTCAAATCAATAGGGCTAATCAAGCCACACACAGGACTATAAAGAGTCAAATCAATAAGGCTAATCAAGCCACACACAGGACTATAAAGAGTCAAATCAATAGGGCTAATCAAGCCGCACACAGGACTATAAAGAGTCAAATCAATAGAGCTAATCAAGCCATACACAGGACTATAAAGAGTCAAATCAATAGAGCTAATCAAGCCACACACAGGACTATAAAGTCAAATCAATAGGGCTAATCAAGCCACACACAGGACTATAAAGAGTCAAATCAATAGGGCTAATCAAGCCGCACACAGGACTATAAAGAGTCAAATCAATAAGGCTAATCAAGCCACACACAGGACTATAAAGAGTCAAATCAATAGGGCTAATCAAGCCGCACACAGGACTATAAAGAGTCAAATCAATAGAGCTAATCAAGCCATACACAGGACTATAAAGAGTCAAATCAATAGAGCTAATCAAGCCACACACAGGACTATAAAGAGTCAAATCAATAGGGCTAATCAAGCCACACACAGGACTATAAAGAGTCAAATCAATAGGGCTAATCAAGCCGCACACAGGACTATAAAGAGTCAAATCAATAAGGCTAATCAAGCCACACACAGGACTATAAAGAGTCAAATCAATAGAGCTAATCAAGCCTCACACAGGACTATAAAGAGTCAAATCAATAAGGCTAATCAAGCCACACACTATAAAGGACTATAAAGAGTCAAATCAATAGGCTAATCAAGCCACACACAGGACTATAAAGAGTCAAATCAATAGAGCTAATCAAGCCATACACAGGACTATAAAGAGTCAAATCAATAGAGCTAATCAAGCCACACACAGGACTATAAAGTCAAATCAATAGGGCTAATCAAGCCTCACACAGGACTATAAAGAGTCAAATCAATAGGGCTAATCAAGCCACACACAGGACTATAAAGAGTCAAATCAATAGGGCTAATCAAGCCACACACAGAACTATAATAAAGAGTCAAATCAATAGGGCTAATCAAGCCACACACAGGACTATAAAGAGTCAAATCAAAAGGGCTAATCAAGCCACACACAGAACTATAAAGAGTCAAATCAATAGGGCTAATCAAGCCATACACAGGACTATAAAGAGTCAAATCAATAGGGCTAATCAAGCCATACACAGGACTATAAAGAGTCAAATCAATAGGGCTAATCAAGCCTACACAGGACTATAAAGAGTCAAATCAATAGGGCTAATCAAGCCACACACAGAACTATAAAGAGTCAAATCAATAGGGCTAATCAAGCCATACACAGGACTATAAAGAGTCAAATCAATAGGGCTAATCAAGCCATACACAGGACTATAAAGAGTCAAATCAATAGGGCTAATCAAGCCTCACACAGGACTATAAAGAGTCAAATCAATAGGGCTAATCAAGCCACACACAGGACTATAAAGAGTCAAATCAATAGGGCTAATCAAGCCACACACAGAACTATAATAAAGAGTCAAATCAATAGGGCTAATCAAGCCACACACAGGACTATAAAGAGTCAAATCAAAAGGGCTAATCAAGCCACACACAGAACTATAAAGAGTCAAATCAATAGGGCTAATCAAGCCATACACAGGACTATAAAGAGTCAAATCAATAGGGCTAATCAAGCCATACACAGGACTATAAAGAGTCAAATCAATAGGGCTAATCAAGCCTCACACAGGACAATAAAGAGTCAAATGTAAATTATATCTGTATGTGGTTTGTAGCTGTTTCTTATTTTAAAAATTCAAGCTCATGAAGTCAACATGTGTGACCAGACTAGATGAAAGAAAGTGCCTTTTTTTTCTTCTCCCTTCTCCATTTCCTCAGTTCTACTGGTATCACTCTGCACCTCTGTGTACTTGTGAGTCAGTGAACTTCATGTCACGTTTCAACATGGTGGTAAAGAGCTGATCTAGTTTTAGAAAGACGGTGAGAAAGTCAAGAGCCAGCAACATCGGGAGCCCGGGAGGAGAAAGTGTGTCATCAGCATAAAAATAGAAGCCTGCTAACGAATTCCTAATCATATCTCCCATTTCCTCAAGGGGCTGTGCTAAAAAGGTTAGAACGTCGGGTCTTAGATGAGAATTTGTGGCACATTAGCCTCAGATATTATTTCTTGCTATTTTAAAGGGCTTTCAGTATTATTGATTGTTAAATCCATGCACCATCGTCCCCCTAAACTACAATACATGGCTTTTCTCAGCAAGAATTAGATTCACATTTCTTTGCAGGAAAATGGTAAAAGCATATTATGGAGGAGAAGCATTATCCATTATTTCTGACGGAAAACGTGTAGAGCTACACGACAGGAATACTTTGATCTGGCACTGTCAATCAAACAATTGAAAATAATCTTAAATCATTACAATTACATTTATCTACATTCACAATACAGGCCTATAGTGTTTACCACTGACACAGATAAAAACAAATAGCTATTTCTTATGGGAAGTAAATTGCTTAATTACAATGTTGACATTTTGTTGTCATTTGAAGGAAAGTGTCACAAATAATCCGATAGTATGAAATACTTATTTTTAATGGTTTTCTTTTTATTCAATGAATAACTTAATTCAGTTGTACAGATTTTGTGGACACCTGCTCTTTGAACATCTCATTCCAAAATCATAGGCGTTAATATGGAGTTGGTCCCCCCTTTGCTGCTATAACAGCCTCCACTCTTCTGGTAAAGCGTTCAACTAGATGTTGGAACATTGCTGCGGGGACTTGCTTCCATTCAGCCACAAGAGCATTAGTGAGGTCGGGCACTGATGTTGGGCAATTAGGCCTGGCTCGCAGTAGGCGTTCCAATTTATCCCAAAGGTGTTCGATGTGGTTGTGGTCAGGGCTCTGTGCAAGCCAAACAAGTTCTTCCACACTGATCTCGGCAAACTATTTCCATATAGACCTTACTTTGTGCACGGGGGCATTGTCATGCTGAAACAGTAAAAGGCCTTCCCCAAACTGTTGCCACAAAGTTGGAATCACAGAATCGTCTAGAATGTCAATGTATGCTGCAGCGTTAAGATTTCCCTTCACTGGAACTAAGGGACCAAGCCTGAACCATGAAAAACAGCCCCAGAAACGTATTCCTCCTCCACCAAACTTTACAGTTGACACTATGCATTGGGGCAGGTAGCATTCTCCTGGCATCTGCCAAACCCAGATTCGTCCTTGTGCTGAAGTTGCTTCCCGTGGCACTTTGGAACTTGGTAGTGAGTGTCGCTACGTGCTTCAGCACTCAGTGGTCCCGTACTGGGAGCTTGTGTGGCCTACAACTTCGCAACTGAGCCGTTGTTGCTCCTAGATGTCTCCAGTTCACAATAAACAGCACTTACAGTTGACCGGGGCAGCTCTAGCAGGGCAAAAATTTGACTAACTGTCTATTTGGAAAGGTGGCATCCTATGACGGTGCCATTTCGAAAGTCACTGAGCTCTTCTGTCAGGACATTCTACTGCCAATATTGGTCTTTGGAGATCGCATGGCTGTATGCTCGATTTTATACACCTTTCAGCAACGGGTGTGGCTGAAAAAGCTGAATCCACTCATTTGAAGCGGTGTCCACATACTTATGTATATAGTGTATGTTTTCACATTGTTGTCATGCAGTGTAATCACCTACAAAATGTATTCCAAATGCTTTCTATTCAGCACTAGGCAAAATGTCACTGTGCCCGCTGCCTGCTGAGTGAAAGGACCCTTTGATACAGTATGTGGGTAACGGTTGGGAGGGCAGTACTTTAGCTTGGGCACAGAACGTACTGTATGGCATGCTGGTAGACTGTGGGAAATGGGCAATGCAGATGCAGAGAGGTTCCCAAAGCTTTTGTGTTGCTGTGGCTTCTGTTTGACCATACGTCTCTAAAATGTTCCAAATTGGCTGTCCCACGGACAGGAATACATCGAACAGAGTCACAAAGCAAACAAGCACCGTAGGCAGGCACTGCTATCTCCCCATCTGACCCCCACCCACCCTATATAGTGCCTTACTTTTAACCATAGCTCTATGAATTAATGGCAAACAGTATAATTAAAAGGCTTTAGAGGCTAAGATGGGGCCTCAAAGACAAAGCTGTGCTAGGGGTGATCAAACACGAAGGCAACACCTTAGCAGTGGACAAACTAACACCAACACAATGGCATGCACTGGTGGTTGCCTTGGAGATGGAGAAAAAACTGAGCACAGCACCAGTAAGGACAAAAGAGGACAGGGTCAGAAACTGTGGGTTGCTGGCAACACAACAGGCTCTGTAAACCAGCTTGAGTTTACCATCTGAGCCCAGTACAAACATACTCTGCCTATACAAATGAAAATAACTGAAGACATTGGAATTCGTAGGGAGCAAATTACACCTAAAGTTATTCCCTCAAGGACATAACTACTGTCCTTCAATTACCAACAAGATAACCATGTGATCATTTAGGATGTTGAGATGTTGCTTGATACTGATGTGTTTGATTTACAAACCTGCACTGAAGAACCCTTTAAGAAGCGCTGCTCTGTTGCCTAATTGTTTGGCACAACAGAGATCCTATAAATCGCTGTTCATTGTTCTATATGTAATTCTAGGTATAACACTGACTGAATTGATGTCTCAACTGAGTCTTTACAGTACCATCCCTTACAGTACAACACATGCTGGATACAGACGGAGTAATGCATACCAGGTTCTTATCTCATAGAAAATAAACATTGGGGCCTCCCGGGTGGCGCAGGGGTCTAGGGCACTGTGCCACCAGAGACTCTGGGTTCACCCCCAGGCTCTGTCGCAGCCGGCCGCGACTGGGAGGTCCGTGGGGCGACGCACATTTGGCCTAGCGTCGTCCGGGTTAGGGAGGGTTTGGGCGGTAGGGATATCCTTGTCTCGTCGCACACCAGCGACTCCTGTGGCGGGCCGGGCACAGTGTACGCTAACCAGGTCGCCAGGTGCACGGTGTTTCCTCCGACACATTGGTGTGGCTGGCTTCCGGGTTGGATGCACGTTGTGTTAAGAAGCAGTGCGGCTTGGTTGGGTTGTGTTTCGGAGGACGCATGACCTTCGTCTCTCCCGAGCCCATACGGGAGTTGTAGCGATGAGATAAGATAGTAACTACTAAAATAATTTGGGGGGAAAATAAACATAGTTTTTATCTCAATATCAAATCATTTATGGGTAACATATAATACCGTTAGTGTTGTTGTTTTCAATTAAAATGTTTAAAAATAAACAAAAATAGTTTCTTATCAAAGAGAAATTTTTCAAGCAAGAATTTTGCTTGGACTGTCTGGGAGTGGTCTGAGTGGGGAGGGAAAACAGAAAATGAGCTGTTATTGGTAGAGAAGTTTGGAACTGTCTTTCAAATTGGTCTACTAACCAATTTACTGCCTGATGATGTCACCAGGGGGTCCAAAATTCCATCCCACCAAAACAGCCTGAAATGTCAAGCAGTCTTTTCAAACAACTCTTACACTAAAAGGGCATTATCAAAATTTTCACAATTTTACCGGTCGAAAACTTTAGAACACCTACTCATTCAAGGGTTTTTCTTTATTTTTTACTATTTTCTACAATGTAGAATAATAGTGAAGAAATCAAAACTATGAAATTACACATATGGAATCACGTAGTAACCAAAAAAGTGTTAAACAAATCCAAATATATTTTATATTTGAGATTCTTCTATGTGGCCACCCTTTCCCTTGATGACAGCTTTGCTGAGGATGCCAAGAGTGTGCAAAGCTGTGAAGGCTAAGGGTGGATACTTTGAAGAATCTCCAATATGTTTGTTTAACACTTTTTTGGTTACTACATGATTCCATATGTGTTATAGTTTTGATGTCTTCACTATTATTCTACAATGTAGAAAATAGTAAAAATAAAGAAAAACCCTTGAATGAGTAGGTGTTCAAAAACTTTTGACCGGTAGTGTATATATCAAACACAGGAAATCACGTTTTCGACTGCACCTGGCCTTTAAATGATCCAGTGGATGTATTTGAGTTAGCAATGACCAAGAGGTTAGACCAAAACCATTATGTGAAGTTCACGTCTTGCAAATCGTAAAAATCCAAGATAATTATAGTGTATCTACAAATGTATCTATTTCACATTTGTCTAACTGTCTAATTAGAGCAGAAATAGCAAGCGGGGACGTTGATAATTAGATACGGATCCATATGGATGTGTGACGTGAAGAAGGAGAATCTCTGGTGTCGTCGTCTTGAACCAGCCATTTCTCCCCCTCAGAGAAAGCTAACACGCTGTGACCTGATAGGCTAGCGGGTGTACCAGGACCTCAAGTTCTTCTCTACTACAAAATGTCCAACAGAGCGGGGGATATGACCCTTTGAGGACAAGAAAAAGAAGCATTCAATGTGCATTGATCATAACTAACATACAGATAAGGCGCATACAGTACATTGTGTATCAGATGAGAGCAAAGCATAAGGTAATTCATTGTACATGATACTAAGCGTTATATCAATGTCAGGATCCTATTAAATTAATATGGCTTGTCACATGGCCTAATTAATTAAGCAGAGAGTTACAGGGGTTCAGAATATCACATTTCATAAATTCTCTAATTATCTTAATACTAGGAGAGAACACTTTATGTATTGCATTTTTAGCAATCACAAAATGTACAAGGGAAAAATGCATGGCAAGACTTGATTTGGAATTAGAATTTATCAAGGCTGTATTTTTTTGCCTATTCTTTGTATACTTGCTGGTATAAATCATATTCAAATGTAATTGAAACTGTGGGGAATTAATTAAATTGAGTAAGCTAGCTGAGAGAGCAGAAATATTTTGGAATTTATCGAGGGTATGTGTTTGATGGGTTGGTAGCTGCATGGCCTTTTAATTTATTTTTCTCTCCCTTTCCTATTTGTGTTTTTGTTATTCAGTGGGTATACTGTAGTGCTACAATAGTCTTTCCAGACTCGTGTTGTTCTTTTATTCACTAGCTGTCTCTTTTTCACTCTTTATTCATGATGCAATACCGAAAACACAAAGGAGGTATTGGTTTTGCTCAGTCTTGGAGAGACATCTCTCTCTCTCTCCCCCGCTTTCCCTCTCCTTCTTCATCTCCATCTCCCTCTTTCCCCTCTCTTTCTCCCTCTCACTCTCTCCTGCCTGCACAGCACTCCTCTCCACCTACCCAAGCTGCTGTGGCCTTGTCTGAATCCTGCAAATTCCCAGTCCACTGCAGCGTATCCACATGGAAACACCACAGATGCCAGCATTCACAAAGGTGCAGAAACAAGGAAAGTGATAGGATGAAGATGTCAGTTGTGGCAAATAGAACTCTGCCTCTCTGTCACTTCATTGGAACATCTCTGTCTGTGATTGTTGTTAGGCGCTACTCACACTGTCTAAAAAATGGCAAGAAAAACAGATAGGGCTTATCCCAAAGAGTTCAGCTGTAGGCAAATACACAATCATACAATTTGAAAAGACGGATGTTGAAGACATGATGCATAGGAGGTCCTAAATCCAGCATAAAGAAAGCATATAAAACATTACCTCACAGCATGTGATTTGTTTTTGTCCCCCCATCGATTGTTCACTGACCTACGGCCTTGAGATATCAAATCCTCTCCACATCCAATTGAATTCCTAGCAGAGAGGAGACGGGGAGTTTGGAAGTGACTAAAGCGTTTTAGTAGTTGGAAGGTGATTAGGAGAAGGCTAGAGATGTTGATAGGCGAGCTGCTCTCTGGTTGTTTTCTCTTGGTCCTCTGGGGCCGGAGAGAAGGATCAGGGGGTGAGAAGTCAAAGGGAGGACAAGGTGACTGATTGGGCCCAGGCAGCAGGTCAGCACTGGGCAGCTGAATCAAACTCAAGTCAAGGATTTTCCCCCCAACTACAATCAGACATATAATCTGGCTCTGTCAACACTTCTGTCCAGCTGGATGCAGTACACTTATTATTTACACATGTGCACATGAAGAGGGACATACACAGTCACAGAAGTACACTCTCACACACTCTCACATATGGAGGCCATATTAGTAGTCGTGGAAAATGAACAATAAACCTAGGCAATCAACGGCTCATTTGAAAATGAAAGGGTACAAATCTGTATTAGTTGAAGTACAATGCCAGTTGTATAACCCTGACAATTCTAGCAAATGAAATAATTTGCACAGGGACAAAATTATAATTGAACACCACCTCTAACATTTGAAATATGACAGGCGATTAATTTTTTTTGCTTTTAATAAACTATGCTCCTCTAACATCAACTAAGCACGGTGATAATCAAAATGAAAACCCATGGGGAATACGAACTACCATCAATTAAAGTGGACTCCCACAAATAGACCAATTCCACTATGGACTTTACAAAAAAATAATTATATTCCACATGATTATGTAAAATACATTAGCCAGACAATTAGGCGACTATAATTGCATCTAAATTACACATTGATTGAAGATAGAAATGAATCCACAAATCTGGAGAGGTTTGATTGGTCCCTTTATAAGAAACCTCAGATACACGATTCTTCCTTTTAATAATCCTTTAGCCATTTTATTCACTGGATTGTCATTACAAAATTCAATTACATGGAACACCTGAACTAACAATATCTCCTAGCCAATTATGCAGTGTCTGGGAAACCGTAAGCAAACAAATTACCAACGTTAATGTGAGAGATTGACTTGATATTCTTGGCGTTGTATGCACAGTTTGCACACAAAGGCAGCCCAGCCTCACACCTCCCCTGTTATTGCCTATTGTTGACTTATGAATGAAACAGCTTGGCCTCGATTTGAGAATAAAATGGAAATCTAGTCTGTGAGGCTGTTCTGTAGAAATAGATTAGTAATTCTATAGAATAGTTTTTCCATTTCTATGGGCCGAACAAGGAAGAGACAGCCACAATTTCAGTTTAACCTTCTCTTTCTCCTCCTATACTCTCTCATCTCTCTTTACCATTTCAGCCTGACTTTAAAATATTTAACAATGAAAAGTAATCATAAGAGATCTTGGCAGTACTATAGCCCTGAGTATTGATTGGGCAGTGGCCCAACATCCCCTCACTAAAGAAAGATTAAAATAACAGACTCATCAAATACATTTATGGAGTCAGTGACCTCAGCCAATCCTAGAGTGGGGAGTCCATAAATCATAGTCCATCTCTGTTACACACAGTGAGTCTGTCTCAGGCTCAGTGCAGGGAGTCCTGTAGAGGATGGGAGACACTACCGTTACAGTACATAAATCTACAGCAACCCCATGTGGCAATGTTAGGGGGAATTAAGGATCCACTAGCTACATGATGGGTGTGGGACGACGAGATGTCATTACATATTAAGACCAAATTTAAATACTGGAATACAGGTTTTTAAAAGGTATTGTGAAGCATACATGGTACACAACACATTTGTGTCCCATCGCCTGGAAATGTGTGTTTGCATGGGTCTGTGTGTGGATATGTACTTGAATATGTGTGTGTGTGTGTGTGTGCATTTGCGTGTGTGTGAAACACACAGAGAGAGATGTATGTGTTCAGTCACAGCTCTGGCTGTCTCTCTTTTTCAAACCAAAGCACCACCTGTCAACATATTTTCATTACATTTTCCCATACTCCAAGACCTAGCCTATCCACCTGTGGTGGATGGAGCTCCGTCGCTCGCCCCATCAGATTGAGGCGCTCTCAATGCCGGGAAAGACGTTCCTATCTCTCTGATCCTGCTCTCTACGCCTGACTCCAGCCTGTGAGGCGAGGAAAGGAAAGGCGGAAGAGGCCAGGCAGAAAGGAAGGGAATCTTGGTTTGCTATCAACAGCTCAGGAGAGTAGCGTTGGCAGCAAGATTGATGACACCCTCCCCGCAAAGTAACAAAGGAACTCCTGCGCATAAGAGCCTGCTTATGGGGTCTGATAGACTTGTCATCCTCTTAATAAACATAGCCGATATGTCAGCAGCAGCAGGAGGGACTGAACCAGACCCAGCAGACCCACCCTCCCACAGGCAGGACCACCGGCTGGCCTGGCACACCCGGCCCTGGGTAGCTCGTTCCATAAGGGGGCCCCTGGAGGAACTGGAGAGTCGCGCCAGAAGATGATCAAAACATAAACAGACAGGATATGAAGTATAAATCAATATTTCACAGACAATAAAACCTATACCTGTCTGTTGTCAGAATGGTTTTGCCTGGCAATTGTTCAATGCAACCAAGCTAAGACGGTAGTTTCAGTATGCTACAGTCGGTATCTCTGCTGAGATGGGGATGTTATTAATGTTGGAACTAGGGCCAAAGCGTTTGGTGGAGAATATTTATTTCAGGGTTGGTGTGGTTGTAAGAGGTTTGGTTTGGTGATGTGCTTTGTGAAAACAGCACAAACACTCACAAGAATAAACATTTACAAAACCTTCCGTTGAGAAGTTTGATTGCTAACTTGTATTACAGTATGTCATCTCTTTAACCATGTCATGTTTGTGTGTCCAAGAGGACAACATCTGTGTCCCTAGCCAAAGCAACTCCAAAACTCTAGCAGTCTCTTTCCAAAACTCCCTAATCACAGTCATGCTTAGAGGACATTAGTCTCGCTACTCACTAAGGCACTGGGAGATGCAGAATATGTCAGTATATCATTTGACTTTGGCCAGTGGCTGGGTTTTTATTGAAGGACTAATATCAGACAACATTAAAGGGAAATGGACACACCAGAGAGGATTAAGAAACTGGATTTAAAATCTTAATCAAATAAATGTCTCGTTAAATGTGCATTTCTAATATTATAAATAATTAAAAGTAATCCAATCGACAAACATCACATCAGCCCTTCTGATTTTAGCTTCAGTGGTTAAATTTTTTTTTTTTTAAATAAACAAATATCACAAGCTTGAGATTCAAAAACAAACATTGTGTTTATTGGTTTCTACTGCTTTGGAGATCACCAAAATGTACAGTGTATGCTAAAATCCAACAATAACAGCAGACAAAATGAGGGGCAATGCCTTTTGAACAAGAAATATTTGATCAAGTCTTGACAACCAACAAGGATATAAGAGACTAGAACAGAAAACACCCCAAACATTATGGGGAGAAAAAAAAACATTTGATATAGTCTGCCATTTACAACATTTACTTATTTTTTCACAGGAAGAGACACGGTCTCTGTCACGATTCAATCTACAGCCCTCTCCCCAAACGCTGTATAATACCTAGAAAAAGCCAGCAGGGTGTGAAATGGTGTTTTGAAATAAATGAAACTGACTATGAAACAGTGCAGTTGGGAGATATTGCTATGTCAAGCTGACAGGCAAGGCCCGGGAATGAAGCAACAAAGTTATTATCCCAAAGAAGAGCAAAGCTGGATTAAATAAAAACCCATGATGCCTATAGCACTGAGTCTCTTTCTCCGTCAGCGGCTCCATTATTGACATAGAAGAGGAGGGCAAAGCATCATGGGAAATAAACCTCAGTGTCTTCATTCAAAACTCACATCTTAAAACTCAGTTCCGAGTATGTACCATACAAATGATATGTTTTATATTGAGTGTACCACAATATAAAACAAAATGTTATGCTGAAAATCTTCTACTTTGTGATCTGAGTTACGGCACTGAATGAAGTACAATTTATAGTATTTAATGATGCCATATTAATTAATGTATGTAGTCTTTGGTTATTGATGATCCAAATAAAGTGTTTAAGGAAGCATAATCCCAAAAGACTCCTTTAGCTTTACGGCTCTAGTGGTGACATGTCACAGGAGAAGACTTTGGGTCATTGGCATAGTGATATAATGCATAGGACATTTAAAGCTAAGAGACACATTGAAAGTCTTGTACGTTTTTAAGGTGGACTCCTATCCTGGGGTTAGACAGGTCCTGAGGACTGCGAGACAATGATATGTGAGAGACACGGGACAACAGGGGTTGAGGTGGTAGAGGTAGAGAGAGGGGGGTGGAGGGTTGATAGAAGAGAGGGGATAGGTGTTTTGAGAGGAAGGAGAGGACCTCGTCTTTGCAGTTGGCGAGGTTGGGGGTCATGGATGAAAGACCTGTATGGAAAGTGAACCTCTCTCAATGCTTTGTCCCTACTCATCGTAGCCTCACACAAACCTCTGGATCTCATGGGACAAAGAGGACTGAGCTCTGTAGGGCGATTATTGTCATGGATGAGACAACACACAGTCAGCCAAAAACGTTTGACTAAAGTTGATGTATTTTCTTCCTAATGGAATGGGAGGCATTACTACCAAAACAATTTTGAGACTTTTTCATAACATGCTACAAATCTATATGGCAAGTAATCTATGTCATCACCATAATAGAGCTGCAAGCAGTGTTCCGTATTGGTCAGTGGTTCCCCCTTCTGGTGAATGATCAGACATGTTTAAAAAAGGCTTTCCACATTCACATCTGTACTGTGGCTGTTTGTGCTGACTTGTCCTGACTATCCATTTGAAGGAAATACACTTGGTGCAACGTTTACATAGAAAATATATGGTCTTTATTTGTATTATCAAAAGATAAGACTAGTCCTCCTTGATTTTTGAGAGCAAGGATCCCGAAGATGAGTGGGTAAGGTCAGAATGAGGCAGAGACGTTTGAGGACTACAACGACATAAAGATAAATTGATTTAGTTCTTAGTTATTGCAATACTGTAATATATATGTACCACTAAGGTCTATGAGGTGCATTAATAGGCTTACCTGAGAAGGGGACCAATAGACCTTCTGCGTTGGTTGGACACCTCCAGTTGTGGAAATCTAAGAGAATTTATTAGAGGTGCACAGTAAGTACAGGTAAGTACTTCAGACAATAAAAACCCAGAGAGACAACTGAACTGTAAACAGCATGGGTCAACACTGCCTTATGACAGTTGGTTGGAAACTTAGAACTTACTCGGAGGAGGCAGGCGTAGAGACAGATCTCCGCCTAGCCATGGAGCTCTTAGCAGGGCTGAGAACACTGGCACACACTGCAGAATAAACATCACAGACAGGTCAGTGTATTGTATGACACTTAAGGCCGGCTCCAAGCATTAGCGGTCGCTTAGCGCCCCCGGCCGCTAGGGAGCGCACAACCCCAAAAATGTATAAATACATTTTAAAAAACACAAAGTTTTTTGGAACTCAGTAGGGGTCTCAACTTACTGTTGAGAGTTAGAATAGTAGAATATGCAAGTTTGAAATTTAGTTGTGTATGAGCAGTTTTTCTCTTATTTTGTCAGCCACTGACAGTCACTCAATTAGCCATGTCAGCTAAAAAAAACTGGATTGGTAAGTTAGTCTAGCCAGTTATCTAAACTTGTAGTAACCATGGCCGAATACCGACAGGGTGGTAGAAAAGACCTGTATGGGGCCCTGACCAGGGGCCCTGACCTCCAGGGGGCCCCCATTGATTTTGTTAGTCACTCTCACTCCGATATAGTGAACATGGTATAAGTCATGGAAAAATGTGTAGAATTGCAGGAAATTTGTTTTAAAACGGACAAAATGTATCTCTGCCTCATGGCATAATGAATCGAATTGCAGGAAATAAACCCTCAAAAGGCTAGAACCGCCCATCACAATGCAAAAAATAACCCACAGTATTGCACAATTATGGGCTGACAAAGTTTCTTACATTCTAGTCTGGTTTGAGGGAGGACCAGATTGAGACCATCATGCACAGTAAACCTAAGGGTGGTGTAATCGTCTGTGGACAGAGATAGAGGAACATCTCATTGAACTTTAAAAAAAAAAACACACACCACTGCATACTTTCTATTGCTTTACATAAGCCTAGCTCTATAAGGGTTCATCGTTTTATATGAAGAACCGTTTTGAAATAACATCCCTCAGGACTCACCCATCATGGACATGGTAGTTTGTACCTTCCGGTACCAGTCAGAGTTGAAGGGATGGAGGTAGTCATGAAGCTCGGTGGAGTCTGCTTTCTTAGAATTATCTCCGACTATACCTTTTTTCACCTTTTGGCTACAGAATCTGCAAGGCAAGCAGGGTCATCATCGGATAATACAAGATCCCTTGGTAAGGAAAGACTTTTGGTTTTAGTCATAATTTATCAGTCCTCTGGGCAAAAGGTTGGGGGAGTTTTAGAAGGTGCTGGGCACACTTGGGATGAGGTGTTGCCCACACACTCACTTTTTCCAGCAGAAGATGAGGTTAGGGAAGACAGCCATGATGGCTTCATGGAAGAGCCCTCGGTCCACCTTGCCCATGGCAAAGGCCTGCTGGATGGAATCCCTGGCAGTTTCTGCTATGTTAACCTGTAAAATAGGACAATGAGGACACACTATCAGATACCAGTAGATCAGAATCATGAGATAGATGAGATAGATAAAGTATTTAAAATGACAAAATCATAAAAATATCCAACTGGAGTCTGTGTTCTCATGAGTTTTGAATTTAATATCAGCCACCTTGAATTGTAATGTAAAGAGCAAGCTTAATATCTCACACATGTTATCACTCAGCTCTAATATACAGTCAGTCAGTGGATGAGTTACTTAGAAACCATACCCTCAGTTTGGGAGAGATCTCTGACTTGAGAAAGAGCTTGATGATCATCTCTGCTTTCTGGTGTAGCAGAGCATTGTCATTCTCCCCATACATGCCCGCAGACGCCATCATAGTGCCCGAGTCTGCCATGTTCCTGAAACTAATACAGCACCACAGCAAACACACAAATATAGTTCCTTTGTCAGTTATTGATGATGCATTTCAGGTGAGTAGGCAAACCAGAAATTACATCCCATCCAGTAACTAAATCACAAATGCTCTCAATATTCAGTTTAGGAAGTTATAATAGATGAATCAAAAGTCACCTCTCTGTCTCCAGGTAGAACGACAGATCGTTAACAAGGAACTCCACTGTTATCAGTTTGTGGTTGATGACTCGCCTCTTCAAGTGGGACGAGTCTACCTCCTCCGAGGACAGGTCAACGGATTCAATTTGCCGGCTCCCCATTGATGGCATGTACCCTGAGAAACGTAAAGTTTTGAATGAATATAACTACTGTATCCTGAAGGAACCAGTACCATCGTCTGAGAACCCAATGGGGGGCAGCTGTAAACTGGGTTCTTGAGAGCTAACTGTCAACTGCAGAGTAAATAGTGGCATCCAAGCTATAAAAACTCACCAAAGTGTGGGGTAATGCCCAGCTCACCTACGCACAGATATCACTAACAGTCAATCCCTTAAATGACGCCCACTACACCGTATACCACTAGAAACTGCTGCTTCTTGCTGCTATATGCCAGCGAGATAGCCTCCATACTCCTGTGGAAGAGATGTTGCTAAAAAAGCTTTCCCACGGACTGGACAGACAAAAAAGCTGGTCACACTAGCGTCATGCAGCCCAATAATCTGAGGGAGTACAAAATGCGTGAGGATGGCTAGTAGGTGGTCCGGAGGGGGGCGAGTAAAATTGGAGAAGTTAGAATTTTTTTAAACACCCAAAACAGCTTTTTCCTGCAATCTATAGCCATAATCATTATGCTTAATCCTATGTAAAAATTTAAAAAACATATCTAACCATATCTCTTGAACTGTCTGTAACCTCCTGACCGTTGTTTGTTTTTTAAGAAACTAAATATGCTTCTCCGCATATCTACTAAAATCTGGGTAAAAGAAATTAAAGGAATGCGAGCCATTTTCAGTACATGTAGGTATTGCCTGCTTTTCTAAAGTCTACCAACCTTGCCAGCAGGCATGCCAGCTAAGATAGCTTGTCTAACTATCTACTCTAACTTGATTGATAGCCTGAAATATCTTCTTGGTAGCTAGTTATGAGGTTGGGAGATTGGGAACCTACTGTATCTGGGCTAGCTAAAGCCAACTTCATATTACAGAAATAAATAAATAAAAATGAACAGGACAAATCTGAGGGGGCACGTGCCCCTGTGCCCCTCATAGGCATGACGCCACCGCACTAGCACAGTGTTTCTAAACTAGGATTTAAAAAATAATACTAATGTTTATTTTTTTATTTAACCTTTATTTAACTTGGCATCAGGAACCCATGTGGGGTCACCTGATTTGAAAACAGAGTAGCACGAGAGAAACACTGATATATATATATATTTTTTAAAGTACTCAGGCTGATCTGTTATAGACTGCCATATCCCCAATAAAAAATTGTAACAATGGCCATTGATTACATAATTATTTTTTTTACATGGTGGTGTCGCGGTCCAAATAAGTTTGGGAAAAAGGGAGAAGCTAGAATGGGATAGCTAGCTGAGTACGTAAAGAGTCACGGATCATTTGTGGGAAAACGCAATGCGCTTAGCCGAAGCTAAAGCCATGAGCAGGGAAGCATCTACACTTTCAAAGTGGAGAATGAACTACCCTGAACAAAAAAGTTCCCGTGGAAACATAAAAAATGCCCACAATAGAATAGAGTTAAAGTGCACACAATTTAAATGCACACAATCCTTCCATGGAGCACATCTGGGCAGAGGAAGAATGCGCTCTAAGTAAAACGAATGGGGGCAAGAAAAGTGAATCGTTTTGTTCTCCAGAAAAGGGCACCAATGAAAGAAGTGATAACTGGGGTAGCAGTAGATATAAACGTTGACCAGCTGAGGGCAAAGATTCCCGGTGTATGTGATGCTTGTCGTTTGAAGCGACGCAGACAGGCTGGCGAGAGTGGGGAAACAGAAGAGTCATTGTCTGTTCTTTTGAGTTTTGAAGTTGAGTGTTTGCCTGACAAAGTGAAGGATATAGGATATATAAGTTATCCCGTAGCAGTGTATGTACCGAATACATTACGGTGTTACAGGTGTCAAGCTTATGGCCATGTGGCAGCACTGTGTAGGAGGGAGGGTCCAATGTGTGAGAAATGTGCAGAAGGGCATGAGACAAAAGAAAGTGTAGTATTGGGGAAAGTAGTAGAATGTGTTAATTGTTGATGTCCCGTGCGAGAGAGGCAGGTTGAGGTTTCCAGGGTTAGAGTAGTGCAGAAGTTGTCATATGCTAAGGCAGCGAAGAAAGTAGTGGATGGTGGGTTAAGGGAGGAGGAGTGGTGAGAGTAGTAGAGATTTACCAGTACAGAGGGATAGGCCAAAAAGTGAATTAAGTTTTGGTAAAATTGGATTTTTAACATTATAGCAATGGTTATCAATTGTACTGCAGGGATGGATCTGAGGTCTCAGAAAATTGAGGTTGTGGTGGCAGCTGCAGAGGTATTTGGGTGTGCGAGACTTGACAGCAGAAGAGTTACTGGATGTGTTAAGTGGTGATGTCCCATCCTTTCAGGGTGATGGCATGAGGTAGGAAAAAAATAATTTAATCAGTGGAGTAGGGTTAATTGTATTGTATGTCATTTTGAAATGAGTGAGTATAGTGTTAGATGGTAGGGTATTTATTTCGTAATTTTTTATTTTTCAAGTAAAGTATAAGGGAGTTGTACTCCAGTCTAGTAGATGGCTATAAAGCAAAAAATGGGATGCCAACCGCCTTTAAACCTCATAGAAGACGCATGCTGAATAATAGCAATACATTTGGAGGTATAGCTCTGGCCATCCAGACCCCTAGTTTCCAACTCTCTCAACCTGGTCTCGGGGAATTTTGTAATATTCTGTACCTAAATCCGAGAAATCCACTTAGTATGCTATGTTACATTTGGTATTGTTACTTAAGATAGATATTTACTTAAGGCAATAAACGAAACGAGGGTGGTTGGTTGGGGTGAGCATTTAACGTTAACGCGAATGTCTAACAACCCAAAGGTTGCAAGTTTGAATCTCATCACGGACAATTTTATCTGATGTGCTACTTTTCACCTTTTTATCTACTCTACGTGCTAGCTAACCCTCCTCTAACCTTACCCGTTTAGCTAACCCTCCCACTAACACTTAACCCTCACCCTTAGCTGACGTTAGCGAGCAAGCTAACATTAGCCACCTAGCTAGAATTTGTAACATATGATGATGGACATCCACAAATGAATACATACCATACGAAACATATACTAAATGGAGTGTCTCTGATTTACGTACAGAATAATATGACATGCCCTGAGACAACATAACCCCCCAAGAACCAACGACAAGCCCTACAGGAGGAAATGCGAAGAGTTTGTGCATGGTCACTGATGCACTCGTTTATCCACTATGAGCCAATGTTAGGAGGGAGAGAGACCCTCCTTGTCCTTAGAGTGCCAGAACACCATCACCATGTTACTAACGTTACGTGGGCGACGGATGATAAAATGCTGTTGAAAGACACCCAGAGTCTAGCCCAAATAACATCAGCTATATCACAGGTAAAGTACTGGAATGGTAGAGCTAAACAGGGGAACTTACGTAGAGAGAAGTCTTGCCAGTTGTGTCTGAGGTACCCCTCAAACTTGCTTCTGGTCAGATTGTCCTTCATGGCATGTCGGAATTTACAGATGCTTTTGATGAACCCGGAGAAGACGCTCCACACATGTTTCTATAAGAAAAGGAGGAACGAATTTTGTGATAACATAATAGTTAACCTTAGAGAAATATAGACGATACGTGCCACATTAGGAATTCAGTAGTAGATTCTAAGTTTGAACATATGTCCCAGCTGACACAGGTTCATCTAACTCTGTCGGTATTCGGCAATGGTAAAGTGGTGACCACTCACTAGTTTGTTTGTAAGGACGATGGTTCTTGTGCCGGTGTCAGTAACATTGGTACAAGGAGGAAAGGTCTCTTGGTACTTTTTGAACCTGCAGAAGTATAAGGTCCACAATAAATACAACAAGAACAAAAAAATGATTCATATTTTTTTGGTGGTACATTCTAGATTAATCCATATTTGGAGTAATAGTTTAGAAAAACACTGTTGTCGAGAACATCCTACTGTTTTGCTACACTGCTGCTGCACCATACATAATCAATTATAGGACATTTTTACTTTGTACAAAAGAGCACACCACAATTTTGTCCAACAAAATAACATCTGTGTCCATTAAACCTTAATGCTTTGAAGCCATGCAGAAAAACATCTGTTGGAAAATATGCATGTTTTATGGACATGTTATGATCCAACTACACATTGTAAAAGGCAGGTGTCCTGCACACTGCAGATAGTGTCTAAAGATAGCAAACATTCCCAGACATACATGTGTTGAGTAGTATTAATAAGAAGAGGTATTTAAAATGGACTCATAATATAATATAATAAACTGCTGTAATAAATAAGTTGGGATCACTTATCAAGGTTCAGTACCAGGTTGCCTCCAGAGATTTGATAACCAGATCCTGAGCTGCAAAAATGATGTCTGGAGAAACATATCTCATCTTGGGGATCTGAGAGATGAGGTTGGCGCTGCACTGAAGATAATCCTCTACAATGACAGACAGACAGGGGATTTAAATTATGTTTGTTAATAATATGCTGGGTTTAGTGTGTGGAAAGGCAGACGTGATTTACGGTCTCAAGCAGCCGCAAGGGCCACCTGAGGGTGCTATTAGAGGTCAAACGACGGCAGAAATAATAGCGCCCTCTGGCTGACCTTGGGACTGGGTCTCTGTAGGCAGGCAGCTGATGGCATTAAAAGGCTTTCTTCATTAGCTGTGATAGCAGTTGATAAAAGGCTGCTATTTAGCCGTGAGCAGCAGATTTGTGATATATAGGCAGTAGGGCTTACTTTCTTCATTCTTGACTAGGAGTTCATGAAAGACACCGGGGACTTCCAAGCCGAGAATTACGAAAGTACTGTCAAGTAAGGGTTAGTCGAAAATCTGCTTCTTAGGCTATGGCTAAATAGCAGCCTGTTATAAACGGCTATCATGGCTAAAGATGAAAGACGTTTGACTTTAGTCCCATCAGCTAGTAGGCAGACAGGAGGCAAAAGGATAAGGTGCAAAAAGTGTGGGTTTTATGAACAAAATGGTAGAAGTGGTAGCAGAGGTAGACCTACATAATAATGTCCCCAGAAATATGCACAAGCACTTAGCCTACAAAAACAAACAATGTGGACAGTCATATGCTTTCCCCTTACAAAATCAATATAGGCCTACTAAATTAGGATTTGGTTGGTAGGAAACAGGCTATGGGCACTGTCAAGACAAAATGCAGCCTAACCACATACAGCTATTCTCCCCTTCAGAGCATACAGATCACTGGTAAAGCTCGGTAGAAATACCTTGAGCCCAATCCCTGTTTCTAAACCATTGCATCAACAAGCAGGGGTGCTGCACATAACACATTAACTGGTTAAAACCTAATTTACAAGCTGAAGAGACACAAATGTGCAGAAGTTGACTATCATAACACCACATCATATTCACAGGCCTTTTTCAATCTAACCTGTATACATTTTTAATATGAGAGATCTCATTAAACAAATAATAAATTGACAAAATGACAGAGCCCTTGGGAAAAGGTGTTGCGTGCTTCTGAATCAAATGAGGGTGTACGCAGAGAGGATGTGTACGAGTGGAGCTCAGTGAAGCAGCAACAACCACGTGACAAACACAAAAATAAATGCACAAACTGAAAGAAAATAATTTCACTGGAGCTACAAAGATAACTGGAAAACTTGTTGGCAATGAAGAGTATTGAGCTGTTGTTGGCTACACTTGTTTAAAAACAGTAGGTTAACTGTTGTTGGCAATGAAGAGTATTGAGCTGTTGTTGGCTACACTTGTTTAAAAACAGTAGGTTAACTGTTGTTGGCAATGAAGAGTATTGAGCTGTTGTTGGCTACACTTGTTTAAAAACAGTAGGTTAACTGTTGTTGACAATGAAGAGTATTGAGCTGTTGTTGGCTACACTTGTTTAAAAACAGTAGGTTAACTGTTGTTGGCAATGAAGAGTATTGAGCTGTTGTTGGCTACACTTGTTTAAAAACAGTAGGTTAACTGTTGTTGACAATGAAGAGTATTGAGCTGTTGTTGGCTACACTTGTTTAAAAACAGTAGGTTAACTGTTGTTGGCAATGAAGAGTATTGAGCTGTTGTTGGCTACACTTGTTTAAAAACAGTAGGTTAACTGTTGTTGGCAATGAAGAGTATTGAGCTGTTGTTGGCTACACTTGTTTAAAAACAGTAGGTTAACTGTTGTTGACAATGAAGAGTATTGAGCTGTTGTTGGCTACACTTGTTTAAAACAGTAGGTTTACTGTTGTTGACAATGAAGAGTATTTAGCTGTTGTTGGCTACACTTGTTTAAAACAGTAGGTTAACTGTTGTTGGCAATGAAGAGTATTGAGCTGTTGTTGGCTACACTTGTTTAAAAACAGTAGGTTAACTGTTGCTGGCAATGAAGAGTATTGAGCAGTTGTAGGCTATGCTAACCTGGACTTAGGTGAAGGCGTAACATAGTAAACATAAATGCTGGACACTCTAATTAGTATATTTTACGAATTGCAATTCGTACAATATGTTACGAATTTGCTAAACTTGTATATACATCACAAATTCCAATTTCCTATGGCTAAAGTTAGCTTAGTGACTTACGCTAGCTAGGGTTAAGGTTAGGAGTTTAGGTTAAATGGTTAAGCAAGGGTTAGCTAACATGCTAAGTTGTTGCAATGTGGCTAAAAAGTAGTTGCAAAATTTCTAATGACCTAAAATGGTAAAATTGTCTGTGATGAGATTCGAACACGCAACCTTGGTTTTTGCATTAAGTAACCTTCTGTCTTATGTAACCATACCAAACATAACATAACCATAACATTTAACCATCCCAAACATAACATAACCATACCATGTAACCACACCAAACATAACATAACCATACCATGTAACCATACCATACCAAACATACCATAACCATACCATGTAACCATCCCAAACATAACATAACCATACCATGTAACCACACCATACATAACATAACCATACCATGTAACCATACCAAACATAACATATCATACTAATTTGTGTGTCACGGATTTACATTTACTTTGTTACATCTAATCTAGGAGACCAGGCTGGCTACACATGTTTAAAACGAGTAGGCTAACTACTGCGGTATGCGCATATCATAACTAGGCTAACTCCAGCGCACATACTGTACAGGAGAGTGTGGCGTTGATTTAAGTTGAGCGCAAGTGTGATGCCTATAGTGACATAACATTGCCTACTGCATATCTGAAACAAAGTCAATGTGATTATTCATGAACCTATA
This sequence comes from Oncorhynchus keta, assembly GCF_023373465.1. Lineage (NCBI taxonomy): Eukaryota > Metazoa > Chordata > Actinopteri > Salmoniformes > Salmonidae > Oncorhynchus > Oncorhynchus keta. The sequence continues at coordinate 28,447,690 of NC_068435.1, read as the reverse complement.
AGGCAGGGAAATAGTTTCCTTCTTAGAGGACAAATTATTCTATTATAATCTATTCAGTGTGGTTACTAGCGTCTGCTCGTCTGAGGAAGCGGGACACGATGCTGTTGATCTTGGTCTTCTGGAGGAGGCTGTCGACGTGCCGCAGTTTGTCCACCTCGTGGTAGAAGTTCAGAGCTCCGTGAGCATCATAGGCCCTCAGGTAACGCTTGAAGAAGTCCAGGTTGGTGGGACTTCTCATCACCTCCTCTAAAAACCTTGGTCTCATGGAGGGTTTTTCGGCAAAGCTGTGGTCCTTGTCCTTCATCAGGTGGAATGACTTCTTAGGACTGGATGTCACCACTGGCTTCTTTGTCTCCTCTGAAGGATACATTTTATTGTTATGTTTCATTGACTTATTAATCATTGAAGCTGATAGGAAAAGTTTGAATGTAATTTGTATCATACCTTGTACTGGCTTCCAGTCATAGTAGAGTCTGTGAGTTTTACTGATTGCCTCCACAGCCACCTTGGGGTACTTCTCAGCCAGGGTTTCAAACGGAAGGTCATAAAGGTCTGAGACGTGAGGAGAAAAAGACATGCCTCTATTTTACACCAAATGGTGAGAGGAGGACAGCTCTTGTCTGTAGAGTTCAGTACTTATTCTACAACCAGTTAGTTCTTACTGGTCTTTCTGTAGTGCAGGTGAACAGAGCCTCCTGTCCTGACGTCCTCTAGGGGCAGCAGGGCCCAGGTCTCCTCAGTGAGAGGCTCAGCGCAGGCCTGACAGAGAGCCAGAGCCTCCCTCATCCTCCTCACCTGCTGCTCTGGCGCAGTGGGAGCACTGGAGGGCGCTGTAGCTCTACGACTTACTTTCCCCTTGACCTCATTCTGAGTGAACTGAGAGAGAAAACGATGGAGCAAGGAGTAAAACTACAGTTCCACTATCCTAATAATCAGATTAGAAATTAGTTGGTTACCAGATAGAAGAGAATGACTTTGTCTTCTTCATCCAGAAATGCATTGTAGGTGGGACCCAGAATCTGCTCAAATGGAAAGAGGGAAAACGTTGTACTGACACTGAATACATGACTTTGTAATCAAGGAGTGAGAAGAAGTATAAATAATAAACCGACTTTCCATGTTCTCACTTTGATGTCCACCACATACTGCAGTCAAAAAAGGTTTAACACCCACCTGGCATAGTTCCTGCTTGGCCGTGTAGATCCAGGGCATCACATTGCCAGAGGGGAGGAGGTTTATGAGGTGGCAGACGGTGGATTTGGTCAGGTAGGTGGTGCACCACTCACCCTCAGTGCAACTAACACACTGCCACGCATCACTCAAGTACACAGCCATGATCTTTCTAGCCAACACCTGTCTCAGAGCCTTGGAGGGGCCATCCTCCATCTTGAGCAGGAGGTTGAGGAAGCCATCCAGCTCCTGCCACAGTCCCAGGTGGTGCAGCATGACCCTCTGGCCACTGACCCTCAGGAAATTCTCATAGGGACCCCCAGCAAGAGCATCAGCGGACAGGGCCAGGGAGAGGTGCTCATCGTAGTGTGGTGTTCCCCAGACCGGTCTGGAAGGAGGATCGGGAGTAGAGGTGACAGGGGTGGTGGTGATGGAGGGAAGGTGGCAGATGGGTGTCTCCATACAGGCATGAGGGGGGATGATGGGGTCAGTGCTGCTGTCCAGATTGGACAGGCTCTTGGAGGGGAGTATGAGCATGACAGGGAGGGGGGCAGTTCTGTGCCCAAGACTAGCAGAGCTCACCTTTCTGAGGAGTGGAGTACTGGTACTTCTCTTTGAGCTCCCACTTCCTCCTCTCTTGCTTCTGCCCTCCCTTTTGCCATTGCCCCCATGTGTCTTGTCCCCACTGACCACAATCTCCTCCCCATGCCTGCTCATGAGGTGCACAATATTGGTACACTCTCCCTGGTCTCCGTCCCCGGCCATGGGCAACCACTGCTGCATGGCCGGCCCATCGGGCATCCCTGCTGCCCCAACCCTAAGTCCTGTCCCAGGCCTCTGATGGGCCCTCCACAGCAGCCTCTTCCTGACTTTGGAGCAGTAGGTCCGGGTCACTGTAGGGCCCTCTGATGGTGGCGAGCCCAGACTCCACCCCAGTGGGTCAAGCAGAGCTGGGATCTCTACCAGGGTGAGGTTAGAGGCAATGTCCTCGTACTCTTTGACGATGGAGGCACACTCTTTCAGTTTGGTGATGGAGAGCTTACAGGAGCAGAGGTACTGGGGCAGCCAGTAGGACTGAAGACGGCATAAGGCTTTGGACCTCATCTCATACAGAATCTGATCCATCCCACCAGGTTCACTCCCTGAGAAGATCTTCAACAAACCATCTGAGGAGAACCATGGTGTCAAAAGAGGTAACATGGTGGTTAACAGTGTGTCATGGTGGTACACATGGTGACATGGCATGACATAATGGTGCTTACATAAACTATGTACAGTATAGTATCCATGTTTACTTTGTTGGTATACATTCAATAAGCCTACTACAATATTGCCATACATATGTAGCAGTGTGGTGTCAATCAATCATCAATCGATTTGTATGTATTCAGTCCATTTAACAACAATATGTCACAAAGTGCTATATACAGCTGAAGTCGGAAGTTTACATACACTTAGTTTGGAGTCATTAAAATGCTTTTTTCAACCACTCCACAAATTTCTTGTTAACAAACTAGTTTTGGCAAGTCAGTTAGGACATCTACTTTGTGCATGACACAAGTCATTTTCCAACAATTGTTTACAGACAGATTATTTCACTTAATTCACTGTATCACAATTCCAGTGGGTCAGAAGTTTACATACACAAAGTTGACTGTGCCTTTAAACAGCGTGGGAAATTCCAGAAAATTATGTCATGGCTTTAGAAGCTTCTGATAGGCTAATTGACATCATTTGAGTCAATTTGAATTGCAGGTGCACCTGTGGCTATATTTCAAGGCCTACCTTCCAACTCAGTGTTTCTTTGCTTGACATCATGGGAAAATCAAAAGAAATCAATCAGAAAAAATTGTAAAACTCCACAAGTCTGGTTCATTCTTGGGAGCAATTTCCAAACGCCTGAAGGTACCACATTTATCTGTACAAACAATAGTATAAACACCAGGGGACCACACAGCTGTCATACCGCTCAGGAAGAAGACTCGTTCTGTCTCCTAGAGATGAAGTGTGAAAAGTGCAAATCAATCCCAGAACAACAGCAAAGGACCTTGTGAAGATGCTGAAGGAAACCGGTACAAAAGTATCTATATCCACAGTTAAACGAGTCCTATATCGGCATAACCTGAAAGGCCGCTCAGCAAAGAAGAAGCCACTGCTCCAAAACCGTCATAAAAAAGCCAGACTACGGTTTGCAACTGCACATGGGGACAAAGATCGTACATTTTGGAGAAATGTCCTCTGACCTGATGAAACAAAAATAGAACTGTTTGGCCATAATGACCATCTTTATGTTTGGAGGAAAAAGGGGGAGGCTTGCAAGTCGAAGAACACCATCCCAACCATGAAGCATGGGGGATGGCAGAATCATGTTGCGGGGGTGCTTTGCTGCAGGAGGGACTGGTGCACTTCACAAAATAGATGGCATCATGAGGTAGAAAAATTGTGGATATATTGAAGCAACATCTCAAGACCTCAGTCAGTGGAGTGTGTTAAAGCTTGGTCGCAAATGGGTCTCCCAAATGGACAATGACCCCAAGCATACTTCCAAAGATTTGGCAAATTGGCTTAAGGAAAACAAAGTCAAGGTATTGGAGTGGCCATCAGAAAGCCCTGACCTCAATCCTATAGAAAATTTGTGGGCAGAACTGAAAAATTGTGTGTGAGCAAGGAGGCCTAGAAACCTTACTCAGTTACACCAGCTCTGTCAGGAGGAATGGGCCAAAATTCACCCAACTTATTGGTGGAAGCTTGTGGAAGCCTACCCAAAACATTTGACCCAAGTGAAACAATTTAAAGGCAATGCTACCAAATACTAATTGAGTGCATGTAAACTTCTGACCCACTGGGAATGTGATGAAAGAAATAAAACCTGAAATAAATAATTATATTATTCTGACATTTCACATTCTTAAAATAAAGTGTTGATCCTAACTGACTTAAGACAGGGAACTTTTACTAGGATTAAATTTCTGGAATTGTGAAAAACTGCGTTTAAATGTATTTGGCTAAGGTGCATATCAACTTCTGACTTTAACTGTACATAAACTGTAGGCTAACCACTTTGTGTCCCAAATGGCACCCTAATCCCTATAGTGTTCTACTTTTGGCAAGTGCTCATAGGGCTCTGGTCAAAAGTCATATACAGTAAAGGGAATAGGGTGATATTTTGAACAAAGGTCCTCCTGTGTTACCAGAGGGGATGCGACAGGTGGTCATGATGCTGGAGCCCTCAGTGAGGTGGACAGCTTTGATGACAGTAAGCAGGGCCTGGTAGCGGTTCCTCTGGCTACCATCCTGCTGCCAGTGTATCTGCAGGAGACGCTCCACTTTCACAAAGAACGTCACCAACTCCTCTCCTTCAGGTACACAAGACGCACGCGCACACACACACACACACACACACACATTGAGGACGGAGGAGTAACATTCGTTGAGGGCGGAGACTAATCGATTGTAGGGGGGATTTTGGGGCCAACCCAGATAACCAAGCTTGACGACGACTCAGATGTCATATCCTCACACATATTTGCTTGCAATAATGTGAGTAACCTGATTAATTGGTCCCAACTTAAAATGGTACACTCTAAAGTATACAAGTTGTTTTTCAGCTTTATCTGTGCCTCAGATCACACAGGAAACAGAATTCTCAGAGGGTTAACTCATGACAATCCAATCTTAAACTGTCTGAACATCTCTCGCTCTGTACCCAAAGTAGCAAATGTCTCACTGTTCTCATTGTTCAATTGAAAGTTGTAACAGTTTCATATCAGTCAACATATGTACTGATGCATATACATAACTCAGAATGACTATATCATCTTGAGACTCAGAAGAAGAATTTTAATTTGCGCCATTTGCCTTTTAGCCATGCTTTACCATCATACTATTGGTCTTAGCTGTACCCTGAAAGCTCTGTATTAAAATGTTTACTTTTACCAGATCCTGGAACTCAAGTTTCGTCTGTAACCTTTTCAAAGTCAACTTGCTACTGCAAAATGCAGTCTACAACTCACACAAAACCAAATGCCACACTTTGTGGTTGAAACAAACAAGGACCACTGATTACATAACTTACATTTCAGTAACTTTCTATCTCCGGAGTATTATGAAATTAAAATTCTCATTTTCAAAGCCATAAAATACATTTAACTAGTTTCTTAAATCTAAATAATCTCAGAGACAATAAAAATACATACCACGAGTGCCTTTGACAAAAGAACAGAAGCGCCTCATCCCTCTCACACTGCCCAGACATCTCTTCAGCAACCACTGGTCTGCAAATGTCCACTTCAGCACCTCTGAGAAGGGAATAGCACAATGGACAGATGAGAAGAAGACTAGAATAGAACAGAATTACATAGCATCCTGGCCCTCCCTTCTCCCTCCCTCTCATATACACACTGGTCACAACACATGTTCTCATCAATACCTTTGGTCTATACCTATATATTATATCAATGCTTCAAATGGTTTGCTAATACTTAATACAGCCTGGCCTACTATTACGGGGTGTACCATTGTCTAATGCTTTATTGACCGCTGTATAGTCTTTCTCTGGATGGAAACGAATATTAAAGAGTATTTACCTCCATCATCCCTGTATTGATTATGCCTAACATTCTCTTAACCAGAAAAAAAAGCACACTCTTGCACAACAATCCGTTCAACCGATCTACTTCAAACACTGAAATTGCTGCTTGATGTATTTAAGTCTTGACCTTTAGCTTGGCATGACGAAAACTGCAGGAACTCTGTACACAAGGAATAGTAGTTATACAGCTCTGTCTGTTTGAAGTAAACGAACCGATGCACGCTCAGCCATACAAGGAATCCGCCTCTTCTCACATCCTACAATGGCAATGAATGACAAGCTAGTCAGTAGCAATTTGACTTATCAGCTTGAATGTGGTAATCTTGTTGAAGATTTGATTGTTTTGTGTACCAAAATTAGTGTGAATAATTCATTCACTTTTCTAATATGGCTTGGTTACCTGGATGCGTGGAATTTCAGGACAAAGGTACCACTTGTTTTCGGATAGAACACATAACGGAGTCTGACCAAACACCTAGGCCAAGATAAATATGACAGAAATTAGTGTATCCAAGATATAAAGCATCTACAAAAGTGTTGATTAACAAGAAATCCGTACATACTGGCAAATTCAGAAATGTATTGAAGAAATCCACAAAAACGTCATCCTTGAAAAAGTCTGCAAGCGCTTTATCACATTGTCCTCCTAGAAATAGACCATAGACAAAAGTCTGTTTTCTTAATTAATCAAATGTTCATAAATTATGAACTTGAATTTGAAATTCAAATGTTGTTTCTGATCCAAATGAGCATGCATAGAGTAAAACCATACATCAGTCATAGCCACCCTACCTGTCCTTGGTGTCATTTGAGTTGTGTACCCTCGCATCTTAAACTTCCAAAAGACATCCCTTTTGTCTGATCAATGGCGTTCTGGTAAAATGATGTAGTTGTCTATATATAGATGACAACAGGCTTATAGGGACACCATGACTATTTTTTTAAAGTCTTGCATTCTTGAAGTGATGTCATAGATGTCAAAAGTTCCAAATGTATCATTGTTGGGTAACATTGGAATGTCTTGTCTTGACACTAACTCACACTTGTACTCACCTTCCACTCTCTCTCTTCTCATGGAAAACCAATACCTCAATGCCAAAGAATATTATGTAGCTTATCCTGCTACTCTACAGTGAACAGGATATAATATATCATATATGATATACTGTATACCACAGGAGGCGGGTGGCACCTTAATTAGGGAGGAGGGGTTCGTGGTAATGGTTGGAGCGGAATTAGTGGAAGGATATTAACAAAATCAAACACTTGTTTTCCATGTGTTTGATGCCATTCCATTCGCTCTGTTCCAGCCATTATTATGAGCTGTTCTCCCTTCAGCAGCCTCCTGTGATATATACCATTATATATTGTACCTTTTCTCTAATCCCCATCATTATTATTATTTATTATAATAATTATAATCGTTTTTACTGTTATTGTTGTCATTATCTCACATCACTTTAGCAACGGTGGGTTTGTCATTCATGCTAATAAAGCTTATCTCAATCTAAATCGGAATCTGATATGGGCTACTTCCAAACAATACTGTACATAAATGAACATCCTGCAGTATGTCATTGTGCGGAACTCCGATTTGATCAATTTTCCAGAAACGATAAATGTGTACCTACAAATATTAATGTGAATGATTTCTATAACATACCAAGGTTCTTCATCAAGTGTATTATTTTCTAAGAGGAATAACTAGTTCAACAATATGTAATTGGTATTCAATTGTATGAAAATATAGGCCTTGACTTCTAGTATGAGTACATCAATAGACAATAGACCTTCTTTTAACACGGGGCGGCGTTTGGAATATAGCTACCGCCAGCCAGCGCATCTTTTCTGATGAGAGGCTTTCTGACTGCGTTTTATTTTCCCTGAGATGGAATTTAGTACTATGTTTTTTAAATTGTACCCATTAAATATCGATTGCCTTTAAATATACATATATTTACAGACATTTTAGTTATTACTGTAACCTAAAGTTAAAGCTTTCTGGTCTTTGTAATGGTGTAGGAAGGGCAGACAGACAGTCAGTCAGTCTACTTCTAGATACATTGGGTATTAGATACAATGGGTTCCGTACTTGATACATTGTAGCGGTCTCACAAAATGTCACGCAAATGCTTTTTAACTATACAAGAGGGCGTTGTGTCTCGAACCCCGTCCAATGATCGAGCCTCGTGTGCTTCAATCACCTTGGATTACACACATGTTTTTTTTCTCTGACCAATCATAGACGCCGAGCTACAGCTCTCACGTTATAAATTAAACTGAAACATGAGTTAGAGCCGAGAGAATGAGAGAACAACTATCGGGAAAAATTTCAACATTACATTGGACCTGCCAGTCCTTTCGTTTTTATATCTGTTTTCTCGTTTTTACAGGTAATTAACTCCCTCTTTCCTTATGATAAACTGTCTACCCTTATTTGACCTATTCTTTTGTAGCCTAGTTATTTCCGCGTTCCAGATAAGTAGAAGGCACCTTTTTGTTTTGTTTCCAATTGGGACACTTTGTCCTTTCATTGGAAATGGTTGTCTTTAGTCAGATTTGGTGAAGTTTGGTGTCTTTGCTGATTTATTGACTTCCTCTCTATAATGTAGTGTTCGGTTAATTGTGCTGTAAATTGATGTAGGAAGTGTCTGATGCAATAGCGTCGCCATGACTCCTGTGTGTGTGTGTGTGTGTGTGTGCGCGTGTGTGTGTGTGTGGGGGGTGTATTCTGGGAATGACGCAAAGGTAGGGTCGTTGGTGTCGTTGATGGTCGTAAAGGAGGATGATGATCAAATGTTGTTGGGAAATGGGTTTATTAGTTAGTGTAACATGGATTATGTTGGTCTGTAGTCTACCAATCCAGGAATGGTCATCTGATTTAACACACTGTGATCAATATGGCAGATTTATTTTTTGTTGTCAGATTTGCTCTACTTGAAGTGGTGAAAACCATCTGTTTTGACTCTTGCCATGGATTTCAATGAAAGAAAATGCCTAAGATGTGTCTTCGCATTTATTCTTTGATTAGTTCTGGAACAATGAGCAATCCGGTCTCTGAGTTAGCTGTTATGCAACACATCTTCCAATTGTGGTCAACGAGGTGGCGGCTTTGACGTGTAAACTCATCATACCTGTTGACGTTTTTGTATCTCCCTAGGTGTTTTATAACAAATAATATGGCTACGTCCTCCAGCGCAGAACTGAGTAAGGCTGTCAAACAGCAGTACATGGACCTCCTTCAGGGAGACAAAGTCCAAATCATGTATGTCTGGATCGATGGAACCGGAGAGGGACTCCGCTGTAAGACCAGAACGCTGGATTCGGAGCCGAAGTGCATCGAAGGTAAACAATGGTTGTTGGTTGACATTTGACACAAAGTTCCAGGGGATTTATGTGTTTTGTAGCCTAGCCTGCCTAGTCTACGCAAGTCACTCAACAACTAACTCCTTCTTTGCCTTAATTCTGTAGAACTGCCTGAATGGAACTTTGATGGCTCTAGCACCTACCAGTCTGAGGGCTCAAACAGTGATATGTATTTGATTCCTTCTGCAATGTTCAGAGATCCTTTCCGCAAAGACCCCAACAAACTGGTCCTGTGTGAAGTGCTGAAGTACAACCGCAAACCTGCAGGTAACTTCTAAATCTCGGTGTGCATCTGTCTAGCTAAGCTTTTTAAATCTATTTTTACTTCAGTGTATAATATAGGTAAATTCTTTGCACAGAAACCAACCTTCGTTTGACGTGTAATAAAGTTATGGACATGGTTGAGAACCAGGTCCCTTGGTTTGGCATGGAGCAAGAGTACACCATTTTGGGCACTGATGGACACCCATTTGGCTGGCCCAACAACGGCTTCCCTGGCCCACAAGGTAAAGACTGTTCTTAATGGTCTTTGACTGACTATGTAAACTTCTTCCCCGGATGCGTTACTTTGAATGTGACGGTAACTCTTCTTGAACCAACCCTGTCCTTATGTGTACAGGTCCCTATTACTGTGGAGTGGGATCTGACAAGGCCTACGGTAGAGATATTGTGGAAGCCCACTACAGAGCCTGCCTGTATGCTGGGGTCATGATCTGTGGAACCAATGCTGAAGTCATGCCTGCACAGGTAAGCACAATTTTACTTGTGTGTATGCATTTATTTTTTTGCTCGTCTAATGGCTGATCCTATGCAATGAGACTTATGTACGTGAACACTGTTTTTGTCTTTCTAGTGGGAGTTCCAGGTTGGCCCTTGTGAAGGCATCAGCATGGGTGATCACCTTTGGGCAGCTAGGTTCATTCTCCACCGGGTGTGTGAGGACTTTGGTGTGGTGGCCTCATTTGACCCCAAGCCCATCCCTGGAAACTGGAACGGCGCTGGATGCCACACCAATTTCAGCACAAAAGAGATGAGGGAAGAGGGTGGGTTGAAGTGAGTACTGGATCATATGAAGATGCGTTCATACTAGGTTTAATCAGTAGTCGTAATTATTCAATTGCACCCATCTGTATGCTTTTGGATGTGGAGTAAACCCAGACTTATTAGAATGCTCTTAAGGCAAAGCAGATGGTGTTGACCACGTGTGAGCTTTTCTGTGATGAACTAATCTCGCCTTCTCACTGCTCCAGGGCCATTGAGGAGTCCATTGAAAGGCTGGGGAAGAGGCATAGCTACCACATCCGTGCCTATGACCCTAAAGGGGGACTTGACAATGCCCGTCGCCTTACCGGCCACCATGAAACCTCCAACATCCACGAGTTCTCTGCCGGTGTGGCCAACCGCGGTGCCAGCATCCGCATCCCTCGCACTGTGGGCCAGGAGAAGAAAGGCTACTTCGAGGACCGCCGCCCATCTGCCAACTGTGACCCGTACGCCGTGACTGAGGCTATAATCCGCACCTGTTTGCTTAGCGAGGAAGGAGATGAACCTGTGAACTACTAGATCTAACTAGAGCCACACCTCTGGACTGAATCCCCTTCGCCACCACCCTTCTCCATTTTCTAAATGGCTGAAAAGTCAAACTAGTACTGTATTTGTTGTAATTTTTCACTGAAATTATTCTAACCTTCTAAATGGCTTAAAGTTGGCTGGTCAACTTAACATGGAATGAAATCTGTTTAACATAAAAACAAACATTTAATGAAAGATGGTGGCTGACAGGGCATTGTCTTCCCCTTTTGAGTCTTCTAGTGGGGAGTATAACTGTTTTTAAATCCCCATTTGCTCTCGCGTTTCCTGCAGTCTGTCGAACTGAAATAAACTAAAGCACATGTGGACACTGACGACTATGGCTGGGCGGCATGTGTAATTGTCTTAATAAAACCTATGGCTAGTTTGTGTACTTTATGCACGTTGACCTGGATTTTTTTTTAAACTCTGTACCACTTTATTTCAATGTTACTATGTAGGGAGTGTTTTTAAATGTCAACTTTCAGATTTTACACTACTGGATCATGTTGTATGGTACATTCTTCAAACGTGTGGCTCCAAATCCTGTCTTATCCATTTGTGGAGTGGAGTTCCTGTGAGACTCATGAAGGAGTTTTATCCTTTCTCAACTGATTTCTTGTTCTGGCACATGATTTGGTAAAACCTGAATATGCTGAACTTTGTTTTTATTTAAACTTTAATTTTTACCACGACTGACTTTTTCTTGTCTCAACCGGTTTACTAAATGCCAACATGGCTGCGTTTAAACAGGCAGTCAAGTTCTGAAAACATCTTCCCCAACTAATTTTGTATTTTGACTCGTCACATTTAATCTGCCTGTCTAAACACAGCCCATTTGGCATGTAAAACTAATGTAATGATATAGCAGAATCAAGGCATTCCTGAAATGAAAACAAGCTGATGGAAATTCATCACATTGTACATAATTCCCATTGAGTGCCAACCTGCAAAACTGGCAGTCCCCTAGTCAAAGGGTTTGTGTGGTGGATGGTCTCTAAATTGTATTGCAATTCACACATTTAAACAAGCAATGCAGGGTGTTCTCTGGCATTGATGCCTAGGAACATGATCACAGTAATTGAATCTGGACTAGACTTAAAATATTTCTCACATGCACAAGGGAGACATACATTTTCAATCAAGATTAATCTGATCATAAGCGTAAACTAAATGCAGGCTTACCATTTATAAACCTTAATTAACATGGTGTGAATAGTGTTGTGTATTGGGATACAGCTGGGCATGTTGCTCTTTCATGCAAGGGTGTTGAATGTTTTCCAGCTACATGTACTGTAGGAGGAGATATTTACAACTGAAAGGACTGCTGAGTTCGAAAACATTTAGCCTCTCCCACCAGGGCTTATACACTGCTCAAATAAAGGGAACACTAAAATAACACATCCTAGATCTGAATGAATGAAATATTAAGTACTTTTTTCTTTACATAGTTGAATGTGCTGACAACAAAATCACACAAATTATCAATGGAAATCACATTTATCAACCCATGGAGGTCTGGATTTGGAGTCACACTCAAAATTAAAGTGGAAAACCACACTACAGGCTGATCCAACTTTGATGTAATGTCCTTAAAACAAGTCAAAATGAAGCTCAGTAGTGTGTGTGGCCTCCATGTGCCTGTATGACCTCGCTACAACGCCTGGGCATGCTCCTGAGGTGGCGGATGGTCTCCTGAGGGATCTCCTCCCAGACCTGGACTAAAGCATCCGCCAAATCCTGGACAGTCCGTGGTGCAATGTGACATTGGTGGATGGAGCGAGACATGATGTCCCAGATGTGCTCAATTGGATTCAGGTCTGGGGAACGGGCGGGCCAGTCCATAGCATCAATGCCTTCCTCTTGCAGGAACTGCTAACACAGCCACATGAGGTCTAGCATTGTCTTGCATTAGGAGGAACCCAGGGCCAACCGCACCAGCATATGGTCTAACAAAGGGTCTGAGGATCTCATCTCGGTACCTAATGGCAGTCAGGCTACCTCTGGCGAGCACATGGAGGGCTGTGCGTCCCCCAAAGAAATGCCACCCCACACCATGACTGACCCACCGCCAAACCGGTCATGCTGGAGGATGTTGCAGGCAGCAGAACGTTCTCCACGGCGTCTCCAGACTCTGTCATGTCTGTCACATGGGCTCAGTGTGAACCTGCTTTCATCTGTGAAGAGCACAGGGCGCCAGTGGCGAATTTGCCAATCTTGGTGTTTTCTGGCAAATGCCAAACGTCCTGCACGGTGTTGGGCTGTAAGCACAACCCCCACCTGTGGACATCGGGCCCTTATACCACCCTCATGGAGTCTGTTTCTGACCGTTTGAGCAGACATATGCACATTTGTGGCCTGCTGGAGGTCATTTTGCAGGGCTCTGCCAGTGCTCCTCCTGCTCCTCCTTGCACAAAGGCGGAGGTAGCGGTACTGCTGCTGGGTTGTTGCTCTCCTACGGCCTCCTCCACGTCTCCCGATGTACTGGCCTGTCTCCTGGTAGCGCCTCCATGCTCTGGACACCACGCTGACAGACACAGCAAACCTTCTTGCCACAGCTCGCATTGATTTGCCATCTTGGATGAGCTGCACTACCTGAGCCACTTGTGTGGGTTGTAGACTCCGTCTCATGCTACCACTAGAGTGAAAGCACCGCCAGCATTCAAAAGTGACCAAAACTTCAGCCAGGAAGCATAGGAACTGAGAAGTGGTCTGTGGTCACCACCTGCAGAACCACTCCTTTATTGGGGGTGTCTTGCTAATTGCCTATAATTTCCACCTGTTGTCTATTCCATTTGCACAACAGAATGTGAAATTTATTGTCAATCAGTGTTGCTTCCTAAGTGGACAGTTTGATTTCACAGAAGTGTGATTGACTTGGAGTTACATTATGTTGTTTAAGTGTTCCCTTTATTTTTTTGAGCAGTGTAGTTCCATGGCTGGAAACAAGACTAGAAAACATCCCATGTAACCTCTGACCCTTCTACACGTGTTCCTGCTCAACACCCAAAGTGCGGTACTTATAGCCTGACAAGTTAAACACCAAGTGACAGGCAGCTGCCTACCATTGTTGGCACTGATGTCTTTGGCACATTTCATTGTTGAATGAGTACGCGATTCTTTAGGATTCACAGCAAATCATTTCTGAGAGGTCTTTACTTGGTGCTAGGGCTGGAATAGGTTGTACATGGTGTCCTCACAAGTCTGGTTCTCTGAGAGGCGGTAAGGGTATATCCTGCATGCCTGGGGTCATGTGAGGAGAATAAGGCTAGATATATTGTATTAAGAGGTCCTCATGTAAACCACCCTTGTCCTCCGTCATGGTTGGTAGCAGACCTGGAGGTTAAACTTTAGTATGTTAAATTTTCCCTCTGAAGCCCAGGCCATGCAAGGCTATATTCAACTCACGCACAGTAACTGATGCACATTTGATTTGATCTGACAACTCTATTTTATTTGACTGCGCCACTGATTTTCTTAACATGTCATCCACTTTAAAGTTTGTTAATCAATTTAAGCACCTTCTGGGACTACACACAACTCTCACATGGATGCTGAGGGAAATGCCACATGATCCTAGTGATCTGAGCTTGCAGCAGCAGCCTGAAGTCTATCCTGTGTTTCTGTCGATTCATCACTGTCCCCTCCCTTGGCTAAACTGGACCCAAACCAAGAAATATAGATATTTATGGGACATTAACAAGTCTTTTAGCCAGGGAAGATGTCAGTCACGGTATTTAACATGTAGAGTCGTCAGGTGTTAGAAAGGTTATTTCTTTACTCTGTAAGGGAACAAGGGGGTATTTTTTCCCATAAGGTTATACTACAAATCAGGGTCAATGTGTTGGCCAGCTTACATGCCTAAATATTATGAAATACCCATTTCATGTTATGGTCTACTTGACTCAACAACCCAAAACGCATACTTACATTTTTAGCTTTCTTAACGAATCAGAAAATCAATAGTTATTTCTGGTTCTTTGTTCAAAGCTAGCTGGCTAATTCATTGATTGTTCTTTGTAGTGTACCCCTCTGGAAGTACAGGAACATCCACCCTTCACAGGACATACGTAAATAACAGCGCCTCTTCAACCAGAGGAGGCTGAAGAAATTTGGCTTGTCACCTAAAACCCTCACAAACTTTTACAGATGCATAATTCAGAGCATCCTGTCGGGCTGTATCACAGCCTGGTATGGCAACTGCACCGCGCACAACTGCAGGGCTCTCCAGAGGGTGTTGCGTTTTGCACAACGCATCACTGGGGGCAAACTACCTGCCTTCCAGGACACCTACAACACCTGAAGTCACATGAAGGCCAAAAAGATAATCAAGGACAACAACGACCTGAGCCACTGCCTGTTCACCCTGCTAACATCCAGAAGGCTGGGACTGAGAGACTGAAAAAACGCTTCTATCTCAAGGCCATCAGACTGTTAAACAGCCATCACTAGCACAGAGAGGCTGCTGCCTACATACAGACTTGAAATCATTGGCCACTTAAATAAATGGAACAGTAGTCACTTTAATAATGTCCCTTTAATAATGTTTACATATCTTGCATTACTCATCTCATATACTGTATTCTATACTATTTATTGCATCTTAGCCTATGCCGCTCTGACATTGCTCATCCATATATTTATACTTATATATTCCTATTCTATTCATTACATAGAATGCTTACTTACAGGCTCTAACCAATAGTGCAAAGGTATTAGGTAAACAGTAGTTAAGTAAAGAACTAAAACAGTAAAAAGACAGACTATATACAGTATAAAGGCTATTAAAGAAGCGAGGCTACATACAGACACCGGTTAGTCAGGCTGATTGAGGTTGTATGTACATGTAGATATGGTTAAAGTGACTATGCATATATGATGAACAGAGAGCAGCAGTAGCGTAAAAGAGGGGTTGGCGGGTGGTGGGTGGCGGGACACAATGCAGATAGCCTGGTTAGCCAATGTGCGTGAGCACTGGTTGGTCGGACCAATTGTGGTAGTATGTACATGAATGTGTAGATAAAATGACTATACATATATGATAAACAGAGAGTAGCAGCGTAAAAGAGGGGTTGGGGGGTGGCACACAATGCAAATAGTCCGGGTAGCCATTTGATTACCTGTTCAGGAGTCTTATGGCTTGGGGGTAAAAACTGTTAAGAAGCCTTTTTGTCCTAGACTTGGCACTCTGGTACCACTTGCCATGTGGTAGTAGAGAGAACAGTCTATGACTGGGGTGGCTGGGGTCTTTGGCAATTTTTAGGGCCCTCCTCTGACACTGCCTGGTGTAGAGGTCCTGGATGGACCTTTTGGGGATCTCAGGACCCATGCCAATTATTTTTCATTTCCTGAGGGGGAATAGGCTTTGTTGTGCCCTCTTTATTTTACCTTTATTTAACCAGGCAAGTCAGTTAAGAACAAATTCTTATTTTCAATGACGGCCTCGGAACAGTACCATGTCAGCTCGGGGGTTTGAACTTGTAACCTTCCGGTTACAAGTCCAATGCTCTAACCACTAGGCTACCCTGCCGCCCCCTCTTCACTACTACTACTGTCTTGGTGTGTTTGGACCATGTTAGTTTGTTGGTGATGTGGACACCAAGAAACTTGAAGCTCTCAACCTGCTCCACTATAGCCCCGTCGATGAGAATGGGGGCGTGCTCGGTTCTCCATTTCCTGTAGTCCACAATCATCTCCTTAGTCTTAGTTACATTGAGGGATAGGTTGTTATTCTGGCACCACCCGGCCAGGTCTCTGACCTCCTCCCTATAGGCCGTCTCGTCGTTGATCAGGCTACCACTGTTGTGTCGTCTGCAAACTTAATGATGGTGTTGGAGTCGTGCCTGGCCATGCAGTCGTGGCTGAACAGGGAGTACAGGAGATGACTGAGCACGCACCCCTGGGGAGCTCCAGTTTTGAGGATCAGCGTGACAGATGTGTTGCTAACTACCCTCACCACCTGGGGGCGGCCCGTCAGGAAGTCCAGGATCCAGTTGCAAAGGGAGGTGTTTAGTCTCAGGATCCTTAGCTTAGTGATGAGCTTTGAGGGTACTATGGTGTTGAACGCTGAGCTGTAGTCAATGAATAGTATTCTAGATATTACTTGTTGGATATTGCTGCACTGTCGGAACTAGAAGCACAAGCATTTCGCTACACTCACAATAACATCTGCTAACCATGTGTATGTGACCAATAAAATGTTATTTATTTATTTACTCAGCCTGTCTTCCCTCTGCCACCTATCTGCTGGGGAAGGGAGGGCTGGGAAGTTTTGTTGCATGACCTTTTACCTACATACCATCTGTTCCTACAACAGAAAAGTTACAATGCTTACTGATTGGCTCAGTGAGAAGCAAGTCAGCCAATCATAAAGTAGAAAGCAGGTTATTTCCTCACTATGGAGAAAATATGCCTGGCAAATTTGTTAGACATGTACTTTGTCATGTTTTTCTTGCCATTTTTTCCCCCAAATTCTAAAAATAAGTCCCTGCACCAAAACAGGTCTTGTACTTGTATGTTTTTATATCAAAGTGTTACTGCTGCCTTTAGTAGACTGTCAAGTACTAAGTACCATTAGAAATGCAATGTTTTGAAGTCTTCCTTCACTTTATGAATCTTTAAAATATCATAAAAAATGTAAGGGGTATGTGAGCCATTTTTTTACATTCAGCATCACTATGTCAAGTATATTAATGAGGAATAATAAAACATTTTACTTAGCAAACGCTCTTATCAAGAGCTGCAATTAGGGTTAAGTGCCTTGCTCAAGGGCACATCAACAGATCTTTCACCTAGTCGGTTTGGGGATTCAAACCAGCAACCTTTACGGTTACTGGTCAAACGCTCTTAACCCCTAGGCAACCATGCATGTACATTGCAAGTATCAAGTATTACAGTTATCCGCCACCCCACTATTAGGTCTGGACCCCTAAGCATGAGAAGTGGATTTCTGTAGATGCAAGCATCAAGGCATTATCGAGGTATAGAGGCATTCATTGCAATGCAGTAAAGGATACATTTGTATCAACATTCCTTTCCTTAGTGGAACTCCTATTCAACATTGTATGGTGAAATTGCATTGTGGGAGGAACAATGTGCGTTTATTGCTTGTAACACATCTTTCCATCCTTAACCCATGCATGCGTGTCTAAGGGTTTTCCAGTTTGCACTGGTTATGCTCTCTTACAGAAAGGGGGTGTGTAGGCAGGGGAAGGGGTGGAGGATGCATTAGGCATTTAAACCACATAGGATCTACATACACACTTTCTGTTTACAGTGTCACCAAGCAAGCTTTTGTTTGGACAGCCGCCATGTCACCCCCATTCAAATGTCCATCCCCCCCACACTCCCTTCTTGGAAACTCAATTAGGGGATCCCAGCTTGCATATAAAATGCCAGGAGGCTCTTCCCTGAGAAGCTGGAGCCATGCAGAGAGGGAGTCGCTTGGACAAAGGATGGGGAGGGACGCTGCTGTTCTGTTGCTATGACGACCACCGGAATGTACAGGCTTGGTGGAGATGGTTCTTGTATAGACTGGGAATAGGAGAGGAGGAGAGGAGTGTGAGAAAAAACATCCTGGTTATGTAACATGGAGAGAAAAAACAGAATTAGGTCTTACAAATGGGACCTTGTACAATTACCCGCAAGCATAGCCCGGTTCCAAGACTTTGGTCAGTCAACCATGCAATTACATATCAATTCTGTCAATACAGATTTCCGCCGGACTTTGCCCTTTATCACCATGGTGTTAATGATGTTTAAGAGAACAATACATGGCATATAGTCTTATTAGGCCATTTAGTGTGACACACAGCATATCGTTGCAATCGATCAGCTGTGTTGAAGCTCTGTCACCCATCTCTCTGCTTTGCATTGCAAAAGGAAGGAAGCCCAATAGCCATCATCATTGTCACATCCTTAGAAAGCATGAGCTCTTGAGTTGGGAAAATCTTGTGCAATACACCGACACATGTCTTGTATTCAAGATCCTTAATGGCCTGGCTCCCCCTCCACTCAATATTTTTGTTAAACAGAAAACCCAGACATATGGCAGCAGATCCACAAGGTCTGCCATGAGAGGTAACTGTATAGTTCCCCTAAGGAAAAGCACCTTTAGTAAATCTGCATTCTCTGTGAGAGCTTCCCATGTCTGGAATACACTGCCATCAGACACACATAACTGCACCACATATCACACTTTCACAAAATGCTTGAAGACATGGCTAAAGGTCAATCAGATTTGTGAACATGGTCCCTAGCTGTGTGTTGCCGCTTTCCATGTTGTCTGTTGTCTGCAGCTTGTGAGGTGTGGAAACACTTTGTTGCTTTTATGAATTTTGTCTTGCTGCTTTTTGTTCTATGCTACGTCTTGCTTGTCCTATGTTGCTCGGTCTGTATGCTATGTCTTGCTTGTCCTATGTTGCTATGTCTTGCTTGTTCTATGTTGCTATTATCTATATTGTAATTGTTTTTAATAACCTGCCCAGGGACTGCGGTTGAAAATTAGCCGGCTGGCTAAAACCGGCACTTTTACTGAAACGTTGATTAATGTGCACTGTCCCTGTAAAAATAAAAAAATAAACTCAAACTCAAAAACACTCCTCTCTCTAGCCGTTGTGTAACATACATTATGCCAGTTCAATCCAGTGCTTCACTGTTTCCACTCAAATGCACAGCTAGTCAGACAAACCAAGTTAGATATAGAGTGGAGTGGTGTGATATAAAAATGGAAAAAGACAGACAGAAGAGAGAATGGATGGAATTCATTCTGCAGAGGACCATGTGGCAGAAGTAGACTAAGTGCCGACTAGGGGCTGTCTTGGCAAAGAATGCCTATAATCCTATTAAAGATAAAACAGTGTGAGTTTAGGGGTGTTTGAAGTATAGAGAGGGATTTGCCACATTCCCCAGTCTGTCAGAACCTCTATGTATGACTGTACACTCTCTCATAGCTGTCCATTTGCCTGTGTCATGGAGGAGCTGAATTACTGCTTCTTGCCCTGTGAGAGGAGAACACATTGTATCTGTATTGTGTCCATGGATGCTTACCAGGTACCCTGTACACACTCGTATACATTACTCATGCACATATGAACATGTAGGTAAGATGAGTAAGACGGCATTGACAGAGATGGTTGCTTTGCTTCAGGTCCTTAGAAAACTATGCAGAATTTTGTTTTTTTAATGTATTATTTCTTACATTGTTAGCCCAGGAAATCTCAAGTGTTATTACATACAGCCGGGAATAACTATTGGATATAAGAACAACGTCAATTTACCAACATTACGACCTGGAATACGTCATTCCCGAAGCTGATCCTTTGTTCGGACCTCCACCCTGGACATGGGATCTTATCCCAGAGGCCGACCCAAAACAACGCGTTGACGCAGGAGAGGCAGATGGAGTGGCCTAATGGTCAGACTTAGAAGGAGAGCACATCATCCACTACTTCCAAGCATATTACTAGCCAATGTCCGATCTCTAGACAACAAGGTGGACAATATTAGGGCATGAGTTGCCTTAGAGAGGGACATCAGAGATTGTAACATTCTCTATATCATGGAAACAAGGCACACTCCGGATATGTTGTCAGAGGCGGTACAGACACCTGGTTTCTTCATGCTTCGCGCCGACAGAAACAAAAACCTCCCTGGTAAGAAGAAGGGCAGGGGTGTATGCCTTATGATTAACAACTTGTGGTGTAATCATAACAACATACAGGAACTCAAGTCCTTTTGTTCACCTGACCTAGAATTACTTACAATCAAATGCCGACCGCATTATCTTCCTAGAGAATTATCTTCGATTATAGTCACAGCCGTGTATATCCCCCCCAAGCAGATACTGCAATGGCCCTGAAAAAACTTCACTGGACTCTATATAAACTGGAAACCATACATCGTGAGTGTAACGGCGTTCTTCGTTTGTCGAAAGAGAGTCGGACCGAAATGCAGCGTGGTTGTTACTCATGTTCTTTAATAAATTAATCGCGAAACATGAAATAACTTACAAATACAAATACAAAACAACAAACGGAACGTGAAAACCTAATTACAGCCTATCTGGTGAACACTTACACTGAGACAGGAACAATCACCCACGAAATACACAGTGAACCCCGGCTACCTAAATACAGTTCCCAATCAGAGACAACGAGAATCACCTGACTCTGATTGAGAACCGCCTCAGGCAGCCAAGCCTATGCAACACCCCTACTCGGCCGCAATCCCAATAACCACAATGTCAACAAAACAAAGGAGATGATTGTGGACTTCAGGAAACAGCAGAGGGAGCACCCCCCATCCACATCGATGCGACAGTAGTGGAGAAGTTGGAAAGTTTTAAGTTCCTCGGCGTACACATCACAGACAAATTGAAATGGTCCACCCACACAGACAGTGTGATGAATAAGGCGCAACAGCACCTTTTCAATCTCAGGAGGCTGAAGAAATTTGGCTTGTCATCTAATCTAAATCATTCACAAACTTTTACAGATGCACAATCGAGAGCATCCTGTCGGGCTGTATCACCGCCTGGTATGGCAACTGCACCGCCCTTAACCACAAGGCTCTCCAGAGGTTAGTGTGGTCTGTACAACACGTCTACAGCACCCAATGTCACAGGAAGGCCAAAAAGATCATCAAGGACAACAACCACCCGAGCCACTGCCTGTTCACCCTGCTATCATCCAGAAGGCGAGGTCAGTACAGGTGCATCAAAGCTGGGACAGAGAGACTGAAAAACAGCTTCTACCTCAAGGCCATCAGACTGTTAAACAGCCATCACTAACAGAGAGGCTTCTGCCAACATACAGACTCAAATCTCTGGCCACTTTAATAAATGGACTTAATAAAGGTACCACGAATCACTTTAAATAACGCCACTTTAATGTTTACATATCCTCCACTACTCATCTCATATGTATATACTGTATTCTATTTCTATACCATCTACTGCATCTTGCCTATGCCGCTCGGCCATCGCTCATCCATATATTTATATGTACATATTCTTATTCATCCCTTTACATTTGTGTGTATTACGTAGTAGTTGTGAATTTTTGGGGATTTCACTACACTCTCATTAACATCTGCTAACCATGTGTATGTGACCAATACATTTGATTTGAGGTACACATAAGCATGCAAATCAGAATCACATGGACAGATAAATGCATGTGCACATAGGTGGAAACATACTAAGGCAGACCCCCGCACATCTCTGATTCAGAGGGGATGGGTTAAATGCGGAATACACATTTCAGTTGAATGCATTCAGTTCAACAACTGACTAGGTATCCCCCTTTCCCTTTCATACAACACACACACGGCACTCTGCACTCTAGAAGCCTTCTGATTGGTTGAGCAGTGTGGTGTGATTGGACTGATGCTAGATCCTCCTAGGCCATTCTAACTCACCTGCAACGCAATTGGCCAAACTGTTTTGTATGACAGAGTGACAGTTTTCACGATGCTATACTGCTGCAGACTACTGAGAGAGTTTCTTTGTCCCTGAATGACTGAGGGTGCAGTGTAATTTGCACAACACTTCAGTTTATTACTCCATAAATAGTGAAAGTTAATTTCTTTGAGAGAGTTTGAAATGGACTTGTGGCGACATGTCTTACTGAGGGCACGTACCATTGAATTAATTGAAAACCTTTAGAAATCTTGCCGCATTTTCACTGATGAGATTGGGTGTCAATGGGGACAGAAACCGGCTGACTATGAGCACACCATTAGGTTGCTAGTGATATCAGAGCATACTGTTGATTTATGACAGATGGAAGCTAGCCAATCAAACAGCCTTTCCACTGGGCACACACTGGTTGAATCAATGTTGTTTCAATGTAATTTGTCAACGTATTGTTACGTGGAATTGAATAAAGAAGTCAACTAGTACTGTTTTCATCTAATTTCAACCAGCATTGTAAACATTGAAATTAGGCTACAACTTCAATTTAAATACATTGACTTAACCTGACTAACATGTTGTGACATCATTCTTATCTCAACATAAATCATCAGAACTATGTACTTTAAAATTGTGTAGAAAATTCTACAAAGAAACATTACAAAAATTATACTGTATATTCAATAAGGGATAGTGGGGTAAGTTGAGCCAAAGCGGTAAATTGAGCCACCCTTGTTTCTAGAAAACCCTATACAAAATTAATAATTTGACTAAATATTTAGAAGAGATCATAATTTCATGGCATCTGTGAAGGAAGAAACCACATGGAAAATGTGCTAAGCAAGTTAGGTCCAAAAAAACCTGATTTCCAGTCAAATTAATTTATTAATCCTAACCATAACCCTGGAAACAGGAGACAAGGGGCAGTCAGACATGGTTTTAACTCTAGACACAGAAAATGTATAAAAAATACAGAGCGTACGGGGCAAAAGAGGACGAACAGCAGAAGGGCTAATGATCTTGGAGCGGGGTTAAAGGTCTTGGCTTCTGGGGTGTAAACGCTGCACTATAGCGGCGTGCTAGTGCCTCAGGCTTGACCTTCTTGGATACCGGTCAGTGCTGCGGAAGCGAAGTGACCCGGGCCTTACTGACGCCCCTCCCAGAGGTCCAGGTACTCTGCATGGCTGGCGGAGAGGTCTGGGGCAAGGTCCGGGTAAGCCCCCAGGAAGACGTCCCGGGTCAGGCAGAGCTGACATCAGGCAATGAGTGTGGCAGAACGGACTCCAGCCCACGATGGCACAATTAGCCCAGTCAATGGAAGGATTGTCTCGCTGGAGCCAAGAGAATCCCAATACCACAGGAACCTGTAGAGACTCAACCACCAGGAATTGGATCCTCTCGCTGTGGTTCCCCAACACTTGTGGTTCCCCAACATGCATATTCTAGCATTTGGTCCTGAGAAATAGGCAGTTTACTTTGGGAACGTTATTTTTCCAAACATAAAAATAGTGCCCCCTAGCTTCAAGAGGTTAAAAATAACATGGTAAATTGCTGGAGGAATGTTGATTTGTTGCTAAATGACATTGTGATATAATTGCTGGATAACATAAACTGCGTCATTACATAGAATATACAATAACGCTGAGTTTATTTTATTTTAAAGGGACAGTGCAGGTTTATCAGTTGTGTGTCTAATGGCAGGGGATTCCTATTAAGCATTTTGGGGAGACTTTTTGAAGAGAGACTGAATGGGTTTTAGAATTACCATTATTATTAGGTTTTGTTTTTAGTAAACGTTTGGGATTAGGGAGATTTCCATTTTCCTAGAGACACGATATCAGGGGTACACACATATAGAATATTAGAAGTTTTTGTTTTCTGATGTTTTAATTAAACACGTGAATTCTTTAGATAAAGGGTTCTTTAATTTGTCTAATATAATATGGAACACGACTGTAAAAGGGTGGTATAACCTTTGACCTCTATCATGGCATTCATTCCCTTGTGGTCTGATCAGCCTCAGGGGAGGGCCATTTGGATAATGAATTTGTGGTCATTTGTGATACTGATGGTAAATTAATTATGATGGAGTTTTAGCTCTTTGACATAATTTTAGTTTGAACCACAGAGGAGAAAGTGGAATTGAGGCAGGACAAATTATGGGGAGCGGGGGAATAATATAATAATATATAATATATGCCATTTAGCTGACGCTTTTATCCAAAGCGACTTACAGTCATGTGTGCATACATTCTACGTATGTAGAATAGACTCTAGTGAGGAAGAGGTTCAGGATTCTGTTGTAAACACTGACTGTGAAGGTTTCGAATTGGTTACTATTGATTTGGTATTACAACAGGAACAGAAATCCTACTTATCATCGATAATAAATAGGGGAAGACATGGTACATTGAGGTTTGGACAGGACATATTTTAAGCAAATAGGGCAGGAAAATACATTGAGATAGAAAAATAGTGATTTTATAAGCATTAAGATTATTTGTGAAAATAAGTTGCAGTTCTTAGGGATGGTATATTACTGTAGATAATCTATCCCACACTATGCAACATATATTAAATTATTGATGAGAATTATTTAAGGTTAACCCATGTTATTGTTAGATAAAATACAGTGGACTCCTGAAGGAGAGATTTCATTAGTACAGAAAGCATATGATATGGTTAGCATTTGTTTTGGCTTCATTTGATCATTAGAATATTTTTATTTAAATAGTATAAAGTGGACAGGGATATATGACATCTGTGGTGATTCAGGATTATTGATAGGTTAATTAAGGTTATGTAAGAAGTTTAGAAATTGCTGGGGGAGCCAGGTATCAAAAGGGGTATGGGTAAGTTCTGGACTAGGATAGGACGGGGCCTAGGGGGCCTTGGATAGAACACTTTGTGGCCTATTGGATAATAAACTTTTTTTTTAAATAAAAAAAATTATATCAAACAAGTAGGCATAGAAGTTGAAGATAGAACAAATGAGAAACGGTTTGTTAACCAAACCTGTATGTCCAACATTTTATGGACTACAGGTAAATTACAGGAGAAGGTGATTCACTCAATCCAGTCCCTGAGGAGAATAGACAGGAAGCAGCCCCGTTGGGAGGGGCCATACCAAGTACCCCAGGTGACAGCCTTCGCGGTGAGAATAGCTGAAAGAGCTACCTGCGTTCATAATCACACACTGCAAAGGGGTAAGACACTGTTGAACAATCACAGTGTTAGAGAGGAGAACCGAAACCAACAGGGTTCGGGGGTCATCTCTCTAATGAAGATTCCCTGACCCAGTCTTTTCCCCAGTGTGAGCGTTCAGAGAAGTGAAAGTGTGAGCTGGCCTCTGGCTGATGATATGTTCTCTGGGAGCGGGGGGGAGCAATATTCCTAAATACACCAGGACCCATCCGAGAATTCAGAAGGTGGTAACTTGATCCATAGCTAGACGATGAGGATTTTGTATTAACCATGCACAAGAGATCACTTGATCTGGATAAACAGGGAGTGTAGTGAAGGTAAAGGTAAAGGTTGACACCCTAGTGTCATTCCGGGTAGAAGAAGTTAGGGCAGATGATAGCTCTATAGTCAGCCAGAATACAAGCAGAGCCCCTGACAAAACAGATACTGACCGTGGAGTCGTCCAGTGCCAAGGGCCGGTGAGGATAGTGCAGACAAAAGATCTTAAGGAAGTGATTGAGGTGGAAGCGGGTTATGGGGATTCTAACCTATGGTTAGAATGGATTCAGTATAAAGCCAGATCAGTAGCGAAAGAAGAATGTTAGGCTTACACTACAGCAAAACCTCAGTTGACAACCATTCCCTTTCCATTTGATGGAATTGATTCACCCAGGGGAATGGCCTGTACGGTAAAGCTGTTCATGAGGGCAGGGAAGCCAGACAGTGACAGTTGCATTGGTCTGCATTATCTATATCCCCATGTGCCCATTACATCCAGACTTCCCCCTTTCACAGTTACAGAAGGACATTATTATTGTATGGCTCGCTACAACACACACGGATGGGACGTAGGGGAAGTAAGAACATGCAATAGGACAGAGAATGTTACAACCGACAAGACAATGAGGGACTTGACTGGCAGATGAAAAGGCCTGGAGTGGATGTCTGGTGATTTGTGGGGGTGTGAGACTGACCTAACCTGCCTACCAATTGGACCGGTAGTTGTGCACTAGTGAAGTTAGACATGCTCTTTAACCGTACCCAGGTAGATGAGAGAGAGAAGGAGTGCTCCGTTAGGATCTTTTTGACAATAGAGTTTGCATTCATAGCATTGGAGTTCCAAGGGGGTTACCTGAGTTCTGGATTGGAATCAAGCATATTCTGGTGATAACAGCTGCAACTAGGTTGATGGGATGTCAGGATAGAATTAGCCTTGGATATGTTACTGGCTGAAAAGGATGGGGGGGGGGGTGTGAGGTTTCTTCCCAGAATGACACAGCTCCAGACGGATCGGTGACCAAGGCCCTGGCAGAGAACTCTGGGGTAGATAATGCTCTAACAAATTGGTTTGATAGTGTGTTTGGGAAATTAATAAATGTCATGATCACTGTGTTGTGGGCAACCTTCACCTGTGTGACTGTGTTAGTTTTGTGCGGATGATTCCGGTGTGAAAGGTTCTCATTTCCAGGACTCGATGAGACAACAGATGGTGAGATACGGGCCGATTCCGAGCTCTGACCAGTGGAATGATGAATACATTACTCCAGATCTAGTAGATGTACCCGGCTCCTTCAATCTTGAGGAGCCTGTGTTACATGAGACCATTTCTAATGTTTAGGTTCTATCTTGTTTTGATGTTTAGACTGTTTCTTTGATGAAGATAACAAAAATCCTGATAAGAAGAGTTATGATTCTAATATAGGCCTAGAACAGTCAATGTAAATACATATACTGGTCTTTGCTAGGTTGAATAGTTTTAATAAAAATAGATGTGTCCTTTTAATATTTTAATTAAAATAGATGTGTGCTTTTTAACATTCTAATAAAAATAGAGGTGTGGTTGGATGTATAATATTTAGTCATAAGGTGGATATGTTATGGGATTTTTAGGAATAATGACTAAATTATGTATATATTTAGCTTAGAATTATAACTAAACAGAATACTACTCTGTTACTGTATGAATGTATGAATATTATTATAATCATAATACTGAATATAAGGTGTGTAGTTTTAGTCAAGAATTAGAACAAGGACTTTCTGTTCCTTGTTAGAAACCAATGGAGCTATCATCAGATCGGCTGGAATACTGTGTTCCTTACAGGACATTCTGTCCCTACCCAGGGAGGAGAGAGACCTTGGGCTTGTAGTAGATTGTTTAACAGGTGGCAATATTGCCATATTATCTGAGAGGAGGAGGGACATTTATGATGAAATGTGAGGTATATAAACCAATGTACATGGTATTATGACCAGACCTCTCGGGAATAAATGCTATTGATTAATATTGAGACGGATCTTTGTCTATTTTATGCAAATAAGAACCTTACAAATTCTTAGAAATGGACAAAGTGTTTTGCTTTGTTATATTTGAATTGGTTAATAACCTCTTGAAGCTATGGGGGCGCTATTTCATTATTGGATAAAAAAAACGTGCCCGTTTTAAGCGCAATATTTTGTCACAAAAAGATGCTCGACTATGCATATAATTGACAGCTTTGGAAAGAAAACACTCTGACGTTTCCAAAACTGCAAAGATATTATCTGTGAGTGGCACAGAACTGATGCTACAGGCGAAACCAAGATGAAACTTCAAACAGGAAATGAGCAGAATTTTTGAGGCTCTGTTTTCCATTGTCTCCTTATATGGCTGTGAATGTGCC
Source organism: Oncorhynchus keta (assembly GCF_023373465.1). Lineage (NCBI taxonomy): Eukaryota > Metazoa > Chordata > Actinopteri > Salmoniformes > Salmonidae > Oncorhynchus > Oncorhynchus keta. The sequence goes on along the minus strand of NC_068435.1, from coordinate 28,419,735 downwards.
CTGAACGAACCTACGCTTTCTGCCGTTTGCCCAAGGTGTCTGCAGCATTGTGACGTATTTGTAGGCATATCATTGGAAGATTGGCCATAAGAGACTACATTTACCAGGTGTCCGCCCGGTGTCCTTTGTCGAAATTGCTGCGTAATCTCCAAGCTGCACGCATTCATCCATGTGATTCAGGGAAGAGAGGAGACTTCCACGAACGATATATCATCGAAGAGATATGTGAAAAACACCTTGAGGATTGATTCTAAACAACGTTTACCATGTTTCAGTCGATATTATGGAGTTAATTTGGGGAAAAAGTTTGGCGTTTTGATGACTGAATTTTCGTTTTTTTTTGGTAGCCAAACGTGACGCACAAAATGGAACGATTTCTCCTAAACAAATAATCTTTCAGGAAAAACTGAACATTTGCTATCTAACTGAGAGTCTCCTCATTGAAAACATCCGATGTTCTTCAAAGGTAAATTATTTTATTTGAATGCTTTTCTGGTTTTTGTGAAAATGTTGCCTGCTGAATGCTAACGCTAAATGCTACGCTAGCTATCAATACTGTTACACAAATGCTTGTTTGCGAATTTCATGAATAGTTAACGTTGCATTATGGTAATAGCTTGAGGCTGTAGTCACGATCCCGGATCCGGGATGGCTCGACGCAAGAAGTTAATGAACATATAGGAATTGAATTCCTCTAACAGTGTAGAAGCACGGTGGCTAGGAAAAACTCCCTAGAAAGATCAGAACCTAGAAAGAAACCTAGAGGAGGAACCAGGCTATGAGTGGTGGCCAGTCCTCTTCTGGCTGTGCCGGGTGGAGATTATAACAGAACATGGTCAAGATGTTCAAATGTTCATAGATGACCAGCAGGGTCAAATAATAAAAATCACAGTTGTTGTCGAGGGTGCAACAGGTCAGCACCTCAGGAGTAAATATCAGTTGGCTTTTCATAGCCGATCATTCAGAGTATCTCTACCGCTCCTGCTGTCTCTAGAGAGTTTAAAACAGCAGGTCTGGGACAGGTAGCACGTCCGGTGAACAGGTTAGGGTTCCAGAGCTGCAGGCAGAACAGTTGAAACTGGAGCAGCAGCATGGCCAGGTGGACTGGGGACAGCAAGAGTCATCAGGCCAGGTAGTCCTGAGGCATGGTCCTAGGGCTCAGGTCCTCCGAGAGAGACAGAGAGAGAAAGAGAGAAAGAGAGAGAATTAGAGAGAGCATACTTAAATTCACATAGGACACTGGAAAAGACAGGAGAAATACTCCAGATATAACAGCCTGACCCTAGCCCCCCGACACATAAACTACTGCAACATAAATACTGGAGGCTGAGACAGGAGGGGTCGAGAGACACTGTAGCCCCATCCGACGATAGCCCCGGATAGGGCCAAACAGGCAGGATATAACCCCACCCACTTTGCCAAAGAACACACCCCACACCACTACAGGGATATCTTCAACCACCAACTTACCATCCTGAGACAAGTCTGAGTATAACCCACAAAGATCTCCGCCATGGCACAATCCAAGGGGGGGCGACAACCCAGACATTAAGTTCACGTCAGTGACTCAACCCATTCAAGTGACGCACCCCTCCTAGGGACGGCATGAAAGAGCAGCAGTAAGCCAGTGACTCAGCACCTGTAATAGGGTTAGAGGCAGAGAATCCCAGTGGAGAGAGTGGAACCGGCCAGGCAGAGACAGCAAAGGCGGTTCGTTGCTCCAGTGCCTTTCTATTCACCTTCACACTCCTGGGCCAGACTACACCCAATCATAGGACCTACTGATGAGCTGAGTCTTCAATAAAGACTTAACCGAGTCTGCGTCTCTCACATGGGTAGACAGACCATTCCATAACAATGGAGCTCTATAGGAGAAAGCCCTGCTGTCTAAGCTGTTTGCTTAGAAATTCTAGGGACTGTTAGTAGGCCTGCGTCTTGTGACCGTAGGGTACATGTAGGTATGTACGGCAGGACCAAATCGGAAAGGTAGGTAGGTGCATGCCCATGTAATGATTTTTAGGTTAGCAGTAAAACCTTGAAATCAGCCTTAACAAGAAGCCAGTGTAGAGAGGCTAGCACTGGAGTAATATGATAAACTTTTTTAGTTCTAGTCAAGATTCTAGCAGCCGTGTTTAGCACTAACTGAAGTTTATTTAGTGCTTTATCCGGGTAGCCGGGATGTAGAGCATTGCAGTAGTCTAACCTAGAAGTGACAAAAGTATGGATACATTTTTTTCTGCATCATTTTTAGAGCGAAAGTTTCAGATTTTTGCAATGTTACGTAGATGGAAAAAAGCTGTCCTTGAAACAGTCTTGATATGTTCGTCAAAAGAGAGATCAGGGTCCAGAGTAACGGCGAGATCCTTCACAGTTTTATTTGAGACGACTGTACAACCATCAAGATTAATTGTCAGATTCAACAGAAGATCTCTTTGTTTCTTGGGACTTCTTGGGACAGAACAAGCATCTCTGTTCTGTCCGAGTTTAAAAGTAGAAGGTTTGCAGCCATCCACTTCCTTATGTCCGCTTCCAGAGAGGGCAATTTTGGGGCTCCACCATGTTTCATTGAAATGTACAGCTGTGTGTCATCTGCATAGCAGTGAAAGTTAACATTATGTTTCCGAATGACATCACCAAGAGGTCAAATATATAGTGAAAACAATAGTGGTCCTAAAAAAGAACTTTGAGGAACACCGAAATTTACAGTTGATTTGTCAGAGGACAAACCATCCACAGAGACAAATTGATATCTTTCCGACAGATAAGATCTAAACCAGGCCAGAACTTGTCAAGAGCTCTAACACCCATGGAAATGGAGAGGGGTTGAGTGGGGATGCCAAGCTCGGACGCCAGGGTAACAGCCATGAGACTCACATCGGCCACTGAGGCGATGAGTACATGGAGAGACTTGGACTGGTAGCTCCACCGAAGGATGGTGCGGAGAAGGGAGGCAAGCAAGGTGAGATGAAAATTATCTTTAAGGCTCACCAGAGTACTCACTCCAACGAATGAGCTAGGTCTCATGAAGGGACAGGTAGACACATAATGATTGGCAGAATCGCAATACAGACGACTCTGGGTCTCAAGTCTGCGTACGTGTTTAGCTGGAGACAACCTAGCCCTGCCGAGCTGCATCGGCTTGGGATGAGTTGAATCGGCAGTCTCGGGAGGCTCTTGGAGGGACTCGGGTAAGCTCGGATCTTCTCGGGGATGTAGACGCCGGGAACTTCCAGAGTTCATCAGATGCAAGGTCCGACCTCCTCTCCCTCCTACGTTCCCGTAGCCAACCATCGATCCGGATGGTTGAAGCAATGAATGAGTCGAGATCCGTCGGTAGTTCTCTTTACCTCCTCCGATAATCCGTGCAGGAACGTGTCGAACAGCGCTTCCGGGTTCCAGGTACCCTCTGCTGCTAGCATGCGGAACCGCATAGTCTGCCACACTGAGGGTGTCCTGCCGAAGCTGGAGTAACTTCCGGGCAGCCTCTCTCCCGGACACCGGAGCCCTGAAAACTTTTCTCACTTCCGCCACGAATACCTCCAGACTGAGGCAGACGGTGGGATTGTTGCACCCACATCGCCGTGGCCCAGGCGAGTGCCCTCCCAGACATCAGCTTAATAATGTACGCTATCTTCGAGCGGTCTGAGAGGAACGAAGTAGCTCGAAAACAAGGGAGCACTGGGAGAGAAAGGCCCGGCAGGTTCTGGAATCTCCATCATAGTGCTCCGGGGGAGGTAAGCAGGGTTCCCGGTAAACCGGGGTGATGGCGCTGCTACCATCTGGATTACTGAGGGCTGGGAAGTTACCGTCATGGTAGGCAACCCACAGAATTGCTCCCTCAATGCGTCCAATGCTAAGTTGTGACGTTCGGCCATGTCCTGGAAACCTTCTATCGGACCGCGAAGCAAATCCTTGTGTCTACTAATGATGGCTCCTTGGGAGGATATGGCTTTGCGGAGCTGGTCCAAGTCTGTTGGGTCAGTCATGGCTAGTTCGTACTATCACATTTGAAGGTAAGACTCAGGTGCAGACAATTGTTTTATTTTAATTTTATTTTTATTTCACCTTTATTTATTAACCAGGTAGGCTAGTTGAGAACAAGTTCTCATTTGCAACTGCGACCTACCCAAGATAAAGCATAGCAGTTGAGCCAATGTTGAAGTAACAAAAGTAAATTAATTTGAACACGGGCAGGCAAAGGTACAGGATGGCAGAAAGGCTCAGGGTCAGGTCAGGCAAAGGTCGGTAATCCAGAGTAGAGGGCAAAGGTACAGGATGGCAGGCAGGCTCAGGGTCAAGGCAGGCAGAAAGGACAAAATTGGGAAAAATAGAAAATAGACAAGGCAGGAGCAAGGGGAAAATGCTGGTAGGTTTGAGGAACAAAACGAACTGGCAACAGACGAACAGAGAATAGAGGTTACCCCATACCCGGGTAAATTGTGCCAACAGACCACTTTTTTTGGGCAAGGTATGTTTTCAATACTGTAATATTTACATGAATTATGATTATTTCCAGGGATACTCAACATCCTGAAATACAGTGCCTTGCGAAAGTATTCGGCCCCCTTGAACTTTGCGACCTTTTGCCACATTTCAGGCTTCAAACATAAAGATATAAAACTGTATTTTTTTGTGAAGAATCAACAACAAGTGGGACACAATCATGAAGTAGAACGACATTTATTGGATATTTAAAACTTTTTTAACAAATCAAAAACTGAAAACTTGGGCGTGCAAAATTATTCAGCCCCTTTACTTTCAGTGCAGCAAACTCTCTCCAGAAGTTCAGTGAGGATCTCTGAATGATCCAATGTTGACCTAAATGACTAATGATGATAAATACAATCCACCTGTGTGTAATCAAGTCTCCGTATAAATGCACCTGCACTGTGATAGTCTCAGAGGTCCGTTAAAAGCGCAGAGAGCATCATGAAGAACAAGGAACACACCAGGCAGGTCCGAGATACTGTTGTGAAGAAGTTTAAAGCCGGATTTGGATACAAAAAGATTTCCCAAGCTTTAAACATCCCAAGGAGCACTGTGCAAGCGATAATATTGAAATGGAAGGAGTATCAGACCACTGCAAATCTACCAAGACCTGGCCGTCCCTCTAAACTTTCAGCTCATACAAGGAGAAGACTGATCAGAGATGCAGCCAAGAGGCCCATGATCACTCTGGATGAACTGCAGAGATCTACAGCTGAGGTGGGAGACTCTGTCCATAGGACAACAATCAGTCGTATATTGCACAAATCTGGCCTTTATGGAAGAGTGGCAAGAAGAAAGCCATTTCTTAAAGATATCCATAAATAGTGTTGTTTAAAGTTTGACACAAGCCACCTGGGAGACACACCAAACATGTGGAAGAAGGTGTTCTGGTCAGATGAAACCAAAATTGAACTTTTTGGCAACAATGCAAAACGTTATGTTTGGCGTAAAAGCAACACAGCTCATCACCCTGAACACCCATCTCCACTGTCAAACATGGTGGTGGCAGCATCATGGTTTGGGCCTGCTTTTCTTCAGCAGGGACAGGGAAGATGGTTCAAATTGATAGGAAGATGGATGGAGCCAAATACAGGACCATTCTGGAAGAAAACCTGATGGAGTCTGCAAAAGACCTGAGACTGGGACGGAGATTTGTCTTCCAACAAGACAATGATCCAAAACATAAAGCAAAATCTACAATGGAATGGTTCAAAAATAAACATATCCAGGTGTTAGAATGGCCAAGTCAAAGTCCAGACCTGAATCCAATCGAGAATCTGTGGAAAGAACTGAAAACTGCTGTTCACAAATGCTCTCCATTCAACCTCACTGAGCTCGAGCTGTTTTGCAAGGAGGAATGGGAAAAAATGTCAGTCTCTCGATGTGCAAAACTGATAGAGACATACCCCAAGCGACTTACAGCTGTAATCGCAGCAAAAGGTGGCGCTACAAAGTATTAACTTAAGGGGGCTGAATAATTTTGCACGCCCAATTTTTCAGTTTTTGATTTGTTAAAAAAGTTTGAAATATCCAATAAATGTCGTTCCACTTCATGATTGTGTCCCACTTGTTGTTGATTCTTCACAAAAAAAATACAGTTTTATATCTTTATGTTTGAAGCCTGAAATGTGGCAAAAGGTCGCAAAGTTCAAGGGGGCCGAATACTTTCGCAAGGCACTGTATATACAGTATCTTTGTTAGAAATAATACTATATTTTCCTTAACAGAGTGATGCTGAATGTAAAAAATACATATTTTGGGTGGTTGAAATTATATAGATTTTTTTATTTTACATACTTTATCTGACCTTGTTTCAATGTTGAAATACTTCGAAAAGTATTCAGACCCCTTGACTTTTCACATTTTGTTACCTTACAGCTTTATTATAAAATTAAAGAAATTGTTTTTTTTCCCCTCAATCTTCAATGAATCTCTCAATGAATACTTTCCGAAGACACTGTATGATATAACTAATAAATAGAATGGTGCCGGAGGGGTTGGCTGCCGTTTATTCGGGCTCTTAACCAATTTTGCTATTTTGTGTTTTTTCTCATTGTTTGTAACTTATTTTGTACATAATGTTGACGACTGTCTTTTATGACCGAAAAGAGCTTCTGGACATCAGAACAGCGATTGCTCACCTCGAACTGGATGAAGATTTTTTCCACAGATAACGCAATCTCGATCGCACTCCACACTACCCTTTCCCACCTGGACAAAAGGAACCAATGTGAGAACACTGATTATTGACTACAGCTCAGCGTTCAACACCATAGTGCCCAGAAAGCTCATCACTAAGCTAAGGACCCTGGGACTAAACACCTCTCTCTGCAACTGGATCATGAACTTCCTGATGGGCCGCCCCAGATGTTAAGGGTAGGCAACAACACATCTGCCACGCTGATTCTCAACTCCGGGGCCCCTCAGGGGTTCGTGCTTAGTCTTCTCCTATTCTCCCTGTTCACCCACAACTGTGTGGCCAAGCACGATTCCAACACCATCATTACGTTTGCTAACAACACAGGCCTGATCACTGACAACGATTAGACAGCCTATAGGGAGGAGGTCAGAGACCTGGCAGTGTGGTGCCAGGACAACAACTTCTCTCTCAACGTGAGCAAGACAAAGGAGATGATCATGGACGACAGGATAAGGAGGGCCCCATTCTCATCGACGGGGCTGTAGTGGAGCGGGTCAAGAGTTTCAAGTTCCTTGGTGCCCATATCACCAACAAACTTTCATGGTCCAAACACACCAAGAAAGGTGTGAAGAGGGCACGACAAAGCCTATTCCCCATCAGGAAACTGAAAAGATTTGGTATGGATCCCCAGATCCTCAAAAACTTCTACAGCTGCACCACTGAGAGCATCCTGACCAGTTGCATCACCGCCTGGTATGGAAACTGCTTGGCATCTGACCATAAGGCGCTACAGAGGGTATTCTACAGCCCAGTACATCACTGGGGCCAAGCTTCCTGCCATCCATGACCTATATACTAGGTGTTTTCAGAGAAAGGCCAAAAAATAGTCACCCAAGTCATAGACCGTTCTCTTTGCTACTGCACGGCAAGCAGTACTGGAGCACCATGCCTAGGTTCAAAAGGCTCCTTAACAGCTTCTACCCCTAAGACTGCTGAACAATTAATTAATGGCCACCCGGACTATTTACATTGTACAAATTACATCAACTAACCTGTACCCCTGCACATTGACTCAGTACCGGTACCCCCTGTGAATAGCTTTGTTATTGTTATTTTATTGTGTTACTTTTTATTTTATTAACTCTATTTCTTGAACTGCATTGTTGGTTAAGGGCTTGTAAGTAACCCTAACTCATTTCATGGTAAGGTCTACAACTGTTGTATTTGGCGCATGTGACAAATACAATTTGATTTGGATTTTGATGTTCTCCAGCCTATCAGAGCTCTCATAGCATGAACTGACATGCATTGTCCACCCAAACAAAGAATCAGACAATGAATCTAATACTGAAAGCATTAGCTACAGCTGACAAGCACTGCAGTTCATAAATTGTGGTGACTTAAAGAGAGACATTTCTTTAAAAATTAAAGAAAAGCAAGAGAGAGAGAGAGAAAGAGATAGCAAGCTATATTTTGTAGTATTTTTCCCACTTTCATTTACTTAGCTAGCAAATGCAGCTAGTTTAGCCTACTCAAACACCAGGCTCAAACAGAGAGGGATGATATGTTAGCTAGCTGGCTATGGCTATCCAATACTGGAACTCTTCCATGTCAAGGTAAGCTTTTGGTTTTATTTTATTTATTGCCACCGGGCCTGCTGGTGTTACTGCTAAACCGCTTACTGTACACCGTACTGCATGATTGTAGCGGGTTTACCAACACATTAGTGCTAGTAACTTTGTGGACTGTGATGTTAGCTAATATAGTGACAATGATATATAGGCTGTGTGTAGTGCATAGTGGTTATGGTATGACGGTTTGGCTTGGGACGTGTTTTGCATGGCCACAGACAGCTGTTGTGTTGTGCACTGAAATACAAAAACGAAGGTAAAAGGTGAGATGGAATTAGCCAACGATTAATGTGATCATGCTGTTTGTATGCCGCTGCTATGAATGTGACCTGTGTTTGCGGGTGATCATTTTGCTGATTCTGTTGAAAAACGTTTCTTAAATGGAAGCAAACAAAGCGAAACAGGGATAAACATAGAGTACTGTACCTTATATTTGTCCAATAGAAACTTGCGGTTGCAACTAGTTGGACTAATGATTACACCCTAAATCATCTAGATGCAGGCTAAAGTGTGCAAGGCAGTATTGAATGTGTCTGTCACCATGATTACTAAACGTTTCTCTCGACCTGTGCACCTACATTGTAAACTTTAATTCGTAAACTAGGTTGTAGCAACCTCATGATGGGTATAGGGAAAATTTGATTGTAGTAACCGAAATCTATTTCGTGTTACATTTAGTTGGGTGAATGGAATATGAATGACAGTCGCCCAATATGCTGTAATAGATATAAGGCCATGCTCGTAAAAAAAAAAAATGGTCCTCCTTAATCTTAAAGGCACCAACCGCCACTACATTTACATTTACATTTAAGTCATTTAGCAGACGCTCTTATCCAGAGCGACTTACAAATTGGTGCATACACCTTATGACAACCAGTGGAACAGCCACTTGCATCTAAATCTTGTTGGGGGGGGGGGGGTGAGAAGGATTACTTACCCTTACTTACCCTATCCTAGGTATTCCTTGAAGAGGTGGGGTTTCAGGTGTCTCCGGAAGGTGGTGATTGACTCCGCTGTCCTGGCGCCACTGATTTTAACCTACATATCATGGTTCATTGGTCTCTTTTTTTCATGCAATACATGCTTTTTATTCTGCCAATGTTTCTACTCAAATGAATATTTACTAGTATATTTTACTTTTGTCATCCCCAAATCAGTCTCTGTATTCTTTGTTTTTTGTCCAGCTACAAATCTGTGAGCAGAAGAATGCCAACTTGGTGTTTGAGGACATCTTGAGCTGTGTCGTTTATGACCCTTTTTTAGAATCTGACTGCGATTGTAAACCGATGGACCCTTTTCATGTGGTGCAATGAGTAATATTCTGCTCTGATTAAAGGATACTGTTACGGTCAATTATGTAGCTGTACCTGCCCTGGTTTACAATCAATGTCCTCCTACTGTCACACTCTGATCTGTTTCACCTGTCTTTGTGCTTGTCTCCACCCCCCTCCAGGTGTCGCCCATCTTCCCCATTATCCCCAGTGTATTTACACCTGTGTTCTCTGTCTGTCTCCAGTTAGTTTTGTTCGTCAAGCCTACCAGCGGTTTTCTCCCTTGCACCTGCCTGTTTCTAGTTCCTGTTTTTGACCATTCTGCCTGCCCTGACCCTGAGCCTGCCTGTCGTTTATGTACCTTGTCACACCACCCTGGATGATTGACAACTGCCTCCCCTGACACCGAGACTGCCTGCCGTTCTGTACCTTTTGGACTCTGATCTGGATTACTGACCTCTGCCTGCCCTTCACCTGTCATTTTGCCTGCCCTCTGTTTTAGTAATACACTTTGGTTACTTTGACATTGTCTGCATCTGGGTCTTCCTTAAAACTTGATACCTACCACAAAAACAAGAAACCTGATCATAGCCTCAATTATAATGTGCTGCCTTGAAGCATCTGACTGTGCATGCTATTCACTGCCTGCCAAAGCTGACTGAAAAAAGGAGACTTGGGAAGAGAACACAAACTGTCCTTATAAGGAATCAGGAACAACTTGTACTATTCTACTGCACATGTTACTATCCTCTGTCAAAGCTGAAACCCAACACCTCAAAAACATATGCATAGAAAAGCAACCTCTCTAATGACTGTGTTATATGCATACTCTAGTATAGCTCCTATCATGTAGTCTGTGAAGCATTCCGCTATTATGGGACATACAGGAAGAAAGAAAGGGGTGCATTTTGTTCATTGTTATGTGACTGAAAATGGACACCACTGCAGTTAAAAACAGTAGGACACAGTGATCAGCCATGACCGAAAGGGAAGGGAAGGACCCTTGCGAATAGAGCCTAGAAGTAGAAGAGTTCATGACGGAGCTTTTCTTACAAGGAAACACTCTGCCTACAGCCAGACTCCTAAATAAACAATGTAATCTATATCAGTACACTAATCTAACCCGTGCAACCGGGCATTTAAGGCTTAAAATTGTACCAGCTACATACCATGTACCATGAACCAGCTGTACTCTGTTGCAATTTACTACAGAAAATAGTCAGCACACGGGCTTACAAAAGATCCTGGACAAAAGCAGGGCATATACAAAGCATTTGAATATGACAATGATACACAAATAGCACAGGTCACCTCAACAGTGAACCTGGTCACTCTAGATTTTCTTCCAATGATTTAAAATAAATGTACATTTAGACCCCTATTTTCTGTAGTAAATTGCAAAAAAAAAAAAATATATATTTATTTTTTTTTTTTTAATGGGGAGCTAAATGTACATTTACTATGTAAGCCCGTGTGCTGACTATTTTCTGTAGTAAATTGCATATATATATTGTCAGGACCCGGTTACGAACCCAGGTCTCTGGAGTGAGAAACAGTCACTTAACCAACTGAGCCACGAATAGTCGGCAGAACCCAGAAGATGAGGCAGACACAGCAGTACTTGAGACGGTGTATTTAATGAAGTAAAAAGTGAAGTTCTTCAGGAAAACATGTAACTCCACAACCTCAAAAGGAATTCCACAAGAACAAAGGTAATCCTCCAAGACAAAAAGGTAAATCCACAAGGTGGAAGGTAAAGCATAAAAAGCCTTCTTCCGAAGAGGAGAGGCGAAAAGGATCAGAGGACCAATATGCGGCGTGGTAAGGGTCCATGGTTCTTTTAATACGAAAATGTACACATGAACAACTGAATACAAAAACAATAAACGTGGAATAAACAAAACCCAAAACAGTACCGTGTGGTGAAAAACACAGACACGGAAACAAACACCCACAAACACACAGTGAAACCCAGGCTACCTAAGTATGATTCTCAATCAGAGACAACATTTACATTACATTTACATTTAAGTCATTTAGCAGACGCTCTTATCCAGAGCGACTTACAAATTGGTGCATTCACCTTATGACATCCAGTGGAACAGCCACTTTACAATAGTGCATCTAAATCTTTTAAGGGGGGGGGGGTTGAGAAGGATTACTTTATCCTATCCTAGGTATTCCTTAAAGAGGTGGGATTTCAGGTGTCTCCGGAAGGTGGTGATTGACTCCGCTGTCCTGGCGTCGTGAGAGAGTGTGTTCCACCATTGGGGAGCCAGAGCAGCGAACAGTTTTGACTGGGCTGAGCGGGAACTGTACTTCCTCAGTGGTAGGGAGGCGAGCAGGCCAGAGGTGGATGAACGCAGTGCCCTTGTTTGGGTGTAGGGCCTGATCAGAGCCTGGAGGTACTGAGGTGCCGTTCCCCTCACAGCTCCGTAGGCAAGCACCATGGTCTTGTAGCGGATGCGAGCTTCAACTGGAAGCCAGTGGAGAGAGCGGAGGAGCGGGGTGACGTGAGAGAACTTGGGAAGATTGAACACCAGACGGGCTGCGGCATTCTGGATGAGTTGTAGGGGTTTAATGGCACAGGCAGGGAGCCCAGCCAACAGCGAGTTGCAGTAATCCAGACGGGAGATGACAAGTGCCTGGATTAGGACCTGCGCCGCTTCCTGTGTGAGGCAGGGTCGTACTCTGCGGATGTTGTAGAGCATGAACCTACAGGAACGGGCCACCGCCTTGATGTTAGTTGAGAACGACAGGGTGTTGTCCAGGATCACGCCAAGGTTCTTAGCGCTCTGGGAGGAGGACACAATGGAGTTGTCAACCGTGATGGCGAGATCATGGAACGGGCAGTCCTTCCCGGGAGGAAGAGCAGCTCCGTCTTGCCGAGGTTCAGCTTGAGGTGGTGATCCGTCATCCACACTGATATGTCTGCCAGACATGCAGAGATGCGATTCGCCACCTGGTCATCAGAAGGGGGAAAGGAGAAGATTAATTGTGTGTCGTCTGCATAGCAATGATAGGAGAGACCATGTGAGGTTATGACAGAGCCAAGTGACTTGGTGTATAGCGAGAATAGGAGAGGGCCTAGAACAGAGCCCTGGGGGACACCAGTGGTGAGAGCGCGTGGTGAGGAGACAGATTCTCGCCACGCCACCTGGTAGGAGCGACCTGTCAGGTAGGACGCAATCCAAGCGTGGGCCGCGCCGGAGATGCCCAACTCGGAGAGGGTGGATAGGAGGATCTGATGGTTCACAGTATCGAAGGCAGCATAGGTCTAGAAGGATGAGAGCAGAGGAGAGAGAGTTAGCTTTAGCAGTGCGGAGCGCCTCCGTGATACAGAGAAGAGCAGTCTCAGTTGAATGACTAGTCTTGAAACCTGACTGATTTGGATCAAGAAGGTCATTCTGAGAGAGATAGCGGGAGAGCTGGCCAAGGACGGCACGTTCAAGAGTTTTGGAGAGAAAAGAAAGAAGGGATACTGGTCTGTAGTTGTTGACATCGGAGGGATCGAGTGTAGGTTTTTTCAGAAGGGGTGCAACTCTCGCTCTCTTGAAGACGGAAGGGACGTAGCCAGCGGTCAGGGATGAGTTGATGAACGAGGTGAGGTAAGGGAGAAGGTCTCCGGAAATGGTCTGGAGAAGAGAGGAGGGGATAGGGTCAAGCGGGCAGGTTGTTGGGCGGCCGGCCGTCACAAGACGCGAGATTTCATCTGGAGAGAGAGGGGAGAAAGAGGTCAGAGAACAGGGTAGGGCAGTGTGAGCAGAACCAGCGGTGTCGTTTGACTTAGCAAACGAGGATCGGATGTCGTCAACCTTCTTTTCAAAATGGTTGACGAAGTCATCTGCAGAGAGGGAGCAGGGGGAGGATTCAGGAGGGAGGAGAAGGTGGCAAAGAGCTTCCTAGGGTTAGAGGCAGATGCTTGGAATTTAGAGTGGTAGAAAGTGGCTTTAGCAGCAGAGACAGAGGAGGAAAATGTAGAGAGGAGGGAGCGAAAGGATGCCAGGTCCGCAGGGAGGCGAGTTTTCCTCCATTTCAACGAATGACACCTGCCTCTGATTGAGAACCATACTAGGCCGAAACATAGAAATACCCAAATCATAGAAAAACAAACATAGACTGCCCACCCCAACTCACCCCAACTCACGCCCTGACCATACTAAATAATGACAAAACAAAGGAAATAAAGGTCAGAACGTGACAGCATGTCCAGGCCCGTCTGAAGTTTGCTAATGTCCATCTGGATAATCCAGAGGAGGAATGGGATAAGGTCATGTGGTCTGATGAGACAAAAATAGAGCTTTTTGGTCTAAACTCCACTCGCCTTGTTTGGAGGAAGAGGAAGGATGAGTACAACCCCAAGAACACCATCCCAACTGTGAAGCATGGAGGTGGAAACATCATTCTTTGGGGATGCTTTTCTGCAAAGGGGAAAGGACTACTGCACCATATTGAGGGGAGGATGGATGAGGCCATGTATCGCAAGATCTTGACCAACAACCTCCTTCCCTCAGTAGGAGCATTGAAGATGGGTCATGGCTGGGTCTTCCAGCATGACAACGACCCGAAACACACAGCCAGGGCAACTAAGGAGTGGCTCCGTAAGAAGCATCTCAAGGTCCTGGAGTGGCCTAGCCAGTCTCCAGACCTGAACCCAATAGAACATCTTTGGAGGGAGCTGAAAGTCCATATTGCCCAGCGACAGCCCCGAAACCTGAAGGATCTGGAGAAGGTCTCTATGGTGGAGTGGGCCAAAATCCCTGCTGCAGTGTGTGCAAACCTGGTCAAGAACTACAGGAAACGTATGATCTCTGTAATTGCAAACAAAGGTTTCTGTCCCAAATATTAAGTTCTGCTTTTCTGATGTATCAAATACTTATGTCATGCAATAAAATGCAAATTAATTCATATAATGTGATTTTCAGGATTTTTGTTTTAGATTCCGTCTCTCACAGTTGAAGTGTACCTATGATAAAAAATTACAGACCTCTACATGCTTTGTAAGTGGGAAAACCTGCAAAATCGGCAGTATCAAATACTTGTTCTCCCCACTGTGTGTGTGTGTGTGTGTGTGTGTGTGTGTGTGTGTGTGTGTGTGTGTGTGTGTGTGTGTGTGTGTGTGTGTGTGTGTGTGTGTGTGTGTGTGTGTGTGTGTGTATGTATATTTGATTAAACATTGAATTTGGCCAACTTTATAATTTGAGCTAATTAGCAAATACTATATATATATATATATATATATATATATATATATATATATATATATATACTTACACACATACATATATATATACATATATATATACACATATACATATACACATATATACACACACATATATATATATATATATATATATATACTTACAGGTGTCCTTACATTCAAAATAAAATAGCTAAACGATCCTTGGTATGACCATCTTAAAAACAATTCCATATTAATATGTATTATTAATATCATGAATTTGGCATCCCATTTATAGGGCTAATGGTAACTACTTCTTAACCAAAGATCTGATCAACCATGGATGAATGATTATATACTGTACCTAGCTACATGATGATGTCCTTTGGTGGGCAAATCAGATCTCAACGTAACATACTGTACATACAGACTGACTGAACTCAAACATTCCAACAAACACGTAATCGAGAAACAGTGCTATTTTCACTGAAACAAGGGAGCAATTGAATTCATTTTGTGGGTTATATTTACAAGAGGGGAAAAACATCTCTTGCAAAATACATTTCCTTAGAATTTCATCATCTCCTGCTCGACATGCCCAGGCAGCCAGGCTAGCGCAACACATAGGCAAACTGATTTAAAATATGAGTCTCAATAAAGAACATCAGATCTCCAAGTTTGTTTTAACCCACAAAGCACTTTCATGTGTATCGCTAGTATCTTTAAGACACCCAGCTGTACAACTACACAGTTTAAACCCTGTGACAAGTTTCACTGGAGAAGGTCATAAGGAAAGACAAAACAATATTGTGACCTTACTACGCCCAATAAGCACACTCAAATTGAATGATTGTCACTCACAATGTGAGACACTGAAGGTGTGGTGGAAGGAAGGGGAAAGGTCATCAATAAACTTTCCTTGGCCAAAGACAACTTAAGGCATGCCCAAGGCTGCTGTTACGTATTAGCGTGTTGTGGGGCATACGTAAACCTTGCTCCACAGTAAATGCCACAGACAATTCCAATGAGGACAGCTCTCTGTTTGTTTTTACTCTATTGGTCCAATCCCAATAGATATATTGTGCTGTCACTGACTCAACAATATAATGTTGAGAATGTCAGGCCATCTGTTTGTGAGCTGAACCTGAAGCACAGGTGGGTCATGCAGCCAGACATTGAACCAAAACACACAATCTACATAAAAATGGCTAAAAAGCAACAAATGTGACATTTAGGAATGGCCTAGACAAAGGCCAGACCTAATCCCAATTGAGATGTTGTGGCAAGCAATTCATGCTTAAAAACCCACAAATGTTGCTGAGTTACAGCAAATCTACATGGAACTGCCAAAATTCTTCCACAGCAACGTGAGAGACTGATCAACAACTACAGGAAGCGTTTGGTTGGAGTCATTGCAGCTAATGGTGGCACAACCAGTTATTGAGTGTAAGGGGGCAATTACTTTTCACACAGGGGCATTGGGTGATGTATAACTTTGTTTATGAAATAAATTAAATACATGTGTAATTGTTGTGTTAAATAAGTTCACTAAACTTCCCTTTATCTAACATTAGGTCTTGGTTGAAGATCTGATAACATTCGGTATCAAAAATATGCCAAAGTAGAGACAATATGAAAGGGGGCAAATACTTTCTCACGGCAATGTACATAGGTGTACTTTACTGTGCAGCAATATGTGCTTATATGGTTTACCACAATTGCTGATGTAAAACCCTAAAATAGATTGGATCGTTGTTACAGAATTGCCAACAGTGTGTCAGGATAGTTTATGCCAGTACACACACACACACACACACACACACACACACACACACACACACACACACACACACACACACACACACACACACACACACACACACACACACACACACACACACACACACACACACACACATACACACACACGCAGAAACCTGTTGTCTAGCTTTGTGCACCAAAGACATGCATGAGTATGTCTGTCAGACAGAAATGCGTGTAGGTTTTGAAGACTCTTCCACAATCTGTTTGCTTTTGTCATATTATTTTCTGTGACAAGGTCAACATACTTAAACTCCAATACTCTGAGATTGCATCAACAGCAATGGATAAATCGCTGAACTGAGCACTTTAGGCCTCGCTTTGACCCAAAGATGTACAAATGATAATATGGAGAGAGAGAAAAAAATGCCCCTTTCCAGTCCACACTGCATTGAGCCCCAGTGAGATTGAGATTAAGGCCTGATCATGTATCTGATGGTAGCAGAGCAGTTTTCACAGAACCATTCGCCTGGTGGTGTAGTCCTAATCCCAACAAATCCTTTATTTTCCGTTGAACAGCGTGGTTGGATTTGCTTCTAATAAAAGGGGTAAAGGGAGAAAAAGAAGAAACTGTTGCGTCTGTCAGTTTGCGATTGTAAAGAATGTCATCACTGGGAATGATTGACTGTAATCTGTACAAAGTAATCAAATCAGAATGATGCACACCAGGCAAGGATGACGCATGTTCCCCCGAGCACCTGTTCTTGGTGTGCGTCTTGGGACTGGTGGAGCAATGGGGTCACTGTCCCAGAGGGCATAGAGTTTTGGGGGGTGGGGAGGTGATGGTGGAAGGGTGTAGATCAGCTTAAAGTGGCTCTGACGAAACTGTAATGCCCCAAATGCCTAGATTGGACAGGAGTATGTTTTCATACGTTCTTGGTGTGCATCTTGGAGCTGGTAGAGATGTATGATCACGTTTTCAGAGGGCAGAGGTTCTTCGGGGCACAGAGTGACACAGGTGAGCATGGGGTGGCTCTGAAAAACCTGTAACGCCCCAAATTCCTAGATGGGACAGAAGGTTTGCCTTACTTGTTGATGGTTCAGTTGAGACACATGAAATAACCAGCCAGTGACATTGAACTGAAACAGCACCATCATAACAAAACACATGCATGAGGACTTCAGCATAAAGCCTCAGTGCACTAGAGCCAAAACTATAAATGTAACTCTCCAAAAATAACTTTGAGACCTGTTAAACCTGACTTCAGTGTATCACATGGAACGTCTGGCCCTTTATACAGTAAAGCACTGAGTAACATTGAAGGCTGCACTTAACACCCTTTTCAGATTATGACCGGTTTTGTACTGAAGGAAAATTAAAGTGTACGAGATGAATGATTTAATCAGTCGTCATGTGAAAAGAACACTTTGTACTTTTTTTCTACTACTTTGTTGGAGAACTTATGTCAACAGCAGCAAGGTGAAACAATGGAGATTACGACTTGTGACCAGACGGCCCATAATCTCCCTGCAGATATATTACTTCAACTCTAATGACGACTCAAGGATAAATACGTTATCTGGGCATTTTTCATCGTTTCAGTGATGTCATCAAAGTAGTTCTTATTAAAATATATGTATCTATCACATCACTCACTATCAATGTGAAACTGGGTGTGTAAAGCACACATGGTTCAATAAAAATATTATGTAAGCACTGTACTTTAGAACAATGAGATATTTTTGTTGCTGTGATGTGACACTTCACCAAACTCTTACAGCGATGTTTAAATAGTTCAAATTTGAGAACCCATGCCAGAGAAGAGCAATAGTCATTGAGCTATTATCCACCTGCCATGCTTTGCCCAGCAGTTATAGTGCACCTGCGCTTAATTGTTACAATTAAATTGAACTGAATGAAATGTAAGTAAGTTTGTTCCCGAGTGGCGCACTGCATCTCAGTACTTGAGGCGTCACTACAGACACCCTGGTTCGAATCCAGGCTGTATCACAACTGGACGTGAGCAAAATTGGCTCAGCGCCGTCCGGGTTTGGCTGGTGTGGGCAGTCATTGTAAATAAGAATTTGTTCTTCACTGACTTGCCTAGTTAATTAAAGGTTACATAACAAAGTCAACCCCCAAATAATCATGAAATTTATGGGAAAGGTGAAGACGTTAAGGAAAAAGAAGGACAAGCATTTACATTTCAGTCATTCTTATCCAGAGCATATTACAGTTGTGAGGGCAGACATCTTCGTACTGGTCCCCCATGTGAATCAAACACACAATGCTGTACCAGCTGAGCCACACGGAAGCTGCTATCGCCAGGTTGTTTGGATGATAACACCTCACCTCTTACATGAATAGCATAGATTTATTTTATAGACAGTAGCCTCCACTGGGCCCTAACTGGTTGAATCAATGTTGTTTCAATGTAATTTGCCAACGCATTGTGATGTGGAATCTTGTCATGCCCTGGCCATAGAGAGGCTTTCATTCTCTATTTTGGTTAGGCCAGGGTGTGACTAGGGTGGGCATTCTAGTTTCTTTATTTCTATGTTTTCCATTTCTTTGTTTTTGGCAGAATGTGGTAGCATGAGACTCAGGTAGTGCAGCTCATCCAGGATGGTACATCAATGTGAGCTATGGCAAAAAGGTTTGCTGTGTCTGTCAGCGTAGTGTCCAGAGCATGGAGGCGCTACCAGGAGACAGGCCAGTACATCAGGAGATGTGGAGGAGGCCGTAGGAGGGCAACAACCCAGCAGCAGGACCGCTACCTCCGCCTTTGTGCAAGGAGGAGCAGGAGGAGCACTGCCAGAGCCCTGCAAAATTACCTCCAGCAGGCCACAAATGTGCATGTGTCTGCTCAAACGGTCAGAAACAGACTCCATGAGGGTGGTATGAGGGCCCGACATCCACAGGTGGGGGTTGTGCTTACTGCCCAACACCGTACAGGACGTTTGGCATTTGCCAGAGAACACCAAGACTGGCAAATTCGCCACTGGCGCCCTGTGCTCTTCACAGATGAAAGCAGGTTCACACTGAGCACATGTGACAGACATGACAGAGTCTGGAGACGCCGTGGAGAACGTTCTGCTGCCTGCAACATCCTCCAGCATGACCGGTTTGGCGGTGGGTCAGTCATGGTGTGGGATGTCATTTCTTTGGGGGGCCGCACAGCCCTCCATGTGCTCGCCAGAGGTAGCCTGACTGCCATTTGGTACCAAGATGAGATCCTCAGACCCCTTGTGAGACCATATGCTGGTGCGGTTGGCCCTGGGTTCCTCCTAATGCAAGACAATGCTAGACCTCATGTGGCTGGAGTGTGTCAGCATTTCCTGCAAGAGGAAGGCATTGATGCTATGGACTGGCCCGCCCGTTCCCCAGACCTGAATCCAATTGAGCCCATCTGGGACATCATGTCTCGCTCCATCCACCAACGCCACGTTGCACCACAGACTGTCCAGGAGTTGGCGGATGCTTTAGTCCAGGTCTGGGAGGAGATCCCTCAGGAGACCATCCGTCACCTCCTCAAGAACATGCCCAGGCATTGTAGGGATCAGTCACGTGGAGGCCACACACACTACTGAGCCTCATTTTGACTTGTTTTAAGGACATTACATCAAAGTTGGATCAGCCTGTAGTGTGGTTTTCCACTTTAATTTTGAGTGTGACTCCAAATCCAGACCTCCATGTGTTGATAAATGTGATTTCCATTGATAATGTGTGATTTTGTCAGCACATTCAACTATGTAAAGAAAAAAGTATTTAATAAGAATATTTCATTCATTCAGATCTAGGATGTGTTATTTTAGTGTTCCCTTTATTTTTTTGAGCATTTTATATTACCATTGTATCTGAGAGGAGGAGGGAAATGTATGACAAAATGTGAGGTATATAAGCCAATGTACATGGTATTATGACCAGAGCTCTCGGGAATAAACGCAACTGAATAATTTTGAGACTGATCTTTGTCTATTTTATGCAAATAAGAACCTTACAACGGACAAAGTGTTTTGCTTGATTGCAATTGAATTGGTTAAATGAACATATAGGAATTAAATTCCTCTAACAACGGTTAACAGCGGTTTCTAAGGTCCGTGGTAGAGTACTGGGTGGTAGTGGGCAAGTAACAGTGACTAAGGTTCAGGGCCGGCTAGTGGTGATTATTTAACAGTGATGGCCTGGAGATAGAAGCTGATTATCAGTCTCTCCGTCTCAGCTTTGATGCACCTGTACTGGTTCCCCCTTCTAGATGATAGCGGGGTGAACAGGCCGTGGCTCGGGTGGCTGAGGTCCTTGATCATCTTCTTGGCCTTCCTGTGAGGCAGTGTGCCCCCGTGATGCATAACCATACTCAATAAATCATATGGATAAAAAGTATGAAAATGTATGCACTCACTACTGTAAGTTTCTCTGGATAAGAGCATCTGCTAAATGACTCAAACATAAAAATGTAACACATTTAGATGACAACTAAACCAAAAATCTGGCAGTTTTTCATGGTTGTGCTTTTAGATGTTAGCAAGCTTAGTGATAACACATTGGGAAACTTCCCTGTTGTCTTTTTGAGTGGGTGAATAAATGTTGAAATTTCATTGATCAATGTCTTAACAAACAATGACTCATATTTCCACGTTGAAATTACATGGTGTGCCCAATGGGTACATGATCTGTGGACATTTGACAGAACAGTCAAACCTACGTGGTCTACTGATGTCTACGTGGTCTACTGATGTGAGTTTATGGTTAACTTGTGTATATTCATCTCAGATGGCAAATGCTATTGACTTTGTACTGGCCGTGTGTTAATTTTCAGCCTTGAGTAGGGATCTATACCTAATGCAGGCTTGTTCTGCACACACAGTACTGTAGGCCAGGGATTGCCCTCCAGTGGCCACTGTTGATAGGAATTATGGAAATAGGAGACATATTTGGGTCAACACGGAGCAGGATGATACTACAATGCCAAACAGGTGGCTCAGTGTGGCATGGCTCCCGAGTGGCGTTAAGGGGTCTAAAGCACTGCGTCGCAGTGCTAGAGGCATCACTACAGACCCTGGTTCGATCCCGGGCTGTATCACAACTGGCCATGATCGGGAATCCCATAGGGCGGCGCACAATTGGCCCAGCGTTGTCCTGGTTAGGGTTTGGCCGGGGTAGGCTGTCAATGTAAATAAGAATGTGTTCTTAACTGACTTGCCTAGTTACATTTTTTTTTAACGTTTTTTTTTTAAATGGCCTGGTGCTGTACATCATTGTCATCATTACACAGAAAGGGCCGCACAACTACACTGTAGTAAAGAGGTACAGCAAACTATAGTGGTTAGAACCTACACTATTTGAGCCCAAGTTTGTTATTCAGCCTTCAGAAATTCACTTCCCAGACAGAAATAGATGGGATTTAGGCATTCCCTTAGCCAACTACATCAACTCTATATTTTTTATACAACGACTGACTCTTTCCTTGTTGAGATTCAATTGGCACATGTTTCATTTTCGCTGGGTTGCCATCTTCGAGCAACAGCAATAAGGAAACAGTTGATGGTTATACTTGATTAAAAATAATGATTGTTTTATAAAAAACAACAGAGGACAAACACAGGTACACGGTAAGGGTTTAAGGAGTCAAAGGTTAATTTCAAAACTCTAGTCTGCGCTCAACTCCATGGAGGAGTAGCGTGACGCACTTGGCAAGGCTGAGGATGGTGACTTGTTTCCAAAACACTTGATTGTGTTGCCATTATTGCGACTGCTACTTGCACTATACAAAATAATTATCTTACCCTCTGACTGGATGGCTAAATGCACAGTGAGTTTGTATTGAAAAGACCCAACGTGCTCTCATTTTGTTTTTCTCCAACTCTCCAATTATCTATCAGAGTCATTCCAAAGCTGGCAAAGAGGGAATTTAATTTAATATACAAATGCTCCTTGTGTAATCTAGGTTTTTTGGGGGGGGCAGCGCTGAAGTATCAGATTGAAAAAAGGGTCATGCTTGGTTGAGTGGAGGATCATGTTATTTTGTTTTGGGTTGTTGCTTTGGGGGCTATGAACTTTCAATGAGCAATGTCAAATTCCTTGTGTCCAAGAACCAAGAGAGCTCTCTTTATAAGAACCATATGCTCCTCTGATGTTTCAGGAGAAAAGCAACACTGACCTCATAACACACAATGTCCCTCTTTCTGTTATGGTCTATAGTACACTAACTTCCTCTGTTGCAATTTTCTCCTTTGTCCCTGTACCTTCCCAAGACCAGTGACAAAAACACACCCAAACACACTCACAGCTTCTTTCTCCTCGAACAAAGCCTCAAAATGACCGTGATAAGTTTTCCTTCACTGTTCCCTTGAAATGACTTTTACTCTCCTTTAGTTCCCTATTCTCAATGTTCCAGTCTCTTTTGTGCAATCACCTCCCTTGCTAAAGAGAAATAAAGAGCAACTGACTTTGAGGTAAAGACTCACAGGTACTCTCAACCAGACACACACTCATCTCACACACACACCTCATACACACACACACACACAGAGTCCCAGGTTGCCCACTACACCGTGGGAACTGCATTGGTCAAAAGTAGCTACATTGTGTTAAAGGAGCTGCGAGAAGGGACTTCAGTATAAACCATTAATTGTCCTTCCTAGCAGACCCAATTCAGACAGTTGGCACACAGTAGTATTTTCCGTGTAACTTCACCCAGGTCACCCTAACTGAGCAGGACTGGGAGCCTCCGGGTCCCTGAGAGGATAGATGCCTCAAAAACACCATTATTCAGGATACCCAGCTCCAGGCACACAATGGTAAAAACATCTTAATTAAACCCTAATACAATGACAACAACAGGTGCTTTATGTACCCGGAGATTTGAGTGGACAACACTTGAACGTGAGCCATGGTGGTGACCCACGACAGGCGCAGTACAGTGAGTCTGGCCCTGGTGACTTCTGCTTACCGGTGGATCAGATTAACCTTCCCATCATCCGGTTCTGTTTGTCCTCTCCTTGCATATTGCTTTTAAAAGTCAGTCTTCTTGATCACACACTTCAAATTGGCAACACTCAGAACTAACTGGATGAAAGATGACTTTGAACCTGCACCTTTTAATCCTGGTGTACCTTGATGACAGTTGAGTCACAAACAGATGTTGTATTTTGGCAGGGTCAGGGCATCCCAGAGAGCTACTGTAAATCTTTAACTACTATGGCTTGTAAATACAGTTGGACTCCACATGCTCACCCTCAACCTGTTCTGTTCCACTCAACAGTTATTCATTTAATTGAAAGACATGGGACAAAACACTGCAGATCAGGGGTGAGTTTCCTGAAAGCTTCGTAGCACTAAGTTCATATTTCTTCCAATGCCTACAATGTAGTGTAGTACACGATCTGAGTATTATGAAGCTTTCCAGAATCCCACCCCTGTTTGATATTGATCTCAGTCTTCATGACTCAAACCTGCCTGTCAGTGCCTGACTATGCAATGGGCCTCACAAGACGTTGACTGGTCTGTTTAAAAAGATGGTGTGGTGTAAAATTGACATGAAAGAATGTAGCTATGCTGCAACTGCCGTTTAGTAGAGCAGTTGTGTACAAGCAGGTTGTTTTGCACTGGGCCAAGGAGAGGCTAGGGTTAACTTGTTTAAAAAGTCTGGTAAAGTAGTGATAAGGGTATGGGAAACCCAGTCAATACCTCTAGGGGAATGGATAAGGACTATACCCTGAGAGGAAAACACAGAAATATTGTCAGATGGATAGAGCACAAGTAGTTATAGTGCTGGTAGTAGTATTAGTAGTAATGATTGTTGTAGAAATAACAATGTATTAGTTCTAACAGCAAAATAAACTTTTACATCTGCTCATGCCACGCCCTCTATTGCTCACCCTGTGTCTCCTTGACCTGCTGCCACTCCCCCAGTGCTCGCTCCCTCTGTGTCTGTGTCTGTGTCTGTGTCTGTGTCTGTGTCTGTGTGTGTGTGTGTGTTGGCAGATCCCCACCAGTTGCAACTTGTTCCATTATCAAGACCTCTACAAATACTCAGCCCTGCCACTTCCACACTGCCAGATTGTAGCCTCTGCTCAGACAGTCTGCGTTTTAACCATTGGCTCACGCATAGAGCCTGTTTTCATGTTGTGCCCGTTTTTCCTTGCCTGACGCTGTTTTCTCTCCGCTACAGTTCTGTCCGCTCTGACTCTGGTCCCGGTCTTCAGTACCACGTCTCGTCAGTCCTGCCACCCTGCTCAGAACCCCCACTCCACTTCTTCCTTGGATTCCCCTCCAGACCTGCTTCCCCAGCCCCAACTCCCCTCGCTCCAGCCTCAGCCTCATAACCTGGCTTCCTGCAACCCGCCCAAGCTTCCCCTGGCCTGCACCCCATCCTTCCCCTGCTTTTCAACAAATACCTTGTATACCTTATCCCAATCTCCTCATCTGAGTCTGCTCTTGGGTTCACCTGCTAACAAGAAACAATGCTAAGTAGTAGTTGTGGAAAGAGTACAGTAAACTGATTAAACTCATTTAGATTTGGTGCAGGATCTTTTCTATGAAGTACAGTACCGAGCACAACACCAGACTTCCAGCCGCATCAAGTCCCTTCAACCCTCACTGTGCCGTATAAACTGTCATGGTAATCTCACGTGGAGAACCTGGAGTGGATTAACATATATTCAAACAGAGAGATGCTCTGTGCATTTTAACCGTAATACCATGTCTGTGATCTGCCGCATGGAGAGTGAGGCATCGAGAGAGTGGGGCGTCACTAAATGGCCAATGCCATCACGGGCGAAGGTCTCAAACCGAATGAGACACCATGAAATGCCACTCGGAAGCCCATTGTGTGGCCACTGATAATGAGGATTTCCATCCATGTGTGCTGTGAATCTGTTATATAACAGGGTCTTGTTTATTCATAGTGTTTTCAGTTTGTGCAAAATCCCCCTTTGGATTTCAATGGCTTCATTATTGGGACCCGGTTAAAGCCTCTTTCAAACTTCAAACATAAGAAGTCTTTCCTCCCTCGCCTGGTCAGGCACACTAACACTGGCCTGGTGGCCTTAAATTAAATTACACTGACTGTACGTGCTTCAATGTATTTTTCTGCTGGAGTATATGGTACAATGTGAGAATGTATGTTGTGTGTGTTCATGTGTTAGTGTGCGTGTGCGTATTTATATGCCGTACGTGTGGGCTGTCGCAGGCAGTAATCTGCACACTTTTGATGAGCATTCTGGAAAACACCTTAGATCAGCTGTGTTCCTGGGGCTTTATCCATAAGGGCTTCAGTCATGTGGAGTTACTCACACATACCCTATAACACCACAGGACACTGATGTAACATGGGCACGGCTGAGGACTCATAACTGTTCAGTGTTCCTGTTCACAGATCCCAAGGTATCCGGTATGTTCTGCACACAAGCTCACTCAGGTGTTAGCAAGCCTGTAATTGCCACAGCACCACAAAGGAGAGGGGCACACAGCTGGGGCTTTGTTTCTGGGATGTGCTGTACTGTGTAAAGCCTCACTAAGAGCTGTTTCCTGTGGGGTGGAATGGTGCACCAGACACTGAATGCACCAGGTACAGCAACAGCTATAGACCGAGGCAGAGGCTCAGGGGCCGGAAGAACAGAATATTGTGTGACTGGAAGGTTGTTGGAGGTCTTTGAAGGGGTTATAACTGTGTTATGACGGCCAACTTAACTCCTAGATAGAGAATGGTACCCAGAGAGAGTGGTCTCTTCATAACAGTTATAAGCACAGTGCCACACCACCAGTGAGGTTCAGAGTCAGGCAATTTGGTTCAGCGAAGTCAGTTCCTTCTGTAGATGTAGATGAAAGCCACCACAGCATTAACAGAGTGGCCAGCTCTGAGGTTGAACCTTTTTTTGGCAATAGCTAGGCTTCCTGGGTTTCTGACACATAATGAAATAGTTTACAGACAAAAATAATTTACAATTGACATATGTTTAAAAACATTAACATAGACATTACAAACTTACACTCATGCATACATTACTACATATACAGTATGTAATGACTTTGGTTTGATTGATTGTCTTTTAACACCACATTATAATTCTGTCTTTTTGACCTATTACTTAATGACTTGCAACATATTCAGGTCAACTACACATCCGAGGATGCAGAACTTAATGCAAAACCAAAACAGTGGAATTGTGATGATCAAGGTAAATTCTATAAATTTTGATGGCTTGACAGAAAAGGAATACACTATAGGCCATAGTATGTAATGTCATGTAAGGGTTAAGTACTTCATGACCTTTGGAGCATAACTTTAAAAAAAATAAGAACAAGCAATCCTTTGTCTATAGTTGTGTCAATGGAAGTCTCTCTTTATGGCATCTGGATTATGCTGACATCACTATCACGCTGGTAGTGTCAGAAGGCTAGCCATATGTCAATCACAGGGTTGAGTGAGATTGACACTGGGCACGACCTTCCTGCAAAGCATCTATCAGCCCTTTGATCTCTACAGAGGAGAGGAACACTGAGAGGCACACTGACA
Source organism: Oncorhynchus keta (assembly GCF_023373465.1). Taxonomy (NCBI): domain Eukaryota; kingdom Metazoa; phylum Chordata; class Actinopteri; order Salmoniformes; family Salmonidae; genus Oncorhynchus; species Oncorhynchus keta. The sequence continues at coordinate 28,392,739 of NC_068435.1, read as the reverse complement.
GGAAGTTATGTAAAACTGTCTTGGCACAAAGTGCTACTCCAAGTAAAAGACCTGCTACTCAAATAACATAACTTGTGAATATTTAAATAAGGTAGTTATATTGAAATATTCAGACTACAAATTATTTTTATGGAGGATGAATTGTTTACACTGCATGATAAATCGACCACATGTATAACATGGGAAACTAAAGACATGCACAAGAGAGGACCATCTCATATATAATGTGAATATGTCTACTACCTATTTTACTCAAAGAAACACACTCACACGGGGGATGAGAGTGCTTGTATCCAAACTGGTCGAATATAGTCCAGACTGATACTGTATACCTCTTTATTACCAGCCGTTCTGCAACCCCCTCCTCTCATGCAGAGCTCAGTTAGATAACATAATTTATTTAGTCTTTGACACAGTTGACCGCCACGCACTCTGGCGCATACTCTAGAAATACGGCTGCAGAGGCTCCGACTCAGAACCCTTCACTGTGGAGACAGGGGTCAAAGAGGGCTGCATCATCGCATCCTGCCCTGTTTGCCGAGTTCATCCCTGCCATCCTCCACCTCAAGACTCAAGTCCTTTAACAACCACCACCCAACAAGCCCGCTACTCCTCCCATAATACAAGTATACAAATAACACCCTTGAAAATGTGGATCTTTTCCTATACCTCGGTAGCCTTCTCTCTTGTGTCAGTGGAGCTAACGCAAGACTGAGGAAAAATAGTTTCCCCACACTGCTATATGGAGCCGAAACATGGACCACCTACAGTAGGCACCTGAAAGCACTGGAATAACACCACCAAAGATCCTTACGAAAAATCCTGAGTAACAGTTCGAAGGACAGGCACACCAAAACCAGCAAGCTGGAGGAGCCCAACATAAACAGCATCACCACTACTACAATACAATACCAAATCAGATAGACAGCTCACCCACTTGGCACACACTGGTTGAATCATGAAATTATGTGGAATAGATGTTGAATTGATGTCTGAGCCCAAGTCACACCTCCCGAAACAGATAATGTACTCCCAGTTGAAGGAAGGTCAGCGAACCACTAGCGGGAAAAAGAAACGCTACAAAGACAACATTAAAACAAGTCTTTAAAAAAAATCGCCCCCAACAACTGGGAGGACACTGCACTAAACAGACACAACTGCAGAAAACACATTCAAGAGGGAGCGGCACTACCCATAAAAGATCTCCACTTTGCTGCAGAGGACAAGTGCCAGCTACGCAAGGAGAGACTCAACACCAGGAAGGCCTAACCACCAACCACAACCACTACTCATCCCTGCCCACACTACACCAAAATGAGTGCATGCATCCTCCAAAGATGGAGAGGGACAGTTCATGGCTTGATCAGAGAAAGGTGGTCAGGAAGATGGTTAATGAAGGGTCTGGTGACGATCATGTAGAGGGCTACTCTGGGAACCAGCCTGAGTTGTGTAGCTACTGGACTTCTCCTCCTTCACAATGTATGGCACCCACTTGAGTGATGCCTCAGCAGCTCTGGGAACCACAAAGCTCACCACACACAGGTCAGACTAGTAGCCAGTTGTCTTCACTACGAGCCCTCTGCCTCAGCACTGCATACCTCTACTACATCTCCCATTCCTCCCAAGCTTCAGATTACTTTTCAATGGATGTTTTCAAAAGATCAGAACCGGTTGTATTAAACATTGTAAGTTAATTTTCCCCCTTAAAGTTTCCTTAACTTTAAGTAAGGTGCATTTCCCCCTGAAATTAAGTGGAAAAAAGTTAAGAGACCTCATGGGCACCTTTAGGTGCTTCATTCCGTATGGATATTAATGTTAACAGCATTTGTGGAGGTGAATGTTGCTTTCCTCTGCCATGGTTTCAAAAGGAAAGCATTCAACAACTAGATATTTAGCGAAGTAGCTAGCAAGCTAAGGGAAGGTGCACATTCACAATCCATGGCTACAAAGCTAGATGGCTAGCTAGCTAGCTAGCTACCTACCTGCCTACTCTGTAAATTAGCTTGAAATGCTAGAAAGTAATAAAATCAAGTTGAGAAAGAACTATAATAAACCTGTTATATTATCTTCTGAATCAATTTGTTTCTCCTGTCTTAAATGTGGAGGGTCTATTTTGCAATCTTCCAAAATAAATGTGATCTCTTTGACAAGATGTTCAGTCAGTGAATCAGGTCATCTCCATGGTAACCAGAAACTCTTTCTGCCATCTAACTACTGTAAAACCCTTAAATTATGCCCTTATCTGAAGAAATGTTTGAGGGGTTCCATGCAACACCCTTAGGTAAGGGGAAACTATTCCTTAAGGGGAACGCTTAAAACTGTTTTATGCAACCGGGCCCAGGAACCAGCAGCCAGGTGAAACAAAAAAGCTCCAGATGAATCACCAAACAAAAACAATTAGCCAGCTGGCTAGCTAGCCATGCCATAAATATATGCAATGAAACTCAATGTTATCAACCAAAAAAACAGCAGATTATTATTTTTTTTAAACAAGCTGCCCGGAACATATCCCCGTCCACGTGATAAAAACAATTATTTTAAGATGGTGCCAACGGAGATGGCATGATCGCAACTAGCTCTCAGGTAATTTTGCAGTATTTTGTTTTTTTAAGTACTATTTTTACATTGTTAGCTCAGGAAATGTTTGTCATTACATACAGCTGGGAAGAACTATTGGATCTTGGAGAGGCGGTAACTCACCAGAACTACCAGCATTACGACCAGGGATACGACTTCCCTGGAGAATATCCTTTGTTCACTCTCCACAGAGCAATTTAACTTTTTCCAGAGGCCAACCCAAAACATCACCGACGGAGGAGAGGCACTCGAGGCGGCCTGCTGGTTCAACCCACGGCTTATATTACTCGCTAATGTTCGGTCTTGTAACGAGTTTCCTCCTCTTCTTCCGAAGAGGAGAGGCGAAACGGATCAGAGGACCAATACGCGGCGTGGTAATTTTCCATGGTACTTTTTAATGCGATAAGGTACACATGAACAAAACTAACAAAACAAGAAATGTGAAACTCAAAACAGTCCTATCTAGTGCACACACAGAGACAGGAAACAATCACCCACAAACACACAGTGAAACCCAGGCCACCTAAGTATGATTCTCAATCAGAGACAACTAATGACACCTGCCTCTGATTGAGAACCATACTAGGCCGAAACATAGAATTTCCCAAAACCTAGACAAACAAACATAGACTGCCCACCCAACTCACGCCCTGACCATACTAACTAAACACAAAACACAGAAAATAAAGGTCAGAACGTGACAGTACCCCCAAAGGTGCGGACTCCCGGCCGCAAAACCTTGACCTATAGGGGAGGGTCTGGGTGGCGTCTGTCCGCGGTGGCGGTTCTGGCGCGGGACGCGGACCCCACTTCACCCTTGTCTTTGTCCGCCTCATTTTCCGCCTCCGTGGCTTTCTCACCATGGCAACCCCTCTCAATGACCCCACTGGACAGAGGGGCAGCTCGGGACAGAGGGGCAGGGGCTCTGGACAGAGGGACAGGGGCTCTGGACAGAGGGACAGGGGCTCTGGACAGAGGGACAGGGGCTCTGGCGCCTCTGGGCTGAGGGGCTCTGGCGCCTCTGGGCTGAGGGGCTCTGGCGCCTCTGGGCTGAGGGGCTCTGGCGCCTCTGGGCTGAGGGGCTCTGGCGCCTCTGGGCTGAGGGGCTCTGGCGCCTCTGGGCTGAGGGCTCCGGCAGCGGCGCCCGGACAGGCGGGACGCTCCGGCAGCGGCGCCGGACAGGCGGGACGCTCCGGCAGCAGCGCCGGACAGGCGGGAGGCTCCGGCAGCGGCGCCGGACAGGCGGGAGGCTCCGGCAGCGCCGGACAGGCGGGAGGCTCCGGCAGCGGCGCCGGACAGGCGGGAGGCTCCGGCAGCGGCGCGGACAGGCGGGAGGCTCCGGACAGCGGGAGGCTCCGGCAGCGGCGCCGGACAGGCGGGAGGCTCCGGCAGCGGCGCCGGACAGGCGGGAGGCTCCGGCAGCGGCGCCGGACAGGCGGGAGGCTCCGGCAGCGGCGCCGGACAGGCGGGATGCTCCGGCAGCGGCGCCGGACAGGCGGGAGGCTCCGGCAGCAGCGCCGGACAGGCGGGAGGCTCCGGCAGCGGCGCCGGACAGGCGGGAGCACCTGCAGAGAGGAGACAGAGAGACAGCCTGGTGCGTGGAGCTGCTACAGGAGGCAGCGGCGCCGGACAGGCGGGACGCTCCAGCAGCGGCGCCGGACAGGCGGGAGGCTCCGGCAGCGGCGCCGGACAGGCGGGAGGCTCCGGCAGTGGCGCCGGACAGGCGGGAGGCTCCGGCAGCGGCGCCGGACAGGCGGGAGGCTCCGGACAGGCGGGAGGCTCCGGCAGCGGCGCCGGACAGGCGGGAGGCTCCGGCAGCGGCGCCGGACAGGCGGGAGGCTCCGGCAGCGGCGCCGGACAGGCGGAACGCTCCGGCAGCGGCGCCGGACAGGCGGGAGCACCTGCAGGGAGGAGACTGAGAGACAGCCTGGTGCGTGGGGCTGCCACAGGAACTACCAGGCTGGGGAGACTTTCAGGAGGCTTGGTGTTAGGAGGAGCCTGAAAGACCGGGCTGTGGGGAGCACTGGAGCTCTGGTGCGCAACCTGGCACCACTTCCCCAGGCTGGACAACTACTCGAGCCCGGACCCTCAAAAGTACAGGCACAGGTTGAACCGGGCTGTGGGTAAGCACGGGAGATCTAGTGCTTACTACACGCACCTCTCCCCTAGGCTCCACTCCCACAGTTGCCCGGTACGAGCGGAGCGCAGGCAGAGGACGCACTGCACCCTCCCAGCGCCCGGAGACACAGCACGCAGAGCCGGCGCAGGATAACCTGGACCCAGACTGCGTACCGGCGACCAGACCCGCTGAGCAGGCACCATACGCCCTGGCTCAATGCCCACACTCGCATGGCACTCTCGGGGCTGCCCTATAGCGCACCGGGCTATGGACACGCACTGGCGACACCGTGCGCTCAACCGCATAACACGGTGCCTGACCAGTAATGCGCTGCTCATAATAAGCACGAGGAGTGAGCTCAGGTCTGCTACCTGGCTTAGTACCACCCCTCGTGTGCCCCCCAAAAAAAAAATTTGGGGCTGCCTCTCGTACCTGGCACTGCCGTGCTGGCTCCTCATTTGCCGCCGATCAGCTTTCGCTGCCTCCAGCTCTGCTTTGGGGCTGCGATTTTCCCCAGCCCGTGCCCAGGGTCCCTCTTCGTTCCATATCTGCTCCCATGTCCAGGAGTCCTGTGATGGTGGCCTCTGTTGTTGATGCTGCTGCTGCTGTCGCCGCTGTCCTTTACCACGCCGCTTGGTCCGATTGTGGTGGGTGATTCTGTAACGAGTTTCCTCCTCTTCTTCCGAAGAGGAGGGCGAAACGGATCAGAGGACCAATACGCGGCGTGGTAATTTTCCATGGTACTTTTTAATGCGATAAGGTACACATGAACAAAACTAACAAAACAAGAAATGTGAAACTCAAAACAGTCCTATCTAGTGCACACACAGAGACAGGAAACAATCACCCACAAACACACAGTGAAACCCAGGCCACCTAAGTATGATTCTCAATCAGAGACAACTAATGACACCTGCCTCTGATTGAGAACCATACTAGGCCGAAACATAGAATTTCCCAAAACCTAGACAAACAAACATAGACTGCCCACCCAACTCACGCCCTGACCATACTAACTAAACACAAAACACAGAAAATAAAGGTCAGAACGTGACAGGTCTTGGCATAACAAAGGTCATGAGCTTAGAGCAAGGATTTCTTTCCAGAGAGACATCGGGGCCTGTCACATATTTTGTTTCATGGAAACATGGCTCTCTCGGGATACTCTGTCAGAGTCGGTAAAGCCAGCAGGATTCTCAGTACATCGCGCAGACAGGAATAAATATCTCTCTGGGAAGCAGAAGGGCGGTTTCATTATTAACGACCCATGGTGTAATTCTAGGAACATACAGGAACTCAAGTCCTTTTGTTCACCCAACCTATAATACCTCATAATGAAATGCAGACCATATTATCTCCCAAGAGAATTCTCCTCCATCAATTCTCCTCCGTCATCGCCACGGCCCTCAAAGAACTTCCCTGGATTTTATGCAAACTGGAAACCACATATCCTGAGGCTGCATTTATTATAGCTGGGGATTTTATCAAAGCAAATTTGGGGACGAGGCTGCCGAAGTTCTTTCAACATATCGACTGAACCACTCGCGCTACTAAGACCCTCGACCATTGCTATTCAAACTTCCGGAAAGCTTACAAGGCCCTCCCCGCCCTACTTTCGGAAAATCTGGCCACGACGCCATCTTCCTCCTCCCGTTCCATAGGCAGAAACTCAAACAGAAAGTGCCCGTGGTTCATACTATTGTTTCTAGTGGGGAAGTGCCCATGCTTCGTCCAGGATGTACCTAGCAAGGACCCAGCACCTCTCCTCCGGGCCATAACCCTTCAGGTCAGCCAGTTATTGGGCTGTGAGACAGGGGTTTAATTCTAGATACATGGAAAGTGGAATGGATACAGAGAGTGCGGGGCAACAGAAGGTAAACAGCAAAGGGGCTAAGGACCTTAGAAATGGAGAAAGGGCAGATAAAACAGGGAGAGAGTTTGCAGGACTACACCTGGAGGGGCAGATCCCAAGTGGACAGCCATACCCTCTGCCCATGATGATAGCGGGGAGCAGGGGTCTCGCCGATCCCTGGAGGTGGACCGGGCTCTCTTCCAGATACAGCAAAAGCAGCGGACGAACAATTGGGCCGAGGGTATGTTGACCTCTTCATCCTGCTGAGGGAAGAGTGATAACCCATAGAACACTCAAACGACAGAAGACCAGTGGCCGAGCAGGGAAGGGTGTTGCGAGCGTATTCCACCCACACGAGTTTGTTGGCTCCAGATGATGGGGTTAGTGGTGACGATGCAACAAAGAGTCATCTCTAGGTCCTGATTGGCTCACACCGACTGGTTGTTAGATTGGGGTTGAAAACCGGAGGACAGGCTAGCCGATGCCACAATGAGGGTGCAGAAAGCCTTCTACAACCGGGGACAAGAACTGAGGTCCGCAGTTGGAGACCATGTCCCCGGGAGTCCATGGATCCGGAAGACGTGCTGCACCATGAGCTGGGCTGTCTCCTTGGCTGAGGGTAACTTGGAAAGGGGAATGATATGGGCAGTTTTGGAAAACCTATCCACCACCATGAGCATAGTGGTGTTGCCTTCTGATGGAGGGAGACCCATGACAAAGTTCAGGGATATATGGGACCAGGGGCGGTGAGGAATGTGAAGAGGTTGAAGGAGTCCAGCCGGAGCTTGTCGCAGAGTTTTATTCTGGGCGCACACGGTGCAGGGGGCGACGAACGTGGAGATGTCAGGAACCAGGGTGGGCCACCAAAAACGTTGTCGTACAAAGGCCAGGGTCCGATGGGAGCCAGGTTGGCAGGCCAGTCGAGATGAATGAGCCCATTCCAGAACCGGGGAACAGGCAGAGTCATCAAATCAAATTTATTTATATAGCCCTTCGTACATCAGCTGATGACTATGCTCTCTCTAATTCTCTCCTTCTCTCTTTCTTTCTCTCTTTCAGAGGACCTGAGCCCGAGGACCATGCCTCAGGACTACCTGGCATGATGACTCCTTGCTGTCCCCAGTCCACCTGGTCGTGCTGCTACTCCAGTTTCAACTGTTCTGCCTGCGGCTATGGAATCCCGACCTGTTCACCGGACGTGCTACCTGTCCCAGACCTATTATTTGACCATGCTGGTCATTTATGAACTTTGAACATCTTGGCCGTGTTCTGTTATAATCTCCACCCGGCACAGCCAGAAGAGGACAGGCCACCCCTCAATGCCTGGTTCCTCTATAGATTTATTCCTAGATTTTGGCCTTTCTAGGGAGTTTTTCCTAGCCGCCGTGCTTCTACATCTGCATTGCTTTCTGTTTGGGGTTTTAGGCTGGGTTTCTGTACAGCACTTTGAGATAGCAGCTGATGTACGAAGGGCTATATAAATACGTTTGATTTGATTTGAGCGCTGGGACAGGACAGACCCCACTCCGTCATCTGAGGCATTGACCTCCACCACGAACTGCCGGGACAGATCCGGATGGGGGCGATAGTGACCTGGTGCTTGAGGTCCAAGAACGCCCGGTCTACAGCTGGAGAGGTGAGTGCTGAAAGGGGGGAAGCCAGGGTGCCTTAACCCCAGATGAACCGGTGGTAGATATTAGCGGACCCCAGGAAGCGTTGCAGATGTACTCTGGAGGTGGGTTGCGGCCAATCCACCACCGCTCTCACCTTTCCAGGATCCATCTGTATGTTGCCTCCAGCTATGATGTATCCAAGGAAGGAGGTAGTGCTAAGCAGGGTTCCCGGGAAGCCGGGGTGGGCTGGGTGGGATGCACTGCTGACAACTGGGACACTGAGAGGCTGAAAGGTTACTGTAGTGGCTGACTGTCTAATAGACAATCAGCTGACTTGCTCCAGCAATGTATGGAAAGTACGGTCATGGCATTCCGCCAAGGTCTGGAAACATCCCATAAGGTTGTGAAGGAACTCCTTGCGTCTTCCAATGGTGGCTCCGTGGGAGGAGACAGTGTCGCAGAGCTGGTTCAAGTCCGCTAGGTCAGTCATGACCAGTTCGTACTATCAGGACTCAGGATAAAACCCAGATGCAGACAAAACAGGGGGCAGGCAAACGACAGGTCAAGGGCAGGTTAGTAATCCAGGGCAGTGACAGTGTATAGATTGTGTGTGTGTATATATGTGTGCGTGCATACGTGTGTGCGTCAGTGTGTGTGTCAGACATGCCCTAAACAAATATGGTGACACGCATATCAATGGAACAGGATGGAACACTGGCACCTAATTATAACTAAACAAGTTCGTACACTACGTCATGCTATGGCAAAAACAGTCAGGAGTGCCAACTGCCTAGTAGTGTAAATAACAGCGAAACATGTTGTGTGTAGTTCCAGATACAAGAAGAGGCTTGGTCAATCATATTACCGGACATTGACACAATGTCCCGGTGTGGGCTGCTGTGTCACAAAGGAGTTACAGCTCTGTCCTGTACCTTATCTGTCTATAACGTATTCTAATATAATCTAATTCTAATAAAGTTGTGCTCTCTGACAGCTGACAGATTCATGCTACAGAACTAAACTGTCTCTGACCAGACCTATGACAAAGGCTGGTCACATAACTGCTCCTTTGGCTGTGTGGTCTCTATTACATCCTGGGTTTTCACTGAGTCCTCATGGGGAGGTTCTTTCATACAACACGGTGCTGCTGTGCTCTCCATCTGCACCGTTTACAGCAGCCAGGTGACAATCATCCCTCCATTCCTGTCTACGATCTGATTAAATTCACTCCCCTGTTTGTTCCAAACGCAGGAGAGCGAGAGAAAAGTACTCAGGAAACCTGAAACCAGATTATGACAAAAAACAAGGTGGAGGACCATCAAGTAGAATGGAGGTAATACCACCATTGTATCAGCACCTGTTCACGCAGAGGTCAAGGTGTGAGTTTAGACTCTACAATTGGAACCAGTATATAGAACACATTGTGCGTATAAAGTTGTGTTACGTTGTTTTACTATTAACAGCTCTTTTGTTTTCACACTGCAGTTCAGGAAAACATTATCCAACGTTACAGTGATCTCAGAAAAAAAAGAGTCAAATGAAAGTGGAATGCTACATTTGAGTGTAGAGTAGCAAGCCATTGTATGACATACATTTTCTGTAAGATGAATGTAGATTTTACAGTATGAGGCAACATAATAGGGTAAGGATCTTGTGACGTAACACCAGGACATAATAACAAGGAAGTTTGCAAAGGCAGGCCTTAGGTAAACACCTCATAGTTGTGTTAGATTATGATACTGATTTGCTTTATCTTTAATTGGCTACTATGTGGTTCTTATTCTCCTCCTGGCCTACATTAAAATATTATCAATTGATGGAAAGCTTAGTTTATTTAAAGTGAGAGTAAATTAATTGCATTGAAAACCTTCATTGACAAGTGTTAACTCGTGGTGAGAAGTGTTGCCTAGCAACTGTGCAGAGTTAAGTGGCTTTTTCTTGCTTGCTACATCAGCCTATGCTATGCTCAATGATGAGCAATAATTAGCAATGGAAATAAGTAAATATAATCAGGATATTTTCAGTTGGACTGCCTATATGTCATTAAATCACAGCACAGCTAGGAGTCGTAGATCCTGATAATGTCTATTAATAGAACCTTTTGTAGATGTAGCATACTGTGGGTAGATTGCAAAAGAGTAGATACAATTATTATTACAAAACACGGTTTGTGGCTCAGCTAGTCGTCACCGTCCTATTAGCCACTACCGATCCCTTTTCGTGTATCTGTTGGTTTTGTCTGATTGTTTTCACCTGTGTGTTAGTTAATTAGTATCTGTATATAATGTAGGTTGTCCCGCCCTTGTTTTGTGCCAGCTAGTACAGCATGGTGCTTGCAATGTGAGGTTTGTGTGTTTGATTCCCACGGAGACCAGACCATCATCATCACTCACTACTCTAAGTTTCTCTGGCTAAGTGCATGTGCAAAATTATTAAAATAAAATAAAAACATAAATACAAAATGCTGGTGCTGAAGGTGCATGCGATAATATTTCCTGCTATTTAAGTGTAAGTGTTAGCAGAAAAGCTGTTGAAACGTTGAATAATTCAAACAGCTTTATGTTCAAAGTAATAGCAATGTTTTTTTGTCCTAACACTTGATGGGTTCGAATGGTCTTGTGTCCACATAAATGTCAATTTGTTGCACAATTTCAGGACTAATATGTTCAGCGACAGGACACTGCGTTTCTTAGATGTCTGTTACTAGCCTGACTTCAATCACTGACCTGTAGATGACAGAGTAAAACAACACAAACTGTTGAGAGGATGTGAGGGGACATTGAGAGATAAAACTGTAGAAGGAAAGCCCTAGAGACGCGGAATGGAGCAGGAGTGAAGATCCGGCCTTGTTCTTACTACTTAAGTGTATTCTAACATCAGTCCTCTCCCATGAGGATGGGACAAGTCTCTGGTAACACCTTATTGTCCCCAACAGACATGTATTGAAGGGTTGGTTGTTTAGCAACACACTGACAAGTGCGCAACTACGGAGTTGGCTTAGACTGGTGACAACATGTAAACTATATTTTGTCTTAAAATTTTTCTTGAAAACATAAATACGTTTGTATGTTGTATCAGCTGTTGGTTAGCTAGCTAGCAAATGTTTTCCATATTAGCATAGACGTGAAAAAAGGTCAAAACAAGACATGGTATCAATAACAAGATACAACAAGCTGAAATGAGCCATGTACAATTCCCCACAAGTTAGCTTCTGGTCATTGTTGCTAGATATCTGACCAGAATCATAATAACCCACACCTTGCAGACACATCGATGCACATGCATAATTCCTGTGACCTTGTCAGCCAACCCGTAAATAGATGTTACAACAGTAGTTACATCTATAATGGAAAGTTTCCTCTGCAATTCTAATTACATTTCACTATTTACTTTACAGCAAAACTAAAAACCTGCAACACACTGCTTAACAGTTGATAGTTTAGTGATGGCACACACTAGTTGGCTTCTATTTCAACACTCTGCATCCTACACTGAGTATACCAAACATTAGGAACACCTTCCAAATATTGAGTTGCACCCCCTTTTGTCCCTCAGAACAGCCTCAATTCGTTGGGGTATGGACTCCAATGCTTCCAACAGTTGTGTCAAGTTGGTTGGATGTCCTTTGGATGGTGGACCATCCCTGATACACACAGGAAACTGTTGAGCATGAAAAACCCTGCAGAATTGCTTGACACAAACCGGTGCACCTGGCACCTTTTTCAAAGGCACTAAAATGTTTTGTCTTGCCCATTCACCCTCTGAATGGCACACGCGCACAATCCATGTCTCAATTGTTTCAAGGCTTACAAATCTTTGTTTAACACATCTCCTCCTTCATCTACACTGATTTAAGTGGATTTAACAAATGACATCAATAAGGGATCATAGCTTTCACCTGGATTCACCTGGTCAGTCTATGTCATGGAAAAAGCAGGTGTTTTGTACAGTGTTGTATATGCTACTGAGTAGGAAGGGGTAACCCTGGGGTTCTAGGCAACCATGTAAATCACAGCTCTGAAAGCACCCCCTTGCTTTTAGACCTTTTAGCTGTTTAAAACAGGTCCAGGAAGAGTTGACTTGTAAACCTTGTGATGCCTTCTTCAAAACCCCATGCATCTTCCCCTCGGTGCCTTGAACAAGTGGATGCTGGACAATAGAAGAGCTGGTTTGTTTTGTCCGCAAGTCCTCAGTTCATTATCTGAATGACCTGGAGAGACAATCTATGTGGGTTTTTTTCTTGGAGGGGGGACAGCGACACACCAATTCTAGGTTGGAGGGGGTGACACAACGTGACCCAATGTTGGCTGTGGGGAGGGGGGAGAAATCAGCCGAAGACGAGGGAAAGGGAGTGGTGGGGGGACAATGCAGTGGCTGTCCCTAGTAGGCCCCATAGAAGCCCCATAAAGACCCAATTCTTCCTCCTGTTGGCTGGCCTCGCCGACCCAGCACTAGTTGACTGAAAACTAGCCTCTCCCTCTCCCCCTTTGGACTCGGCCAAAGCAGAGCAATTTAGGAGGGAGCTGTTGTTTTGGAGAGAGCCCTTGTGGGAGTCATTAAAGTGTTAAGCATTTCCCTTTTATTTATTTATAAGGGACTCTTGGGAGAGGGATCCGATGAGCTCCTCGAAGGTAATGAGGGCTGACACCGATTGGCCACCCCTACACCGCCCTGCGCTACTTTGCCTGCTACCATGGCAAACTGGAAAACGAATGGCCCGCCTCTGTTAAGAACCAGCCTGTCGGACACTTTGAGACACTTCCTCTTCTCTACAGGTGGCCACCATCCACCAGCAATGCAGTAAATTAGGCTATTCTTACTGCAGGAAAGGGCCTTCAGACGATGAGGAGTGTGTTGGCTGGTTGTGTGGAAGGAGGTGGTTAGTAGTAATATGTGAGGTTGATATTTTATTACACCAAAGATCACTGAATCATAATTGACTTAAAAAGGCCCAGCACGACATTAGGTGACTGGCTGGGAACCACCCTGATATGAGGCCATTTATTTAATCATAGACCGAACCAAATGAGTCTCATGTTACTCCTACTGTACCATGACCCTCACAGGTGGCTGCTGGCAACTTAATTGGGTAGGATGGGCTGGAGTCAATAGAATGGTATCAAACACATCACACACATGGTTCCATTATTATGAGCTGTTGTCCCCTCACCAGCCTCATGACGACCATACTATACATATTCAAGAGTTGCGAATAAGGAAGCAGGTATATTCTGTGGGAAGGGCTGAAGTAATCACTCCAATGTTCTGATAGCAGACCATATACCATGGCATACCATAGCAACTGAACCACAACAATATAAACTGTTGATATAGGCTACTTGAGACTTCAGAAAAGCTGATACAACTTTATAGTTGTTTACATACAAGTGTAGTGACTGTGGGGTAAACGAGTGTCATGGCAGTGTAAATACAATGGGGAAGCACATAAGGAAATTGACGATTTAATAGTGTACATGCCCCTGCTTACATTTTAGAAATGGTTTACTTTACTTACTCTATTAAGTACCATGACTTTTCACTTGATTGGATTGTCTAACCTCAGCTAATGTGACAATATATAGTCTATGGCTTTATTGTAACATTAGTTAATCAGTAAACGCAGCATTATAAACTTGCCATGTGAAGACATGTTAAGCTAATTCTTATTTGACACACAAAGCAAAAACTGGTCTGAAGCAGTCTGCTGTAGACGCATCAAGTATGTTTTCATTGTTGCATCAGTTCTATGAACTATAGAGGCCCCTGCTGGTGAAGACTATTACTGCACGTTGTTTACCAGTTCCCCACTGCACCCCAAATTGCCTGAACAAAATGTACCATTTCCGTATCATATTTGGTACTCCTGCAACAGTGGAGGCTGCTGAGGGGAGGACGGCTCATAGTAATGGCTGGAATGGAATGAATGGAATGATATCAACAACATGGAAACCACATGTTTGATACCATTCCATTTACTCCATTCCAGCCATTCCTATGAGCCGCCCTCCCCTCAGCAGCCTCCACTGCTGTAGGAGTACCAAACATGATGAGGAAATTGACATTTTATTCACACATGCTTAGTTGACCCCTTTCTAAACCCAGGACTGAAAAAAAAAATCAGACCATATAGTATACCCTTCATGTTAAAACACAGACAACCAGTCATAAAAAATAGACAGTTCATTGAACTGACTCTCCAATACAGCAGCATGTTGTTGGACTCCTATACACTCCATTTCACCACTGACAACACCTAGATATTAGTGCAACACTACACCATTTTTGGTCTGGCTAAAACATGTATCTGTTTGAATAGGCAGCACATCACCGGTGGAGGATAACATTTAGAGAGGAGCTCCATGTCAAAAGACCCCCAGTTGAGCTAAAAAAGGAACTAAAAATAACCATTACCTCGTATACGTCAGTATATGGGAGCCACTGTCTCTTACTGGAGAAAAAAACTGAATGTGATTGATCGACTTTGCTAATGGTAGAATATAGGAAAGGTTCATTGATTTGTGTACCAGAGCATCAATGCAGTTTACACAACAGCCTGGCCTCAAAGAGTAGACGTAGCATAGTACATGTAAATCTGTATGTTAGTATGATATGTTATGTTACATAAGGTTACTTAAAGCTGTTCTATGTAACTTTTAAGGCGACGTGATCAAATTCACATAGAAATTAAAGTTATAGATCTGTAATTCTCACTGAAAGCAAGTCTAAGAAGCGGTAGATCTGTTCTATGTGTACTATTTCTATGCTTCCTGTTTTTAAGTTTAATTTTTGCTTTTTTTACTTTCGGTTTTGTACACCAGCTGAAAATACAATATTTTTGGTTATGGAAAAGATATTTCAGAGCAGTATAGATGGTGCAATGATTCTCTACACTATACTTGCATGTTTTGTCACATAAACAGAAATTAGGTGAACTATTAGTCTTTTTGCAACCAGGAAATGGTGGAGAGATTTCTGCATAGTACATCATTAAGCCAAAAACTAAAGAAGGGACCTACGTTGAACTAACGTGGATTAAACGTTGAATTGATGTCTGTCCCCAGTGGGGGGTTGGTCAGGGTGGATGGATGGGCGTATAACGTGAACGTCTAACAAACCAATGGTTGAGTGTTCAAATCACATCACAGATACATTTTTGCTAATTAGCAACTACTTACTACTTTTTAGCTACTTTGCGACTACTTAGCATGTTAACTAACCATAACTTTAACCCTTAACCCCTAACTTAGCTTAACATTAGCCACAACAAATTGGAATTCTTAACACATCATACAAATTGCAAATTCATAACATATTGTACAAATTGCAATTTGTAACATATCACACGAAATGGATTATGGACATACACAAATTAATATATACCATACGAAATCTATATATCTATATGCCATTTAGCAGACGCTTTTATCCAAAGCGACTTACAGTCATGTGTGCATACATTCTACATATGAGTGGTCCCGGGAATCGAACCCACTACCCTGGCGTTACAAGCGCCATGCTCTACCAACTGAGCTACAGAAGGACCACGATGTAATGTAATATATCATACTATTTTGAGTGTCACAGATTTACGTTTACTATGTTACGTCCAGGTTGGTTTCCAGTGCTCTCCCAGTGCTCTAATATAAAGTCTCTCTCATATATAGAGTGACTGGTAAAAAGGAGGTTATGCAACAGCATTGACCACTTGAGTAACTGGTGTTTTATGGGAGTGAATGGAGAGGCCTCTGAAAGGCATTATAGGAGACCATTAGAATTCACAGCAGCAATGTATTGGAATTAAGACTCTGTTGCTGCTTATATCAAAATCTGCTCCCAGATCTGCAGGGGTCTTTCTTCTCCGTGTTGCCCCCCAACAGCTCCTGGAATGGAGACCAATAGCAGAGGTCCAACAGTCCCCGGACATACTGTGGCAGACCAAAACAAAACATCACAACGACTCAGTCAGGAAGTTTCCTGTCTTTACTGCTTTTCACAGCAACACACTGTAATCAAAGCAACTTAGAGTTTAAATAAACAAATGTCTAATCTCATTCAAGGCTACTGGGGTTGGATGGATTTCTGTGTTTTGTGCCTTCCCATTGGGAAAACATTGGTTGAATCAACGTTGTTTCCACGTCCTTTAAAAGAAACGACGTTGAACCAACGTAAACTCAGCAAAAAAAAGAAACGTCCCTTTTTCAGGACCCTGTCTTTCAAAGATAATTCGTAAAAATCCAAATAAGTTCACAGATCAACATTGTAAAGGGTTTAAACACTGTTTCGCCATGCTTGTTCAATGAACCATAAAAAATTAATGAACATGCATCTGTGGAACGGTCGTTAAGACTAACAGCTTACAGACGGTAGGCAATTAAGGTCACAGTAATGAAAAATTAGGACACTAAAGAGGCCATTATACTGACTCTGAAAAACACCAAAAGAAAGATGCCCAGGGTCCTTGCTCATCTGCATGAACATGCCTTAGGAATACTGCAAGGAGGCATGAGGACTGCAGATCTGGCCTTGGCAATAAATTGCAATATCCGTACTGTGAGACGCCTAAAACAGCGCTACAGGGAGACCGGACAGACAGGTGATCTTCCTCGCAATGACAGACCACGTGTAACAACACCTGCACAGGAGCGGTACATCCGAACATCACACCTGCAGGACAGGTACAGGATGGCAACAACAACTGCCTGAGTTACACCAGGAACGCACAATCCCTCCATCAGTGCTCAGACTGTCCGCAATAGGCTGAGAGAGGCTGGACTGAGGGCTTGTAGGCCTGTTGTAAGACATCACCAGACATCACCGGCAACAACGTCGCAGGCACAAACCCATCGTTGCTGGACCAGACGAGTCACGGTTTTGTCTCACCAGGGGTGATGGCCGGATTCACGTTTGTCGTCGAAGGAATGAGCATTACACCGAAGCCTGTATTCTGGAGCGGGATCGATTTGGAGGTGGAGGGTCCGTCATGGTCTGGGGCGGTGTGTAATAGCATCATCAGACTGAGCTTGTTGTCATTGCAGGCACTGTGCATTACAGGAAAGACATTCTCCTCCCTCATGTGGTACCCTTCCTGCAGGCTCCTCCTGACATGACCCTCCAGCATGACAATGCCACCAGCCATACTGCTCGTTCTGTGCGTGATTTCCTGCAAGACAGGAATGTCAGAGTTCTGCCATGGCCAGCGAAGAGCCCGGCTCTCAATCCCATTGAGCACGTCTGGGACCTGTGGATCGGAGGGTGAGGGCTAAGGCCCTTCCAACCCAGAAATGCCCGAGAACTTGCAGGTGCCTTGGTGGAAGATTGGGGTAACATCTCACAGCAAGAACTGGCAAATCTGGTGCCTGCCATGAGGAGATGCACTGCAATACTTAATGCAGCCGATGGCCACACCAGATACTGACTGTTACTTCTGATTTTGACCCCCCTTGTTCAGACACACATTATTCCATTTCTGTTAGTCACATGTCTGTATAACTTGTTCAGTTTATATCTCAGTTGTTGAATCTTATTATGTTCATACAAAATATTTACATGTTAATTAAGTTTGCTCAAAATAAACGCAGTTGACAGCGAGAGGACATTTCTTTTTTTACTGAGTTTAGAATAGACATCTATGCCCAGTGGGTTGTTTCATAATTCTTATGGTTCACCATTGATTTGTTTGATTGCTCTTGTTTTCAAGATCCATATATATGTACGTCATTCTGTAGAATTGTTGTTGAGATGGTCAGCTTTGCTCTGGGAATAAATCATGTCTTTCCTAATTTTATAGAACCCACACACAAGTGATTCCTTGTTGCTTTGGTGATCAGAGATGATATGAGTCACTGAAATAGAATAAACAACTTTTCGGTCATAAAGTGTTACCATCCCCTTGTATTCTTTCATTCACACTGAAAAAACGATATATCAAATGAATCTATCAAGGACCCTTAGAGAGACAGACAATGTGATGGAAAAGCAGAAGATGCAATAGAATGTATGTAAAAACCTAAAGTTTTCATATTTATTATATTGTTTTTAGGACAAAAAGTCAATCCTCACGTCTTCAGTAGACTTCCCGCCAGAGCAGATAGGAGTAAACTAGGTTATATGGGTTACGTAACCACTGTCTGCTTTCATAGATCCTCTCCTCTGCATAGCAGCTCGTCTTCCCCTAATCTCTTCTGCCTGATTACTCTCTCACATCTCCCCTCCCCTCCCCTCCCTGACTCATTCAAACTGCTGTGGCTCTCACACACAGCCAAGCAACACACACACACACACAAGCAGCAGCAGAATTCAGCCGGTTCAGAGTGGATTTGATGGCTGTTTCTGGGTTTGGTCGAATCTATCATAGTCGTTCAATTTTGGTCCCTGGTACAGCTGAAATGTTTGCCTTTAGGCACAGCTGTTCTTTTGCTCTTAATGCTAACCAGCTTTCAGAGTTCATCGAACAGGCCAGTGTCTCAACTCATTGCACGCCATCTAGTCTGTCTCAACAGGCATCATCTATCTCTACTACTGTACATACAGGTTTCTTGATAGCTCTTGATAGGAGCTAATCACAGACTTTGTACGATCAGTCTTCTCAGGAACACAGATTCTGTGGAATTATATTGTCAATGGCATTTGTTGTAAAATAGTTCATAGTATTGAAGTAAAATTCCAGGGAAAGGAGAGGCAATAACACTTGATGCTGCAAGTATTACTGCAGTTAATGAGTACGGATAGAATACCACTTTTTACACTGGGTGCTTGAACTTAGCGGAGGAGCCCTAGTGTAAACACCAAAGAGGAGACTGGGTTAAAATAATGATATTCATAACCATTGTTGCTGTTATGCAACAGTAATTCACAACATGTATATGTCATAACATTCTCCATCAACTTGTCTCATCCTTGAGTTATAGAGAACAAAATACAGCTATGCACTAACAAGTGTTAGAACATATGTTGATTGCTAAGTTGTGTCACCTTAGGTCGACTCTCCAGTATTGGATTAGAAGAGATTTCCTTAGATAACATCAACAGTCTAATTCCCTTTCAGTCAGTCATCACCTCAAGGAGATGCTTTACAGATAGCTAGTGTTGCAGTGCATCTAATTCTAGGATATAATCACAGCTTTTACCAGTCTGCATCCCAATTCGAGCCAAGCACTGCAACATGGACCCTTGGTCAAGAGTAGTGCACTATGTAGGGAAGCAATTAGGGTTGTGCTTTGCTCAAGAGCACATCGACTGATTTTTCACCTAGTTGGCTCGGGGATCTGAACCAGCGATCTTTCGGTTACTGACCCAACGCTCCTAACCGCTAGGCTACCGGTCGCCCATTTGTATCCGATCACATCTCTCTATTATGTGTGGGAATACTTTGGAACAGATTTCCAAAATTAAACTCACATGTAGCTTATTTGCTGGTGTTTTTACAGTGTTTTATGTCCAACAATAAAAATTGTGGGGGGGGCAAATAAAACCGCCAGTTGGAGAACCCTGGTTTATCATATCTCAAAACCGCCAGTTGGAGAACCCTGGTTTATCATATCTCAAAACCGCCAGTTGGAGAACCCTGGTTTATCATATCTCAAAACCGCCAGTTGGAGAACCCTGGTTTATCATATCAAAAGCGACAGTTGATAGAAAGCCTAGCGTTGTCTACAAATAAGGCTCATTATCACAGAGTGAACTGTTGAAAGTGGGGAAGACTAACTGCTCTTAGAAGTGGTTATGATAGGGCCAATCAGCCCAATCCACTTATTAGTGCAGTGGCTATAGTTTACTCGGAAAGTAGGCCATTCAAAAACCCATGCAGCATCCGAAAGGGCTTCATTCCAAATGTATTTACAAGGTCTCCTTTATAAACAATTGATATCGCAAGATGTTAATCAATGTAATCTTGGTGTGATTTGTGAAATCAATTGAGATAAGCAACTATGTTTTTTAAGCAGTGGTTATTGATGAAAACATGCTATGAATGATGGGGACATTAGACCCCCTGTGCTTTAATGCAAAAATAGACACGTTGCAACATCAACCATGATCATTATCACTGTGGTCAGAGATCCTGTGCAAGTGCATCATGGCATGCATTTATGTGCTAGAAAGTTTGTGCATGGTCAGACCCACTTTCACTTAGTCTGCATAATCACACACACACACACACACACACACACACCTTATGCTCTGCTGACATCTACTGGCTCTATTGGACAATACCCTGTTACATAACGTGAGAACAAAGGACACATTTGCAAGCACTACCATCCCCTGGTGGTAGTCAGTATACATGCAGGCAGAGACAGAATGAGGAGAAGCCATATTGGGCTCAAACTATAGAGCCGGTGTCTACCCATGACTCTGGTTCAAAATGTCAGTGATACTATCATGTCACCCGGGCAGAGTCTTGCATGGAGTTAGTTCTTTCTCAATGGAATCTTACATATATTAGGATGTCAAAATGTCCCTATGGACAATTCTTAATGTTTACAGTTGAAATCGTAGAATACTGGTTTCAGTTGACATTCGAAATAAATGTTTCCAGGCTGATAACAAGTATTCTGCTCACCATTCTTGATGTAAATGTTCTATGCTCTTTTAAATGCTTAGGTCACGCTTTCCTGCTCTGAAGGTTGATGCTATTTGCCAACCTGGTACAGCGAGGGTGACTCTCTGCAAACGCGGTCTCAGCTTCCTGATCTTCTACATCAGGGGTACTCAAATCCTACGAGGTCTGGAGCTGGGCTGGTTTTTTGTTCTACCTGATAATTAATTGCACCCACCTGATGTCCCAGGTCTAAATCAGTCCCTGATTAGAGAACAATTAAACAATGCAGTGGATCTGGCTTTGAGGTCCAGAGTTGAGTTTGAGGGATCTACATGATAGGAGTGATCCTGGTGTTTGGTGTGGCCCTTTGGTGGTCAGTCTGTTCAATGTGTTCAGTCTAATCAAACAGCTGAGGAAGCTCTGGAGACAGATCTTACAGTTCATCAGCTGGGAGAAGATAAGAAAGGGCATATGGTTACCTCTCCCAAATGACCAGCTCCCAAGTACTGCCAAGCAAGAACAGACACAGTCACCTGTGACGTACAAACAGCCACCACTGTGCATCCATCAGAGGAATGGGTTTTTTGCCCATCTTTTGATAAAAAATAAAATTCATGCAGTTTGCTGCAACAAACTCTCTTTGTGATCCATTTTATATGAGCATGTATTTTATTGATATTTTAGTAGTAGCACATGTATTGTTATCAAATTAAGTCAATTTAATTTTCAAAAAAATACATTGTTAAAGATGTTATCAAACCAGAATACATTTTGAAATACATGGCCAACATTGATAGTTTACATACATCTTGACACTACACACATTTACAACAAGCCCACTCCCTGTAGGGGGAGTTGACTTTCCTCACATGAAATACATATATTAGGCTATGACAAAATACTTGGCTGGGACATGGTAAACACTAGTTCAAATAAAACGTTTTGTCACATGCGCCAAATACAACCTTACCGTGAAATGCTACTTACAAGCCCTTAACCAACAATGCAGTTCAAGAAAGAAGTTGTTTATTCTGTATAGAAAATCAAAGCATGTTCAATCTTCTGAATCAATATTAAAGCAGTTTGGATCTTGGTGTGATGTCCATGTTAGACATAGGGCTATACCTAACGGAACATATTAAATCATGTCCAGCACTACCCCAACATCACCATAGTGGCAAGAAAAAGTAAGTGAACCTTTTGGAATGACTTGGATTTCAGCATAAATTAGTCATAAAATTTGATCTGATCTTCATAGACAATTGACAAACGCAGAGTGATTAAACTAATAACACAAAATATATTGAATACATAACTCAAACATTCCCAGTGTAGGTTGGGAACAGTATGTGAACCCCTCGGCAAATGACATTTCCAAAAGCTAATTGGAGTCAGGAGTCAGCTAACCTATGAGACAAGATTGGAGATGTTGGTTAGAGCTGCCCTGCCCTATAATTTTTTTTTTTTTTAAATCACATTTTGTGAGTTTTCTACTCACAAGAAGCATTGCCTGACGTAAATCATGCCTCAAACAAAAGAGATCTCAGAAGACCTAAGATTAAGAATTGTTGACTTGCAAAAAGCTGGAAAGGGTTACAAAATGTTCTAAAATCAGTCCACGGTAAGACAAATTTCTGCACTCTTGCTAGTCTCCCTAGGAGTTGACTGCAAAAGCACAGTGCAGAATGCTCAATGAGGTTAGTTAAATAAAAGGTATATAAAAAAATACAGTGTATTCAATAAAGACACGAGTACATATAATTGTTTATGAGTTTAAGCAGACTGTTTGTTTATTGTTGTGGCTTTTATGACCAATTTATGCATAAATCCAGGTAATGCCAAAGGATTTTCTTGCCACTGTATGTGAAAATGGCGCATTTCTATGTTTGTAGTAAAAATTCTGATTCCAAAAAACGAATCACTTGCGACCCAGTTTTGGCCCGCAGGCCACTTGTTGCCAACCCCTGATGTACACTGCATATCATCCATAATGTTTTGTCTGTAGAAACAATTGAGGAAAAATGAATATTAGTCCTCTGTTGCTGATCCTTTCAGTTGAGATTATATTGCAAAGGAATCTTGCGACCCCATCTTTGAATCTAATTTAAGACCAAAGCAGCACATACTGTAATGTCAAACATCACTAAGTATTTAAATGATAGCATTAAACTCATTGCCATTTCGTGTCAAACCTTTCAGTTCTGGCAACAACAACAAAGTGACGTCAGAGTAATCGGCTGAAATGTCCATCACGGAGGTCCAGACGGTCAAAGAAATGGGACACATCACTTTGTTTTACCCCTCAGAAATGCCACAGAGAAAACGCTTAAATTCCCTAATTTTGCTTTCTGGTTAGAAACTGCTTATAATAATGCCCCATGCATGTTAAGAGAGGATTCTAAAGAGAACAGTTCTGAGGAGGTAGGAACATCAATTCCAACGAAACCGTCACCCATGTTCCTTCAACGTTGAATTGCATGCTAATTACTGTTTGGCTGTTGGAAAAAACAAAAACAAATGCAATAAAACTCTGATAGCTTGTCATAAACATGAAAAATGGCACTACACAAAATGGCTAGACACACTGAAACACTGTCTGTATATCATCAATCCTAGTTCATATTTACATAGTTTTGCATCAGTCCCCTGGGGCATGAAGCTCTTGCTTCAGTGCGTAAGTCAGGGCTGTGCTAGGTGGCCATATCATCACGTGGCAGGTTGAGCCTCACAGCCCCTCCCCCGGCCGAGGCGGCAGAGTAGTAGGCCGTGGCGGAGGTGGGGCCATTGGTCTCCATGGTGAAAAGCTTGCAGGTCCCTGGGGGGGCGGGATCAGGAGCATCCCGCTCGGGGCTGGATGCCCGTGATGACCCCGGTGAGGCCGAGGGGCTGAGCTGTACTGCCGTGGTGTCCTGCAAAGTGTGCTCACTTGTCTCGATCTCAAACGTCGCTCCCCCAGCTAAACCTCCCCGCCCCATCATCCCCATGCTCCTCCCGCCCACCTTCGATCTCCGGGAGCCCTGGGCGGGGGGCAGGCGGCTGCAGACACAGCACGCTCCGAAGAAAGAGAAGGCCACCAGGAGCAGGATGGGCCCTATGATGATGGGGGGGTTGGCAGAGGGCACCAAGGTGCTGAAGGCGAATGCCCCCACCAGGGTGATGTTGATGCCTGCCAGCATGATGCACAGGCCGCATGCGCAGCACAACGCTGGGGAGGGCAGGCCATGGGGGCGGGACTTCCTCTTCTTCTTCTTTGGTTCCTGCTTCTTGGGCACAGGAGTGCTCGAACTCCTGTCAGTGACGACCATCTCTTCTTCTGTACCTCAAGGCTGCTCTGTCTCTCCGTCTTTCCTTAACTCTATATTTCTATCATTCAGCAAGGACTGTTCCCCTTGGCAACAGACCACCGAGGGAGGCCATGGCTGTGCTGGTTGATTGTTCACAGTGTAAAAGCTCCTGAATCAGAGTAGGAAATATACATGTTTAAGCTGAATGTGTTTTCAGTTATACAAGTTTCTAAGGTGGAAATAACAGACAAGGACATGCAGAACTCATGTTCAATGAAGGTTGTAATTCATGCACTATCGTGATTCAATGATGATTGTAGTTTATGCATGACATTATGATGATAATTCCAGCCTTGGTCTGAGCACTAAAACACAATTACAATGCTATCAAGAGGCCTTGGTGAGAAAGCTCATGTCGTGCTTCACTTGACCAAGGCTATGGCTCATATAACACTAAATACTCCCCTGCAACTCCTCCAGTTCACACATCTCGTTTTTGGGCCTGATTCACTGCACATTACACTAGTCTGCCCTATGGTCCTAATTCAACAACAGATAACACGTGACAAACGTCTACGCTAATGGTACAACATCATTTGCTGGAGCCAAGTACGCATGCATAAATATTTATTGTTCATGAATATCTAAAAGTATAATGTGTGTTGAGGGAAATTATAAACATTGAAATGAAAGGTTATGCAGTGTGCATGGGTGCAGAAGAGGTGGCAGGGTATTAGCAAGGTATTGATTGACCAGTGACTAAATTGTCAGTGAACTTGGGAAAGGACAGCCTAGTCGACATACCAATATTATCTCTTAAAAATGACCATACTGAATGATTACATTATTACTTGTCTTTTTAAGTATTTTAAATAGATATTTGATAAAATATACAATATTGTGTGTAAATGTACTAAACAGTGACTGCATTCATTCAAGGCTGGTGGGTGAATAAGGTTTGAATTGCTGAGTAGCAACCAGAAACGATACCCTTTTCATTCATCATCATCATCATACATACACCCCCTAAAAAGAAAGAATCAGTTATAAACCGCATAATGGTTATTTTAGTTATCTAGCCTATTGCTGCAGGAAAATGAAATGGCATGTTTGGTATAGATAGCCTTTCTGAGCTTGGGCATTGAGCTTTTTTTTTTGGAATGCGCGCAGGCATCAAATTCATCCTTGTACTGAACTGTTGCATATAACAACGTTCAAATTCATTGATTTCCGAGATTCATCTTACCTTCTGTGCTGATGTTCAGAATAGTTGAAGGTTCCTTTAGAAATAGCCTACATCTCCAACACGCATTTTCATACAGAATCCCATTCGCATACGGATGGTCATGTTAGAACTACGTGTATATGCCGAAGAGTTGATTTTCAGATTGAACACCTCATAGTGTGCCAATCAATAGTAAATATTACAACCATGGCCGGTCGACGTAGTTAGGGCATCTGTGAGAGAGGCTCATTCAGGTGAAGGCGTTGCTCTTCTTGACATATGGACGCTTGTTGTGTCCACGTGACTGTGCAGTCGGATACATGACGCCTATACAATTCTAGGATACGAAAACCTCTCTTACATAAGACCTGTCCAAATATTCTCATCATCTTTCTTTACTCAAGAGCTGCTCTTCAGAGAAAATAATAATGAGTGCGTTTCCATAATCCCGCCAGTCTTGTGATTGACAACACCTGTTTTTGATGGGTATATAGCAAGTAGGATGTTTGCACAGTGCATTGAGACGTCCCCCTCTCCTCACTGGGTAACACAATATATGTATGTGTGATAATGAGCATCTTGCGTCCATACAACACCACTATGATATACACCGCTCCACGTGGTGTACTGGAGGAGGAGCGGTGGGTGTCTGATGAAAGAGCATTGGGGGGAGACTAGCGGACTCTGTGGACAGCTCCCGGAGCTGGAACAAGCTACGCAAAGCTATTACATCATTGCACATATTGCAAGTAGGCTAGTCTTCATTTGTTGATCATGCATGAACAAATAAACCTGGTCTTAGATCAGTAGCATATATTCGTGGATGCCAAGGGATTCCAGGCTATCCCAACAAAAAAAAGAAAACAAAAAAAGATACAAGATAATGTATCCTTCTTCTTTCTGTGTTTCATACATGTCCTTCAATTCACAAGAGAGCATCCAAGCGAATGCTTTGTATGTGTAGCCCATCTATGCTGTCTGGTCAAAAAGAGTATGACATTGTTGCCACCCTTAGCATTCAATGCAAAGGAAGCCAGCAAGCATTTGGCCTCCCTCAATAAAAAAGGTATAAAATAATAGGCAATCAGAATTCAGCTAAACTGAGTGAGCTCAGCTATGAATGGTTCTGGTACACCAAAAAAAGTGTAAAGTGAAGCCAGTTTGGAAATGGCTTCACACCAATCACATCACATTAGAAGCCAAACATCACTGACAGAAAACTTGAATTGTTGCATATGCATTTTTGTCCCAAGGTTTTTATATGACCAATCATATTGAGTGGTTCCAATGACGAATTTTGACGCGAGCCACCCTTGCCTTGTATCGTTCTTACATTTACATTTACATTTAAGTCATTTAGCAGACGCTCTTATCCAGAGCGACTTACAAATTGGTGCATTCACCTTATGACATCCAGTGGAACAGCCACTTTACAATAGTGCATCTAAATCTTTTAAGGGGGGTGAGAATGATTACTTTATCCTATCCTAGGTATTCCTTAAAGAGGTGGGGTTTCAGGTGTCTCCGGAAGGTGGTGATTGACTCTGCTGTCCTGGCGTCGTGAGGGAGTGTGTTCCACCATTGGGGAGCCAGAGCAGCGAACAGTTTTGACTGGGCTGAGCGGGAACTGTACTTCCTCAGTGGTAGGGAGGCGAGCAGGCCAGAGGTGGATGAACGCAGTGCCCTTGTTTGGGTGTAGGGCCTGATCAGAGCCTGGAGGTACTGAGGTGCCGTTCCCCTCACAGCTCCGTAGGCAAGCACCATGGTCTTGTAGCGGATGCGAGCTTCAACTGGAAGCCAGTGGAGAGAGCGGAGGAGCGGGGTGACGTGAGAGAACTTGGGAAGGTTGAACACCAGACGGGCTGCGGCATTCTGGATGAGTTGTAGGGGTTTAATGGCACAGGCAGGGAGCCCAGCCAACAGCGAGTTGCAGTAATCCAGACGGGAGATGACAAGTGCCTGGATTAGGACCTGCGCCGCTTCCTTTGTGAGGCAGGGTCGTACTCTGCGGATGTTGTAGAGCATGAACCTACAGGAAGGAGGAGGACACAATGGAGTTGTCAACCGTGATGGCGAGATCATGGAATGGGCAGTCCTTCCCGGGAGGAAGAGCAGCTCCGTCTTGCCGAGGTTCAGCTTGAGGTGGTGATCCGTCATCCACACTGATATGTCTGCCAGACATGCAGAGATGCGATTCGCCACCTGGTCATCAGAAGGGGGAAAGGAGAAGATTAATTGTGTGTCGTCTGCATAGCAATGATAGGAGAGACCATGTGAGGTTATGACAGAGCCAAGTGACTTGGTGTATAGCGAGAATAGGAGAGGGCCTAGAACAGAGCCCTGGGGACACCAGTGGTGAGAGCGCGTGGTGAGGAGACAGATTCTCGCCACGCCACCTGGTAGGAGCGACCTGTCAGGTAGGACGCAATCAAGCGTGGGCCGCGCCGGAGATGCCCAACTCGGAGAGGGTGGAGAGGAGGATCTGATGGTTCACAGTATCGAAGGCAGCCGATAGGTCTAGAAGGATGAGAGCAGAGGAGAGAGAGTTAGCTTTAGCAGTACGGAGCGCCTCCGTGATACAGAGAAGAGCAGTCTCAGTTGAATGACTAGTCTTGAAACCTGACTGATTTGGATCAAGAAGGTCATTCTGAGAGAGATAGCGGGAGAGCTGGCCAAGGACGGCACGTTCAAGAGTTTTGGAGAGAAAAGAAAGAAGGGATACTGGTCTGTAGTTGTTGACATCGGAGGGATCGAGTGTAGGTTTTTTTCAGAAGGGGTGCAACTCTCGCTCTCTTGAAGACGGAAGGGACGTAGCCAGCGGTCAGGGATGAGTTGATGAGCGAGGTGAGGTAAGGGAGAAGGTCTCCGGAAATGGTCTGGAGAAGAGAGGAGGGGATAGGGTCGAGCGGGCAGGATGTTGGGCGGCGGCCGTCACAAGACGCAAGATTTCATCTGGAGAGAGGGGAGAAAGAGGTCAGAGCACAGGGTAGGGCAGTGTGAGCAGAACCAGCGGTGTCGTTTGACTTAGCAAGCGAGGATCGGATGTCGTCGACCTTCTTTTCAAAATGGTTGACGAAGTCATCTGCAGAGAGGGAGGAGGGGGGGAGGATTCAGGAGGGAGGAGAAGGTGGCAAAGAGCTTCCTAGGGTTAGAGGAAGATGCTTGGAATTTAGAGTGGTAGAAAGTGGCTTTAGCAGCAGAGACAGAGGAGGAAAATGTAGAGAGGAGGGAGCGAAAGGATGCCAGGTCCACAGGGAGGCGAGTT
Source organism: Oncorhynchus keta (assembly GCF_023373465.1). Taxonomy (NCBI): domain Eukaryota; kingdom Metazoa; phylum Chordata; class Actinopteri; order Salmoniformes; family Salmonidae; genus Oncorhynchus; species Oncorhynchus keta. Next base: position 28,364,266 of record NC_068435.1, on the reverse strand, counting down.
TTCCTCCATTTCCGCTCGGCTGCCCGGAGCCCTGTTCTGTGAGCTCACAATGAGTCGTCGAGCCACGGAGCGGGAGGGAGGACTGAGCCGGCCTGGAAGATAGGGGACATAGAGCGTCAAAGGATGCAGAAAGGGAGGAGAGGAGGGTTGAGGAGGCAGAATCAGGAGATAGGTTGGAGAAGGTTTGAGCAGAGGGGAGAGATGATAGGATGGAAGAGGAGAGAGTAGCGGGGAGAGAGAGCGAAGGTTGGGACGGCGCGATACCATCCGAGTAGGGGCAGTGTGGGAAGTGTTGGATGAGAGCGAGAGGGAAAAGGATACAAGGTAGTGGTCGGAGACTTGGAGGGGAGTTGCAATGAGGTTAGTGGAAGAACAGCATCTAGTAAAGATGAGGTCGAGCGTATTGCCTGCCTTGTGAGTAGGGGGAAGGTGAGAGGATGAGGTCAAAAGAGGAAAGGAGTGGAAAGAAGGAGGCAGAGAGGAATGAGTCAAAGGTAGACGTGGGGAGGTTAAAGTCGCCCAGAACTGTGAGAGGTGAGCCGTCCTCAGGAAAGGAGCTTATCAAGACATCAAGCTCATTGATGAACTCTCCGAGGGGACCTGGAGGGCGATAAATGATAAGGATGTTAAGCTTGAAAGGGCTGGTAACTGTGACAGCATGAAATTCAAAGGAGGCGATAGACAGATGGGTAAGGGAGAAAGAGAGAATGACCACTTGGGAGAGATGAGGATCCCGGTGCCACCACCCCGCTGACCAGAAGCTCTCGGGGTGTGCGAGAACACGTGGGCGGACGAAGAGAGAGCAGTAGGAGTAGCAGTGTTATCTGTGGTGATCCATGTTTCCGTCAGTGCCAAGAAGTGGAGGGACTGGAGGGAGGCATAGGCTGAGATGAACTCTGCCTTGTTGGCCGCAGATCGGCAGTTCCAGAGGCTACCGGAGACCTGGAACTCCACGTGGGTCGTGCGCGCTGGCAACTTTGTTCTTCAACAAAGATGGCTGACAAAACATTACGGTGGAACCAGATGTAAGTTGTTATAATATCATGTATCTCTTTTTATTTTACCACTACAATCTGTTCGTTGGACAAAACTGGAAAAGTAAACATCCGCACCTCGATGGTGTCAACTGTGCTTATGTCTGCGTAATGAAAAAGTAAGGAAAAAATTTTAACTTATATTTCTGGTCTAGCGATTGATGACAAACAACCTCGCTGCCCAGACTTACATAATTACAAAGAGAGGATTCTCCTGATTAAAATGGTGACCTGTAACAGTTTTGCTTCCGTCCCGTTCCTTTCTGGGCTCAAACCAGGGACCCTCTGCACACATAGACAACAGCCACCCTCGAAGCATCGTTACCCATCGCTCCACAAAAGCCTACTATGTACACGGATTTCAGAGCACTCTTGTCTGAGTACCAGACAACACTGGTTGAATATGGCCAGTGTCGGAAAAAAAGAGTAATTAAATTGTTTCCAGCAGCACATTTACAGTCACCAGCGTTCTGGTTAACACTAAAACTGCCTTACCAGCTCTGCTAGGGCGAGTAAACGGTCAGAGTGGTCTCATTTGTGTCTGGAAGTAGCTAGCCAACGTTAGCTTGGGTGCTTGACTGCCGTTGTAAGGCCAGAATGCTCAAATCAACCCTACTCCTCGGCCCGAATGTCCAGTGTGCGCTCCGAGAGCAAAACGGTCTGAATTTACAAACGGACCATTTTTCTCTGAATGGAAACACCATAATATTAATCTAATTAATTAAGCCAAATTTCCTAAAAATCAATCCCGTATACTATGTTATTACAAAAAGGTTTTAAAGGAGGAACCACTGTACCTAAAATCATCCCTTTCCTTATTTAGCAATGGATGCAGATCTTGATTTGGACTTGTGGTTTTACTTCATTCTCTGCACTGACCAATGATTATGGTGATTCTGATCCAACCATAAATTCATACATTGTGCCCGTGGCCTAAGAGGACGGAAGTTCAACATATAGCTAGATGTAGTAACGTTAGGGTAATGTTAACTAACATCGTTGCCCATGTAAGGAAGTTAGGCTAGCAAGCAATCATTTTAGCCAGGTAACCTAGGACAACAAAAATTAAATGCTTGTATTGCAGCCGTTTAGGCAACATAAAAGAGGATGGCATTGGTGTTTCTCTACAAGTAGGGTGAATCACCAAGTTTTTTCTCCTTGCACGCATGCACCATCATATTTAGCTTATGTAAATTGGATACAATAGTTTTTGGTATCTTTTAGTTGTCACTATATTAGACTAAGCATAGGTGATTAGATTATGTTGAAATGGTGCTGGAATACAGCTCCTGTTTCCTTTGCAACTTGCGGTAACTCTCTGTGGTTCTAAATCAATAGCTGTTCGGTTGTCCGAAAATGTCGGAAACATTCACTTGCTTCACCATGCTCTGAAGGTCATGTAACTGTTTGTTATATGCAATATGTTTTGTGGACTTCACCAGACAGAGGTTGCTCTCCGGATTTGTGATGAAACTAGGGTGTGGTTGAATTTCTTTTGCCACTGTGTCTTCTTATTGTCTTGACTTTAGGCCTGTATATCACAGTGTCAAGATATATGAACTAACAGGTTCTAGAGCAAAAACAATTATCACAACACATAGGTTGTAATATGGCATTTTATTCCTGGCTTGGCTTTCCCAGTGATTTTACCCACACACCGCTATGCCAAACAACATGGCTAATGTTTGGCATGACAATGAGTGACAAGGAGTTGCCATGTGGCCTTCAGGCCACAAATGGGAATAAACCCTTCTTCTTTCAAGCATTTGAAATTCGAAACTAGCTTTGTCTGAAAAGACATGCTCCCTCGAGTGAAAGTGTCCTCATGTAACCTCAAAAGACCAGAAGCATTTACTCCATCACTGTTCACACCTTGAAATTGTATTTTATTTGACTATCTTTCAATCATACATGATAGCATTGAACAACAATGGAAATAAAGTCATTTCCAAGTATTTGCATTGTTATTCAGTGAAAAGGGCACTGGAAAGCAAAGGCCCTGCATTTAAATGCACTTGTTATTCTATACAGTGTAAGTTGGCCTTACTGAAACTTTGTACATTCATTGGAGGGTTGGCTACCCCAGGTCAGATAAAAACTTCAGCAACAGTTTCCTGTTATGAAATTAAGTATTGAGTTAGAATTGAGCTTACATGATGTAGATGTAAACTCGTAATTTACAAAAAAGTTGTGGACTTAAAGATCCTGACGGCGAGACAAGAAGCCAACATAATACTGCATTCATTATTCAATTCCAGGCTCAGAGCACACATCATGCTGTACATACATCATACATCATGCTGTGCCTTTTCCCCATGCTACTACCCATGCAGCAGTCACTGCCTGGCTGAGCTCTCCTGAATATAAATGCATTGCGTTTCAATGCAGGTGTGCATTTTGGTGTGTGTGCGTGTGTGCATGCTTGTGTGTGCAGTGGTGTGAAAAGTACCCAATTGTCATACTTGAGTAAAGGTTGTCGTGGAAATTTCCTCTATTTACCAAATCATGAGAGCAAACCACAACACAAGTCAGAGTTAGTTATCAAAGTCCATCTTTAATTATATGAGCTCTATCACAACCCTGTGACTCTCAGATCAATTCAGTGTCTATCAATGAATTCTCTGAGAGCCCCCTCTACATTGCAACTGAGATCCTTTAATAGCAAAGATCAACCCCCCCTAGACGACATGACAAACCACAGGTCTTAGGAACTTACACAAAGAAAAGACTTTACTTCAGAGAGGAGTATCCCCTAGCCAGACAGAGTTGGCTATAAATTATCGTTCAGTTTGGTCTCCTAAACAAAGCTCTTATTTCGTCCTTGGTACAAAATGGTACCAAGACATTACCCCCACCCTATGATATATATCAAATTGTCATCAAGATACAACCAATTCTAAATACAACCAATCCTCCATATCAACAGGCATATAACAAATCCATCCTATCTTGACAAGATCACAGAGACACACTGACTGGCACACAGACATTGTGGAGCCAAGAGATACACGCTTGACCTCTCCCCTCTCTCCGGCCCAAAAAACTTAGTCTTGACATAGAACAGATACTACAACCACCCTGCCACAGTATTATACAAACACATTCTGATGAGAAGTAACTTACAAACATATGATGAATATAAAACATCTTAACTATGTTACCACCTAATTCTGATTATTCCCCAACAAAGTAAAGATACCTTAACAGAAAATGACTTAAATAAAAGTCACCCAGTGAAATACTACTTCAGTAAAAGTCTAAAATTATTTGGTTTTAAATATACTTAAGTATCAAAAGTAAATGTAATCGCTAAAAAATACTTAAGTATCAAAAGTAAAAGTACAAATAATTTCAAATTCCTTATATTAAGCAAATCAGATGGTGACATTTTTTAATTTACATTTTTAAACGGAAAGCCAGGGGCACACCCAGGGATGACCAGGGATGTTCTCTTGATAAGTGAGTGAATTGGACCCTTTTCCTGTCCTGCTAAGCATTCAAAATGTAACAAGTACTTTTGGGGGTCAAGGAAAATGTATGCAGTAAAAAGTACATAATTTTCTTTAGGAATGTAAAAGTAAAAGTTGTCAAAAATATAAATAGTAAAGTAAAGTACAGATACCCCAAAAAACAACAAAGTAGTACTTAAAGTATTTTTTACTTATGTACTTCACATCACTGTGTGTGTGTGGAGGGGTGAGCATGTCAGTGAGTGGTTTTTAGTCAGAAGATGTGAGCGAGGATAATATAAGTTGTAATCAGGGTTCTCCCTACAGAGTCTGAGAGATATTTATATGTAAGGGCTCACTCGTCAGGTTATAATAGTCAGAATCACCACTTGATTATTTAACTATCTTGTGTGATGAGCTGAGTTACTATCCAGTAGTTGATTTTACTTGGTTGATGCCAAATATAAACGTGAGGGAAATCACTTCAGGGAGGAACAAGAAACCTCTATGCTTATATATCTGACTAGTATATACAGTTGAAGTCGGAAGTTTACATACACTTAGGTTAGAGTCATTAAAATTATTTTTTCAACCACTCCACAAATGTCTTGTTAACAAACTATAGTTTTGGCAAGTCGGTTAGGACATCTATGTAATTTTTCTAACAATTGTTTACAGACAGATTATTTCACTTATAATTCACTGTATCACAATTCCAGTGGGTCAGAATTTTACATACACTAAGTTGACTGTGCTTTTTAACAGCTTGGAAAATTCCAGAAAATGATGTCATGGCTTTAGAAGCTTCTGATGGGCTAATTGACATAATTTGAGTCAATTGGAGGTGTAACTGTGGATGTATTTCAAGGCCCATCTTTCCCGACTCAATGCCTCTTTGCTTGACATCATGGGAAAATCAAAATAAGACCTCAGAAAAAAAATAGAACTCCACAAGTCTGGTACATCCTTGGGAGCAATTTCCAAACGCCTGAAGGTACCACGTTCATCTGTACAAGCAATAGTATAAACACCATGGGACCACACAGCCGTCATACCGCTCAGGAAGGAGACTCGTTCTGTCTCCTAGTGTCACGTTCTGATCATAGTTATTTTGTGTTTTCTTTGTTTTAGTGTTGGTCAGGACGTGAGCTGAGTGGGCATTCTATGTTGTGTGTCTAGTTTTCCCATTTCTATATTTGGCCTGATATGGTTCTCAATCAGAGGCAGGTTTTAGTCATTGTCTCTGATTGGGAACCATATTTAGGTAGCTTGTTTTGTGTTGGGTTTGGTGGGTGGTTGTTTCCTGTCTTCTGTCTTTGTGTCTATGCACCATTTAGGACTGTTTCGGTTTTTCCACATTTGTTGTTTTGGTATTTTGTAGTGGTCACATTTATGGTCTTTATTAAACATGTTGAAATCTAACCACGCTGCGTCCAATCCTTCGTCCACAGAAGAAAACCGTTACACCTAGAGATGAATGTACTTTGGTACGAAAAGTGCTAATCAATCCCAGAACAACAGCAAATGACCTTGTGAAGTTCCTGGAGGAAACAGGTACAAAAGTATCTATATCCACAGTCAAACGAGTACTATATCGACATAACCTGACAGGCCGCTCAGCAAGGAAGAAGCCACTGCTCCAAAGCTGCCATTAAAAAAAGCCAGACTATGGTTTGCAACTGCACATGGGGACAAAGATCATACTTTTTGGAGAAATGTCCTCTGGTCTGATGAAACAAAAATAGAACTGTTTAGCCATAGCGACCATCGTTATGTTTGGAGGAAAAAGGGTGAGGTTTGCAAGCCGAAGAACACTATCCCAATCGTGAAGCACGGGGGTGGCAGCATCATGTTAATAATATATAATATAATAATATATGCCATTTAGCAGACGCTTTTATCCAAAGCGACTTACAGTCATGTGTGCATACATTCTACGTATGGGTGGTCCCGGGAATCGAACCCACTACCCTGGCGTTACAAGCGCCATGCTCTACCAACTGAGCTACAGATGTTGTGGGGGTGCTTGGCTGCAGGATGGACTGGTGCACTTCACAAAATAGATGGCATCATTAGGGAGGAAGATTGTGGATATATTGAAGTAAGATCTCAAGACATCAGTCAGGAAGTTAAAGCTTGGTCGCAAATGGGTCTCCAAATGGACAATGACCCAAAGCATACTTCCAAAGCTGTGGCAAAATGGCTTAAAGACAACAAAGTCATGGTATTGGAGTGGCCATCACAAAGCCCTGACCTCAATCCTGTAGAAAATGTGTGGGCAGAACTGAAAAAGTGTGTGCTAGCAAGGAGTTCTACAAACCAGACTCCGTTACACCAGCTCTGTCAGGAGGAATGGACCAAAATTCACCCAACTTACTGTGGGAAGCTTGTGGAAGACTACCCAAAACGTTTGACCCAAGTTAAACAATTTAAAGGCAATGCTATCAAATACTAATTGAGTGTATATAAACTTTTGACCCACTGGGAATGTGATGAAAGAAATAAAAGCTGAAATAAATCATTATCTCTACTATTATTCTGACATTTCACATTCTTAAAATAAAGTGGTGATCCTGACTGACCTCTACTAGGATTAAATGTCAGGAATTGTGAAAAATGAGTTTAAATGCATTTGACTAAGGTGTATGTAAACTTCTGACTTCAACTGTAGGTATAGGATAATATTGCTAATAAAATTTTAGATTTTAGAAGAAAATACTGTTTATTCCTCTGGATAATTAAGAGAAGGCACATTGTGTAGCTTCTGAACTGTACTGTGGAATTAAATGAACATCTGATTTACCAGCTTGTGAAGTCCATTTGAGACCAAGTGTGAGCAGAAGATACTGGATTTGTGCAGTCTGCTATCAAAACAATTAATGGGATGTCTGGATCAGGGAGGGGGTCTGCTTTAACTTCTGCCTGGACAAGATGTCTGGCATGTCTGAGGATGTCTTGCAACAGAATAGTGTGGGTTTTAGGAAAGATTGCCTAGCTCATGGTAAATTATAATGTGTGAAAATGTGCATGCATGCCCATGTGTCTGTGTGGGGGTGTGTGTGTGCATGTCTGATCCAGATCAGACATGCATTCCCTGCAAGGTTGGTGAATGACTGAGTCAGATGATGAATGGAATCTGGGGTCTTGGTTACCATGGCAACATCATCTGGGCACAACTTGATTGCTTGGTTATGAAAAGGAATCAGTGGCAATTTTAGCATGTAAATCCTGGTGGGGCAAAAAAAAAATGTGGGATGCATGCCAGCAAAGCCACTACACAACACTAAACAATACGTTAATTGCACTATAACGATGACAATCGGTTCCCACAAACGGACTACATAAACCTGTCCCAACATCTTACCCCTGCTACACCTGGCTATCAGCGGAGCCTTGTCTGGCAGCGAAACAATTCATTCAGCCTCATTTACTGCTTTTAAAAAACATAGCTGATATGGCTGACTTGCTTAAACAAATGTGGCATCTAATGACAGTTGAGATGTACAAACTACGGCATATAAGAGAGGCAATCATTAATTTCGATTAAGATATTATTGAGAAAGCTAGGACGGACGTAGTCACTATGGGCCGTTCTTACAATATTCTCCCTGTACACCAAGTCAGAACTGTACTGTAGGATAAATAATAGGGGCATATAATCAGACATTGAAAGCTCTTATAATATTCGATGATCACATCTCTCTAAAACAGGTCATAGGCTACATGTGCACCACCAAGTCAGAACAGTAGGCTAAATTAAGAGGGGAAAATAGGCCAAATTATTAGGGTGAGGCATATGGGCTACTAACATCTTACTACACAACTAACACTTAGTATTACTTTCTTAGCTACAGTATAAATATCTCTCCGGCATATAACATCATTTATGCAGCAGCATACAATACAACTTGTGCTGTGTTCACTTGAACACTTGAGCGTGGCGGTCCTTCGTGGGCATATTTTGTCATCAAAGTCTGGCATTCTATGGATTTATGGTGCTTTCAAAACAACTGGGAACTCAGAATAAAACAAGGTCGAATCATGATGACATCATTGAGCTTCAGGTCGTAGCTCTAGAAAGAAGCCAGATTTACAATTACGAGTTGGATGACCATTCAAAATGTATTTTCCCAGTCTGAGCTCATTTTTTCATGACTTCCCAGTTGTCTTGAACTCACTGAAGTCAAGTTCTCGCAGTTCCGAGTTAACAGTTGTTTTGATTGCGGCACAAATCATGCTTCATTGACTGCACGGCCAATGTTAAATGTTTATCATTTTAAACTTGGAAAAGAGACCCTTGATCCCAGATTTGGGACCACACAGCCACTCGAATGAATAGCACGCTAGTGATTGCTTTGCAATGCTTGCAGTTAGCCACTGTCATTGATTCCTTCCAAACCACTCATTCTTGAATTTGCGATATCCAACTTATGTAATGTTCTTGCCCAATGGCCGATGAGCACCGATACATTTTACCTATAATTTCTAATTTCTCTTCATATGACAAGGATTAAAAAGGATTTGCCTGTAGATTGTCAATTGATTCATGAAGATCACTGCCAGCTAAGATATTTAAAGTATGTTGACTGTACATAACGTGATTTATCATTTTATCTGTGGCCAATGACCTTGAGCCTTCTTGGATGGGCACTTCTAATGTAACTCTATGGCAGCACCCATGGGGTGAGAATTTTCTATCTCAACTGTTGTAATGAACACGATGGGAGACAGAGAGCTGGTTTCAAGCGCAGGGTGCAGCAGGTGTTTATTTGTAAAGGACCACAGATGGAGGCCGGTAGCTGGATCCAGGGGCAGGCAGGAGGTCATATACAGGGAGTCCAGAAAGACAACAGTACAGGCAGGGAAAAGGCTAGTAACGTTGTCCAGGAGATCAAGCAGTTGGTTGATAACAGCAAATCCAATAGGCTAAAGTACAGGCAGGGAATAGGCATGAGGCAGGTCAAAACTATCATACACAGTAGGATTAAATTACAGGAAACCCATCACTCCAACTAGACATGCATCACAAAACAAACAATACCTCACAATGATGGGGTGCAAAGAACTGAACTAAATAGTGTGTGATAATGACATACAGGTGTGTGAACAGGTGATCAGAATTCAGGTGATTGGGATCTGGAGCTTGAGCTGCGTTCAGGGGATCTATGTGTTTGAGAGTGTGAGCTGGAAAGTGGGCTAGAATGTGAGCTGCGTTCAAGGGATCTACGTGTTTGAGAGTGTGAGTTGGAAGCAGACATTACAGACGTGTTGTCCCCATGAGTAACATAATATTGAGCTAATCACGGCGCAACGTTCCATATTTTCTGCTGGCCCGCCCCACCACCACAGAAAGCTAGGCTGAAGCACCTGCATTTTGGAGCTGTCTTACTCAAGAAAACAAAAAAGAGACCATGTTTGTATGCAGTTTTATTAACTCAATGATATTTTCTTTTACATTGTTTGCAAACTGATATGTGACATGTATTAATGCAAAAATAACATGCAAAACAGGCAAGCTAAAAATGTGGGGCTCTGGCTAAGGAGACAGAACACACATATTGGTTCTTTGTACTGAACTGGATATGATTATTTTTTGTTCTTTTTTTAATAGAAAGAATGAACATCAAATACACAATCTATGAAAGTATTCATTTGGTAGATAGCAATGCTAATGGGTCATTCCACGAATAGAGTACATTTTGGCTAGTGTAGCTTGGTCAGAAAGAGCACATGCTCAACCTACTTAAAAACATGTTTTCTCATCTCAAGGAGTGAAAAAAATATATACTATCATAAGTGCAAATAAAGTGCCATTAAAGAAACAGTGTTGACCGTAACAGGGTTTGGGTTTTCATCTTTAGGGTACATTTGTAAATTCACTGTGGCTATCTACTCCGATTTCAGAGCACTCTTGTCTGACTGTGCCAGAGCAGAGAATAACTGATTAATTTACAAAAGCTCAACACCGGTTGAATATGGCCCAGTGTTAGTAAAGGTCGGCAAAAAGAACGTAATTCAATTGTTGCCAGCAGCACAGTTACAGTCCCCAAAGCTCTATAACATGAAAACAGCCTAACCAGCTCTGCTAGGGTGAGTTAAATGGTCAGAGCGAGGTGTTCTCTCGTTTGTGTCTGGGAGTATCTCGCAATCTAGCCAACGTTTGCCACTTAGTTGGGTGCTTGACTGACGTTGTGAGGTCAGAACACTCTGGTCAACCCTACTCCTCAGGCAGAGCATCCAAAGTGCTCTCTGAAAACTCTGACAACACTGAATTTACGAACACCCAGTGGGTACTCTGAGTGGCACTCCAGATTGAATTTACGAACACACCCTAAATCAGCCATGAACTAAATAGTTCTAAATAGTGCCCCTTGTGACGGGGCAATTCAATGCAAGCTTCACACATTTTTATTTATTGTTGAAATACTTCTAGCCTGTCTATCTATGGGTTTATAGCCTGTCTATCTATGGGTTTATAGCCTGCCTATCTATGGATTTATAGCCTGCCTATCTATGGGTTTATAGCCTGCCTATCTATGGGTTTATAGCCTGCCTATCTATGGATTTATAGCCTGTCTATCTATGGATTTATAGCCTGTCTATCTATGGGTTTATAGCCTGTCTATCTATGGGTTTATAGCCTGCCTATCTATGGGTTTATAGCCTGCCTATCTATGGGTTTATAGCCTGCCTATCTATGGGTTTATAGCCTGTCTATCTATGGGTAACAGGTTATGCCCGAAGCACTCAGTTTTCCAACACAAAACACCAAAAAAATGGCCATAAAAGGTAGAAACAGCTCACCTGCTTTTAACTATTATACAGTGCCTTGCGAAAGTATTCAGCCCCCTTGAACTTTGCGACCTTTTGCCACATTTCAGGCTTCAAACATAAAGATATAAAACTGTATTTTTTTGTGAAGAATCAACACCAAGTGGGACACAATCATGAAGTGGAACAACATTTATTGGATATTTCAAACTTTTTTAACAAATCAACAACTGAAAAATTGGGCGTGCAAAATTATTCAGCCCCCTTAAGTTAATACTTTGTAGCGCCACATTTTGCTGCGATTACAGCTGTAAGTCACTTGGGGTATGTCTCTATCAGTTTTGCACATCGAGAGACTGAAATTTTTTCCCATTCCTCCTTGCAAAACAGCTCGAGCTCAGTGAGGTTGGATGGAGAGCATTTGTGAACAGCAGTTTTCAGTTCTTTCCACAGATTCTCGATTGGATTCAGGTCTGGACTTTGACTTGGCCATTCTAACACCTGGATATGTTTATTTTTGAACCATTCCATTGTAGATTTTGCTTTATGTTTTGGATCATTGTCTTGTTGGAAGACAAATCTCTGTCCCAGTCTCAGGCCTTTTGCAGACTCCATCAGGTTTTCTTCCAGAATGGTCCTGTATTTGGCTCCATCCATCTTCCCATCAATTTTAACCATCTTCCCTGTCCCTGCTGAAGAAAAGCAGGCCCAAACCATGATGCACCACCATGTTTGACAGTGGGGATGGTGTGTTCAGGGTGATGAGCTGTGTTGCTTTTACGCCAAGCATAACGTTTTGCATTGTTGCCAAAAAGTTAAATTTTGGTTTCATCTGACCAGAGCACCTTCTTCCACATGTTTGGTGTGTCTCCCAGGTGGCTTGTAGCAAACTTTAAACAACACTTTTTATGGATATCTTTAAGAAATGGCTTTCTTCTTGCCACTCTTCCATAAAGGCCAGATTTGTGCAATATACGACTGATTGTTGTCCTATGGACAGAGTCTCCCAGCTCAGCTGTAGATCTCTGCAGTTCATCCAGAGTGATCATGGGCCTCCTGGCTGCATCTCTGATCAGTCTTCTCCTTGTATGAGCTGAAAGTTTAGAGGGACGGCCAGGTCTTGGTAGATTTTCAGTGGTCTGATACTCCTTCCATTTCAATATTATCGCTTGCACAGTGCTCCTTGGGATGTTTAAAGCTTGGGAAATCTTTTTGTATCCAAATCCGGCTTTAAACTTCTTCACAACAGTATCTTGGACCTGCCTGGTGTGTTCCTTGTTCTTCATGATGCTCTCTGCGCTTTTAACGGACTCTGAGACTATCACAGTGCAGGTGCATTTATACGGAGACTTGATTACACACAGGTGGATGGTATTTATCATCATTAGTCATTTAGGTCAACATTGGATCATTCAGAGATCCTCACTGAACTTCTGGAGAGAGTTTGCTGCACTGAAAGTAAAGGGGCTGAATAATTTTGCACGCCCAATTTTTCAGTTTTTGATTTGTTAAAAAAGTTTTAAATATCCAATAAATGTTGTTCCACTTTATAATTGTGTCCCACTTGTTGTTGATTCTTCACAAAAAAATACAGTTTTATATCTTTATGTTTGAAGCCTGAAATGTGGCAAAAGGTCTCAAAGTTCAAGGGGGCCGAATACTTTCGCAAGGCACTGTATGTTTAGTGTTTCTTTAAAAAAATGAATTGTTTCACCATAATAAAACAAGAGTTCAGTTCACGTAACAGGGTTGACCTTGAGGGACAGACATAAATTAACCACTTATCACATTAATTAAATAATTATCCCTAGAAAATACTTTGTCAAAGCAGAAACATATCTCGGGCTTAACAATGATGGGGAAAACATTTTGAGATTAAGTGGGTTAAAATCTTCCTAAAAGTCCTCCTGGGTGGCGCAGTGCTAGCTGTGCCACCAGAGACTCTGGGTTCGTGCCCAGGCTCTGTCGCAGCCGGCCGCGACCGGGAGGTCCATGGGGCGACGCACAATTGGCCTAGCGTCGTCCAGGTTAGGGAGGGTTTGGCCGGATATCCTTGTCTCATTGTGCACTAGTGACTCCTGTGGTGGGCCGGGCGCAGTGCATGCTAACCAGGTTACCAGGTGCACGGTGTTTCCTCTGACTCATTGGTGCGGCTGGCTTCCGGGTTGGTTGCGCGCTGTGTTAAGAAGCAGTGCGGCTTGGTTGGGTTGTGTTTCGGAGAACGCATGGCTTTCGACCTTCGTCTCCCCCAAGCCTGTATGGGAGTTGTAGCGATGAAACAAGATAATAACTACTAACAATTGGATACCACGAAATTGGGGAGAAAAGGGGGTAAAATAATTGTTTTTCCCTAAAAGTCGAAAGGGACAAAGAAAAGTCTTTATTCATATTAAAAATCTGATTTATTGCATTTTCCATGTGGCTTATATTAAAAGAAACTTAATTTAATACAACAGGCTTTTAAAATTCGATATTGGTACACAATTCCAAGTTAAAATGTCAAAGGGACGCAAAATGTCCTCTATTCATGGAACAACCCGAATGTTTTCTTTGCTTCAATGCTTAACTTGTTTCATTTTCTCCATCGACAGTAAGCTCTATATTCTTACTGTTGCCTTATAATTTAGATGTAATACCGTGTGTCCTCTGCTATTATCCTCACTGTTCATTATAGCAACATGTTATCATGAGAAGGTCATGGTAGTGGCAACACAACACTGGTGAGTGTGCCAGTACCCCTGACTCATCTCACAGACCAATCTCACAAACACATTACTCGAGAGTCTACATGAAGCCATTACATTAATCTGGTCCCAGCAGAGACTATCAAAACCTCTCTGAACTGAGTGTGAGAGAAGCAGGCAGGCGCATAGCATCATACTTTCAAGCAGGCTGCAATCCAAATCATTCCATTACTCTGGAGTGCCACTGAGTGGCTGGCTGTTAGCTAGGCATCATCAGCTGATGTATGAAATAAAAATATTCACAACCCAAGGGATTCCCATACTGTGAAACTAAAATGTACATGACTATTTCAAATATGATAACGTTTGAGTGTGTGTGTGTGTGTCTGTCCATCTGTCTGTCATATCTCAACCCTCATCTGCGGAGGCCTCAGCGATGGGTCTGGCGTCAATAAATGTCCCTCTAGATTCAGCTGGCTCTGAGTCACTTTCAGAGAACGGAACACAACAACCTCTGGGTCACATTGAACAATGAGAATATCTATGAAACATACTGTTATAAAACCACTACCTGAAGTGAAATAAGTGTGCATATTAATACAATGTGAATACAATATGCATTATCAGTTCATGCCTGTCTGAGAAATTACCACTTGTAAAGGTCATTGTAACCTAATAAACACTACTGGTGATGCAGTGTTTGGCTGGCCTTAGCTGTCTGTAGCTTATACAACTTAGTCTAGCCATCTCTCTACATCATTCTATTATAGAATATACTAACTGCTATGGTAAGTGACTGTGGTGCCTGTGCAGCATCCTACAGACATAGCTCTCTCCAGCCCAATTGCTTCTGTTCAAAGTAATCTCCATCTCATCAAAGAGTATAAAGAAGTGAGTGTGATGAGTATTTTCTAATGTAATGGGCATGCTCTTTCATCACACACTCTCCTGGCAGAGTTTATTATCATGTCCTATCTGGCCCAGCCTGCAGAGTTATAAGGCCTTTTACTTAGATCTTAGAAATTGCCCTTTTGTTTTTAATAAAGTTTTTATTCTATCCAATGAATTGTATGACTTCAAACTATAACTGACCACAATACTGGTGACTACAGCAATTGACTAAAAACTACAAACATGGCCAACTGACATTTACCTTCTTGTTTCAATGTCGGTTGTTCAGGGCCAGGAGGGTTGGCAGGCATTTTAATCTTTGTGGTCTATCTTTACAATATTTACACTGTAAACTGTAACTGAGGGATTTTATACTGCATTGTTGGAACGTCAGACATTTTTATCTCTATCCTAAGGTGTCATATGGGTCTAAGAGGTCATACTTTCTCTGATGTACAAGGCCTGCTGCAATGTCTAATATTTGCCAAGACCTGTACAAGACTGTGGATGATCATTGGACCATGCCATTTTCCATCCACTTCCATCGAAAACACACCCGGGGATCGTTTGATCCGCTGGTGTAATCTAAGTTGATAGCAGCATGGAATACCCTGCTCCCCAGTTGATAGCAGCATGGGGAGCAGGGTATTCCACTCAACCCAGGAGACTATGAGAAGTGCAGTGTCCGAGAGAAGAAAACAAGTGGCCGGCTTTTGACCTACACTTACTGCAGAGTATGTCATTCAAAGTCAACTTTGAACTCTGCATTTTGTTGTTGTTATGATCATCCCAAACTGTAGGTTATTTTCCTTGTAATAAAAGAACAATGTATTGCTTTTAAACAAAGCAATAGGGTAGTAATGAATTCCTCAAATAGTTGTAGACATTTTGTATGGAGAAATAAAGCACACAGACAACCCCTTATGTCCCATGATGGGATTTTCCCCATTCACTGCAGAATCTAAATGTCCTGAGGTGCAGGTGTTCGCATATTATTTGCTCCGAAGAGTACAATTGCAATCCAAGTAGGCTATGCCTGTGGCTATAAACTGAATGAACCCAACTGTTCTTGCGAAGATCTTTTCGCTCCTGTTGCAGCCTGGCGACTGGTGAGATGTTCTGGCAGCATAGACATGCGTGTGAGTCGCACACAGCCACCCTCAGGACCAGCCACTGTTTAATGGCAGCTCTCTCTGTCGCTCAGAACGGAAATCAATAAGTGTGTTCAGCCTGCCTGCCTCAGGGTAGCTGGAGCTGTTTAGATGCATTCACAACTCCTAGTGGACTCCTGAGACTGAAAGAGCGTCTGGGCTAATAAAGTTAGTAAAGGGAAATCCAATTATCAAAAAAAAGAGTCTGTGAATACATACAATTAGAATCCATTAAAACAAAAGCAAAAATAAATGAAAAAACATTATTTTCAGAACGTCATGAGAATTGGAGAAAGAACATAATTGTATAGAACATGTTTATACCAGTAGGCTAACCATCATGTGGTAGCTCATTTGTAGCTGAGTAGCACAAGACAGTGAATCTGTCCCATTAAAAAAAAACTGAGCACACTGCTCATAAACATCCATATCAGTCAAAATGTTTACTAAAAACACTTAAAATTAAGCTTTTTTTTACATCAAGGTAATCTATTTGCAATGAGTGTATTTACTTTTTTTGTGAACATAATTTCCCCTTCCCTGCACAGGAAACTTCAGAGTGCATCCTTTACATTTGCATGAAGTGTTAATATATTGGGGGAAAAGACTACTGGTGGTTTCACCATCAAAGATGAACTCGTTTCTGAACTGAATAAGCTACCAGTAAATATCTGTAGACATATATTTTAGCTATAAATAATGTTTGCATGCCTCTTGCAATGTTATGCCCTGCAAGTACCAATGACATGTTGCATAGCACTTTTTGTATAGCACGTTTTGCATAGCACATTGCATTGCACTAAGCAAAACCAAAGAATAGGTGTAGTCCTGGATGTACTTACCCAGCCCCCCTGCACCCATGAAGATTCCTCCTACGGCATCTTCATCACACTCCCTTGACCCCCCGATGATGATGCACCCTGCCACGATGCTGAGCAGGGCCAAGCCCACCCGCAGACCATGGTTCTCCCCAATGCTGACCCTGTTCATCCGGCAGGTGGAGAGGAGACCCCCCACCTGGTCACCACCCGCCTAAGGCCCTAGGCACACAGAGGGACTAGGACTGTCAGAGACTGGACCTAACCTAGCCTTCAGATTCTGACCCAGCTGTAGCACCTGTGTCAGCAGCAACACTGGATGCAAGTACTCACTGCCACTTTTACTCTCACTGACACAGGAGCACTTTCTCTGGCAGCCAGTCTCTGCTCTGGCCTGCTTCAATACTCCTCATGCATCATTAAAGACAGGGCTCTGGTTTCCCTTTGCCACCGAAAATTTTAAAAAGCCTGTTTCATTCATTCATTCACCCTCAAGGCAGGGGTATGCAAACTACTCTACAAATCTGGTCACAGGTGTCCCTACCTCCCCCTCCCCCACAGGAATACTTAGACAACTGATGGCTCAGTCAGGGATGGTAATTAGGACTAAACTGTGAGTGGTCACTCTGTAGTTCCCCTCCCTGTGGTACAATGGGAGGCTTCTGTAGTAAATGCTGGGTGTCATGAAGCATAAATGCACAGTCACATTGCCTACAGCTCTCAAGACCCTGGCTGACGTGGAATGTGCACTGAGATTAAGGTAACATAATGCTTGTGATTACGCAAAAGACAAGCAGGAGAGAGAAAGAGAGAGAGAGAGAGAGAGAGAGAGAGAGAGAGAGAGAGAGAGAGAGAGAGAGAGAGAGAGAGAGAGAGAGAGAGAGAGAGAGAGAGAGAGAGAGAGAGAGAGAGAGAGAGAGAGAGAGAGAGAGAGAGAGAGAGAGAGAGAGAGAGAGAGAGTGTGAGAGAGAGAGAGAGAGAGAGAGAGAGAGAGAGAGAGAGAGAGAGAGAGAGAGAGAGAGAGAGAGAGAGATGGAAAGGGAGGAGAGAGAGAAAGAAATAAAGAAAGAGATAGAGGATAAGAGAACACTGCCACTGTAGAGAGAGAGAGAGAGAGAGAGGAGAGAGAGGGAAAGGGAGGAGAGAGAGAGAGAGAGAGAGAGAGAGAGAAAGAGAGGAGAGAGAGAGAGAGAGAGAGAGAGAGAGAGAGAGAGAGAGAGAGAGAGAGAGAGAGAGAGAGAGAGAGAGAGAGAGAGAGAGAGAGAGAGAGAGAGAGAGAGAGAGAGAGGAGAGAGAGGGAAAGGGAGGAGAGAGAGAAAGAAATAAAGAAAGAGATAGAGGATAAGAGAACACTGCCACTGTTAGTGTCTGTGAGCTAGAAGGGAATGTAGTGAAAGGTTCTGAGAGTCCTCTGTGGTCGAGGCCCGAGGCCATCCACAAAGACCCGTAGTTGCCATAGGAATAGCATATCCATGGCAACAGAGGGAGCTGAGGGTGAACGGAATTAACACCGGCGAGTTGGGTAACAAATTAAGTTATCGGGAGGGAAATAACAGTGACACATTTCCTGTTCAAGCTGCATAATTTTCCCCTTTAATCGTAACATCTAATATTAATGCCTTGTGGTAATATCCTGGTGCTTGAAAGACATGTTTGCTTCCCAGACAGTATACTTTGTAACAATGTGACAGGGTCATTAAACATTTTAAAAAACAACTGTGTGCGTGTGTGAGTGAGTGAGTGAGTGAGTGAGTGAGTGAGTGAGTGAGTGAGTGAGAGAGAGAGAGAGAGAGAGAGAGAGAGAGAGAGAGAGAGAGAGAGAGAGGGAGAAAAAAAGAGTTTCACACTATTGAAGAAAAATGTGTGTTCCCTTGTATAATACAAAGGCATTAGGATTGTGTGAAATAAATGAAGGAACACGTGAAACATACATGAATATATATATATATATATATATATAGGGTGGGGAATAAAATACATCAACATGGTCAGAGCAACAATTTAGAGGTTCATTAGAGCTGTGCAGTGGGAGGATAAGGAGCTACATCAAATTAACGTTGTGGAAATGTTGTCTCAGTGAATGGTCATCTAGGCCTGTCTCTGCAGCAGGGGATGGACAACAGAGATGACTGGCGTGGGTTTAAAATTATTCGGCCAAGTCACTGTAAATAATCAGTTCCCTCAACCTGAAAGCAGATCAACCCAAGACTGATGACATGCAAAACCTTGGACATTTTCCTCTGTTCTCCCTGGTGATTGGCTATAAATTGGCTGAGGAGATTCTGGGAAATTTGTACAAGCATCATTAACCAAACGTATAGTATTTAACACCTATATCAAACATTAAATCTTGATCATTTAAATGTTACTTCTATTACAATTCTATGATAACCTTATATAATCCTCTAATCTGGCACACTTTTGCTAAAAATGGAAGGCATATGAAGGGAGCAACACATGGTAAACAGCATAACCTTCTGGTCAGAGGAGGGATTGTGCTGTGTAGGCTACACACTCTTTGGTTTGACCTAAGCGCGCTGTGACAGCTCGAGTGTTTCAGTGGCGAAAAAAAGTTATACAATTACCAAGAAATAATTGGAAAAGTTCACTGTGGGCCAATTAATGGGGCTTGTCCAGGGCTTCTGCACCGCAACCCTGGAGCGAGTTCACATACACAGCCTACAAAACCTCAGGTGAGTGAGTGCATGCATGCGGGGGAAAAGCTGTGATAAACCTTGAACACACATGTATCATTTGAAACGACCTTTAACTACTTCAAGGTATTTGGTCTAAGGTGTTTATCTTTATAAAGAAGGTTAATATTAAGGTTGGATGTGCTGACGCTAAAGCTACGCTTTCACCAGTAACGTTAGCAATTGTAATGGTTTTGTAATGCAAACGTCATTAGCTTATGTGCATCATTAGAATTGCAATATCGCCCAGGCTGTGAAATGCAGAAAGTGGTTTTGCCCTATCACAAAAGATAAGTGTGTGACTTAGTAAAGTCAAATCCCAATGTGGAAAAACTACAATGAGGTTTAATTAAATCTAGGCCTATCGCAAGTTCAGTCCTCAGTCATGTAGGCTAGAATCTTCCTAGTCCCTCAATATATTTTTCTTCTTCCATTGCATGACTATCAGCAAAGAGAATGAAATGCCTATGCCATTTGTCTAAAATAATATCAAGTTTATCAAAGCAGATTTGTCAAACAAAAATGCTATTCTATTGACTTGTATCGTAGAGAGACCTACATTTTTAGTCTTAAATCTTGTATTTTCCTTTTAGGTCCCTGAATATGTTGTGGCGCTGGTACACGATACAGAGCAGTAGCCTATGGACAACTTCATGGTAACGGAATTACGCCGAGATTCAGATGTTTCACATTAAACTGTATGGCAAACAAAATCCATTGATTTCAAAGTTTTAACAAACCATACAACTATATTCACAATAACTACTTCTAACAATTTCCACAGAAAATGTTACCCCCAAAATAAAGTACAGTGCAGATACAAAGTACCGACTTTGCATCTGCACCGTTCTTCAATGAAATATTTTTGTAAGATGTTCTGTGTAAATTGTTAAAAGTAGTCCTTGTGCATAGAGTTGTATGGTTTGTTAAATTTAGAAATCAATGGGTTTTGTTTAGCATAGAGTTCAATGTGAAAAATCTTGAGTCTCATAGTAATTCTATCATCATGGAATTCCCCCTATAGAATAAAGGAAATTCTGCACATGCATGACATGAACACATTACCAAGTAGAAATGTCACAGTAATCTAGGCCTAAATTCAATGTTATATTGACTCTCGTAGAAATGAAACTACAACCAACAGAAACTCTGAGATAGTGTAGCAGTTTTACCAAGACTAACTATGTTCTATCCCTCATAAATCAAATCCAACCTGACATGTAGGCAACAAGACATGAAACACAATCCAAGGATTCCAACTATGTCACTAGCTAGATTTCCATTCAATTGCCGATAGATTATCATGCAAATATTCTAAAATCGGCATAAAGCAAATATGCAGATTTTCCCACCAGTGGTGTTTTATGTTTTTGTTTGTCAAATGGCAGTCAAGCTTTGATCGTCATGTCACTAGAATAAGACCCTCAATATTTACTGGAAAGGAGTGTCAAGCTCACCATACACCACCTTGTGAAGTTCATCATAATTGATTTAATCTGTAACCTAATAAACTGTGTGGTTTTCCACCATGTCGAATTAACAAATTCTGTCTGCATTTTTAAATTTGTACCGACACTACCTTTTTCCATCAAAGCTGTCGTGATTAGTTTAAACATTTTTTTACGACTTTACTTGCATAAACTGTGGTTGGAAATGTGGTTAGTGTCAGTAGAAAGGGAAGTTTGGGAATGAGGACACATGAGTTGTTGCGTAACTTCTGCTCTCTCCGTTAGTGTCCAGTGACAATCTCACTTTTTAAAAGTTCATATTCTGTTATTAACTCATACCCAAATAATGTTGTTGACTCATCCTATACTTGTATTTGTGGCCAAAACATGAATTGGAGAAAAAAACTATTCAAAAACTCCACCTCAGACTTGTATCTCAAACAGAACGTTTAAAAAAATGCTTGCTATTTCAGAATGTCATGTTGGCTCATTGGCTGAGCTGGCCAAACTGCAGTCTACTTGCATGATTATGCGTAATGACCAGTATATGCCCACAGTATTCTGTTGTTGGTACTCCCACACCATACCAACACATCAGTCGTTTTTTTAATATACTTTTCCTTCCAAATGTAAGTATTTCACTCTTATTGTAATGAATAATAGTTCATATTTCATAGAAAGCTGGAAACACTGGACAGTTACTTTAACCCGCTCCTAAATATGTAACCTTTACCCCAGAAGCCCAGAGTATTCAGATGGTCTGTCCTGTCAGCATGATCATTTAGCAGACGCTTACATCTAAATCAACTTACAGAACTGTCTACATTAACAGTGAGTGACATTCAGAATGTGGCCCATGGAGGAATCAAAACCACAGCTCCTGTTGTAGCCAGTACCCTGCTCTAACCACTGAGATATTGGAATACGTTTTCTAACAGACATGATTGAGAGCATATGGCTAGTCGGGTGGACATTGTCCATTCTTTAGCAATGAAGCTGGACAATAACCCGTAGATGCCAACAAAAAAACCTTACCCATGGGGAATAACATTTATATGGCTCTATACGTCTGTCTGCCTCACACACTTCTGTTGTGCGGGTATAAACTAGTGTCATTTTTGACTGATATCTGATATTTTCCTGCCTTACAACAGACCTTCCTTACAACAGGCCTACAAGCCTTCAGTCCAGCCTCTCTCAGCCTATTGCGGACAGTCTGAGCACTGATAGAGGGATTGTGCGTTCCTGGTGTAACTCAAGCATTTGTTGCCATCCTGTACCTGTGTGATGTTCGGCTGTACTGATCCTGTGCAGGTGTTGTTACACATGGTCTGCCGCTACAAGGACGATCAGCTGTCCATCCTGTCTCCCTATAGCATCTTTGGCATCTCACAATATGGACATTGCAATTTATTGCCCTGGCCACATCTGCGGTCTTCATGCCTCCTTGCAGCTTGCCTAAGGCACGTTCGCGCAGATGAGCAGTGACCCTGGGCATCTTTTGGTGTTTTTCAGAGTCAGTAGAAAGGCCTCTTTAGTGTCCTACGTGTTCATAACTGTGACCTTAATTGGCTGTTAGTGTCTTGAAATGGGGAACAGTGTTTAAACCCTTAACAATGAAGATCTGTGAAGTCATTTGGATTTTTACTAATTATCTTTGAAAGACAGGGTCCTGAAAAAGAGACGTTTCTTTTTTTGCTGAGTTTATAATACAGTGGCTTGCGGTATGTCTCCGAGGTTTGCACATCTATCCACTGGGAGTTTTGCCTATTCAAGGAAAAACTGCTCCAGCTCCTTCAAGTTAGATGGGTTCCGCTTGTGTCCAGCAATCTTTAAGTCATACTACACATTCCCTAATGGATTGATGTCTGGGCTTTGACTAGGCCATTCTAAGACATTTGAATGTTTCTCCTTAAACCACTCTTGTATTGCTTTAGCAGTATGCTTAGGGTCTGCTGGAAGGAGGTTTGGAGGTTCACCTTCCTGCTGGAAGGTCCCAGTCTTAAATCTCTGGAAGACATGTTTCCCTCAAGAATTTACCTGTATTTAGAGCCATCCATCATTCCTTCAATTCTGACCAGTTTCCCGGTCCCTGCCGATGGAAAAACATACCCACAGCATGATGCTTCACTGTGGGGATGTGGTTCTCAGACAGTGTTTTATCTTGTCTCATGTGACCAGAATACCTTCTTCCATATGTTTGGGGAGTCTCCCACATACCCTTTGGTGAACACCAAATGTGTTTGCTTATTTTTATCTTTAAGCAATGTCTTTTTTTGTCCACTCTTCCGTAAAGCCCAGCTCTGTGGAGTGTACAGCTTAGTGGTCTCATGGACAGGTACTCCAATCTCCGGTGTGGAGCTTTGCAGCTCCTTCGGGGTTATCTTTGGTCTCTTTGTTGCCTCTCTGATTAATTCCCTCCTTGCCTGGTCTGGGAGTTTTGGTTGGCGGCCCTCTCTTGGCAGGTTTATTGTGGTGCCATATTCTTTCAATTTTTTTAAATAATGTATTTAATCGTGCTCTGTGGGATGTTCAAAGTTTTGGATATTTTTTTTTATAACTCAACCTTGATCTGTACTTCTCCACAACTTTGTCCCCGACCTGTTTGGAGAGCTCCTTGGTCTACATGGTGCCACTTGCTTGGTGGTGTTGCAGACTCTGGGACCTTTCAGAACAGGTGTGTATATATACTGAGATCATGTGACAGATCATGTGACACTTAGATTGCAAACAGGTGGACTTTATTTAACTAATTATGTGACTTCTGAAGGTAATCCCCATTTTTGTGGTCCTTCTGTAGCTCAGTTGGTAGAGCATGGCGCTTGTAACGCCAGGGTAGTGGGTTCGATTCCCGGGACCACCCATACGTAGAATGTATGCACACATGACTGTAAGTCGCTTTGGATAAAAGCGTCTGCTAAATGGCATATATATATATTATATTAAATGGCATATATATATAATTGGTTGCACCAGATGTTATTTAGGGGCTTCATAGCAAAGGGGGTGAATACATATGCACGCACCACTTTTCCGTACAATGTAAAAAATATAAAAAAATTCACTTCACCAATTTGGACTATTTTGTGTATGTCCATTACATGAAATCCAAATGCAAATCTATTTAAATTACAGGTTGTAATGCAACAAAATAGGAAAAACGCCAAGGGGGATGAATACTTTTGCAAGGCACTGTATGCCAATTATGTGATGGTCCGACCGTATTCTGTCCCCATCGACACTTACATAAAAACATTTTAAAAACTTGTTGCCAGAGAGAATGATTACTTTGTCAAGATGACTAGAGACGACTAGCTTGATTTAGCCTCCACGGTGTATATCTCACTTGGTCAGGGTATTTTAAGCCTCCATATATCCACTAAATCCAATATGTCCATGACATTCATGATTTCCTTAACTGCATGAGGGTGATTTTCCTTTACGGTCCGTAGACGTCTTTAAAACCATATTATAATCTCCCACCGTAATTCCCCCCGGATCCCATGGCCACTGAGAGAACGTTGTGTATTTATATACAGCTATTTAAAAAGAATTATACATTAAAAAATCCTGCTTTTTAATTAACATTTGTAATGTAGGTACAAATATAGGTAGGATTGTTACCTCTTACCAGTATTGCCATTACAAAAATGACTTTCACCAAACAATTGATTCATCCAATATTGTCCCTAACATCTTTACTCCCAAGCAAAAGTTGTGGGATGCATACACACTCAACCCCTTTCCTCAACAAACAACCATACACTCAGATGCTCAAAAGTTGTTCCATCTCAGAGCCCAACTCAAGAAAGACCTTGATTTACAAATGCATATAGAGTTGCAGCTGTATGAGAAGGCATGCAAAAAATTGACAAAAATGGGGAGATTTGACAATGGTTAATCAAATCTCCCCATTTTTGCCTAGGTGATGGATATCAGATATACCCCTTTCCCCTGAAACACCCACACGCTGTCCCCCAATTTGACCATATATCCCAAGCATCTCTGTGCAGTCAGACATTTGTTGATTTTGTGCCACCAGGGCCACAATAATATGCCCCCTCTGAATGGCCGAGTGAGACCCCCTCCACATGGGTTACTGCAGCTAGTGTTGCCAGCAATGCCTGGGTGGGCGCACCCAACTGGAATCCCCACCGGCTAGGTACAAGATGGTGAAGGTTCACATTAGCAGCTTTGAGAATTTCCTTGTATATTATGCTCTCCCATCGGGGGACTTTGGTTTTGTAAGACCAAACCAGCCAGTGGACATTGTCCATTCGTTAGCAATGAAGCTGGACAATAACCCGTAGATACAAAAAACATACTCATGTGAGTAACATTTAATATTGCTCTATACGTCTTTGTCTCCATCACACACTTCTTCTGTGTGGGTTTAAACCAGTGACTGAGGAGCTAACAATTTTTCTGCCTAGTCACAAGGTCCAGACGGTCAGTCTTGTTGCCTAATTTCACAACAATGAGAAATGGGTGACTTAATGGCCAATCTGATGGGAGAGCTTTTGTATTTGCTTTTGTTACACTGACAATCATTTTACAATTTGTCATTCCCCTCGTGGAATGTTCAGACTTGAATAATGGGATTTACTTCTCAAAAGTAATTACTCAAACTATTTTGTAGGCTAAGGCAGGGCAGAGGTTGGAGAGTTCAGCTCTTACAAGACTCAAGCTTTTCACCCAGCAAACCACTCATTTTCATTTAGGTGATCTAATTTGCTGTTCTGTTAGTTAGATTATTTGTAGTGTCAGTGTATAAACAGTACATTCAAAGTATTGTTACTTTACATCCTTATTCTAAAATGAATTATAGTTCACCCCCTCAATCTACATACAATTCCCCATAAAGGAAACAGGTTTTTAGAAATGTTAACACACTTATAAATTAAACTGATATCACATTTACATAAGTATTCAGACCCTTTACTCAGTACTTTGTCTTGCGTATGACGCTACAAGCTTGGCACACCTGTATTTCGGGAGTTTCTTCCATTCTTCTCTGCAGATCCTCAAGCTCTGTCAGGTTGGATGGGGAGCAGCACAGCAATTTTCAGGTCTCTCCAGTGATGTTCGATTGGGTTCAAGTCTGGGCTCTGGCTGGGCCACTTAAGGACATTCAGAGACTTGTCCCAAAGCCAAGCCACTCCTGCATTGTCTTGACTGTGTGCTTAGGGTTGCTGTCATGTTGGAAGGTGAACCTTCTCCCCAGTCTGAAGTCCTGAGTGCTCTGGAGCAGGTTTTCATCAAGGACCTCACTGTACTTTCATCTTTCCCTCGATCCTGACTAGTCTCTGCCGCTGAAAAACATTCCCACAGCATGATGCTGCCACCATGCTTCATCGTAGGGACGGTGCCAGGTCTCCTCCAGACGTGACGCTTGGCATTTAGGCCAAAGAGGTCAATCTTGGTTTCATCAGACCAGAGTCTCGTTTTCTGTGGTCTGAGTCCTTTAGGTGCCTTTTGGCAAACTCCAAGTGGGCTGTCATGTGCTTTTTACTGAGGAGTGGCTTCCGTCTAGCTACTCTACCATAAAGGCCTGATTGGTGGAGTGCTGCAGAGATGGTTGTCCTTCTGGAAGATTCTCCCCTCTCCACAGAGGAGCTCTGTTAGTGACCATTGGGTTCTTGGTCACCTCCCTGACCAAGGCCTTTCTCCCCGATTGCTCAGTTTGGCCAGTTGTAGGAAGAGTCTTGGTGGTTCAAAACCTCTTCCATTTAAGAATGATGGAGGCCACTGTGTTCTTGGTGACCTTCAATGCTGCAGAGATATTGTGGTACCTTTCCCCAGATCTGTGCCTTGACACAATCCTGTCTCGGGGCTCTACAGCAATTCCTTCGATCTCATGGCTTGGTTTTTGCTCTGACATGCACTGTCAACTGTGGGACCTTTTTTATAGACAGGTGTGCCTTTCCAAATCATGTCCAATCAATTGAATTTACCACAGGTGGAGTCTAAGGATACTCAATGGAAACAGGATGCACCTGAGCTCAATTTCAAGTCTCATAGCAATTGATTTATATAAATCTATTTCAGTTTTTTTTATTTGTAATAAATTAGCAAACATTTTTAAACCTGTTTTTGCTTTGTCATTATAGGGTGTTATGTGTAGATTGATGGAGAAAATAACAATTTAATCAATTTTAGAATAAGGCTTTAAATAAAGACAAACCCTTGAATGAGTAGGTGTGTCAACTTTTGTGTGTGTTATATAAATATATCACACACACTAAGCAAAAATATTAACGCAACATACAACAATTTCATTGATTTTACTGAGTTACAGTTAATTTGAGGAAATCAGTCAATTTTAAATTCATTAGGCCCTAATCTATGGATTTCACATGACTGGGCATACATATTTTTAATTGAATTAACCTTTATTTAACTAGGCAAGTCAGTTAACACGTTCTTATTTACAATGACGGCCAAACCCTAACCCGGACGATACTGGGCCAATTGTGCGTCGCCCTATGGGACTCCCAATCACGGCTGGTTGTGATACAGCCTGGAATCGAACGAGGGTCTGTAGTGACGCCTCTAGCACTGAGATGCAATGCATTCGACCGCTGCGCCAGATATGCATCTGTTGGTTACAGGTACCTTAAAAAAAAATTGGCCTCAAAATGGGCTTTGGGATCTCAAGGTATTTCTGTGCATTCAAATTGCCATATATAAAATGCAATTGTGTTTGTTGTCTGTAGCTTATGCCTGCCCATAACATAACCCCATTGCAACCATGGGGCACTCTGTTCACAACGTTGACATCCGCAAACCGCTCGCCCACGTGATTCCATACAGTGAGCTCTGCGGTTGTAACGCTGGTTGGACATACCGCCATATTCTCAAAATCAACTTTGTAGGTGGCTTATGGTAGAGAAAGGAACATTAAATGATCTGGCAACAGCTCTGGTGTACGTTCCTGCAGTCAGCATGCCAATTGCACACCCCCTCAAATTGAGACATCTGTGGCATTGTGTTGTGTGACACAACTGCAGATTTTAGTCGCCTTTTATTGTCCCCAGCACAAGGTGCACCTGCATAATGATCATGCTGTTTAATCAGCTTCCTGATATGCCACACCCTGTCAGGTGGATGGATTATCTTGGTAAAGGAAAAATGCTCACTAAACAGGGATTGTTAGAGGCGATTTTTAAACATTGTATAAAAGACTGAAAGTACAGAGCCTCATGTACAGTGGGGCAAAAAAGTATTTAGTCAGCCACCAATTGTACAAGTTCTCCCACATTAAAAAGATGAGAGGCCTGTAATTTTCATCATAGGTACACTTCAACAATGACAGACAAAATGAGGGAAAAAGTAGAGAATCACATTGTAGGATTTTTTAAAATGAGTTTATTTGCAAATTATAGTGGAAAATAAGTATTTGGTCAATAACAAAAGTGTATCTCAATACTTTGTTATATACCCTTTGTTGGCAATGACAGAAAACATTTGACCTCTGTAAGTCTATACAAGGTTTTCACACACTGTTGCTGGTATTTTGGCCCATTCCGCCATGCAGATCTCCTCTAGAGCAGTGGTGTTTTGGGGCTGTTGATGGGCAACATGGACTTTCAACTCCCTCCAAAGATTTTCTATGGGGTTGAGATCTGGAGACTGGCTAGGCCACTCCAGGACCTTGAAATGCTTCTTACGAAGCCACTCCTTCGTTGCCCGGGCGGTGTGTTTGGGATCATTGTCATGCTGAAAGACCCAGCCACGTTTAATCTTCAATGACCTTGCTGATGGAAGGAGGTTTTCACTCAAAATCTCACAATACATGGCCCCATTCATTCTTTCCTTTACACGGATCAGTCGTCCTGGTCCCTTTGCAGAAAAACAACCCCAAAGCATGATGTTTCCACCCCCATGCTTCACAGTAGGTATGGTGTTCTTTGGATGCAACTCAGCATTCTTTGTCCTCCAAACATGACGAGTTGAGTTTTTACCAAAAAGTTCTATTTTGGTTTCATCTGACCATATGACATTCTCCCAACATTCTTCTGGATCATCCAAATGCTCTCTAGCAAACTTCAGGCGGGCCTGGACATGTACTTGCTTAAGCAGGGGGACACGTCTGGCACTGCAGGATTTGAGTCCCTGGCGGTGTAGTGTGTTACTGATGGTAGGCTTTGTTACTTTGGTCCCAGCTCTCTGCAGGTCATTCACTAGGTCCCCCCGTGTTGCTCACCGTTCTTGTGATAATTTTGACCCCACAGGGTGAGATCTTGCGTGGAGCCCCAGATTGAGGGAGATTATCAGTGGTCTTCTATCTCTTCCATTTCCTAATAATTGCTCCCACAGTTGATTTCTTCAAACCAAGCTGCTTACCTATTGCAGATTCAGTCTTCCCAGCCTGGTGCAGGTCTACAATTTTGTTTCTGGTGTCCTTTGACAGCTCTTTGGTCTTGGCCATAGTAGAGTTTGGAGTGTGACTGTTTGAGGTTGTGGACTGGTGTCTTTTATACTGATAACAGGCTCAAACCGGTGCCATTAATACAGGTAACGAGTGGACAGAGGAGCCTCTTAAAGAAGTTGTTACAGGTCTGTGAGAGCCAGAAATCTTGCTTGTTTGTAGGTGACCAAATACTTATTTTCCACCATAATTGGCAAATAAATTCATACAAAAATCCTACAATGTTTTTTTTCTCTCCTAATTTTGTCTGTCATAGTTGAAGTGTACCTGTGATGAAAATTACATGCCTCATCTTTTTAAGTGGGAGAACTTGCACAATTGGTGGCTGACTAAATACTTTTTTGCCCCACTGTATCCTACCAACCGGACATTTAAAAACTGAGTCGTGGCTGACTCAATAGGCTAAGGACCCTGGCACTAAACATTTCCCTGTGCAACTGGATCCTGGACTTCCTGACGGGCCGCCCCCAGGTGGTTATGGTAGGTAACAACACATTCACCACACTGATCCTCAACACAGGGGCCCCTCAGGGGTGCGTCAGGCACGACTCCAACACCACTATTTAAATTTGCAGTTGACACAACAATGGTAGGCCTGATCACCGACAGCGAGACAGTCTATAGGGAGGAGTTTAGATACCTGGCCATGTGGTGCCAGGACCACAACCTCTCCCTCAATGTGATCAAGACAAAGGAGATCTTTGTGGACTACTGAAAAAAGTGGACCAAGCACACCCCTATTCTCATCGACAGGGCTGCACATCACCAACAAACTAACATGGTCCAAGCATACCAAGACTGTCGTGAAGCGGGTACTACAACAACCTATTCCCCTTCAGGAGACTGAAAAGATTTGGCATGGGTCCTCAGATCCTCAAAACATTCTACAGCTGCAGCATTGAGAACATCCTGACTGGTTGAATGGCAACTGCTCAGCCTGGAAAATGCTCAGCCTCCGACCGCAAGGCACTACAGAGGGCGGTGCAAACGGCCCAGTACATCACTGGGGCCAAGCTTCCTGCCATACAGGACCTCTATACCAGGCGGTGTCAGAGGAAGGCCCTAAAAATAGTCAGACTCCAGCCACTCTATTCATATACTGTTCTCTCTGCTACCGTACAGCAAGCGGTACCAAAGCACCAAGCTTAGGTCCAAGAAGCTTCTACCCCAAGCCATAAGACTTCTGAACATCTAGTCAAATGGCTACCCAGACTATTTGCAGTGCCCCCCTACCAACTATTTACACCACTGCTACTCTCTATTGTCATCTATTCATAGTCACTTTAACTCTACCTACATGTACATACTACCTCGCCTATCCGGTGCCCCCGCACATTGACTCTGTATATAGTCTCGCTATTCTTATTTTACTGCTTATCTTTTTATTTTTTTTATTTTACCTTTATTTAACCAGGCAAGTCCGTTAAGAACACATTCTTATTTTCAATGACGGCCTGGGAACAGTGGGTTAACTGCCTGTTCAGGGGCAGAACGACATCTTTAATTACTTATCTTTTTTCTTATCTGTATTTTTTTTTAAAACTGCATTGTTGGTAAGGGGCCCGTAAGTAAGCATTTCACTGTTGTATTCGGTGCATGTGACTAATTTGATTTCAAGGCCCTGACCTGGCAAACACGTTTATCGGAGTCTTGCTAAGATTTTGGCAAGAGCACATTTGACATGATGGCAGACCTCGTACCTTTTCGGTGCTATATCCTCTCCGAGTTGCGCAAATTTAGCCCTGCGAAAGACAATTGTGAGAATTACGATGAAGAGGTGATAAAGTTGGACTTGACTGTTTCAGTGTTGATGACGACAAATCAGTGGCCACAGAAGAACAAGCCATAGCTCTCACAAAAAAATTCAGATGTGTGCTCTCAGGGTGGGTTCAAGTTGTCTTAACAGTATTCACATTTAATGACTAATTTGATCAATTCAATTATGTGTAATTATTATTACATGATTAAACTAATTAAACTAATTATGTAAACTTAATTAACTAGGAAGTTGGGGAACCACGGAAAATGTTGATTTACAGAGCTATAATTTTCAGAATATAAGTTATTTTAATATCTGATCGATTAGTCAGTCTCATTAATGTATTATTATTACCTTCTATCAGTCTCATCTGAACGTCATAAAATTCTTGGTTATCTGAACAAACCCTAGCATAAATGATGAATCTGCGATCTACAAATTGGCTTAATTATTTACTAACTAATCAAATCACATAAATACATAAACAGCAGATATTATACATTGGGTTGCTACATGATACAAAGGAAAGTCCCTAGCAGACAAAACCGATATGACTGCTTGGTAGACAAAAGAAAGGGGTGTGACTGAGAAAGCGGCAAACTCGGAAGATTACTACACTCATAGAAATTGCTAATACTTTACATGAATGACCGCTCATTCAAAAAGAAATTGCAATTTATAATTACGCCCATATGTCGTTGTCTTCTATGTTAGAATCCTGTCTGTCTGCTGGAGCGTTAATCAGTCTCTCTGGTTGCGTTTCCCTGAAGATCAAAGTATTTTGTAGTTGTTAGAATGGATACTTCAGAGTACCATTCAGAAATGTTCTCATAGAACAAATGTTTTGGCTGTTGTCTGTATTCTCGTCCTAGGTTTACAGAATTACTAGTCTGCTGCTAGAAATGATGTCTAAGATTTGCTCTTATTCTGTAGAGATCGATAGCCTTAGTTTAACCATTTCCAGCCGTGTAGCCCATGCTCCATGTGGTATAGTCTTGTCCTTTGATAGAGTTGTAGTTTAAACCACTTCACACACCAGCGTCACCTGGCATGTTATGGTCTCAGAAATTCAACCATTTGCAACCTACGCTTACACCGGGGTTTGCGTGCTCTGGTGTGAATTTCATCAGGAGTGGGTTTTATACATTTCGGTAGAAAAGGGCGGTCCATGACGCTTATAATGCGATGTCTGGGCTCACGGGGGCGTGGCCACTGACCAGTTGATCTTTATATGAAAATCCATACTCATTTAGAAGGTTATCACATCTTTTCACAAATAGTTTCATGTTTAATCACATTATTTTCCCAATATTTAGATGTAAACCTGCCAGTTGGGAAATGTATACTTTAAGACATACCGTTATGTGTGTTTCCTGTCCTTCATGAGATCACCAAATGAAATACACTCGTCATAACTGTCCCTTAAGTGTCCACGGACCATTCTCAAATGTAGAATTCGTTTAATTCTCCCATTTTGGGGATTTAGGAGTTAGTCCTTTGTTCTCTCTCTGTGCTCTTTCCCTCTTTTTTGATGAAGTCATCCCTGACAAACACTCTATTTCATGGCAGAGATGGCTCTGAGCTTGAACAAATTTCCAGATTGACAGGTGCATGATGCCTGTGAACTTTGGTCAAGACCGCAGAGCTGCATCACTTCAGTGACTCAAGTGAACAAAATTATTGCACGGCAAGTTCACAAACTGTATGCAAAAGGTCCACATCGCATTCATGCTGGAGAAATCAAGGGTGACTCCACTCAAGCAGATGACGATCCCCAGACTAGAACTTGCTGCAGCAACATTGGTGGTGCGAGTGGACAGGATGTTATGGTTGGAGCTCAAGATTGAACTCGAGGACTCAACTTTCTGGAAAGACTGCCAGTCTGTGCTAAAATACATCTGCAATGATACCACATACCAGCAGTACAAGTGTGGAAGAAAGGAGTCCAACCAGCAAACGGAGTACTATTCAACATGGAACAGCTTGAAGAAAACAGTTGCCTGGCTGCTTAAACTGAAGATACTACTTCTACAGTTAAGCCAGAAAAGTACAATTCTAACACAAACGGATCCAGGATCAGATCAGTTTAACAAACTCACTGAAGGAACTCACTGAAGGAACAAATTGACAAGTTCAAACTGACATTTGGAAAAGAAAGTCTGTCTGTAGATGACTTAGATGAAGCAGAAAATATCATAATTCAATTTGAGCAAAGACAGCATTTTAAACAAGAAATTGCAGTCGTTGTCAAAGGAAGACGATGTGCCAAGGGAAGCGGCTCAATCTGTAAGCTTGATCCAATTTTTGACAATGGCATTCTGAGTGGGAGGAAGGATAAGCAAAGCTGCTATGCCTAAGGCACTGAAGAATCCTATGATCCTTCCCAAAGACCCCTACATCTCCAGACTGATCTTACTCCAAGACAACCATCTCTGCAGCACTCCACAATCAAGCCTTTATGGTAGTGGCCAGACGGAAGCCACTCCTCAGTCAAGGTCGAATGACAGCCCTCGAATGACAGTTTTCCAAAAGGCACCTAAAGGACCCTCAGACCATGAGAAACAAGATTCTCTGGTCTGATGAAACCAAGATTGAACTCTGGCCTAAATGCCAAGCATCACGTAAGGGGTGGTTGTCTGGTTTCCTCCAATTCTGGTGGCAGCATCATGCTGTGGGGATGTTTTTCAGCGGCAGGGACTGGGAGACTAGTCAGGATTTAGGGAAAGATGAACAGAGCAAAGTACAGATACTTGATGAAAACCTGCTCAAGAGCATTGAGGACCTCAGACTGGGGTGACTGTTCACCTTCCAACAGGACAATGACCCAAAGCACACAGCCAAGGCAACTCAGCAGTTTCTTCGGGACAAGTCTCTGAATATCCTTGAGTGGCCCAGACTTGAACCCAATTTGAACATCTCTAGAGAGACCTGAAAACAGCTGTGCAGTGACTTTCCCCATCCAAGCTGGCAGTGCTTGAGAGGATCTGCAGAGAAGAATTGGAGAAACTCCCAAATACAGGTGTGCCAAGCTTGTGGTGTCATCCCCAAGAAGAATCGAGGCTGTAATCACTGCCAACGGTGCTTCAAAAAAGTACTGAGTAAAGGGTCTGAATACTTATGTAAATGTGATTTATTATTATTTTTTTATATATTTTTTTCAGTTTTTTTAATACATTTGCTAAAATTTCTAAACTTGTTTTTGCTTTGCCATTGTCCGGTATTGTGTGTAGATTGAGGTGGGGGGAAAAACCAATAAAGCTTAGAATAAGGCTGTGACGTAACAATGTTGAATAAGTCAACCATTTCCATCCTAAAAATTAGGAATAAGCAAATGCTTTAGCTTCTGGATAAAAAAAAAAAGAAACTTTTACTGTCAGGCACATAATTATTGGAACACTTGACAAAGATGACCAGAAAATATTATAAAATAAATAATACAATGCTGAGCTAGATTGTATGCAAAAAAATTGGGACATCTTAGTTTTATACTAATACAATTGCTCATAAATAGGGGTCAAAGTTATTGGTGCCCGTTTTCAGTACTCGAGCACCATCCCCTGGTGAGGTAACTTTAGCTATGATTGAGTTTACAGCACTGGATTTTCGCTATCTAACGTTAGCATTGCTATCTATTTTTTTTAAGACCTTTGCAATCTCTCGTAAGTACATTTGACGATATAATGATTTCTACTAATTATTTTCCTACTTTAGCAAAGTCAATTTTATTTTCAGGCCACTGTAGCTAGTGTAATTTAGACTAAACAGTCATTCCCCATTCAGAATGACCGGACACCACTCAAATTTCAGGGCACTACTATTCTATGGCTGTGGTTAAATCTAAATGCTGAAGCTAACTAAATAAATTGCATGGGCCGAAATGAAGATATGATTTGTAAACAAATCCCCACAGACTCTGAATAGGAAATTAATGTGGCTCTCAGCCACGGTAGCCTAAGGTTACTTTTGCTGTCTTTCCACAACGAGTAAAAAATATGTAGCGCTTTGCTGGAACATTGGCTGAATAGCTAGTAAATGTTGCAAAGCTAACATTTTAGTTTTGAGTTAGCTTACCAGGTTTCAGCCCAATAATGGACTAAAGGAGCCAAACATTACTTCTTAGTCCAAGGACATGTTCTGTTTTTAGAAGAAAATTGGCTATGGCAGCCAAACACTTAAGTGAATTGATTCTCAATTGTGGTACGGTTCTAGAAACGTAAAGCCCTCTACTTTCATATGACATCAATCATTTCACAAATGCAAATTATCCACTTATTGGACACTGTTTTAACACTTGCAATCGACAGTATTTTTCAGTGACAACACGTTTGTGGCGTCCTTCTGTTTACACACAGGTGTTTGGAGACACAGATGGCTAATTAGCATAGGTAGTCTGTTTCCTGTAAATAAACACTGTAACATGGAAATATGGCTGTGTGGGAAAGCAACATTTAAAAAAAAAAATTTTTTTGCTGATATGAAAGATCTGTTCGTTTTATGTTTGCAAAACCTTACCGCAAGCAATGCGTTAAATTTCACCATTTGGGCTCTTGACAAAAGACCCCTGGCTAGAAGGTACTGTAATGTTCTGACTAGATCATAAAGGAACAATTGTCCAGACAGAGGCTTGAGTTTACGAATTGACGGTTTATTAACCCAACTATACACAGGCTGTTTGGCCGTAGCCCAAGCAAAATAAATGAAAGACCCCACAAACCAACCGTGACCTTCTCTTGTGAAGCCCAGATGTAAGCGAAAGAACAATGGCTAAACCTGGTCTCAACTTCCAATGCTCCAACCTCCCTCCACGCCACTCCGCCAACCACCAGGATGCCCGGCATGAGAACATACCCGGGATTTGCAGATGGCATGTCGGACCCTGCGAACACTGGGTACTGGTACGTACAACACAACCAACTAATAGTTTAACACATAAAACACTGTGTGGGTTGCTACACAGGCCCCCCCACCACAAAGTCCCTCGTCCCCGAGGGAACAAACAGTCTCTGAAGCGACCTGGAGGTCTCCTTTGCCTGCGTGGCCGTGATGGTCGCAGAGTGTCCAGATGTGAAACAGGGGGCTCCATCCTTGGCAGGGGGCTGCCCCTCTGGGATATGGGGGACAAGGAAGCGGGAACGGGGAATACAGTCCGTGGCTCCGGGGAAGCACGTGGTGACACAGGGAGGGAGACAGGGGGAGTGGGCTGTCTGGAGCCTTGTTTGCGGCACCTGGGGCTGGGTGCCTGGAGAATGTCATTGGCAGAGAGGGGAATTGTGGGGGTCCCTGGGGTTTGGGGAGAAGAGGCCCCTCTGTACGGGGCTAATCTGTCCCGGGGCAGTGCCACCTTTCTCCCCCTGGGAGGAAGCTGCACCCGGTAAACAACCTCTCCTACCCTCTCCAGGACGCTGCAGCGTCTCACCCAGTGACTGTCCAACTTGGGGCATCTGCCTTTTTACCAGCTCCCCAGCCACAAAGTGCCTTCCCTGGGTGTGCATGTCATAGTTCCTCTTCTGCCTCGCACCTGCATTCACCAGCTGCTCTCTGGCGAAGGTGTGGGCTGTTTCCAGGTGGGCCTGGAGTCTCCGGGCATACTCCGGCCCCGGGGGAACATGAGGGCTATCCGGGGGCCAAACAAACGCCATCTCCGCAGATCTCTCTCCCAAGCATGAGGAGGGCAGGCGTGCAGGAG
The DNA here is from genome assembly GCF_023373465.1 of Oncorhynchus keta. NCBI lineage: Eukaryota > Metazoa > Chordata > Actinopteri > Salmoniformes > Salmonidae > Oncorhynchus > Oncorhynchus keta. The sequence continues at coordinate 28,327,451 of NC_068435.1, read as the reverse complement.
GTGGAGTCTTGGACAGCGGAGCGGCATGCCATCAGGACCATAGGCAGGTGCTTGTCCCAGTCATGTTGGTGTTTGGCAGAGACGATGGCCAGCTGCTGTCCAAGCGTTTTGTTGAAGGACTCCACAAGGCCATCACTTTGAGGATGGAGAAGAGTAGTGCGGGTCTTGTGCATACCCAGCCTCTCACACATGGTGGCGAACACACGGGACTCAAAGTTTCTGCCTTGGTCGCTGTGGATGGACTCCGCAGCTCCAAACCTGCTGAACATCCCCGCTGTCAGGGCGTCGACAATGGTCTCTGCCTCCTGGTCAGGCAGAATAGGCCTCGGGCCATTTTTATAAAATAGTCCATGGCCGTGAGCACCCAGCGGTTTCCACTGTCTGTGGTGGGGAATGGCCCAACTACATCCACTCCCACCCTCTCCATGGGAGCCCTCACTGGGAACTGTTGGAGCTGAGCATGAGTGGCCTGGGGGGCCCTTTCTCGCTGTGCAGTTGTCACAGCGGCGGCACGTCCTCCACATCCCTCTTGTGCTGCCCCCAGTAAAAGCCCTGAAGGAGGTGGCAGTGTTTTTGTGACCCCAAAGTGTCCAGTCCCCACTGGAGGTCAACCGACTGATTTTAAAAGAAAAAAAAAATGTTGTTTTTTTTCATCGCCGATACCGATTTATTGGAGGACCAAAAAAGGCGATACTGATTTAATTGGCCGACTTTTTATTGTATTTACTTGTAATAATGACAATTACAACAATACTGAATGAACACTTATTTAAATTAATACATCAATAAAAACAATTTGGCCTCAAATAATGAAACATGTTCCATTTGGTTTAAATAATGCAAAAGCAAAGTGTTGGAGAAGAAAGTAAAAGTGCAATATGTGCCATGTAAGAAAGCTAACGTTTTAAGTTCTTTGCTCAGAACATGACAACATATGAAAGCTGGTGGTTCCTTTTAACATGAGACTTCAATATTCCCAGGTAAGACGTTTTAGGTTGTAGTTATTATAGGACTATTTCTCTCTCTCTACCACTTGTATTTCATATACCTTTGACTATTGGATGTTCTTATAGGCACTTTAGTATTGCCAGTGTAACAGTACAGCTTTCGTCCCTCTCCTCGCTCCTCCCTGGGCTCGAACCAGGAACACAACGACAACAGCCACCCTCGAAGCAGCGTTACCCATGCAGAGCAAGGGGAACAACCACTCCAAGTCTCAGAGCGAGTGACTTTTGAAACGCTATTAGCGCGCACCCCGCTAACTAGCTAGCCATTTCCCTTCGGTTACACCTGCCTCATCTTGGGAGTTGATAGGCTTGAAGTCATAAACCGCTCAATGCTTGACGCACAACAAAGAGCTGCTGGCAAAACGCACGAAAGTGCTGTTTAAATGAATGCTTACGAGCCTGCTGCTGCCTACCACCTCTGTCAGATACTTGTATGCTCAGTCAGATTATATGCAACGCAGGACATGCTAGATAAACTAGTAATATCATCAACCATGTGTAGTTAACTTGTGATTATGATTGTTTTTTATAAGATAAGTTGCTAGCTAGCATTAAACTTATCTTGGCTTACTTCATTCGCGTAACAGGCAGTCTCCTTGTGGAGTGCAATGAGAGGCAAGTGGTTATAGCGTTGGACTAGTTAACTGTAAGGTTGCAAGATTGGATCCCTGAGCTGACAAGGTGAAAATCTGTCGTTCTGCCCCTGAACAAGGCAGTTAACCCACTGTTCCTAGGCAGTCATTGAAAATAAGAATGTGTTCTTAATAACTGACTTGCCTAGTTAAATAAAGATGAAATAAAAGTGTAAAAAAAATATATTGGCCAAATCGGTGGGGGGGGGGGAGCCATGAATCTCTGCTGCTTTAACTGTTGGAGTAAAGGGTTTGTTGTGTTGCGTGTATGTGACATTAGGGGGGGCATGGTGACTGCCGGCCCTCCCTGGAAGCTCAGTGTGCCTCCACTTAGGTCGAAATGGCAGCCTGTGCTTCTAAGAAAGTCCAACCACAGGATATAAGGGTCCTGCACAGACCTGCCCCCTACTGTCAGTCATTATTCCTTTCCCTTTCATGGGTGCCAGCTCACCTGCGTATTTGCGGAGCTGCACAGTTGTGGGCTCACACAGAGTCCAACCTGGCACAATATCCGGCCTCACCAGGGTTATTGTGGACCCAGTGTCCACCAGGGCAGGGCATCCTCTCCACAGTGACAGGGACATGACAAAAGTCCCCAACACAGGTCCGGCCCACCTCAACAACAGGCTCCATCAGCTTGCCCTCGTCTGCTTCTGGGGGAAGTGGAGCTTTGCTTCTCTGTCTGTGCCGGTGGTGCCGGTGGGCTCTTCCTGAAGATGGTGGTTGAGAAAGAAAGCCAGGGGTCTGTACTACCTGGTCCATGCGGACCTCGAGCCATTTCCCTGAGCTCTGGGGGACATGGGGCAATCCCGGCGTAGATGACCTGGCTGGGAACAGGGCATGTGGGCATGTGTTTCGTGCCGCCTGTAGCAACACAGCACGAATGAGTTCTGTCATTCCAGCCACCCATGCAGGCTTTTCCATCTCCGGGCTGCTCTGCCCCCCAGCCCTTACAGAGGGTCTGTCTCCTGCACCCCCACCAAAGCCCCAACCCACACCAGCTCCCTCTCCAAAGCCATCTCCAAGGCTATCTGAAATGACTAGGGATGAGCCAGCTGGGTCTGTATGCACAGCTAACGTGCTAGGTCGCTCTGCACGGGGCGGGCGGGCGGGCGGGCATGTGTACATATGCCCGCCGAGAGAGGCTCTCAATGTCATTAGCTAGCACCCGTAGAGGCTCTCCAGGCTGCCTGCGTCTATTACTCAGTTCGGAGCGCAGCAGCCCGGGCTGTACACACTGTCCATAGTGCCTCAGTGCTCCCACTAAAGCACCATAATCACGTCTGTCCTCGAGGCTAATCAATATCAAACAGGCCAGAGCTTCATCAGTGAGGCATAAAGCCAACTGCAGTGCCCTTTCTTCATCCGACCACTACCTAAAATGAGCTAATAGTTCAAACTGAGCATGAAAAGCTTCCCAATCCGTTTTACCGGAATACTTCAGGCTCTAAACAGAAACAGACGCAGCCGGGAACTGGGTGCCGCTATGTTCGTTTACATCCTGAGCCCCAGATTCCTCGTCCTGCCGTGTCTACATCACCCCTTCGGTCCGTCCACCAGAATCCTCGCGAGGCACAGTTGACGAAGCACTCATGCTCGCTTCAGCCGTCATCACTCTAACGTCCTCCTTCAAGCGGCTTCTGGGCTCCAACGCCCTGGCGATCTCCTCAGCCAGATCCTCTGACGTCCATGCACACGCACCTCCTTGGCCATAATCGTCCCCTACCTCCACTTTCGGGATTCCCTCGACGCAATTTCAACCCCCGTTCTCACATACGGTAGCTAGCCACAGAAGTCAGCTGGCTAACGTTTATCAACGTTTTTTAAAACTCCTGACACCAATGTAATGATCTGACTAGATCATAAAGGGACAATTGTCCAGACAGAGGATTGAGTTGACGAATTGATGGTTTATTAACTCAACTATACACAGGCTACTGTTTGGCTGTAGCCCAAACAAAATAAATGAAAGACCCCACAAACCAACCGTGACCTTCTCTTGTGAAGCCCAGACGTAAGAGAAAGAACAATGGCTAAACCTAGTCTCAACTTCCAATGCTCCATCCCCCACCACGCCACTCCGCCAACCACAAGGATGCCCGGCATCAGAACATTCCAGGCATTCCCGGGATTGGCAGATAGCAGGTTGATTGGCATGGTGGACCCCGCGAACACTGGGTACTGGTAAGTACAACACAACCAACTAATAACCTAACACATAAAACACAGCTGTCTGTACGGGTCGCTACAGTACTACTGTCAATATGCACTGAAGGTAGTTGGCGTCTATGAATTGAGTAACCATGTTTTAGTGCACTAACAATGCGGTCCAACAGTTTGCGGTCCAACAGTTTCCGAAGAATTTATCTACCATCTGCTCTTTCCACATCCTTCATCCAACTCTCTTCTTTTTTTGGGGGGGGGGCTGGCTAAACAAAGTTTTTTGACAGATCGTTTGCTGTGTGTCTGCTGTTGACAGCATGGTCCTTGGAAACTTTATTTCCATCCGTGCCGTAAGTAATGTTGTCCATTTTTGTTGTGACTGTCCAGAGATACTTTTGAGGGGATGTGGAAACTCCATTGGAGAATTATTAACTCCCACTGTGCACATTGTCCATGCGTCATCAAAGGTCTGCACGGTGCATTCTTGCCGATGCTGGGACAAGGAGTAACCTTATTCTAAGAGTTAATGGGAGTCAATTGGGCGCTACCGTAACCCAACATTAGCCTGAATTACGTGAACAAGTACTATATTACAAATATATTTTGGGATGTGAAATGATTAACTTGTGACATTACGTACTTTTGAGGAAAATAGGCAGGTTTCCTCGACTAATACACTGACTTCTAGAAGGGATTGCGTGACGCAATGCGAACAAGATGTGTCGACAGTGTGCTGAGTGGAGCTTTATACGTTTCTCCATTCATTGGCAACTGGGATTCCTATTTCCACCTTTTCTCTAAATATCTCTGGACTTGTCTGGGTCTTGTGTCCTGGGAGAGGCCAGGGGCCACGCCTCTTACGTGAGAGCACTCGGGGCCAATATTCCCGCCAAATCGTACCAGACCACAATTATTCCAGCAGCAGTGGAATAGGCAACCCTAGGGTCTCTTATCCTTGCCACTTATGTCAATTTTAGAGCTATTTGAACGATTTAAAAAAACATTTAACCTTTTTTAATGAGTGGAAAGTACCGGTTCTCGATGGCCTATTGTGGCAGACAACTACACCCAGTATGGGACTACAGGTCCAGTCAATCTCCCATCTAGAGGGATGCTGAAAAGAGGGATGAGAGAGTGATTGCCCTCTGAATGTTGGCGATTTGCCCAAAACCTCAGCCCATAGGGAAGAGGTGTATTTGCTCTTGAAAGAATCTGATGTGTGGTTAACCCTGTCTGGTTGGTGTTTCTAGGGTTGGTTCTGGTGTAATTTTTGTTTCTTGGTCTAATCCTATCATAATTTCACTTAGATGTGGTGGTGTCTTCCTCCTCCACTTGCCCCACCCTACTTCATCATTCTCTCCTCTGTCTTAAATACATACTGGCTGTAGGCCTACATTTTAACTTGGCAACTCGGTATGAGAAATATGGACTAATTCCTATGATATGTCATCTTGTCTAAACAGCCAGGTCATCACGTGAGGGTATATGGCCTTCTACAGTGTATACCCCCCATGTGCTTTCCCCCAGGGAAAGTCTTAAAGCACTGTGTAAACTGACTGTTGTCAATGTGTGTGTTTTTAAATTTTGTCTGTACACTGCTCATGCCAAGATTCTTCTAATTCCAGTCAGCCATTCATACCAATGTAAGATTGAGTGATAACATTTTAAGGCCCCCTCTTTCACCACAACACTCATTTCCAGTTCTCAGTGTCTGAGGAACAGGTAGAACCAGAGCTACTGGAAGTTAGTGGAACCTGTCATATTGTGTCTGTAGGTGGGACAGACGTGAGTTTAAGCCTAGGCTCTGTGCCTGTTGTCAGTTAGGGCCACATGGACACATTACATCCCCGTGATTTACTCTCATATCCCCCTTATTATTATAAGGGATGTGTTAGTACGTCTATATGTAACAAAAACTATGTGATAGGCCCCCATTATTTAAGAGGCCATTCAAACTCTCCAGGGCCCAGTTTTTCAAAAATTATCTATCCAGATTTTGCCAAATGGAATGAATAGAACAGGAATCCCCATTCAAGTGAAGTTCTATTCATTATATTTCTATGCATTCAATCCCATCGGATAGGTGAAATCCATATAACTTTTGAAAACTGGGCACAGAGGTTGCTACTGGATTCTCCCTCTCTTACTACCTTCAACTACCCAACCCTGCTCTGATGACCAATGGCCATTCCCACTTTTTCTGCTGAACCAATCAGAGAGAGGCATAGTGGTTAGGGGAGGATGGGTCTAAATGTTGAAACAGGGTGTGTTCCTGAAACTAGCTGGGTGTTGTCACTTAGTAGTGTGCGCAGCCTTTGGTTTAAATCTAGGTTGAATGAGTCCCAACACAGCTGTCTTCCCTCATAGCTGTACACATCTCTCTCTCTGACTTAGTCTGCCTGAGCTTTCTGTGGCTATTTCTAGAAGGTAATTTGATTCAACATTTTGAGGACTTCAAGGGAGAAACAAGAAATTCTGGGACTAGCATTACACTTTTTCAGAGAATCTCTCTTTTTGACTCCTGTTTTGCTGGGCCTGGCCCATTGTAGGGTCATTGGTTGTTGCTCTCTTGGCTGTGTGCCTAAAGGCCTGAGGGTTTGGGGACAGTACTGAGGACAGTACTGAGGACAACTTAGTAGGTGAGTCGTGTTAACAAAAAAATGTCTGTCTGTATAATCTCAGTAATGCTCAGTGCTATACTCAATCTAGCACTGCAGTGTCTTTCAAGTTTTTTACTTTTATAAACTGTCAGGATAGGTTTTTCTTGTAGTTAGATCTGGTGGATATGATAACGCTGTCCCATCTTTGTGTGGAGTGGGTTTTATTGCCGTTTTATGGAAAGGACATAAAAAATAAAATATTAAATATTCTCTCTTTTGTTCTTCGCTCTTAGTTTGGTTTGCCGGCTCACCTCCAAGCCACTCCATCTCTGTCATGTTTCTCAATCCCTCATCCATTACTATCTAGTGAGCTCATACCACATACTGACTGTTCAAATGTGTTCACCTCACCTGTTTGACTGGATCTGTTAGTCATTGAGAGAACACATTGTCTCAAAAGAGTCGCTAAGGGAATGTTAAATGCTGCTGAACAAGCTCTTTGTAAAACTACCACCATCTTGGGTCGCGGTGTGTGAGATGATTTTATTAGTATAGTGGCGTGTTTGTTTTTTAGGTTGACTCAATGCTAAAGCCTATATAGTATATTCTTGTGTAGGTTAAAGCTGGTGGGGCTGCAACTGCCTGGTATGCCAGATTCATCTATGGTATACAACTGCATGCAAATGTAACCTATCCCCTGTTTCTTGCTAGAAACTGAAGTAAACACTGAACAAGTGAAATGCAGTTCAGTTGTGATTGTGTTGGTGTGTCTGTTTGCCTTTTGCAATCTGTTGTGTAGATAATCCCTAATATTACATCATTGGTTTTATGTCCATGGCTGATAGTGGAATAAAACACTTAGCTACTATAGAAAAGTTCATATAATATTACTTATCTGTGAAAAATCCCAGTAGGATCTATTGGGCATTGACTGACCTACAGTACATGGTCAGACCGACTACAATGCCCTTTGTGCCGATTTTTACGGTTGTGAATTATGTTTGTTTTGTTTGTCTATCAGATAGATAGTCAGTCATCAAAGCAGAGCCTCCGGTTCAGATATATGATGGGCCTGTGCAGCTGTCTCTGTTTGTTTAGTAGGGGAGGCAGTGTTACACTAGGCTGCTATGTTCATCACCGTATGTCTCTGGGGACACTACTGCTTTCCATGTAGGCATAAAAGCATTAGCTGCCATTATCACCACCCACTGTCTTTTCAACCAAATTGTATTTTCGTCTATTTTTTTCAGGGTTTTTTGATCAACTGAATAAAGAAGGAAAGAGGCCATCAAAATGCTGCTAGAACTGGGATCCAATATTATGTCGTTGTATGAGTATTTATTGCAGAGAACGGGTGAGTGTGTTCTCTAAAATGGATATTTTTATTATTACAATTTGTAAATGAATGAAATACATTTGAATTGCAGTTTGTAGATGAACATGTTGTACCATGCTGTGTGTGTAACCTGTATTGTTGTCTTTGATAAATTGCTTATCCTCAGACCACCGGTTGTTGCCCTACCCGTTGATGCGGACCCCCTTCCAGATGACCAGCATCCTGTTGGGCTATGTATTCTTCTCGCTGTATGCAGGGCCTCGCCTGATGGTAAACCGCAAGCCCTATCACCTCAAATCGGCCATGATCGTCTATAACTTCAGCATGGTGTTCCTGAACGCCTTCCTTGTCTATGAGGTGAGCAAAGCAGTTAGTCGTTCAGCAGAATTTAAGCTCCTCAAAGAACCTTGTTGTGAAGGCAGACTGTACTCTAGGTGCGATTTAAAAATAAAATTAAAAAAATTAAAACAGCTTTTATGAATGTATGATTTGACAGCCAGTTCTGTGCTCTGCCATTGCAGTTCCTGATGTCAGGATGGGGCACCACCTTTACCTGGAGATGTGACCTTTGTGACTACTCAAGCAGCCCACAGGCTCTAAGGGTAAGCTTTGTTTATAAGAGAATCTGCTTTCTATCTCATGAGATGCCATCCATGTTTTCATTCATTGAAAATGTTTTATATTATACATTTTAAACATGCATAGCTATTTTAATAGGTCAAATTATATTATTTGATGCCATCTTTATTCTCTGTACTTTTCTCTCCTTTTTGTCAGATGGTTCGAGTGGCTTGGTGGTTTTACTTCTCTAAATTCATCGAGCTTCTGGACACGGTAAGAATGTTTTTGGTTTTTTTTCTATTAAAACATGTTTGTGTGGATAAAAAAAATATTGGCATGAACTGTCCTTTGACGTTAGCATAAATCAACTTCTGACTTCGTCTTTCTGACACGCATGGAGATTTTAGAATTTGTTTGCTTTAGAGTAATTTAAACTCTTTTCTGCTTTGCAGTTATTCTTTGTGCTGCGTAAGAAACACAGCCAGATTACATTTCTTCATGTCTTCCATCACTCCTTCATGCCCTTCACGTGGTGGTGGGGTATGACCATCGCTCCTGGTAATCTTGACCTCATAATGACATCATCCCCATGCAGTGTGCTTACAGTCGCACATATAACCTGTTTAACTTTAGAGTAGTTAACTGTGTGTGGGGGGGTGTTTGTTGTTCAATAAACCTCATAACCACAAAAGGAAAGTTTTACAATTTTACCAGGGAAAAAGGAGTTTAACAAAATGATTTAGGAACAACATGTATTTTGTTATGCCCCTGTGACTATTCAGAATCTCTGAATGGGGCTCTCGAGTGGCGCAGTGGTCTAATGCACTGCATCTCAGTGCTTAGAGGCGTCACTACAGACACTCTGGTTTGAATCCAGGCGGTATAACAACTGGCCATGATTGGGAGTCCCGTTAGGGTGGTGCACAATTGGCCCAGCGTCGTCCGGGTTTGGCCAGTGTAGGCCGTCATTGTAAATAAGAATTTGTTCTTAACTGACTTGCCTAATTAAATAAAGGGTACATTTCAACCATTTGTTTTATAATAATGTGCCTGTCATTGTGAATCTCCAGCAGGGGGAATGAGCTCGTTCCATGCCATGGTCAACGCATGTGTCCACGTCATCATGTACACCTACTACGGCCTGTCCGCTGCAGGACCTCGCTTCCAGAAATACCTCTGGTGGAAGAAGTACATGACCGCAATCCAGCTTGTGGGTGTTCTTTCTTAATGATGTACAATTGGAAGAAACTGTTAAACGGAAGCATTGATTTGTGTATAGCTGCCGGTGTTACTGTTGTGAATTGGTGACTTGCGTGCAATCTACAAACATCATTAATATGTTCTCCCTTATTTCTTCCTTCTTCAGATCCAGTTTGTGCTGATCTCACTTCACATCTCTCAATACTACTTCATGGAGAAGTGTGACTTTCAGGTGCCCATGTTCATTCACCTCATCTGGATGTACGGAACCTTCTTCTTCGTACTCTTCTCCAACTTCTGGATTCAGGCCTACATAAAGGGTAAACGGCTGCCTACAGCAACCAAGGAGGCAAAGCTCAAGCAGAATGGCGTTACTAATGGTCATACCAACGGCATTACCATTGGCAACATTTCCATGGTTCCCAACGGCAAACAAGTGGAGAACGGCAATGGGACAACAGCGCACCGTGTCAACGGCCATAACCAACTCGGCAAAGTGAAGGAAGTCTAGCTTTGTCATTTTGGACGGTGAAGCATAACTGTCTGAGTGAGCCTCCAAAATGCCAAAGATTCCAAAACAATGCTACTCTTTCACATGTTAGCTACTGATCACTTTCCTCAAATGTATATTTTTTATATTTATTTACACTGCTTTTGGGATATGAATGGCTTAATGGATTTACCAGTTGGTCCCTATTTGACACACTGTTAAATTTTGAGTGGTTGGAGGGAACTACTAACTGTAGATCACACTGTATGAAGAGGTGTTCATCCTCACTATTATTCACCTCCAACCCAGTTTTGAAATGACCAATGAAAGCCCACCCTTGGACTTTAACTTATTGTTTGGCTGGCATGACTCCTGTGTTGCTTGAAAATATTGTAGTTTCCACTGAAAGGACTGGAACATGCTTGTAAATGGCTGACCCAGGTCTCTTTCAAAGAGATGGGATTTGTATTGATGTCCATCATGGTTTTGTTTTTTGGTGCTGTTTATATTTAACTTTTTTTTTTGAAATAAAACACATTTTAAGTAAGGCTGAGTCATTAAACATACTTACCGGGAGGCACATAAGGCATCCACAATCAAATACATCAGCCGATGTCACAAAGTGCTGTACAGAAACCCAGCCTAAAACCCCAAACAGCAAGCAATGCAGAGAATAGGCAGGTTTCTCGACTCAAACACTGACTTTTAGAAGGGATTGCGTGACACAACGTGAACAAGATTTTTTGACAGTCTGCTGGGTGGGGCGATATACGTTTCTCCATTCATTGGTGGCTAGGAAAAACTCCCTAGGAAGAAACCTAGAGGAACCAGGCTATGAGTGATGGCCAGTCCTCTTCTGGCTTGGCTGGGTGGCAATTTATAACAGTACATGGCCAAGCTGTTCAACTGTTCATAGATTACCAGCAGGGTAAAATTATAATCACAGTGGTTGTTGAGGGTGCAGCCAGTCAGCACCTCAGGAGTAAATGTCAGTTGTCTTTTCCTAGCCGATCATTCAGAGTTAGAGACAGCAGGTGCGGTAGAGAGAGGGAGAGTCGAATACAGCAGGTCCGGGACAAGGTAGCACATCTGAACAGGTCAGGGTTCCATAGCCACAGGCAGAACAGTTGAAACTGGAGCAGCAGCAGGTGGACTGGGGACAGCAAGGAGTCATCAGGCCAGGTAGTCCTGAGGCACGGTCCTAGGGCTCAGATCCTCTGAGTGAAAAGAGGGAGAAATTGCCACCATCCAGTTACGTCTGAAACACAGGCTTCCAGGGTCAGCAAATTTGGAGCTTCATGTTTCATCGAAATGTACAGCTGTGTACAGCTGTGTATCATCTGCATAGTAGTGAAAGTTAACACTATGGTTCCGAATCACAACACCAAGAGGTAAAATATATAGTTAAAACAATAGTGGGTCCTAAAACGGAGCCAAGAGGAACACTGACATTTACAGTTGAGGACAAACCATCCAGAGACAAACTGATATCTTTAAGATAAGATCTAAACCAGGCCAGAACTTGCCCATGTAGACCAATTTGGGTTTCCAATCTCTCCAAAAGAATGTGGTGATCGACGGTATCAAAAGCAGCACTAAGGTCTAGGAGCACGAGGACAGATGCAGAGCCTCGGTCTGATGCCATTAAAAGGTCATTTACCACCTTCACGAGTGCAGTCTCAGTGTTATGATGGGGCACATTTGGCCTAGCGTCGTCTGGGTTAGGGAGGGCTTGTTCGGTCGGGATGTCCTTGTCTCAAGGTTGCCAGGTGCAGTGTTTCTTCCGACACATTGGTGCGGCTGGTTTCCAGATGGATGTGTTAAGAAGCAGTGTTGGGTTGGGTTGTGTATCGGAGGACGCATGACTTTCAACCTTCGTCTCTCCCGAGCCCGTACGGGAGTTGTAGCGATGAGACAAGATAGTAGCCACTACAACAATTGGATACCACAAAATTGGGGAGAAAAGGGGGGGAAAAATAAAACCAGACTGAAACGTTTCGTATACATTGTCTTCAGGAAAGCTGTGAGTTGCTGTCAAGGTTTGGCTTTTTCAAGAGAGGCATTATTACTGCCACTTTTAGTGAGCTTGGTACACATCCGGTGGATAGGGAGCTGTTTATTATGTTCAACATAGGAGGGCCAAGCACAGGAAGCAGCTCTTTCAGTAGTTTAGTTGGAATAGGGTCCAGTATGCAGCTTGAAGGTTTAGAAGCCATGACTATTTTCATCAGTGCCAAGAGATATAGTATTAAAAAACTTGTGTCTCCCTTAACCCTAGGTGCTGGCAGTGTTGTGCAGACTCAGGACAACGGATCTTCAGAGAAATATGCAGATTTAAAGAGGAGTCTGTAATTTTCTTTCTTATGATCATGATCTTTTCATCAAAGAAGTTTATCACTGCTGAAGTGAAAGCCATACTCTCTTGGGGAATGCTGCTTTTTATTTATTTTTGCGACAGTATCAAAAATAAATGGATTGTTCTTCTCAAGTTTTTTGTTTTTATGGGTGTGACTGCATCTAGGGTATTAGTTAGTTCCTCCGGTGGTTAACTGATTTTTGTACTCTGACGTCCTTGGGTATGTGGAGGGCATCTAGGAATCTTTGGGCTGTCTGAGAATTTATAGCACAGCTTTTGATGATCTTTGGTTGGGGTCTGAGCAGATTATTTGTTGCGACTGCAAACTTAAAATGGTCAGATAGTCCAGGATTATGAGGAAAAATAAGATCCACAATATTTATTTATTCCACGGGACAAAACTAGGTCCAGAGTATGACTGTGGCAGTGAGTAGGTCCGGAGACATGTTGGACAAAACCCACTGTGTCGATGATGGCTCCGAAAGCCTTTTGGAGTGAGTCTGTGGACTTTTCCATGTGAATATTAAAGCCACCAAAAATGTGAATATTATCTGCCATGACAAGGTCCGATAGGATTTCAGTGACAAACGCTGTATACGGCCCAGGAGGCCTGTAAACAGTAGCTTTAAAGTGATTGAGTAGGCTGCATAGATTATGACTAGAAGCTCAAAAGATGAGAATGCAATCTTTTTGTAAATTGAAATTTGCTATCGTAAATGTTAGCAACACCTCCGCCTTTGCTGGATGCGCGGGGGATATGGTCACTAGTGTAACCAGGAGAGGCCTCATTTAACAGTCAATTCATCAGGCTTAAGCCATGTTTGTCAGGTCAATCACAATAAGTTAATTGACCATAACTTTCTAGGAACTGAGGGATCTAACATTAAGTAGCCCCATTTTGAATGTCACAATCTCTTTCAACGACAGGAATGGAAGTCTTCGACCACCGCCATGTTTAGACCAACCTAGATCGAGGCAGTCTCAATTGGGTTAGCCGAGCTGACTATCTTAATTCCTGCAGAATTGCTTCTCAGAAACCTACCGATCAACAGTCTTGTATTCTGCAGATTGTCTTACTGGAAAGCACCCATTGGTTTTCCAGGTAGTCTTTACTGTGGTCACAGCTAGTTTCAGAGGATTGTTGACCTGAGCTGTTATCACATGACCTAGAACCCATCCCACCTGGCTGGACTTAATCAAGCCCGAGTTATGCATTTCAGAAAACACCATTCTTGGTTAAAGAGCCATTTATGAATAAGACCACATTCAACTAGCGCATCACCAATAAACTCAGGTGTACTTCAAAATAATGTTAACCACAGAAAAATGAATCAAAAGCAGAGGCTAATATGGTTTCAGCAAAGAAAATCTGTTTCACATTGAATGAGGGCCTGGACAGTATTTCACTACACTCTACCCAGGTTATAATACTTGAAGATTTTCTTAACTGGAAAATCAGATTTGTCATAGAGTAGCAAGGCTGCAAAATATTCAAACAAAGAAAATTTAAAAGTGGCAATCTTTATTTTACAGTGAATAAACATTTTGTACATTAGTAAAGAATTAGGAGTTTATCAATAACTTGAACACACAATACAAAAAAGGTTAATTATCGGATAGATTGGTGGATGCTGCTGCTGGTGGACTTCGCCATCCTCTCTTTGGCCTTCTTCTTGACTGGATCCAGCTCAAAGCTCTTCCAGAGGCGGACAGTTTCATCACCGGCTACAGTGGCGATAGTCGAGCAGTCTGGACTCATGGTAATGTTCAAGACCCTGCCCTCATGACCTTTGGGGGGGAGAAAAAGTTTAAGATTTCAGTTGAACTTTTACCCCAGAATGGCTACAGTTGGAAACATGTGCTATTTTACTTTCAATTTTGTAGACTCCGGACCTACTCACTGCCACCAAAAAAATGTACTTTTTGGTTACGGAAAAGACTTCACAGCAGTTTAGATGATTCTTTACACTATACCTACTTATTTTGTCAAACTGAAATTAAGCAAACTAATAGAATTTTAGGAACCAAGAAAAGGCAGAGCAATTTCAGCATAGCACATCTTTAAACATGCATCATTGAGATGGATTGGGAGGTGTACATGCCCAAAATGCTTCAGCATTGACATTAAGCAAATTAAATCTACATAAATTAAATCGACATTAATCAAATTTAGTTTAAATTAGGCTCATGTTTACCCAGTTAAGAAATCTGGGGTGAGGGACATTATTGTCAGGCTCTTTGATGCTTTTACAGCTTTAGGCAAAAAAAAAAGTCCTTGTCAACTGATCCATCAATGACAAACTTAAAAGCTCTGTGTAAAGTTATTACAAGATTCATCATTTCAGGCCAGACACTCACCATTGAGCTCTGCCACTTTAGTCAAGGAGGGATACTTCCAGATGACTACGTTGTCGTGGGCATATCCGTGGCCGGAGACCAATTCCTTGTAGTTTGGCGCAAACTTCAAAGAGGACACCTGTAAGGCAGATTTGACCACCAGTCAATGCCTGATCGTAAAGGCATTGCAGTTATGCAAAGTAAACTTTTTTTTAAGTGACTGGTATGCAAATATTCATTTCGCTATGACTGAGCAGCAGGTCCTTGGAGGTGGAATATCATCTAGCACAAAATTGAATGAGACTTCAGAACAGACAATCCGACTAGGGATCAAGATGGGTGCAGTTACCTGAGACTGAGTGTCCAGGGCACTGATGCAAGAGCCACTGGTGACGTTCCAGATGCGGATGTGACGGTCACTGGTGCCCCCTCCAGACGCAAGAATGTTAGGTTGCCATGGGCACCAGGCCAAAGCCTAAGGAATTTTAGTAAGAAACAATCATTGTGGTTGTGCATCTCTTTACAGTGAGTGGACTTGAATGTGCATCAAATTATTCAATCCCAACTCCATCCTTCAAACATGGTATTTTATTTAGCACGTTGCACCAATAATTACATTTAGTTTTTTTTTTTGCTTACCTTGACTGCACCTTGGTGCTCATTGAAGCTGTGGACAGCATTACTGCCTTGGCCGCTGCCCTCCTGCACACCTGGCCACACGTACACAAGGTTGTCGTTGCCGCCGCTGGCCAGGTATCTTCCATCAGGGGACCACTCCAGCCCACACACCTCCTGAGAGTGTCCAGACAGGGTGAAGATGTGGTGGTCTGCTACCCTTACATCATGGTGGTGGATGTGACCAGATCTGGAGCCACTGGAAAAGGTAAATCACAAGATGGTTAATAAAAACACCAAATCAAAACATTCTGGACACAAGCATAACAAAAACAAAAGATCCAGGAGGGACTGACTTAAGGCTGTGGCAGACTCTACATGGGATTCCATCTTTTACATTTAGTCACGTCACACTGATGTTACCAAATTAAAATCTTTATCATCCTGTCCAGATGTACAATTCGCTTCAGTTCTGGCGTCACATTCTGTGATAGTCTTGCGAGGCCTCGTCAACTGCAGTGGTGTATTTGATCTGAGCATGTGCTTGTGCTTATGCGCAAGTATATTGAATTTAAATAACTGAAAGTAGGCATTGTAGAACATTTCCAAATAACCTCTAAATCAAATAGGCTTCCTCAAAATAGCATGGTCACTGTGGTAGAAGATTATTTTGATTGGCGATTGTGCATTTATTATAATCCCATCAGGTAGGCTGATTTCAGATGAGTCACGAAAATAAGACTATCCAGGAAATTGTTCTGACACAGTATGTAGCCTAAACATTAAATAGAACTATTAAATTAATCTGACTATTCACAAGAATCATATAGTGTGCATACTCTGTACCGGCAGTGTTCCTAGTTGTCAGTCGCTGGGATCGGCTCGTACCAGCCACACTGCACGATAAAGCCCCCCAAAAATTGGACACGGTATAACTTCTTCAAGGGGTCTACGACCGCATGTAGCAGTAATCAAAGCGACAGATCCATGTCACACTGAACGAGCCAAGACGTACCACAACCATTTACGACCCAAGAATGTGCCCACAACATGGACATTGTCTGGGACAGTAAAAGCATTGGGGGACTGACTATTCATACAGTCGGCGTCCGCCCCCCCGCCAAGACATGAATATTTACCTGGAAAGAATGTGATTGTTCCAACTCAGACTGCCAACTCTGGAAGTGTGGCCAGACATGCTGCGTAGACGCTTCTGGTTCTCCACATCCCACAACTAGGGACAACAACAAATTCAGGTGATATGTACAAAATGGAAAAAAGGCATCAAATCATTCTTTAACAAAATAAAATTGCATTGGAGGCCCAATTCAGTTAGATGTGCACTGGGTATGTTCACAGCAGACCGTTCACCTGAACTTTGCAGTCACTGGTACCAAGGGCAAGGAAGTTGCCCTCCTTGATCCATGACACAGAGCTGATGTAGTCCTCCACCCGCTCCATCTTCATCAGTAGGACGATGTCACCCTGGGTGGCGTCCCACAGATAAAGATTGCTGTGAAGGGCAACTGCTAGAAGGTTCCGACTGCTCCAGTCTAGTAGGTTCAGATCTGTGGGAACAGACGGAGGTAAATGGAGCTTTTTAACAAAGTAAAAGAATACGCATCTCCACCCTGAATGAATTTAGGTCAGTCTGAAGACAAAAGGACACGATCAACTTGATGTGGCCCATTTGTCACTCCATCTTCCATTGAAATCTTGGACCTCTTCTCTCTATACACCAAGTCACTCAGCTCAGTCATATCAGCCTGGAAGATAACTCAGCTTGGATGTCAGCCGACCACCTCAAGCTTAACCTCGACAGGACGAAGCTACTCTTCCTCCAGGGAAAGGCCTACCTCACCATCACAGATGACACCTCCAGAATGCAAAAAACCCTGGCCGGACCCTGGACAACACCCGTTCTCTGCCAACATCAAAGCAGTGACTCACTCCTGCAAGTTCATGCTCTACAACATCGTAGAATACAAACGTCTCACCGGAAGCAACACAGCTTCCACCTCAAGATAGGACAGCAGCTTCCCTGTCCATCTTCCAAAAACAACCAAAACCCCACCTCCTCAAAGAGTATCTGAAGTAATCCCACACCCCCTCCACAGATAAGAGCAGCTGCCAAATTACTAAAATGTAAAACACTGGATTTATGCATTACGGCAGGCGCATGTTACACCCACAGCTAGGATTACTTCCCAGGTAGGTTACTGGACATTTACTGTGTAAGGAGACAGTCATCATTTTGAAGTTCAGGAGCATCTATGACACAGCCCTAGATTAAGTCAATCGGTACCTGCTCCTCAGACAGGTTTTTAGACATTTGTAGTACAGTATTGGCAGGACTCACAGAAATCATTTCGGAGTTCAGGAGCGTCTAAGATTCTGTCAGGCACTGATGGTATGTATCGGTTCTTTTTGGTGGAGACTGGGGTAGGAATCTGACTGTAGAGAACTTTTAGGTTGTTCTGGTAACCTGCAAAGAAAAGAGAATTTGACACCAGATTCTGATAGCAAGCAACTGACATCAAGTCACTATCATTCCCAACAGAATGCCTACCTTCTGGAGCATTCAAGGGTTTTCCTCCCAGATGCAAGATCTTTGCCTCCTCAATGTCATATCCATTGAGAGTAACAGACCATGCTTTCTGGTTCTCCTACAATGACAAATTTGCCTGTGTTACAATACAACATACCAACAACAAATGTGATTGGAAATGTTAGAGAAAAGACTCACAGATGTCGCTGCTGAGGGGTTTGTGTCCATGGGTTCATTTTCCTTTGAGAGCAGGAAGCTTGCCACATCCATCTGTTTGTTGTTTCTAGTGGGAATGAAACGGTCACCACCTGCCTTGGAAGGTGTGCACTGTGTCTTTCCATTTTTACCTGAGCAAGAGAGAAGTGCAGATTAGTAATAGAACCCTTGGTGAAATAGATTGTTAACAGTGCCACACCCATAGACAGTTGAAAGAGACTACCTAAGTATAGATAAGCAAGTACTGTAGAGCAAGATTCAACATGAAAAACTAAAATAATAGCTGGTCACCTGGTGTTTTACTGGGCGTCTTGGACAGACTAAGAGATCGGTTTCCGGATTTGCCAGGTGATAGAGCGCTGGTGTTGGCACAGCTGGTCGACATCGACGAACTGGCTTTTCTCTGCCACCTCGCCATGGGCGCGTTAGTGATTGGCATATCCAGCTTCAGAATGCTGTGAATGTCGTTGTCAAATCCAAATTGAGCCATGTCTGAATCTGTCTTTCGGACTTCCTACAGGGTAACGTTGCAATAATTAGAACCAAGTAGTTTATAGTTTAGTTTAATATGACACTAACAAATGCGTATATTTTGTTAACTAAACGTGCATGTTAACTAACCGTAGAAAACTAATTCACTGACGCTATAATTGAACGGCTAACGTTTGCCAGCAAACCTGTTGGCTTTCTCCGTCATTTACTATTTACATTCCATGCAACAAAACCCAAATGTAGGTGTTAACAAACGTGAGCTACTTACTATAAAATTAATTCCACATGTCGTTGATGATAAAATTGTACTTTTAGAACTACTGGAAGGGAAAATCAACTCACCAACTTCACTGAAACGTGTTCCTTTCTGCCGCAGCTCAGGTTTAAAATTTCAACGACCAATGACGAACTGTCTTTAAATTACTAAATGCGCTGTCGTGATTGGTTTGTTCAAAAGATTTGGGAGGTTACCATGGAAGCAGAATAGCATCCGTTACTATGATTGGTGGAAAAGGTAGCCGTTGCCCTCCTGAATAATCAAAGCTGAAAGAAAATATCGTCACACTTCTTCGAAGGACGGATAGAATCCACATCGCCCCCTCGCGAAAATAAGGTCCAAACCACTGGCACGGAGGTTTATATTGTTTTGTTAACACTGATCTATAAAGTCAATCATTTTGAAGTCGCCTACATAATCTAATGCGGAAATGAATTCAAGATGTGTCCATTCTTGCTAGTCCATTTATTTAGCTAACCGAATTTCCGGAGGCGTGGTCTTCACCATCTTTGATTTCAGTAGCACCAGTTTCAGCAGGAAGAGCTATCCATTTATAAAACTTAACTAGTAGCTACATATTCGTGTTTGTAGGATACACTCCGAAAATAAACCACCAATATGTTCAACAGGATGACAAGCCTTTGGATGGGTGATGTATGTTCGCTCTGTTTTAATCGTGTTGTTACTAACTGACTGAAGGCAAACGTTTTAGCCAGCTATTTTAGCTACTGGAGACTAGCTAGCTAGTAACGTTATCTAATTTGCTAACGTCAGCTAGCTAAATTCACCATTTGTTGTGATGTGAAGTGTATAATCTGTATGGTTATGTGGACGTTCGTTTAAAAACAGGACAAGAGATACAGCCAGTGACGTATTAGGTACCGAATTAAAATGTGTTAACTTCTCAAAAGTAATGTTTCCGAATCCCGACAGTTTTGCTAGCTCGCTGCCCTGGCTGGGCCTAGTAGTAGAGGACCTAATAATATCAAGAGTTTCTAAACCTGTCTTTGGTAATAGTCTAACGTGTTTACAGCTACTCCTTAGCCCAAGCAGACATTTGTTTAAACATTTGGGTTGTCACTAGTTATCATAGCTGACTAAACTCCACTCCATGGTGAAGGAAGTGTCTGACGAATTGAATTGCCACAAAGTCATAATTATAGCAACATTTTAAACCTAACTTTAACCACACTGCTAACATTATGTCTAACCTAACCAGGCCTTCTCTCACTTCTCTATTTCATGGCTTGTACTGTAGCCAGCTTTATATTTCATGGATGTGAATGGGATATTTGCAAGTGTATATCTTACAGACAAATAACTCTACACAATCTTTTTCAAAGCTGGACCCATACATGGATGAGAATTTCATCAAACAAGCCTTCAGCACGATGGGCGAGACGGCGTATGGTGTTAAGATCATTACCCACAGAGTAACAGGGTATGTTCATCACACCTCTGTGTAATGTAGTCAAGTAATGCCATGTGTTTCCTTGTTTTTAAATAGTCCACACTATTTTATGTAGGCTATATATCAAGCAACTACTTTCCCAAATTAGAATCAGTCAGTAATTAAAATACATTGTGAGTAATTCAGCTACAATGCCAGGCTACCCTAACCTTAAATGTCAGTTTATCTAGAGCCTCCTGTTGTCATTTTAGGGAAGTTACTTGGTTTACTTACCACAGAGTTGTGAATTGATACTGTCATTTCAAAATGCAATATTTATTACCCCACATTGTTTTTTTTTGTCCCGTTTCTAAAATGTTGTTGTATCACACTGTTGGCACTAATACAATCTCTTGTTCTACAGTGGTTCAGCAGGCTATTGCTTTGTGGAAATGGCAGACGAAACCAGCGTTGATCGATGCGTTCACCAACTGAATGGGAAGCTAGTTCCTGGATCAAATCCGGTGAGCACTCATCATAAGCTTGACATTTCTAAAATTCATAGTTCATTTGAACAACTTACTGAAGATGTATTAGCAGACAACCACCCTCTAGTTTTAGTTTCAAATGTGTTGTTGGTAGCCGAGCTTCGCTAGCAGTGGCCCCCACCTTAATTTGAGGTTGATGGAACGGAATACAGTATCTCAGATTTACATTACTGCAAAGTTACTGAGCTCCGTTTTCTTCCTGATGAAAGTGGTTGAGGCGGTTTGTAAGTTGACTTTGTTTAAAGCTGGTGAATAAACTCTGTTAGGAACTAACTGACGAATGGAATAAAGCCTGTTCTGGGTGGTGGAGGTATGTAAACCAAATAAAATGTTCTTCTCTAATAATATACTCTTTATTTTCCAGCAATATATGTCCTTACTACACGCATTTGTCTTTGAAGGTGCTTGATTGCTTGTTCTTTTTTCCTGTATAGCCCAGAAAGTTTAAGTTAAACTATGCAACTTACGGGAAACGGCCAGAGGCTGGGTAAGCTGTTTTACTTTCTTCCTCATTTGATGCATGATTCTGTTGTTGGAACTGTTGTTGGAACCTGCAGTATATCACACTGTTCTGTGTGATGTTTTCTATCTCCAGAAAAAAAAGATTGTGCGAAAGAAACTGCTAGATGGTTTGGTGTTGGTTCACCTTCGTAATCCCTCTCTCTGTGTCTGTCTTTTATGCAACCTCAGCCCGGAATTTTCCGTTTTTGTGGGAGATCTGTCTTCAGATGTGGACGACTACCAGCTTCATCAGTTCTTCTTGAAGAAGTACCCTTCCTGCAAAGGAGGCAAAGTGGTCTCTGATCAGTATGGTAACTCCAGGTATGTGTGCTGAACAGACTTATACATTCGTGTTATTTGGTGAGGCTAGTTATGCACCACCTGCTTTTGAACACAATTTGAATTAATCTGACATGTCATTACATTTTAAATTCCTTGTAAAAGCTCATGGCGTTTTTACAATAGACAATTGTTTCAATAACAATTCTTATTACATTGGATGTGTGTGTATTTAAACTACTGTGTTGGGTATCTTCGCCACTGTTTACCACTGGTATATTTCCCCCAAAATACTGGAAAAGTTTGTTTCTGACATTTATGCTAAAACTATTGTTTTCCCCATGTAGGGTAAGCAAGAGCAACTCACAATTGAAGTGATGCTACTTCATATTAAAAGTAAAACAACAAGTTTCAGTTCTACCATACCATTTTTGTTTTTCGAATTAATTACGCATTTGATTAGCATGATACGGCGAGTTCGGACAGAATGTGTGCTCAGGGTTTTAGCATTTTGCTTGCTCTCGCAGAGGTTATGGCTTCATCAAGTTTGAAGATGAGAACGAACAGAAGAAAGCCATCGATGAGTGTCAGAATGCTTCAGGCCTGGGGACGAAACCAATCAGGATCAGCATAGCTGTGAACAAGAGGTATGGTTCTAATCTTCTGAAATAAGTGTATAAATGATACTGTATTAGGGTCAATTAGTGTCATGCTGGTCTGTCTTTGTTGAAAGTTGATGTGTGATTGTCCTCCTAACTTGACATCCACTGCTCCTAACATAAATTGTTCCTGTTTCCTTGCTTTTTAGCCATAAAATGAACAGCTATAACAATCAGAACCACAACTCCTACCACAACAATTACCAACAGCCATATTATCAACAACCCAACCAGAATTACTACCCTCAGTGGGGCTATGACCAGTACAACAGCTACAACTATGGTGGGTACGGTCCCTACGGGGGGTACCCCCCTCCAGGCCCCCATGGGATGATGGGACCCCCACCCCCCATCGGCATGCCCCCCATGCCCACAGACATGCAGACATCCTCAGAGGTAAGGCGTCCTTACATGCTCCTGGGATCTTTCCACATCATTTCCCATAACCTGTCCCTTAATCTAATGAAATCTGTCTAATAATGGTTTTCATGCTAACAGGTGTTCACAATGATTCATTTGTGTTGTCTTGTTTTTCACATTAGCAAACACAGGAGTCCACAGATGAGCCTGAAGAAGAGGCAGCAGAAGGTAACTCTTCACTATACTTTCACATGCACTAAAGGAAAATGCTATGTGTTTCAGATATAAGGTCTTTCTTGTTCTTCCTTTTAAATGTATTGTTACCATTGCCTGACTCTGTTGCATTCAAAACCCTTGGTTTCTTGACATTTACTCTTCTTCATTCCCCTCTCTTCCCTGCCAGAACCCAATCCTCACCTGGATGTGGATGCACTGAACAAAGAATACATGGAGGGGAGTGAGGAGCTCTATGATTCACTAATGAACTGTCACTGGCAGCCACTGGATACCATCACTTCAAAAATCCCTCCTTTTTCCACTTCCTGATCTGTTTCAACTTGTCCTATGAATTTAGTATAAAGTCTATTTTCTCCAAAAGAGCAGTCACACAGAAAATGTCAGCGTTGTTTTAAAAAAAGAATCACCAGTAGAGACGCATTATGTTTCTGAGCTACATTATTGGTCATTTGTATATATTGTCCACGTCTTTTGCTTATTTTTTTCTGTCTCTCGAGATTATTATTATTAGATCTTTTTTTTTGCCGAAACTTGATTCTTCCATTTTAATTTGATTATATCAAGTAACCAATGTTCGTCATCTCCCAGACACTTTGTTTTTTATTTCACACTGTTTTGGGTACCATCTTGTCTTCGTAAAGAAATGTTGGTGTAACTCTATTTTTCAAAAATGAGAGACTTACATTTGAGCTTGTATTTCAAAAGCTTGCATCTCACCTTTACTTTAGGTTAGTCTGTGGGTTTCTTTTTTCTTTTAAATGCATTTACCTGTCATTTGCATGTTATACAACTTGTCTATTTGTCTTAGACTTGTAATTCATGTCAGCTTTTTTTTTGTGCCTGTAGCTTTTGAAATAATTGTATTATTAAAGCTGACTTGGAGGGGGAAAAAACAAGATGTTGAAGTTGTTTAAGTACAGTAGTAGACTGTATTATCCAATTGTAATTTGACATGGAAAAGTGGTGCTTATGCAAAGTTTAACATTTTCATTCAACACATTTGGTCTGATTTTAATAAAATCACAATTAATAAATTTTCCTTCTTACCAACAATTGAGGTCAGAAGTTTACATACACCTTAGCCAAATACATTTTAAAGTTTTTCACAAATCCCAACATTTAATCCTTGTAATAATTCCCTGTTTTAGGTCAGGATCACCACTTTATTTTAAGAATGTGAAATGTCAGAATAATAGTAGAGAGAATGATTTATTTCAGATTTAATTTATTTCATCACATTCCTAGTGGGTCAGAAGTTTACATACACTCAATTAGTATATGGTAGCATTGCCTTTTTAAATAATTTATAGGGTCAAACATTTTGGGTAGCTTTCCACAGTAAGTTGGGTGAATTTTGGCCCGTTCCTCCTCACAGAGCTGGTGTAACAGAGTCAGGTTTGTTGGCCTCCTTGCTCGCACACGCTTTTTCAATTCTTTCAACAAATTTACCATGGGATTGAGGTCGGGGCTTTGTGATGGCCACTCCAATACCTTGACTTTGTTGTCCTTAAGCCATTTTGCCACAACTTTGAAGGTATGCTTGGGGTCATTGTCCATTTGGAAGACTCATTTGCGACCAAGCTTTAACTTCCTGACTGTCTTGAGATGTTGCTTCAATATATCCACATAATTTTCCTACCTCATGAGGCCATCTATTTTGTGAAGTCCACCAGTCCCTCATGCAGCAAAGCACCCCCACAACATGATGCCACCCCCGTGCTTCACGGCTGGGATGGTGTTCTTTAGCTTGCAAGCCTCCCCCTTTTTCCTCCAAATATAACGATGGTCATTATGGCCAAACAGTTCTATTTTTGTTTCATCAGACCAAAGGACATTTCTCCAAAAAATATGATCTTTGTCCCCATGTGGAGTTGCAAACCGTAGTCTAGCTTTTTTATGCCGGTTTTGGAGCAGTGGCATCTTCCTTGCTGAGCGGCCTTAAAGGTTATGTTGATATAGGACTCGTTTGACTGGATATAGATACTTTTGTACCTGTTTCCTCCAGCATCTTCACAAGGTCCTTTGCTGTTATTCTTGTATTGATTTGCACTTTTCGCACCAAAATACGTTCATCTCTAGGAGACAGAACGCGGCTCCTTCCTGAGCGATATGATTGCTGCCTGGTTCCATGGTGTTTATACTTGCGTACTATTGTTTGTACAGATGAACGTGGTACCTTCAGGTGTTTGGACATTGCCCTCACGGATGAACCAGACTTGTGGAGGTCTACAATTTTCTTTCTTAGGTCTTGGCTGATTTATTTAGATTTTCCCATGATGTCAAGCGAAGAGGCACTGAGTTGGAAGATAGGCCTTGAAATACATCCAAAGGTACACCTCCAATTGACTCATTATGTAATTTGGTATATCAGAAGCTTCTAAAGCCATGACATCATTTTCTGGAATTTTCCAAGCTGTGTAAAGGCACAGTCAACTTAGTGTATGTTAACTTCTGACCCACAGGAATTGTGATACAGTGAATTAATCTGTAAACAATTGTTGGAAAAATTACTTGTGTCATAGACAGAGTAGATGTCCTAACCGACTTGCCAAAACTATAGTTTGTCAACAAAAATTTGTGGAGTGGTTGAAAAACTAGTTTTAATGACTCCAACCTAAGTGTATGTAAACTTCCAACTTCAACTGTACATGTCCTGCACTGTCAAAGATGCATAATCAAAACGATACAGCATTATGTAATGAATGATGTATGGTCAGATGCACTGTAACAATGTGTTCGAGGCCTAGTTAATACCATATTGATATGCATGTACATTTGCAAAATGATGGCACCTGAGGTCTGAAAGGCAGCCATCGAATTGTATGAAGAATTTTATTTATCATAAAACTGCTTGTAGACAAGTTCACAAACAAATATTTCTTATCATGTACAATAACTTTATGATAGTTGACATCAGTTAAAATGACTTAGAATTCTGTACAGGGTTTAATTAGCCCCTAATTCGTTCCTGAAAAAGACATCACATTTATTAGCTTCCTGTCTAAGTTTAATGAGGTGTGTTTATGCCTATAACCATTCCTCTCGTTCTTTCACTCAGGCTTCCCCCCTTCCTTCGTGGTGAAGAGTCCCACCCCTGGTCGTCCAGGACAGTACCAGCTGGGGCCCAGGCGGTACCAGCCCTGATACAGGCCCCTCCAACTAAGACACCCCAGAGCCCCTCCTAAGATCTGTGTGGGGAATGCGGGGAAGTAAGCCAGCAGGCAGAGAAGCAAGAACATCCAGAGGCCTAGCAGAGTGACACAGAACAGGAAGAGCAGGCGCAGCGGGGCCCCCGAGGGCCCACCCAGAGTCAGGTAGGGCCCGAACACGGCCGTCTCCTCTGCCACCAGCAGGCAGCACAGACATAGCAAGAAGATGTCCTCAGAGACCTCATAGCCACGCCACAGCATGCCGTTTCCCACACACAACTGTTTGCTCGCCCCCTCCCGAAGTAGTAGGAAGGGCTGGCCGTCCACCGTGGGCTGGCCATCTACCACACTGAGGGGCTCGTAGCAGCTCCCTGTGGCATTCTCAAGGACATCCAGAAGCTTTCGGAACCCCACCCACAGCCCGCCTGCCACCACCAGCCTGGACAGGTGTCGCAGTGAGAGAACGAGGGATCTGCGCACTGAGAAGGAAAGGAGGAAGACAAAGGAGCCGACGAAGATGCAGGTCCATCCCCAGCCTGAGCGCAGGAATGCTCTGAATGGTAAAGAAATGACAAGATGGTTGGAACATAGTTTTAATTAACTGGCAGGCATGATTTGGAATATTGTTATTATGTACAGGCTTCCTTCTTTTCACTCTGTCATTTAGGTTAGTATTGTGGAGTAACTACAATGTTGTTGATCCATCCACAGTTTTCACCTTTCACAGCCATTAAACTAACTAACTATTTTAAAGTCACCATTGGCCTCATGGTGAAATCCCTGCACAGTTTCCTTCCTCTTCTGCAACTGAGTTAGGAAGGCGCCTCTATCTTTTTTTGTGACTGGGTGCATTGATACACCATCCAATGTGTAATTAATAACTTCACAATGCTCAAAGGGATATTCAATGTTTGCTTTTTTTTCTATACCATCTACCAATAGGTGCCCTTCTTTGCGAGGCATTTGAAAACCCCCTTGGTCTTTGTGGTTGGATCTGTGTTTGAAATTCACTGCTCGACTTAGGGACCTTTACAAATAATTGTATGTGTGGGGTCCAGAGATGAGGTAGACATTCAAAAATCATGTTAAACACGACTATTGCACACAGAGTGAGTCCATACAACTTATTATGGGACTTGTTAAGCACATTTTTACTCCAGAACTTATTTAGGCTTACCATAACAACGGGGTTGAATACTTATTGACTCAAGACATTTTAGCTTTTCATTTTAATCAATTTGTAAACATGTCTACAAACATAATTCTACTTTGAATTGATGGGGTATTGTGTGTAGGCCAGTGTCACAAAATCTCAAAATTCTGACTGTAACACAACAAAATATGTAAAAAGTCAGGTGGTGTGAAAACTTTCTGAAGTTGCTGTGTACTTTAGAAAAAGACCTTGAAACAAACAATAAGGCAATCATGCATTGTTATTTGGGCCCATCTTAGTTCTCACCTGTAAAGAAAATTTGTCCTTTTGGCAAAGATGCTGTGTTGGGAGACCCACATGCTCAGGGCAGGTCCAAACACAATCAGGCCTGATAAGAACAGGTGAAAATGGCGGCGGAATTTGGCACTTCCCATGAGTCCGGCTGCCAGGTCAGTCAAGACCACCAGAAGGGTATTGAGAAACATCTCAACTGACTAAATCTAGTCTCAACTGAAACAATAATGAAGCTTTTTATCTCTTCCTCTGGCTTTAAATCTATACCCTATAGTTCATGTGTGTATCCGATGATCCTGTAGGTTGTTGTTTCTGGATTGCTTACTATGCCCGTGTGACTGACCAATCCTGTATGTTATAATCCAAAACCAATACCTTCAGTTGGTGTAAATCACTTTTCATTGAATCAATCCAAAGGTTTGGTAATTCAATCGAGATGCAAGTTTTTGACATTCAACTCTTCATGTGTAGATGTCTTAAATAAAGTGGCAGGGGTTCTGACTTTCAGAAGCTCACTTATTTGAATGTGCACAAATCCAGTTGTTCACCTCCTGTATCCAACACAGTTGGTACATCCCATTTCTACAAATGTTGCACGTAATCTGTTATTCAATATCTTGCAGTTTTCCACAGTTGAATAATATTTGAATCCTGCCTTGTCTGACCTTGACTAGGTTTCCACTTGGGATTTACTTCCACGTGTTGCCACTGTTCTTCCTGTTATTGCTGAGGTAACTGCCCACCTCTTGCTCATGCAGCATTAAAAAAATATGCTAATCCACAATGGCGTGTTCGTTGTCCTTGTGCTCATACAGTAAACCGTAAAGTCCAACTGTTAGAGCTGAAGTTAGAGATTCCTCTGTCCCACATCCCCTCAGCTCCCGTCTCACTCCACCCATTCACCCTTTCATCGACACCGACAGAGTGGGACATATGTTCTCGCCTTTGGAAAAACCCTCCGTTGCAGGTGTCACATTACCTTTACAACATTTTTTAGGGGTTACAGAATGTATTGAGTGAATCAGCAAGTACCCAACTGTTAATGTGATTGTGTGTTAATGTGGTATTTGTGTGCATTCCAAAAAAAGACTACATTAATGCTGAGTACGCACTTTGTTTATAATATCTTTCAACTCATTATGAGCAGTGTGAAGTTGTGCAATGATATTTGATTATAGTAAGCGCTAGAGCTCCCAAATACTGTCCCAGTTGAATTGGTTGGCCCACAGTTCCACAATGTAATTTAGTTTTCTTTAACTCTCTACTGTAAATGTCAGTAACATTCTAAATAACTAGGCCTCCTCCATGTGTCTTCTATTTATATCTATAACCTGTGTACTGTGTCCACACCCGCCCAGCCACCATTCTTAGACTCAGCTGTCGGTGTAGGCCTAGAAGCCTGTCTCTGTCAATCAGTGAGTTGGAGCTGCTCTCTCTCTCTCTCTCTCTCTCTCTCTCTCTCTCTCTCTCTCTCTCTCTCTCTCTCTCTCTCTCTCTCTCTCTCTCTCTCACTCTGTCTCTCTCTCTCTCTCTCTCTCTCTCTCTCTCTCTCTCTCTCTCTCTCTCTCTCTCTCTCTCTTCTCTCTCTCTCACGCTGACATTTCTAGCTAAAGTATTCCTGACTGACATCCCTCACTGCTGTCTATTTTCTCTGTCTGCCTATATACAGAGAAAGTCTATATCTAGCATGTACAGTGCCCTCAGAATATTCACACCCCTTTTCCACATTTTGTTCTGTCTGGATTTAAAATGGACTAAATTGAGATTTTGTGTCACTGGCCTACTCACAATACTGTATAATGTCATAGTGGATTTATGTTTTTAGAAATGTTAGTAAATTCATTAAAAATGAAAAGCTGAAATGTCTTGAGTCAATAAGTATTTGTTATGGCAAGCCTAAATAAGTTCAGTAATAAAAAACGAGTCACATAAGCTGAGCATGGTGAAGTTATTAATTACACTTAGAATGGTGTATCAATACACCCAGTCACTACAAAGATACAGGCATCCTTCCTAACTCAGTTGCCGGAGAGGAAGGAAACTGCTCAGAATTTTCACCATTAGGCCAATGGTAACTTTGAAACAGTTAGAGATTAATGGCTGTGATGGATCAACAACATTGTAGTTACTCCACAATACCAACCTAAATGACAGAGTGAAAAGAAGGAAGCCTGTACAGAATAACAACATTTTAAAACATGCTTCTGTTTGCAATGAGGTACTAAAGTAAACTAAAGTAAAATATATACTAAAGTAATACTGCAAAAAATGTGGCAATGAAATTAACTTTGTCCTGAATACAAAATGTTATGTTTGGGGCAAATGCAACACAACACATCACTGAGTACCACTCTTCATATATTCAAGCATGGTGGTGGCTGCATCATGTATTCTTGTCATCGCCAAGGACAAGGGAGTTTTTATGATAAAATTACAAGTAATAGAGCTAAACACAGGCAAAATCCTAGAGGAAAACCTGATTCAGTCTGCTTTCCAACAGACACTGGGAGACAAATGCACTTTTCCGCAGGACAATAACACAAGGCCAAATATACACTGGAGTTGCTTAGCAAGACAACATTGAATGTTACTGTGTGGCCTAGTTACAATTTTGACTTAAATTGGCATGAAAATCTATGGCAAAACTTGAAAATGACTGTCTAGCAATGATCAAAAACCAACTTGACAGAACTTGAAGAGTTTTTTAAAGAATAATGTGCAAATATTGTAAAATCCAGGTGTGCAAAACTCTTAGAGACTTACCCAGAAAGACTCACAGCTGTGATCTCTGCCAAAGGTGATTCTAACTTGTATTGACTCAGGGGGTTGAATACTTATGTAATCAAGATATTAGTGTTTTATCCATAATTGTTTTACAAATTCTCTTCTATTCTGACCTTACTGAATATTTTGTGTAAATTGTTTTTAAAAAAAAGTAAAATTAAATCCATTTTAATACCACCTTGTAACACAACAACATTTGTAAAAAGTCAAGGGGTCTGATTACTTTCTGAAGGCACTGTAACTTGTAGAATCAAAATTCCTCGTGGGGGCAAATTCCCACTGGATTTTTTTTATTAAGGCCAATGGATGTAGTAGATCTGTTTTTCCCATGAGGCTCCAGGGGAAAAGCCTAGAAGGGATGTGGAAACAATGTTGATTCAACTCATGTGTGCCCAGTGGGCCATTCGCACTCCCAAGACAGAATGTCATTTGAACACATGTACACCATCGATTGCAAGCACCCTCATCGATTGCAAGCACCCCTACGCAACGATCAAGCTACCCCTCAGCTACCCAAATAAAACATTTTGCCATTGGTCTTTCCCAAAATATCATTGCACATTCTTCTCTCATAGCATCAGTGATTTAGCACACACCTTGATCTACTGTTGACAAGACACTCATCTTGCATTCTTGCTGAATATTTTTGCACTTTGAAATCTAGAGGTGTAGGCTTATGTGATGAGAGGACGTATTTTCATGATATGCCTTTTAGTATAGACCTACTGAAACTATGATAATCTAAGGGACTGTACATGACTTATAATGAGGGATACCTTGAGAAAATCGGACCTCTCTGAATTGAAAATATATTTCTTCCCTTCCTTAATGCTTGAAAAAAAACAAGTGACCCTTCCCTATCCCCAAAATAATAATTAAAACATAAAGTGAATAGCAAAGAACATGTTTACCCTTAGTCCTAGGACAGACCAGAGGCTTAGATGCAGTTTTAAAAACGGTTCCTCCTATTGTAAGCATTACATGGCAAAGTAGCCAGATGTGGATTCGCAGACCACCGCAGACCGGGGTAGGGGACAAAGATCTCCATTATAGCGTCTGCTAAATGGCATATATTTATATTATATATTATAATAAAAGCACCGTATGAATCGATCATATTATTTGCAGACTGAGAAACAAATTGCCTTTTATAAATGCATTTCATGTAATTCTATGTAATTTTATATGACATAGAATTGAGCAGAATCTTTTTTAGTATGCTGCAGGACCAGAGACGTTTTGATTTCTATACAGGCTATTGTTAAAAAAGAAGATAGTCCATGTCTGTAAAATATGAGTGCAACAGAACCAGTTACAGCTGAAGTACAGCACCAGTCAAAGGTTTAGATGCACCTACTCATTTCAGGGATTTTGTTTATGTTGACTATTTTCTACATTGTAGAATAATAGTGAAGACATCAAAACTATGAAATAACACAGATGGAATCATGTAGTAACCAAAAAAGTGTTAAACAAATCAAAATATATTTTAGATTTTGGATTCTTCAAAGTAGCCGCCATTTGCTTTGATGACAGCTTTGCACACTCTTGGCATTCTGTCAACCAGCTTCATGAGGTAGTCACCTGGAATAATATAATAATAATATATGCCATTTAGCTGACGCTTTTATCCAAAGCGACTTACAGTCATGTGTGCATACATTCTACATATGGGTGGTCCCGGGAATCGAACCCACTACCCTGGCGTTACAAGCGCCATGCTCTACCAACTGAGCCACAGAAGGACCACGAGTCACCTGGAATGCATTTCAATTAACAGGTGTGCCTTGTTAAAAGTTTATTTGTGGAATTTCTTCCTTCTTCATGTGTTTGAGCCAATCAGTTTTGTTGTGACAAAGTAGGGTAGGGGTGTTATACAGAAGATAGCTCTATTTGGTAAAAGACCAAGTCCATATTATGGCAAGAACAGCTCAAATAAGAAAAGAGAAATGACAGTCCATCGTTACTTTAAGACATCAGTCAATGTGAAAAATCTCAAGAACTTTGAAAGGTGGGTAGTATATGGGGCTTTGGTGACAAAACGGATGGCACTGTGATAGACTACATCCAATTTGCTGAGTAGAGTGTCGGAGGCTATTTTGTATTTGACATCGCCGAAGTCAAGGATTGGTAGGATAGTCAGTTTTACAAGGGTATGTTTGGCAGCATGAGTGAAGGATGCTTTGTTGGTAAATAGGAAGCCGATTGTAGATTTTATTTTGGAGATGTTTGATATGAGTCTGTAAGGAGAGTTTACAGTCTTACCAGACACCTAGATATTTGTAGTTGTAGACATATTCAGAACCGTCCAGAGTAGTGATACATAAGTCAGAACCGTCCAGAGTAGTGATGCTAGACGGGCGGGCAGGTGCGGGCAGCGATCGGTTGAAGAGCATGCATTTAGTTTTACTTGCATTTAAGAGCAGTTGGAGGCCACGGAAGGAGTGTTGTATGGCATTGAATCTCGTCTGGAGGTTTGTTAACACTGCACCCGGCCCGACACAGTCCTCTCCCGAGTCCGTACGGGAGTTGCAGCGATTAAACAAGACTGTAACTACTACCAATTGGGGAGAACAAAGGGGTAAAAAAAAACATTTAAAAAAAAAGAAAGTCACTGAGCTCTTCAGTAAGGCCATTCTACTGCCAATGTTTGTCTATGGAGACTGCACGGCTGTGTACTCTATTTCATACCCCTGTCAGCATCTTTGGAAAGACCTGAAAAAAGCTGTGCAGCAACGCTCACAGCCAAAGGTGCTTCAACAAAGTACTTCAGTACTTCAGTACTTTGTTGAAGCACCTTTGGCTGTGATTACAGCCTCAAGTGTTCTTGTGTATGACGCTACAAGCTTGGCATACCTGTATTTGGGGAGTTTCTCCCAATTTTCTCTGCAGATCCTCTCAAGCTCTGTCAGGTTGGATGGGGAGCGTTGCTGCACAGCTTTTTTTCAGGTCTCTCCAAAGATGTTAGATCGGGTTTAAGTCCCAGCTCTGGCTGGACCACTCAAGGACACTCAGAGACTTGTTCTGAAGCCAATCCTGCATTGTCTTGACTGTGTGCTTAGGGTCGTTGTCCTGTTGGAAGGTGAACCTTCGCCCCAGTCTGAAGTCCTTAGCACTCTGGAGCAGATTTTCATCAAGGATCTCTCTGTACTTCGCTCCGTTCATCTTTGCCTTGATCCTGACTAGTCTCCCAGTTCCTGTCGCTGACAAACATCCCCACAGCATGATGCTGCCACCACCATGCTTCACCGTAGGGAAGGTGCGAGGTTTCCTCCAGACGTGAGTTCAATCTTGGTTTCATCGGACCAGAGAATCTTGTTTCTCATGGTCTTAGTCTCTTCAGGTGCTTTTTGTCAAACTCCAAGCGGGCTGTCATGTGCCTTTTACTGAGGAGTGACTTCTGTCTGGTCACTCTACCATAAAGGCCTGATTGGTGGTGTACTGCAGAGATGGTTGTCCTTCTGGAAGGTTTTTTCTCTGACACGTGGGACCTTCCGTGGGACCTTATATAGACAGGTGTGTGCTTTCCCAAATCATGTCCAATCAATTGAATTTACCACAGGTGGACTCCAATCATGTTGTAGAAACATCTCAAGGATGATCTATGGAAACAGGATGCACCTGAACTCAATTTTAAGTCTCATAGCAAAGGGTCTCAATACTTATGTAAATAAGGTATTTCAGTTTTTTTATTTTTAAATGTGGAAAAAGTCAAGGGGTCTGAATACTTTCCAAAGACACCGTAGGTGTAGTCAAATTACATTCTGTAAAGCCTGAATTAACATTAAATTATAGGTAGAAAGGCAACACAAGCATTTAGCAAACATTTTATGGAGTAAAATGTCAAATTACATTAAGCTGTAATTTATGTTGATTTCCATTAGGTTTAAAAAAAAAAACAATGATCTATGTTTTGGTTAAATATATATATATATATATATTTTTTTAAATGGCTGGTCAAAAAGCCACTATTTTGGGAGAATGACCCATGCACCCTTTCTCCTTCACTACTTAACAGAGTTGAGTGGCTTGATGTCCTTACAATTTTTCAATCACCATCCAAGAATAACTTGGCCACTGAAATAGGCCTATATTGATGTGGCATCACTGCCACTATGTGGTCAAAATCTGTATTACACATGTTCATTAAATTGCATGTGGGTGTGTTTTGAAAGCAGAGCTCGTGAATTTCTGGATGTAGTATTCATGTCATTGTGTCAGCAATCTAAAATATGTAGAATGCTACTTGTTTCTTAATGGCTCCTCCATCCAAAATATTTAACCTGGGCTCCAGCCTTATGTCTCCCTTGGTATTAATGGATGTTTCACTGTCGTTATCCCATGCTATTCTATTACTAAGCCTGTGACCTTTTCCTGTCTCCTTGTTTTCATCTGACACTCACTAAATTGTTCTATGTTCACAGAAATAATAGATGCCAAAAAGGTCTATGAGGGAATTGAGACAACAGAGAGAGAGATAACAAAACAAAAACAAACATCTGATCAAAAATATGGTGTACTCGGGATGTTAAATGTAAACTTTGTATCCATAAATTGGGCCACAAACATACAGTACCTTGAGAAACACATCACTGTCAAAATATAAGCATAAATATGACCAGTATAATTCTCCAAATATCTTTGCTTATCCAACAACTATCCTGTCGTTGGTGATGACCAAAACCAATTAGTGTATTTGTCTCTCTGCCTCTGAGAATAGAACATTCAGCAGTTGAACTGGAATTTACCTCTGATCCCCTGGTTAGGCTCTGACTGACAATACTAACAGCTGCACTGCTGAATGCGGTCAGTTCTTTTCAACTCCCGTAAGTCCTCTCAGATGAGGACACAGGAGGGAACGAGAGGAGATGATAAGGCAGACATGTGGCATGTCATTCCCACAGGAGTCAGGATGCATGCAGACGCTTCTGGTAGTTGAGCTCACATGCAACTTTGAAGAGGACATGACACTGAACATTCCTTTTAATGGCTATTTATATAAATAATGACTCACAAAAGTTGTTAAAAAAATCATATTTCAAAATCATTTTCAAAATCAAGTACCTACATTGAACTTGCAGGGGGACATGCTCTATCCTCTGGCTATTCTAAAACTGAAGTCTGGGCATGTTCGAGAGGATCCCTTTTGTGAAGTCGGCGCTGTTCAAAGTGTGTTGCATTATGGGTGAAAAAAAATCGGACTTGCACCGACATTTTAACTGCATGCACTTGGTCAAAAATCATGTGATCAAAGTTCATTAAGTTTTGACTGCAAGTTTCTGCAGTTGTACTTCAACAACTTCATCATGCAGCCATGGCCTGCATTGTGGGGAGGCACTATTTGTCAACCTATCATTAGTGTGCTTTTGTTTGACCCACACAAACAAATGTGGCCAAAGATGTGACTGAAACAGGAGCCAACTTTGCCGTAATTCTAATGCTTCAGAGTATACAAATGAAAGTTACATTTGAGACCTCTCTCTAACCAATATTGTTCAAACGTTAGTTTTCAGTTCTTGAGTGTGTGATATGCAGGTATAGAAATGTTTATTTCAATGTTTTTACATAATTTATTTTATAAACACTAGCAGTTATGTTGACACTGCCATGTTGATCTGGGCCTTGCTTTTGGAAAACCACTAGTGTCTGGCTTTCGACTGTTGCAGATGCATCAACCCCAACTTCACTCACCAACTTTCGTCTACAGTTGGCTTCATTAGGCTGACCGCTCGACATTCCCCTTCTTATCTCAATAACTATCTAGGATGAAATTGTCATTGTTTGGATACGATTAAGCTGGCCTGGGCGCCAGGATAGGCCTAGTTTTGCACCGGGTGAAAAGTGATTGCATACATTTTGGAACCGGTCTGGTTCTGTAATGCCCCGTTCTGGAAGTCGGCTCAAAACAAAAGTGACTTAGATTAAGCATGTGGAGTAATGAGTACACTGTAAAAAAAAAAATACTATAGAAATTACATAAAATTAAGAGGATTTTTTTTCTTCCTGTTAATCAGTGATTACCCCCCCCAAAAGCCTTAAACACGGGCACCCTCATAGATATCATCCTAACCAACTTCCCCTCTAAATACACCTCTGCTGTCTTCAACCAAGATCTCAGCGATCACTGCCTCATTGCCTGCATCCGTAATGGGTCTGCGGTCAAATGACCTCCACTCATCACTGTAAAACGCTCCCTGAAACACTTCAGCGAGCAGGCCTTTCTAATCGACCTGGCCGGGGTATCCTGGAAAGATATTGATCTCATCCCGTCAGTAGAGGATGCCTGGATATTTTTTTTAAATGCCTTCCTAACCATCTTAAATAAACATGCCCCATTCAAGAAATTTAGAACCAGGAACAGATATAGCCCTTGGTTCTCCCCAGACCTGACTGCCCTTAACCAACACAAAAACATCCTATGGCGTTCTGCATTAGCATCAAACAGCCCCCGTGATATGCAGCTGTTCAGGGAAGCTAGAAACCGTTATACACAGGCAGTTAGAAAAGCCAAGGCTAGCTTTTTCAAGCAGAAATTTGCTTCCTGCAACACTAACTCAAAAAAGTTCTGGGACACTGTAAAGTCCATGGAGAATAAGAACACCTCCTCCCAGCTGCCCACTGCACTGAAGATAGGAAACACTGTCACCACTGATAAATCCACCATAATTGAGAATTTCAATAAGCATTTTTCTACGGCTGGCCATGCTTTCCACCTGGCTACTCCTACCCTGGTCAACAGCACTGCACCCCCAACAGCAACTCGCCCAAACCTTCCCCATTTCTCCTTCTCCCAAATCCATTCAGCTGATGTTCGAAAAGAGCTGAAAAATCTGGACCCCTACAAATCAGCCGGGCTAGACAATCTGGACCCTTTCTTTCTAAAATTATCTGCCGAAATTGTTGCCACCCCTATTACTAGCCTGTTCAACCTCTCTTTCGTGTCGTCTGAGATTCCCAAAGATTGGAAAGCAGCTGCGGTCATCCCCCTCTTCAAAGGGGGGGACACTCTTGACCCAAACTGCTACAGACCTATATCTATCCTACCATGCCTTTCTAAGGTCTTCGAAAGCCAAGTCAACAAACAGATTACCGACCATTTCGAATCTCACCATACCTTCTCTGCTATGCAATCTGGTTTCAGAGCTGGCCATGGGTGCACCTCAGCCACGCTCAAGGTCCTAAACGATATCTTAACCGCCATCGATAAGAAACATTACTGTGCAGCCGTATTCATTGATCTGGCCAAGGCTTTCGACTCTGTCAACCACCACATCGTCATTGGCAGACTCGACAGCCTTGGTTTCTCAAATGTTTGCCTCGCCTGGTTCACCAACTACTTCTCTGATAGAGTTCAGTGTGTCAAATCGGAGGGTCTGCTGTCCGGCCCTCTGGCAGTCTCTATGGGGGTGCCACAGGGTTCAATACTTGGACCGACTCTCTTCTCTGTATACATCAATGAGGTCGCTCTTGCTGCTGGTGAGTCCCTGATCCACCTCTACGCAGACGACACCATTCTGTATACTTCCGGCCCTTCTTTGGACACTGTGTTAACAACCCTCCAGGCAAGCTTCAATGCCATACAACTCTCCTTCCGTGGCCTCCAATTGCTCTTAAATACAAGTACAACTAAATGCATGCTCTTCAACCGATCGCTACCTGCACCTACCCGCCTGTCCAACATCACTACTCTGGACGGCTCTGACTTAGAATACGTGGACAACTACAAATACTTAGGTGTCTGGTTAGACTGTAAACTCTCCTTCCAGACCCATATCAAATATCTCCAATCCAAAGTTAAATCTAGAATTGGCTTCCTATTTCGCAACAAAGCATCCTTCACTCATGCTGCCAAACATACCCTTGTAAAACTGACCATCCTACCAATCCTCGACTTTGGCGATGTCATTTACAAAATAGCCTCCAATACCCTACTCAACAAATTGGATGCAGTCTATCACAGTGCAATCCGTTTTGTCACCAAAGCCCCATATACTACCCACCATTGCGACCTGTACGCTCTCGTTGGCTGGCCCTCGCTTCATACTCGTCGCCAAACCCACTGGCTCCATGTCATATACAAGACCCTGCTAGGTAAAGTCCCCCCTTTTCTCAGCTCGCTGGTCACCATAGCATCTCCCACCTGTAGCACACGCTCCAGCAGGTATATCTCTCTAGTCACCCCCAAAACCAATTCTTTCTTTGGCCGCCTCTCCTTCCAGTTCTCTGCTGCCAATGACTGGAACGAACTACAAAAATCTCTGAAACTGGAAACACTTATCTCCCTCACTAGCTTTAAGCACCAACTGTCAGAGCATCTTACAGATTACTGCACCTGTACATAGCCCACCTATAATTTAGCCCAAACAACTACCTCTTTCCCAACTGTATTTAATTTATTTATTTATTTTGCTCCTTTGCACCCCATTATTTTTATTTCTACTTTGCACATTCTTCCATTGCAAAACTACCATTCCAGTGTTTTACTTGCTATACTGTATTTACTTTGCCCCCATGGCCTTTTTGCCTTTACCTCCCTTCTCACCTAATTTGCTCACATTGTATATAGACTTGTTTATACTGTATTGTTGACTGTATGTTTGTTTTACTCCATGTGTAACTCTGTGTCGTTGTATCTGTCGAACTGCTTTGCTTTATCTTGGCCAGGTCGCAATTGTAAATGAGAACTTGTTCTCAACTTGCCTACCTGGTTAAATAAAGGTGAATTAAAAATAAAATAAAACAATTAACAACATGTTGCTGTAGATGAACTACAATAACTTACTGTTTATAATTAACAGCAATTTGCTGTATTTTTACAGTACCTGTACACCTTTATAATTGCAATATATTATTGTACTTTCTATTTTACAGTAATTACTTGTATCTATGATATTTACAGGATTCACTTGGCAACTCGAATTGCCGTTAAATTACTGTGATTTATTTTCCAGTATTTTCCTACAGTTCTATTGTGTAAAGGTTTTCTAGGTGTGAAGGAGAGTCGGACCAAAATGCAGCGTGTAGATTGCGATCCATGTTTAATGAACAAACGTAACACGAATCTAAATACAAAACCTACAAAACAATAAACGTAACGAATACCGAAACAGCCTAATACTGGTGCACATACACACAGAACAAGGTACAAAGACACTAAGGACAATCACCCACGACAAACTCAAAGAATATGGCTGCCTAAATATGGTTCCCAATCAGAGACAACGATAAACACCTGCCTCTGACAGCCATAGACTTAACCAGAACACCCACTAGCTACAATCCCAATACATACACACCACATACACAAACCCATGCCACACCCTGGCCTGACCAAATAAATAAAGATAAACACAAAATACTTCGACCAGGGCGTGACATATTGTATGTGATTTTAAAGTAACATGACATTTACAGATAAAATATGCCAATAGTACTGTAAACTTCTAAAACGTTTTGCATGACCAAAACAAGTAAACACAATACAAATAATATCTTCTTAAGCATGGTTTAATGTTAACAAACCAAAAATGTGACAAACACTTTCAATAAGCTCCCATAGTACAACTTCACCATTGCTAGGTGGGAAATGCCAATAAACTGTAGCCAAATGTGCTGCATCATAAATGCCTCAACGACAAACCTACACCTTTCCCCCAGCACCTATCAAAAAGTGTACATTTTTAAATGATTCATTAGGACAAAATACAATTGTTCATCTTAACAGTATTGGTATGATATTCTAGCTTGTATGTGACATTAAAAAAATATTGATAGTTTGTCACAAGGCTATTCTGCATTCAGATGCAAAGCCATTTTTTTCAACAAAAAGATTTCAAGTGTATCAATTAAAAAAATATATATCAATGTCCTGAATAAGGTGCATGTTTACAACTGTTCCACCATAGAAAGTGACATAATTACAGATAAGAAAAGCACTGGTACATATCTTAGCTTTTGAAATAAAAATAACTTTTCACACACAGGTAACTCAAAAATCACATTGCCTCGCTTTGAGCTATACATTTTAAAAATATATTGTTTCCTGCTAAGAGGGGTAAGTAGGCCTGCTCTCTGCCTGGCCTTATCTTAGGTTTGTCATTACCTTCACTCTCAGGTTAAACACAGAGTATGTCTTTTTGGGAAGGGTAATTAGACTTTAGAATTGTGAGATTAAGGTCAGAAAAGATAAATGGATATTTTGTCCTATTCCCAGATTTCTAATTTGGCCCTTCCCAAAACTACATGCTCAAGCTTTAATAAGGGTTGCCTGCTCAAGTTGAGTAAATGCCAGACATTTCCAAACATGCAAAGTAGCATTACTTCCTCAACAATGTGTCAATTTCAGTGCATACTGGA
The DNA here is from genome assembly GCF_023373465.1 of Oncorhynchus keta. Taxonomy (NCBI): domain Eukaryota; kingdom Metazoa; phylum Chordata; class Actinopteri; order Salmoniformes; family Salmonidae; genus Oncorhynchus; species Oncorhynchus keta. Next base: position 28,286,911 of record NC_068435.1, on the reverse strand, counting down.
TAATTGTTAAACACAAAAAAAGAGCCAACCCCAGTGACAAACCAAACTTACTTGAGCAGGTCACAATTGACTCAAATAAATTAAATGTATTGCCAATAGGAACTAGCCTATAGCTTTTCTAAGTCCATTATCTTCCTGGGCAGAGTACAGACATGTACATTCATTGTGTGGCTCTTCTTCTCCAGCAAAACATCTGTGGAAACAAAGAGCACACACATTGCTGAAAGATAATTATGTCCCCTGATGTCTTAAATAGTGTCTGAAGTGTGCTGCATTACCTATGTACATTGTCCCCAGCTCAAATAATGACTTCGCTATGTGTTTACGCTCTGACAAAGGAGCCTTTCAAACTTATCAACATATATTGATTCAATTAACCTATCAAACCAAGCTGTGACACAAAATGCCTCCGTTTAAAGCCCCCGACCCCAAAGGAATTCTCCCAAGGAAGAATTGTTTACCTTTGGATGAACTTTAGGGTGCGTGAAGCCTGCTCTTGGTATTGCAGATTGAAGGTGTAGAATGAGGGGGGGAAAAAAGCTGCCGGCGCTTCCACAAAGTTTGAGTGGACCGTCATCACGACCTCCTTCTCGATGCTTGTCATCCCATTTGGCAGCAGTCGTTATGTCCCCTGAAATCAGATCACTTACATGTTTCACAATTACTTCTGTGAAACTTTGCGATTGTAAGGCCCTGTCTAAAAACAATTACTCACACAGAAAGTCTTATTGGATACACTACCTTGGACAATCAGTCTTAGTGACTCACTCCTCAGCTCGGCTACCTTAGGTTCTGGGCTAGCGTTGATGGCACTGCGCTGTAAGTCAAATGTTGCTTGCATGAGCTGCGAGAGTTGTCCTCTGTCACCTCCTGTAGGCCCTTCTTTGGAATAAAACTGCTTCGTTTTCTTATGCTTTGCCGCCAAAGGTTCTTCCGTTTCTTCGGTGGGAAAGTCAGGCTGCCATCTTACACAGCCGTATTCGTCAGTTGGCCCTCTTGCACTGACTACAGTCAATGAGCCTGAGTGTTTTTCTCTTTCTTAGTCGTACCAGAGGATTATCACCATTCTTATGCTCAACGCGTCTTTTCATCTGGTTTAACAGGGATCCATGGCCACTCCCAATTGTAGAGCCATCTTTCATTGTATCAGCAAAGATTTTCGGCAACTGTTGTACCATCCTCTTGGCTATTGTACGGCAATCTGCTCTGGTTGGATTAGGTTCAACAACTCTCATTGCACCTACTGTAATTCTCACCATCTCTCTTCGTTCTCCAGGGGTTGGCAGTGTGCCTCTGGTGATGGCTGATGCACATTTTGCCCCAAGGGACAGTGAAGTTCTCCGGGCCAGATGTCCAGGTCTACAGTACTGGTCGTATTCATTGTTGACCGGGTTGTGCTGGATGTGGAGGATGACTGAAGGGGAAGGGCTTAATGGCTCAACTATTGATATTTCCTTGATGGCACCAGCTGTGCCACTCATTGTTTGTCCTTGGAAATAGAATAGTTGCTCAACTAAAGTAATACAATTTAAAGTAATACAATTCCAAACATTTCCTTTCAACAGTACAGTACTTTGTAAATCTTTAGCAAAATGTAATACCTTCAAATCTCCATGCATTTAGCAGCTTCTGGCATTGTATTGGTCTGATTTGCTCCTGTACAGTAGGTCTTGAAGTTGAAGGTCTGGCTTTCCCTCTACTCCCACCTCTGATTCAGAGGGTTGGGTTAAATGTGGAAGACACATTTCTGTTGAATACATTCAATTGGACAACTGACTAGGTATCCCCCTTTCTCTTGTCCTGGAGGGGTGAAAGTGGTCTCCTCAGGCAAATCTGGTAGCACTGCTTCTCCTATCTCCTCTACTCACGCTGTCATGGCTCTACAGCAAAGGGAAAGAATGATGAAAGATTGTCATTGATTTGCCACATACCTTGTACTCCACTAAGGAGTAATAACCAAGAAGGTCTTCATGCTTAATGCAGATCAAGTTTGAGTCCTGGGCTACTCCTGTTAGGCAGTGAATACCTACATCAACTATCTGCACAGTCTGCTGCCTCTCTAAAACATAATAAACAGAGGAGTAGCAATGGACCAGGATCAACTTCATCTCACCCATTTGCAATCCATCCTCATCTTTCCCCTTAACAACATACATTATCTTCCTGTACATTGTGCCTTTGACAGTGATATCATTTGAAACAGCTGTGTTGTCAGATTTTAAGTGAAATACAGTGACTGAATCGTCAATCTTCTTGTTGTAATCACTGGCATAAAAGTCAGTTCAGTTTTCTACCTGAAATAAACTGCCAGCACTTAAATAGACTTGGAACAGTTGGTGTCTCTCTGCTAGAGTCCCACATGCATTCTTAAGGTTGTGCAATTTCCGTGCACACTGCTTGAAGTAAGTATGCATACTTTCGAACCTCAACATCCAGAGTAGAATTTGTGGCCGAACCTAACAATAAGTGTGGTAATGACAGAGATAATGGTGCTTTGGCTTGAGGGGTTTGTCTGGATAACAGCGTCTGCTAAATTATTTAAATGTATTGGTTCTGGTGGACCATGGTGGATCGGACCCAACCAAATTTTATGAGAGCGATCAACCAACCCGACTCTCATTTACATTTGAGTCATTTAGCAAACGCTCTTATCCAGAACAATTTACAGTTAGTGCATCCATTAAGATGAGGCAACCACATATCACAGTCTTAGTAGGTCATAAAAAGCCTTTAAAGATACATGTCTTTTAGCACTCAGCAGTAATGAAGAGTGTTCCGCCAAAACCGCACTCTTTCTGATGTGTATCTTGGCTAATTGTCATGTAGAGATGAAAATGGAAGCCCCGTGATAAAACCTCAAAGGTAAAATAAAGGTAGCAAATATGTGGCAAGCTATGTGTCTGTTTCCACTATGCAGGCAAATGTCCAGCATAGTAATGTTGGCCATCATGTATGCACCAACTGTACTGACAGCTGGTATCTGCATTTGAAATAGTAATTTCTTTGTGAAATAACTTGGGTAAAGATAGTTTATTGCAAACTACACTGATACCTTCAAGTTCGATTATTTGAATTGTGAAAAATGTCCATAGTCAATATTATTCAACCCTAATGTGATATATTTTAGTGAAATGTAGAAATGTATTCTGAATACTTGTCCACTTTTTGATACCAGCATTATAAACCAGCAGGCATACAGTATGTGATCAAGACAGTCTATGATGGCTGGCAACGAGCACTCTGCTGGCAGGCTGCCCTCCAAAGTGATAGCCTAGTGCTGCCAGAAAGAACATCCTTTCCATCTGTCCTGCATCCTCCGCAACAAATAGGCCGTATGATTTTGCTTGCTCTGGACTTCAGGGAAGTGACATGACATATCCCTAGTTGATGATATTGGCTGCTAACATGACTGACTTTCAGCTCCAAATGCTGCTGTAAAACGCATTGTATTTCTGCAGCCTATCTTGCTTTTTGAAAATGCATCATTGTTTATGGCTGTAATGATGGCTATATTTGCGCAGCAATTGTGCAAGCATGTTCACATGTGCACGGGAGGGGGGTTGCATGTTTTTTACCTGTGGATTGTGGCAACAAATGGGCTTGGGTTGTATATGGGAGTGATGGGCTACAGTATTTATTATAATATTCTATTTTGACTGGAATTGTTTTGGTTGTTGTTAACAAGTGCCACATGCACATTCAGCTGTGAACGCGGTCATCCCTGCCGTTCCCCTTGGCTTGAGACAGATGGAGATATAGAAAGGTGGATGGGCCAAAATGAGACATATTAAACCCTAGATAACAAAAAAGATGAAAAAGAACAATACTGACAGTGACAGATTAAGTGTTGGGGATAGTAATAAGTGCTTGTATATGTGTGACTCACAGCATAGACATCTGCATTTCCCTGGACATTACCTCATAAAATCACAATGGAGCTGTGGAATGCCGGTCAAGGGAGGTAGACAGAAAACAATGCACTCCTCTGGGCAAGAGTGGCATGTCCCTCTGGAGTCTGGAGTAGTTTGTGTCTCAGAGGTTTGTGCGTGTGCTTGTTTTGTGCGTAGGGGGGGTCATGGGTTACAGTGTCCTTGGCCTTTGAGGTCAGGGCCTACAGAGGTTATATATTTGATCTCCGCTACTGCAGGGATACCGTTCTGAAGCATCCTTCCTTATCCACCTCTTAGCAGTGTTCAAGGTAAATTAACACTCCATTCACTTTTATTGTGTGATTGTTACATACATCGAAATCAAATTGTATGATTTATTTGCTATGCTTTTGACAAAGGATTAGTGATGTAATGAATGGTGGAAATGCTGAAGGAGTTTGTCCAGGCGTCCGTCACCAGCCGCGAAGGTGACTCGGTCACTGTGCAGACCAGTGGCAGTCAGTGCCGTTTAAGATGAGGGAGGACTATTTTTTCTTCATGAGCAGGGCCTTATTTCTATTACAGCATATTGGGTGACTCATTTATATTCCATTCACCCAGTTCAATGTAACAGCGATAGTTTTAGGCTACTACATGATACTCAAATGTTCCTATACCCATCATGAGGTTGATACAACCTAGCCTATGAATGAAAGTTTACAGCGTAGAATGCACACAGGTTGAGAGACACATTTGAGGAAACAGACAGTGGCAGTCAGTACCGCCTTGCACACTCTTGTCGGCATCTAGCTGATATAGGGTGCAATCATTAGTCCAACAGTTGCAAAGGAGAGTTTATTGGACAAATTCAGGTATGTTTATCCCTGTTTTGATCGGTTTAAGAAATGCCTTTCAACAGAATCAGATTAGTGAATCACACGATAACAGAGTTCACTCATAACAGCCACGTTGTATTCCTTCTTTTCCCTTCACCCGTGGACTTAAATGCATAACACATCAGCCGTATGTGACGAGGCGAAAAACCCTTTCCAAGCCAAACTGCCACACACAGCCCACATCGTTGTCACCATATTAGCTAAAGTAACATAGAGTAACATAAAGTAACATAGTCAGCATAGCTAATAGAACTAACACGTTAGTAAACCCGCTACAATCATGCAATAACGTTACAGTGTACAGTCAGTAAGCAGTTACACCGACGGGCTCTGGTGGCAATAAATGTGTACTACCAAAAGCTTACCTAGACTTGGAAGAGTTCCTGTGTTGTGTTGGAAAGTCATAGCCAGCTAGCTAACATAGAATCCCTCTGTTTGAGCAGGATGTTTCAGTACGCTAAACTATGTAGCTGCATTTGCTAGCTAAGTAATTAAAAGTGAGGGGAAAAAAGACTCTTTCTCTTGCTTCTCCTTCATTTTGGAAGAAATTAATTTGTTCAAAACTGTTCAACTATTCTTGAGTCCACTACTCACCACATTTTATACACTGCAGTGCTAGCTAGCTGTAGCTTATGCTTTCAGTGATCCTTTGATTGGGTGGACAACATGTCAGTTCATGCTGCAAGAGCTCTGATCAGAGGACGTCCTCTAGCCTGAAGTTGTCGTAATTACTGTGTAAGTCAATGGAAGGGGGTGAGAACCATAAGCCTCCTAGGTTTTGTATTGAAGTCAATGTACCCAGAGGACGGAAGCTAGCTGTCCTCCGGCTACACCATGGTGCTACCCTACAGAGTGCTGTTGAGGCTACTGTAGGCCTTCTTTGCAAAATAGTGTTTTTTAATCAGTTATTTGGTGACATGATTATATTTGGTATAGTTTTATCTAGAAAGTATAACTTTTTGAATGTTTTACAATTTAAATGTGTATGAAAATCACTGAGGATGGTCCACCCATTCCTCCTCTGAGGAGCCTCCACTGGTGCAGACCAAGAATGGGAAGGTCAGTGAAATGGGAAGGTCAGGTGAAACAGATCAGGGCGTGACACTAATATGTGTTTCTATAACATTCTAAGGAAACTAAGGATCCAATCATCCAGGCTAACCCAGCTCTGGAGGCATTTGGTAATGCCAAGACCATTAGAAATGACAACTCCTCAAGATTTGAGAGTTTCTGATATATTTTCAGATTTATTTAATACAGCATTAATCACCTGAAAATAAATTAACAAACATTTTATGTTTTGGGTAAATTTATCAGGATTAATTTTGACACTCGAGGAAAACTAACTTCTGCGAAAATTGAGACATGTCCAAAGAAAGTGGCTGAAAGAAATCTTGTGTCACTTTTGAGCTGAGGGCTGAGATAGACTACGACATCTTATATCAGATCTTGTCAAACAAAAAACCTGAATTACTGGGTCAGTACCACAATTAGATAACAATGATGCATTGACTACATTAATTTGTGTAGTGTAATAATGTAATATCATGTCTACATTTTGTAACGGCGTTCTTCTATCTCCTCCTCTGACGAAGAGGTAGAATAAGGATCGGACCAAAATGCAGCGTGGTGGTTACTCATGTTCTTTAATGAAAGTGAACGAGACATGAAATAACTTATAATATACAAAACAACAAACGGAACGAGAAAACCTATACAGCCTGTCTGGTGAACAACTACACAGAGACAGGAACAATCACCCACGAAAACACTCACAGAATATGGCTGCCTAAATATGGTTTCCCAATCAGAGACAACGATAAATCACCTGACTCTGATTGAGAACCGCCTCAGGCAGCCATAGACTAATTAGTCACCCCACAAAACCCCAAGACAAAAAACACACCACAATAACCCATGTCACACCCTGGCCTGACCAAACAAATAAAGAAAACACAAAATACTAAGACCAAGGCGTGACACATTTGTTTTTCTATGTCTCTCTCCCCGCTCTCATGGGAATACAGAGACGCTGCTGGTGACAGCTAATCCATACGACTATTGTCTATTGATGTCTATTGATGACGCTGATGTTGGGAACAGATGTGAGTTACTTTACCATTACTCAGGCCCCTGAATTTAGGTATTACAGTTGTAATTCTTTGGTTTGGGAAACAAAGTGTTGCCTTGCTGAAATTCAAGCCAGCTTGTTATGTTGTCAATCCAAAAGATGGATTTATGTTGCATATGTCAAGTAAACATTGTAGCCTACCCTGTTCTTGATTTTAAATAATAACATCTACGATAGCAGAGCATCATTACATCATGAAATATCGGTGTTGTTTTTTGTTGTTTTTTGACCAATTCTCACTACTAAATTGCTGTGCTTTTCTCAGCTTCCACAGAGTGCTTTTGATTTGCTGGGCTTTACTGTGGAGAAGAAAAACTCAGTGTATAAGCTGACTGGTGCCATCATGCACTATGGCAATATGAGGTTCAAGCAGAAACAGTGCGAGGAGCAGGCAGAGGCTGATGGAACGGAATGTGAGAGCAGGCTAAAAGCCAAAAGCAGAGCATTAGATAGTTCTGTGAATCCATAGGTAAAGCATTACAACTCACTGATTTTCTTCCCCAGGTGCTGACAAAGTATCATATCTTATGGGCCTGGACTCTGCTGACCTCATAAAGGGACTCTGTACCCACAGGTAAAAGTAGGGAACGAGTGGGTCAAAGGGCAAACTGTCCAAGAGGTGAGTGATGGGATAATTCACACAGGGGAGAGTAAAAAGTTGATGATGTGAGATCCTATATAGAGATTAGATAGCATTTTTCCATTCTAACAAACCACTAGCTCGAAGACGCCAGGCTCCCCAGCATTACTCACTCATGCCACCATCATTACGCACACCTCTCTTCCCCCGTCACGTTCATCAGCAATTATTGGACTCACCTGGACTCAGTCACCTGTGTCATTACCTCCCCTATATATATATCTGTTCGTCGCTTCAACATCATATGTCGTTGTGTTACCTGTGTGCTGACACTGTTCCTGTCTTGTTCCATGTCTGTTACTTATTAAATATTGACTCCCCGTACCCGCTGCTCTACTCCAGCGTCGTCTTTACAGTAAATACTACAGTATTCCGTACTACAGTCCGCAAAAACACTACAGTAAATACAACAGTATACTGTCCCCATAGGAGAACCCTGTATAAATGATTGGAGACAGACGCAGTAATTCATAACAGGGGGGTTTAATACTCCACCTAAAATATACAACAATGCCATGAAAAGTCACGGGGACGAAGCCCAAAACAAACACATATACAAAAACACAGGGATGTAACCTCGAATAAATACATGGGACGAGACCCGTAATACACTACAGGGGGCGAGACCCGTAATACACTACAGGGGGCGAGACCCGTAATACACTACAGGGGACGAGACCCGTAATACACTACAGGGGGCGAGACCCGTAATACACTACAGGGGGCGAGACCCGTAATACACTACAGGAAGCGAGACCCGTAATACACTACAGGGGGTGAGACCCGTAATACACTACAGGAAGCGAGACCCGTAATAACAAATGCACAACAATACACGGGACGAGACCCATAATAACAAGTGCACAATACATGCAGCACGAAAGCCAAAATAACAAAGCACAGGTACTCACAGACCAACGGACATGGGAACAATAACCGACAAGACAATGGTGAACAGAGGGCACATATATACAATTACTAATCAGGGGAATTGGAATCAGGTGTTCGTAATGAGACAGTTCAGTGGCTCCTAGAGGCCGGTGACGTTGACCTCCGGAACTGGTGCACGGAAGGGCAGCAGTACCGGCGGAATCCATGACACCTATGGGGACAGCCTAAACACCGGTTTGGAACCCATTTTTTCTAAGATTGTAACATTACGTATTTTTTTATTTGTAATATTATTTTATTTAACCTTTATTTAACTCAAGTCAGTTAAGAACAAATTCTTATTTACAATGAAGGCCTGCCAAAAGGCAAAAGCCCTCCTGCAGGGACAGGGGCTGGGAGAATTTTTAAAAACATTTAATAAAAATATAGGACAAAACACACATCACAACAAGAGAGACACCACAACACTATATAAAGAGAGACCTAAGACAACAACATAGCAAAGCATCAACACATGACAACACAGCATGGTAGCAACACAAAATGACAACAACATGATAGCAACACAACATGACAGCAGCCCAATATGGTAGCAGCACAAAATATGGTACAAACATTATTGAGCACAGACAACAACACAAAGGGCAAGAAGGTAGAGACAACAATACAACATGCAAAGCAGCCTCAACTGTCAGTAAGAGTGTCCATGACAGAGTCTTTGAATGAAGAGTTTGAGTGTTAATTGCAGCTCGTTCCAGTCTCTAGATGCAGTGAACTGAAAAGAGAAGCGACCCAGGAATGTGTGTGCTTCGGGGACCTTTAACAAAATGTGACTGGCAGAACGGGTGTCGTATGTGGAGGATGAGGGCTGCAGTAGGTACCTCAGATAGGGGGGAGTGAGGCCTAAGAGGGTTTTATAAATAAGCATAAACTAGTGGTTCTTGCGAGATGACCAGTTTACAGAGGAGTGTAGAGTGCAGTGATGTGTCCTATAAGGAGCATTGATGGCAAATCTGATGGCCGAATGGTAAGGAACATCTAGCCGGTTGAGTGCACCCTTATGTCTCCGTAATCTAGCATGGGTAGGATGGGTAGGATGGTCATCTGAATCAGGGTTAGTTTGGCAGCTGGGGTGAAAGAGGAGCGATTACAATAGAGGAAACCAAGTCTAGATTTAACTTTAGCCTGCAGCCTTGATAGGTGCTAAGAGAAGGACAGTGTACCATCTAGCCATACTCCCAAGTATTTGTATGAGGTGAATACCTCAAGCTGTAAACCCTCAGAAGTAGTAATCACACCTGTGTGGTGAGGGGCATTCTTCTTACCGAACCACATGACCTTTGTTTTGGAGGTTAATGGTTAAGGTAAAGGACAGAGAAAGCTTGTTGGACACTAAAAAAACTTTGCTGTAGAGCGTTTAACACAAAATCCGGGGAGGGGCTAGCTGAGTATAAGACTGTATAATCTACTTAGAAATGGATGAGAGAGCTTCCTACTGCCTGAGCTATGTTGTTGATGTAAATTGAGAAGAGCGTGGGGCCTAGGATCGAGCCTTGGGGTACTCCCTTGGTGACAGGCAGTGGCTGGGACAGCAGATGTTCTGACTTTATACCAGAGGTGTGGACTAGAGTCACATGACTTGGACTCGAGTCAGACTTGAGTCACAAATATGATGACTTGCAACTCGACACCAAATACTCGTGACGAGCCTTATGACTCGAGCTGACTTGATACCCTCCCCAAGCCTAAATATAAAAAATTATGCTATTAAAAAAGTGTGCAGCGCATCAACTCTTCAATTAACGGATTACAGTTTGAATCGGAGAGCAGCCAATCAAATTGTGCCAACTGAAAAAAAGTTGTGCGTGGCTCTGCAGAGGAACGTCGGTGGGTGAATTCAGATGGAGCCCTTGGAAAGATGATACCCAAATTGAATCTTTTCGGATATAAAGACGACGCTGTATCAACAAAAACGGATTGCAACTTACAAACCATGCGGGAAGAAAATTACAGATGGAGGCGCAACAATTTTCAACTTTGTTTGACATTTGAAGCTGCACAAAGAACGGTAAGTCATGGCTAATATAGCCGGCAGCTATATATTTTATTACTTTAAAGTGTATCATGTAAGCTAACGTAATGTTAAGTCAATGAGCCTCCACACAGTCAGTCAGTGCGAGAACATGATCATTGCACTCAAGATTGAGCTACAACTGGCTAGGCAGTTGGTCCTTCCTGCTTGATGTTACTGCTGTTCCTAAAACCATTGACATACATTAGCCTACTGTAACCACACAGAGAGAGTGTGTGTGTGTTAAAGGTTGGGCGATTGTGTACAAGCCTACATCGCCCGATTGTGCCCCATATCGATCCTCGATAGTCGATCACTATTGGGGGGGGTCTTTCTCATGGCTACCCATGTATTTCCATGGAAATATAACGTTTATTTGGAAAGTAATAAATATATAGATATTTTTAAAAGCATTCATGATTTGCGTAATGTATTATACTATTACTCTTGTTAAAAATATGAAATGGTATTACATTTGGTGAAGAGCACATTATGACTTGTTTTGGACTGGAAACTTGACTTGATACTTGACGATCTTGACTTGAGAGTTGACACTGACTTGCCTGTCTTGACTTGGGACTTGACGTGGGACTTGAGTGCTTAGACTTGAGACTTACTTGTGACTTGTAAAACAATGACTTGGTCCCACCTCTGCTTTATACACTGCACTCTTTGAGAGAGGGAGTTAGCAAACCAGGCCAAAGACCCCTCAGAGACACCAATGCTCCTTAACCGGCCCACAAGAATGGAATTGTCTAAAAATAGCAGCACAACATTGCTTAGAATCAAGGGCAATGGTGACATCATTGAGGACCTTGCAGTGACATATCCATAACCTGAGTGGAAACCAGATTGCATACCAGAGAGAATACTATAGACATTAAGAAAGCCAGTCAGTTGATTATTGACAAGTTTTTCTAACACTTTTGATAAACAGGAGAAAATTGAAATTGGCCTATAACAGTTAGGATCAGCTTGCCCCCCCCCCCCTTTAAATAAAGGATGCACCATGGCTGCCTTGCAAGCAATGGGAACCTCCCCAGAGAGGAGAGACATGTTTGAAAGGTCAGAGATAGGCAATGATAGGGGCAGCAACTTTAAAGAAGAAAGGGTCTGAACCATCTGACCCAGATGTTTTTTGGGGGTCAAGTTTAAGGAGCTCCTTTAGCACCTCAGATTCAGTGACTGTCTGCCTTTGTAGCGGGGCAGAGGAAAAGGAGGGAGGAGCATCGCGGCTGGTCGGATTAGAAGGGGTTGGGTATGAGGAAATGTTGGACAGGCAATGAGGAATGGCTGAGTCAAATAGGAATCCTGACTTAATGAAGTGGTGATTAAACAGCTCAGCCATGTGCTCCTTGTCAGTAACAACCACATCATCAACATTAAGGGACATGGGCAGCTGTGAGGATGAGGGTTTATTCTCCTGGTCTTTAACCAATTTCCAGAACTTCTTGGGGTTACACCGACAGAGAGAGAACTGCTCCTAACTTTGGCCTTCCGGATAGTCTGAGTGCACTTATTTCTCATTTGCCTGAATGAGAGCCAGTCAGCCTGAGTATGTGTGTGCCGAGCCTTTCGCCAAATGCAATTCTTGAGGCGGAGAAACTCTGCAAGATCACGGATGAACCAGGGGGTGAACCTGTTTATAATTCAAATTTTCTTTATGGGGGCGTGTTTGTGAACAATACCACTGAAAATATAAAAACAATAAGGTCCAAGCATCTTCGACAGAGCTGATTCTATACCAATTTACAGAGGCCAGATCATGAATGAAGTCTTGATCATTCAAGTTTTTTAGAAAGCGCCTATGATAAATCAGCATTTAAACAATGCTACCTTATATAATGTTACTTACCCTACATTATTCATCTCATATGCATACGTATATACTGTACTCTATATCATCGACTGCATCCTTATGTAATACATGTATCACTAGCCTCTTTAACTATGCCACTTTGTTTACTTTGTCTACATACTCATCTCATATGTATATACTGTACTCGATACCATCTACTGTATGCTGCCCTGTACCATCACTCATTCATATATCCTTATGTACATATTCTTTATCCCCTTACACTGTGTATAAGACAGTAGTTTTGGAATTGTTAGTTAGATTACTTGTTGGTTATCACTGCATTGTCGGAACTAGAAGCACAAGCATTTCGCTACACTCGCATTAACATCTGCTAACCATGTGTATGTGACAAATAAAATTTGATTTGATTTGATTTGACAGGTCGTTTCACTGAGCAGCCATTACGAACACAGGCTGTAAAACAGTGATCATAAGGTCATTACAGAAAACACCAGACTTATACCTATCAGGATTATTTGTGAGGATAACATCAGGGAGAGTAGTCTTTTCTGGGTGTTTGGAGTCATACCTTGTGGGATTGGTAATAATCTGAGAAAGATTTAGGGAGTCCCATTGCTTTAGGACTTGGTCAGGTGGTACCTGTTGGGGATAGGGCTGTCTACTGCCCCCGCTGGAGTAATTGCGTGCCCATAGTAAACATATATATTTTTTGTCAAAAGTTGCTAATATATGCAAATAAAAAATATTATTTAGTAGAAAACACTCTAAAGCTTCTAAAACCATTTAAATTGTGTCTGTATGTAAAGCAGAACTCTCAGGGCAGTCATTCTCCCAAACTCTCTCTTGTCATCAGAAAAGTTGGCCCAACTTTGACGTCATCGCCCCCACCCTTCCCAAGCACTTACAGGTCTGGGAACAGTCTCTCTGTCTTCAGCGCGATCTCAGCTTTCAATTGGGCTTCTCATTGTGAGAATCGCGTGCTTACGAAACCTTTCGGTCACGCGAAAAAACAGGTCACTTTTATGCGCGCTCTGCTCCGGTCCTGTCTTTTTTCCAAGATCGATTATACAATGCATGCGTTTCTGTTCGTCCTCACGATTGCTGTACACCTTTATAACACGTTAAAGCTTGATTATGAAATTAGTTTGATAAGTTTAGTCAACATATAATATGTAAGTTTGACGTTTTGGTGCGCATCCACTTGACTTTTGGCTACATTTCAACCGAAATGTGTCGTGTTTGAGAACCGAAAGACACAGACTGCAAAACTAAACGCTGTTTTTGGTAAGTATAATTCCTTCCAGGTCTTCTGATGGAAGAACAGCAAAGGTAAGGGAATATTTGTGTGGTAAATTTGGGTTTCTGTGGACTCCAAGATAGAGGAGCCATAATGCTACTTTTTGAGCGCCGACTCATAGTATAGCCTAGTGAACGAAACCTGTAACGTTAAAAATAAATGTAACACAGCGATTGCATTCAGAAGAAGTGTATCTAACTATATATATGTAGAACATGCATATTTAGTCAAAGTTTATGATGTGTATTCCTTGTTAGCTGATGTTATCTGCCGGAGCTATCGTCATTTCTCAGGACATTTGAGTAGCATTTTTTGAACGATGCATCATTGTAAACAGAGATTTATGGATATATATAGCATATTATTGAAAAAAACATAAATGTACTGTGTAACATGTTATATTACTGTCATCTGATGAAGATTTCAAAAGGTTAGTGCATTATTTTTCTTTTAATCCTGCGTTTGTTGATTGCATATTTTTTTCAACTTGGCTATGCAAATTAGCTGTGTCTTCGGTGGTGGTTTGACATAAATATGTGCTATGTTTTCGCCGTAAAACATTTTAGAAATCTGACTTGCTGGGTAGATAAACAAGGTGTTTATCTTTCATTTGAGCCATTGGACTTGTTAATGTGTGGAGGTTAAATATTTTTAGGAATATTTTTGCGTTCCATGCGCCACCTTCCAGCTGAACGTGGGGGGGGGTGTTCCCAAATTGGAACCCTAGTCCCCTTCTGGTTAAGCATGTCCCAGTTTAGGTCACCTGGCAGGACAAATTAAGACTTAGTGTAAGGGGCCAGGAGAGAGTTTAAGGCGGGTAGGGTACAGGCCGGTTATAACCAGAAAGGTTAACATCAGTGTTCAAAAAATCTTCCTTAACTTGTTGAGGATAGGAGGCAGTATTTTCACTTTGGATGAATTGCGTGCCCATAGTGAACTGCATCCTACTCTGTCCTAGATTGCTAATATATGCATATTAGTATTACTATTGGATAGAAAACACTCTGAAGTTTCTAAAACTGTTTGAATTATGTATGTGAGTATAACAGAACTCATAGGGCAGGCAATCGTCCAAACAAGAAGTGAAATTCTGAATGTGGGTCAACTTTGACGTCATCGCCCCTTCCTTTCCCAACAAGATATGGATCGGGTAGCACTTCCTACGCCTTCCACTAGATGTCCTCATTCAGTAGAATGTGGAATGGAGCGTTTGGTGTGAACTTTGACCGAATGGGAGGGGAAATAGTCACTGTCCCGACAGAATGTAATTTCCTTGTGGCGCCACCGTCGTTCCATTTGGCTGCAGCTGAAAACATATGATCAGGTTGGAACGTTATTGGATATATATGAAAATAACATCCTGAAGATTGATTCTCTACTTCGTTTGACCAGTTTATTCGACCTGGAATATATATTTTTGAAGTTTTCGTGCGAGTTGTCCTGGACCGGCGTCAGCTTTTGGGCACGTGAGCTGAAAGTGGTAGCAAATGCAGCTAATTGGACACTAGTATTGGACATTATGGAACACAACAACGATTTATTGTGGAACTAGGACTCCTTGCACTGCATTCTGATGAAAGATCATCAAAGGTAAGGAAATATTTATGATGTAATTTCGTATTTCTGTTGACTCCGACATGGCGGAGAAATACTTTTACGTCTGAGCGCTGTCTAAGATTATTGCATGGTAGGCTTTTTCCGTAACGTTTTTAAAAAATCTGACACAGCGGTTGCATCAAGAACCCGTGTATCTTTAATTATATGTAGAACATGTATCTTTAGTCAAAGTTTATGATGAGTATTTATGTTATCTGGTGTAGCTTTCTATAATTCCTCCGGATTTTTTGGAGGCATTTCTGAACATGGCATCAATGTAAACCAAGATTTGTGGATATAAATATGCATATTATCGAACAAAACATAAATGTATTGTGTAACATGTCATATGACTGTCATCTGATGAAGATTTTCAAAAGGTTAGTGATTCATTTTATCTCTAATCCTGCTTTTGTGACTCTATCTTTGGCTAGAAAAAATGCCTGCGTTTTTCCTTTGATTTGGTGGTGGTCTAACATAAATATATGTTGTGTTTTCGTTGTAAAACATTAAAAAAATCGGACATGATGGGTAGATGAACAAGATTTTTATCTTTCATTTGAGGTATTGGACTTGTTAATGTGTGAAAGTTGAATTCCCTGCGCCACCTTCAAAAGCCTCTGGGTTTGGGTGGGGTATTAGTATCTTTAGGATGCCCAAATCCAGTTGAATGCCTCTCTCCACTCCAATGATGATCTGGAAGAGAACATTGCCATTGTAGAGACATAACAATCTAATGCAGGCAAAGGTTGAGGAGCTATGAAGCTGTCTTGAACAGATTGAAAGAGGCCGCAAGCTGGCTGAGCAAGAGCTACTGGATGTCAATGGAGGGTGCACCGGCTGCAAGCTTTGGTAATGTAGAACTACTAATTATGGATTTTCTACTTTAGCTATAGCTGAACATTGTAATATATATATATATATATATATATATATATATATATATATATATAATTAGACATCTCTTCACCACAGCTCCCATCTTGGTTCATCCAGATCCTTTCCGTCAGTTCGTGGTGGAGGCCGATGCTTCTGATGTCGGAGTGGGGGCGGTCCTGTCCCAGCACTCTGCCCTGGATCTCAAGCTACATCCCTGCTTCTTCTTCTCCCACCGCCTCAATGCCACGGAAAAGAACTACGATGTGGGCAATTGTGAGCTTCTTGTGGTGAAGATGGCGTTGGAGGAATGGAGACAGTAGCTGGAGGGGGTGGAACACCCATTCATCGTGTGGACCGACCATAAGAACCTGGAGTATCTCCGCACCACCAAGCGCTTCAACTCCAGGCAAGCCAGAAGGGCCCTGCTGTTCACACAGTTCAACTTCTCCCTCTCGTACCGGCCAGGATCCAAGAATGTCAAGCCAGATGCACTGTCCCGCCACTAAAGCCCCGTGGTTACCACCCCGGAGCCCGAGACCATCATTTCCACCTCGTGCCTGGTGACGGCACTCAACTGGGGTATAGGGAAACAGATCCAGGAGGCGCAGTGCTCCCAGCCGAGCCCTGATAATCGGATGTTTGTGCCTGACGATATCCACTCTGCGGACCTGGAGTGGGCCCATTCCTCCAGGCTTGCCTGCCACCCGGGCTCCCGTCGGACCCTGGCCTTCGTGCAACGCACTTTTGGTGGCATACGATGGTTTCCAGATGTCGCCAAGTTTGTCTCCCCCTGCAAGGTCTGTGCTCAGAATAAAACTCCTTGGCAAGCTCCTGCTGCTCTTCTGCAACCACGGCCTGTCCCTCACCATCCCTGGTCCCACATATCCCTGGAGTTCATCACGGGTCTGCCCCTATCTGAGGGCAACACTGCCATCCTGACTGTACAAGGCCGCTCACTTAATTCCTCTCCCCAAACTACCAGCGGCCAATGAGACGGCCCAGCTCATGGGGCAGCACGTCTTTCGGATCCATGGACTGCCCGTGGACATCCATGGACTGCCCAGGGGCCTCAGTTCTTCTCCCGGTTCTGGAAGGCGTTCTGCTTCTCATTGGGTCATCGGCCAGCGTGTGCTCTGGATTCCACCCCCAGTCCAAAGGCCAGTCGGAAAGGGACAAACAGGATTTTTACTCTGCGCTGCCTGGTCTCTGCCAACCCCACCTCCTGGAGCCAGCAGCTGGTGTGGGTTGAGTATCCCCGCAACATCCTTCCCTGCTCTGCCACAGGCCTATCTCCATTTGTGTGTTCCCTGGGGTATCAGCCCCCGCTCTTCCCTGAACAGGAAGAAGAGGTTGGCGTACCTTCTGCCCAGATGTTCATCCGCCGCTGTCGTCGTACCTGGAGGTCAGCCCTCCTCAAGACCACCTCCAGGTATCGATGACAAGTGGATCAATATTGGACCCCGGCCCCCTGTATCGTCTCGGGCAGAAAGTATGGCTATCCACCAAAGATCTGCCCCTCTGGGTGGATTCCCGCAAACACGCCCCCTGTTCGTCTTCTGTTGCCCTGTACCCTTCGTATACACCCCGCCTTTCATGTGTCCAGAGTCAAAGCTATGTCTCACAGCCCTTTGTCTACTGTTTCCATACGCACCCACATGTTGAATGCTTGCTGACATTTTTAAGACCTGTGTTCCCTGTTTGTCTGTTGCCAGTTTGTCTCGATTGTCAAGTCAACCAGCGTTTTTGTTCTCAGCTCCTGCTTTTCCCAGTTTCTCTTGTATCTTTGCCCCACCTCTGGATTGTTTGACCTCTGCCTACCTTGACCCTGAGTCTGCCTGCCATCCGGTACCGTTGCCCCACCTCTGGTTTACTGACCCCTGCCTGCCTACATCCTTTTTGACGTTGGCATTGGGATAAGGTTTGAGTTAGCAGGGAACCCGAGAGAGGCCAAGCAGGGGTGGACAGACAGAAAAGCCATGGGGTGTGGGGTGGGCAGGAGGGTTGGGTGAGTGGGCTTAAGTGTTTCAAATGTGAGGTGATGATAGCTAAAATAGAGAGAAAGATAAAACAACTCTATTGTTCTCAAAATAGAGCATTAAGCTCAAGAGTCAGGGTGTCAAATTCATGCAATAAACCACCTCAGATAGTTAGGCTTCTCACAATACCATGCAGCATAATTACACTAGCAGCTGGTCTGTCACAATAAATCCCTATGCCACTCCGCAACAACAATACTTCTCGATTGTGGCTGTGTTTTTTTAGAAAAGTGCCATTAAAACAATGTTTGAGTTTTCATGATCTAAAAAATAAGTTGTCAAAGTTTATATAAATTGGAAATAATATACACTGAACAAAAATATTAAAACAAAATGTAAAGTGTTGGTCCCATGTTTCATGAGCTGAAATAAAATGTCCCAGACATTCTCCATACACACAAAAAGCTTATTTCTCTCAAATACTGTGCACAAATGTCACGACTTCCGTCGAAGTCGGTTCCGCTCCTTGTTCTGGCGGCGTTCGGCGGTCGACGTCACCGGTCTTCTAGTCATCGCCGATCCACCTTTCGTTTTCCATTTGTTTTGTCTTGTTTTGCCTCATTACTTGTCGTGTATTTAACCCTCTGTCCCCCCCCCCATGTCTGTGTGTGGAATTGTTTGTTTGAAAGTGCTTGTGCACTCCGACTGGTTTGCGATGGGTTATTTTGTACCCATATTTTGTTGTTCTGGGTGCCATTGGTTTTGCTATTAAACTGCTCCGGTTTTTACCCAGTTCTGCTCTCCTGCGTCTGATTTCCCTGCAGCCAGTCACGCACCCCTTACAACAAATTTGTTTACATCCTTGTTAGTGAGCATTTCTCCTTTTCCAAGATAATCCATCCACCTGACAGGTGTGGCATATCAAGAAGCTGATTAAACAGCATGATCATTACACAGGTGCCCCTTGTGCTGGGGACAATAAAATAAAAGGCCACCAGAGCTGTTGCCAGAGAAATGAATGTTAATTTCTCTACCATAAGCTGTCTCCAAATATAAGCTGCCTCCAGTAAAATCTTAGAAATTGTTGCATGTTTCGTTTATATTTTTGTTCATTACAGATCTGATCATCTAGTCCACACTCTTACAGTTTAATATTTAAGAAATAGTATAGCTGTTGACAAACATTGTGTCTGTATCATGATAATAGAACAACTAGGTATATTAACTCCCTCTGCACCCACAGATATCCTCATGCTGATAGCAAGGTTGACATCCTCTAATAGGAGTATTAAATAAAAAAAATCATATTAATTTTGTGTAATTTGCCACTCTGCATTTCATTTTGTCCATATTGATTTTGACATCATAGTCTCTCATAAAATACCATAGTAAAAATACTAAGTAGTCAGTGCCTGTTGGTGTCTGCAGAGACTCTGTCCTGGTGCGGTTTGCTGTCCCTCGCCAAGGTTCTGTCACTTCTGTCAACACAGTGTTCTGGCCATCAGAAACCCCCATTGGAGAAACAGGAATCCATCAGCAGTGAACATGCTGACACATTGTACAGTAGCTGTGGGGAGAAAATATCTGTTGAGGATTAGTGTACAGAGATGTATTTGATAAGTGATTAGGAAAAATAAAATGTGGCATGACATGATGACACATTGATTGACATTTAAACGACTAAACAATCTAACATGTTTTTTCCCCACTATGGTTGCTATTGTTGCTATTCTTAAATAACATGCTTGATAAAGGTACATTTTCACACCTATTTGTGGTGACTTGTAGCTCCCTGCTATTAAAATATATGATAACTATTTGCCCTTGTTTACAGATTCATTGCATTGCATTCATTCTTTGAGTTTGAGGGCAATTACAAGGCAGTCCTATAAAATACTTGCCTGGCTACCCACACTCCTTGCTCTGGCCAAACACTACGCCACGCCCACGGACGTTAGTTTCTTCTCTGCAATGAGTTTGGATCTAGGTACCTCCCAATGTGAACACATTCGGGCTGTCTGATTGGTTCAGAAACCGATGGGTTTAGCCAGAGCTAGAACACATGTGGGTTTGAATATTTGTCATGGGCTTTGATTTATTACAGACGATCCAATCGCTGATTACTTTGTTTTCTACAATGCCCCTTGTGCCTATCGTCACCACAAACAACTTCAATGATGGCAGTCTCAGACTGAAGTATGTAGAGAATGACAGCAAGTAGGGGTAACTCCATACTTGGAGTGGGTCTGAAAGTGGGCGTTGCAAAAGAAGTGGGTGGATCAACAGCGATGTGTGTAACATCAGTGGGTGGATTAACAGCGGTGGGTATCGCGGGTCAACAGTCAGGTGTACCGCGGGTCAACTTAATGTTTACATAGTAGGTTAGGAGAATTACTGTAGCAGGTTAGGATAATTAACATGGCAGATTAGGGGAATGAGGTTAAGGTTAGGAAAAGGGTTAGGGTTAGGCTTAGCTAAAATGCTAGTTGCAGTTGTCAACAATCGACTCATCGTGTAGCCCAATCAGCCACGCAAAACTGTCTTGACTGCCCAATTAGCAGATTCGCTTTCCATACACCCACTTCTCTTGATCCTCCCACTTCTGTTGACACGCCCACTTTCAGACACACTCCATGTATGCAGTTATCCATGACTCAATGACAAAGCAGAGCCGTCAGGCTAATAAAATACATGGTGTTGTTAACCTGCCAATTGTTCATATAAGGTTAAAATGTCAAGAGGTGTGTGGACTGCTGTGAATAGGGCTCAAAGAGCACTCAGGAACAGAATGTTACAAGTGATAGGCACAATTAAGGGGTTGGACAAGTGGAATATTTAAAACCTTTGAGTGTATGAACGTACATACGTGTGTAGGAGGTAGGTATGATGATGGTGCACGTAACAAGTCTACTACTGTATGTCACTCATTTTAATTAATTAAACTAACTAAAATGCCCCATTTGTATCTAGCTGTCTTATATCTTCTCATGTTAATTTAATCTGGGCTGGCTTGACTTTGGGCAGAGTGATATAGGGAGGTCAATTTTATCTTCACAGGGTCTTTAGCAGTGTCATGGCATTTCTCACTTCAATTTGCCACCCTAACGCCAGCTGTCATTTGCAGGCCTGGGGAAGCTATCAGAAGATAAATAATCTTAAAACTTGTTACCAGCACTTGACTCATCTTTAACCTCTTGACCTTTTGAAAGGCTGTGACGATTAGTGGAAGTTACTAACATTCTATTTTACTTTAAGTAATTACATTTCATTGCTTTTCCTCACTTTGGGAGTACTTTATTATTTGTATTTCTTCGACACATCAAAAGTGATGGACAGAATTCCCGGGATGTAAATATTTGGACTCAGAGAAAACCAGCCATGACCCTGACCGTACACAGATCAGCGTTGACTCCACACCATAAATGTAACATAACATATTGATGGGTTAGAAGATACAACTGTCACTCTCTCTTTATGTGAAAGAAACCTTTGTTGGGTATGGTCATCTGCTACAGTTGATCCTACACGTAGACAATGGCTGGACACTGAAAGCTTAAAACCCACCATGACTCACAAGCTGTCCTCCTCAATCAGTGAGAGGCACTCTGCAGGAATTTGACAGGGTTATCTTTGTCCTCAGACACAATGCCATGTCAACAAGACTGCAGTTAAGGGAGAGAGTTTTAGCTGGCTGTTGGTAGGTGATAATGGAGAACCTATGGAAGCCCATTCCAGTCAACATTTTGTTTTTACTATCTAAAATGTTAGATTTTTATTCCAATATTTTTCACTTACATATATCAAAATGTTAAGGTAGTATCAACATAAACATCAACAAGGCCAATGACCTTGGCGTCGTATTGATCCGCAGTTACTGCCTCTGTCTCCATTATCTATTGTTATTATTATCTTTCAGCTAAATCTAAAGCTTGTCACCTGTGACAGACCTCCGTCCGTGTTGCATGACACTTGCCGCCTGGTTAATCTCGCTGCCTAAATGTTCTTTATTTAGACCGGCCCATTGGCTATTTTATATTGCTGCTTATGCTTCCACAAAGTCTATGCCTATGATAACAAAACACAATATGTTACCAATGTCGAACATGAACTCCTCTTAAGCCCTCTGGGAAATTGAAGACCCTGTCATGCCATCTTTTTCTTAAATATCCCTTTGTGAAATCAAATATCTTCTTTTGTGTTTTCAGAAAAATACCAGTAGTCAAATAATTATCCTTATGCCACGGTAAGACATCTGAGACATGTGGATAAATCTGAATTATCCTCTTGAAACATTTGCTCTAGTTCTTTAATGCAGGGGAGACTGGGGGAAATTGTAACAGTTTTTGTATTTTACTCTATTGCTCAGAGACCATTTGAACTATACTTACATCTGTCTCCTAATCGTTCATACCACTTATATGTCTGTACATAAGATGGTCGAATCACAATATTGATTTTAATCCGAAAAGTCCAGACCGGGGTCAAATGGAACACCTAAAGAATAAACTAAATAAATTCACTTCACTTCAAAAACATTCATGAATATGAATTATCATATTATCATAGAAGTATGGAATGATTTTGCAAGAAATATGCACATTTCTATGTACTGTACACAATAAATAATTACAGTAAAACCCATGTGTGTGCTGGCAATTCGGTTCCTCTCGAAACATCTGAATAATCTCACGATGCCGATATTATATCTGTTTACAACTTCTTTGACTCTCTACAGGACCCCAAGGCTATTTAAAGATAGTATTTCAATAATTAACGTATAATTCATACATTCTTTAAGTTAAAATCCCTTGTTTTCATCATTTGGCTGCTTGGCTCAGGGACATTTCAACACTGTGTTACAATTTCCCCCAACCAAGCAGCCATGACAAAACCTTGTGTGACTAGCAAGAGACAACAGTAGTGACACGTCACTCATGTCAATGTTTAGTGATGATAATTATGCTCGTTTGAATTATTGGACATTGTTGCGCAGGACCGTATAAGAAAAATACAGCCGGTGAAAAAAACTACTTTCACCCCTAAAAAACAAAAAGAAATAGTGAGATGTATTTGGCTATAACTTGTTAAGCAGGAACAGAACATAAATGGGCATGCACAGTGTGCATTTTATCACTATAGATTGTTTCTGTTGGAGAAATTCAAGGTGTTACAATTGCCCCCTGTTACAATTGCCCCCAGTCTCCCCTACAATTACTAGCATCTGTTCATCTTATTTCTTCATTTTTTCCCCAAAACTAATGAACATATTGATAAATATATATATATTTTTTTCTTCCTTTAGAAAGGAACATTATAATTGTAATTTAAGTAACATCATTAAAGCCAGATCTGCTCTGCAGTTAGAAAATGTAGACCACCCAGCTGCTATCTGACATGTACATTTTCCATTTTCAGTTCAAGCTTTGAATTTCAGTTGAGATGGTATTGATTCCAACAATGCAAGCAAACCAGTTAGAATACAAGGGATTTTCTGTTGCGAGATTGTTTAACATGAAATAAACGACATATTATGCTATTTATGAGTGAATTTTGAGATTGCTGACAAAATCCCTTGACTATTTAAAGATGGAGTTAACCTCCTCTCGCTGCTTGAATATATTTATGATTAACTACAACACTCCGCGAAGCACCTAATATGGAGCCTTCAGGGACACCGTCACCGATAAGACTACCTCTACTCTGGGATTTCTACAGTACATGGCTGTCCGACACTCATTAACCCCCACCACCCTTGTACCCTAACCAAACACAGACACAATAACATTCCTGGCCCCTGAGATGCATATCCGTATTTGGCAGAGAGGCTTCATTTATAAAGAGGACACATGGTCTGGACCACAATAGGCCACCATACTACTGCAAGGTAAGATGTGATGCTGGAGCTATAATCTTCCTTTTTGTGTGAAGAAGGTGAAAGGGTGCTAGAAAGGGTAAATATGGTTTAAAATGTGTGTTTTTGTTTCCACAGAACCATTACCTCCATCAGTCATCATAAAGGGGTTGGTGTGGTAAGGGCATTTTAACATCATGTCAGGGTGTTATTGATTCTGCATGAAACTTTGTTAAAATGTTTTATTTTAAATCAAGTCGTACTGTTTCAGAAATAATGCCTCAGAATCAATTGAATACATGGAAATCGGAAATGAAATAAAGTCATTCACAATGAACAAAAGGAATTTTTAAAAATCTACAACATTTTATTAAATTCTATTCTGTTATTTCAGTGATTCCTGATATAACATGGAATAAATGGAAACATGCAACAAATAGCTCTTTCATTTTTTAAAATAAAAAATAAATAAATAACGGAGATTGATTTCCTCTCCTTTCTCTAGACACAGTAAATCATGGGAGACGCTCATATGGCAGAGTTCGGGCCCGCAGCCCCTTACTTGAGGAAGTCAGACAGGGAGCGTCTGGAGGCCCAGACCCGTCCCTTCGACATGAAGAAGGAATGCTTTGTGCCTGACACCGAAGTGGAATTTGTGAAGGCTTCCATCACCAGCAGAGATGGTGACAAAGTCACTGCTGACACTGCGAATGGGAAGGTTAGTAAGCTGTGAGAGAGATGCTCAACCAGGACAACTAGTGATGATAAAATTATATTTGAACAAAACATGACTTTATATGTAATATTACAACAATTATACCAGAAAATACTGGATCTAAACACTTGTGTTACATTTACTGTACAAAAATATGTAATTGTGAAATCTAAATATCTAATACCCCTTTTTCATGTACTGTTGGTGAACAACTGTTTTAAAATGACTGACAAATAGTTCAACAGTACTTGCTTTTGTGACTCTGATCATTTCTTTTTACAGACTGTGACTGTGAAGGACTGTGATGTCCACCCTCAGAACCCGCCAAAGTTTGATAAAATTGAAGACATGGCGATGTTTACCTTCCTTCATGAGCCAGCTGTGCTGTTCAACCTCAAAGAGCGTTATGCAGCATGGATGATCTACGTGAGTTCACACATGCTGGATTTTTTTCTCCATTTCTTAACACTGTGGAATGAAACAAAGTAGATATTCTGACCTGAAGAGGTACTATCTCTAATAAATCAAAATTCAATTGAATAGTCTATCAGCCAAACACCCAACAAGCATTTTTTTTAAAACCATGTTTTGATATTTGCCACGTTTTAGGTATTCTTAAGACTCATACAGAGAATTCAGAAAGTATTCAGACCCCTTCCCTTTGTCCACATTTTGTTACATTACAGCCTTATTCTAAAATGGATTACATTTTTACAAATGTGTCATCAATCTACACACAATACCCAATAAAAAATTTAAAAAACATTATTTACACAAGTATTCCGACCCTTTGCTATGAGACTTGAAATTGAGCTCAGGTGCATCCTGTTTCCATTGATCATCTTTGAGATGTTTCTACAACTTGATTGGAGTCCACCTGTGGTAAATTCAATTGATTGAATGGGAGAAACTCCATGCCATGTTTATAGCGTCATACCCAAGAAGACCCGTGGCTGTAATCACTGCAAAAGGTTCTTCAACAAAGTACTGAGTAAAGGGTCTGAATACTTATGTAATGCTATATTTCCATATTATTATTAATATATTTTTGACATTTCTAAAAACCTGTTTTTGCTTTGTCATTATGGGGTATTGTGTGTAGATTGATGAGGGGGGGAAAAACAATTCAATACATTTTAGAATAAGGCTGTAACGTAACAAAATGTGGAAAAAGTCAATGGGTCTGAATACTTTCCGAATGCCCTGTATACCCAACCAATCTTAGATTCAACTGCACAACAATCTGGTTAGGCAAAGAATTCACAATAATAAATGTAGGCCTAATATCATACTCTGTATTTGATCAAACTCTATTAAATATGTACTTTCAGTTTTTCTATTTTGACTCCTTCCTGTTTCTACAGACCTACTCCGGGCTGTTCTGTGTCACTGTCAACCCCTACAAGTGGCTGCCAGTATATAACCAGGAGGTGGTCTCAGCCTACAGAGGCAAGAAGAGGAGTGAAGCTCCTCCTCACATCTTTTCTATCTCCGATAACGCCTATCAGTACATGCTGACAGGTAAACTCACTAAGATGAATATCTTATTCAACTTTCACCCAAAAGATATTCAAACATTACGGTACTAATAATAGTATATTGTTTCTAAAAAAAATATGTGACCATGTCCTTATATCTATTTCAGACAGGGAGAACCAATCCATTCTTATCACGTGAGTTCTCTCCTTTTCATCAAGCTGAATTTGTCTATTTTTTATTTTTTTTGTCTATTTTTTACATTGTCTGGCAGTGACATCAAAGTGTTGCTACTGTATAGAAGCGTGGCTGTATGCTGTGATAAATGGATGGATTCATTGGAAAATATTGCACTGACAAACCAATGACATGTAAATATTTGTGTTATTTTAACTACCTCAATTTGGACTGTTGTGTTGATACATCGGATTAACAGTGGATAAAGCATGCACTTTGAATTTAGTGACAGGCATCCTGTGATTCCTGATAAGAAGGAACTTAAAAAAACATTGAAGCCTGGTTGGGGGCTGAGGGCAAATTAATGTTGAACAGTCAGTACATGCCAGTATTGGTGGATAGAGGCAATATTAATGGTGATATGACGGGCCATGGCTTTTCACAAAAGCTGGTACGGTCTTACTTAGCTCACCAATTGAAAAGGACTTGGCTGAGATCAATGAGATTGAGCATCCACGCTAAAATAAAAGCACATAGAGCTAACATTGTGTTTGCATTGGACTTCTTGCTCTCGTTTGATGTTGGGCGTCAGGAGTTAAGTGATATTATATCTTGAAAACTTGAATGTTGACATGCAACATTTGTGGGATTGTATCAAAAGTAGACTAATGAAGAATATACAAGATTTTTTTCTTCGTTTGGCTGGTTTTTAGGGGATGAAGGAATAGTGAGCTAAATTGTTGCACTTTAGGGTGTAGCTCTGCTGGTAGAGCATGGCTCTGCTGGTAGAGCATGGCTCAGCTGGTAGAGCATGGCTCAGCTGGTAGGGCATGGCTCAGCTGGTAGGGCATGGCTCAGCTGGTAGAGCATGGCTCTGCTGGTAGAGCATGGCTCAGTTGGTAGAGCATGGCTCAGTTGGTAGAGCATGGCTCAGCTGGTAGAGCATGGCTCAGTTGGTAGAGCATGGCTCAGTTGGTAGAGCATGGCTCAGCTGGTAGAGCATGGCTCAGTTGGTAGAGCATGGCTCAGTTGGTAGAGCATGGCTCAGTTGGTAGAGCATGGCTCAGCTGGTAGAGCATGGCTCAGCTGGTAGAACATGGCTCAGCTGGTAGAGCATGGCTCAGCTGGTAGAGCATAGCTCAGCTGGTAGAGCATGGCGCTTGCAACACCTGGGTTGTGGCTTCGATTTCCACAGGGGACTAGACTGAAAAAAGTATGAAAATGTATGCACTCACTGCTGTAAATCACTATGGATAAGAGCGTCTGCTGAATGACTAAAATATAAACGTAAAATGTACAGCATTCTGATTGCTCTGGAATCTTTTTTAATCAGTCTGAAGACAGCCTTGAACCAAGTTATTAGTTTAATTTATTTCATGATGCATCGATGTTCAGTTCTAAAGCCTGGCCATTTGAGTGTGAATTTTGCATTTTGAGATACTTTCCATTTGTTTTGAGCCTATTTTACCGTTATATACTGTATTTGTATCCTCAGCGGAGAATCTGGTGCTGGGAAGACTGTCAACACCAAGAGAGTCATTCAGTACTACGCCAGTATTGCAGCTGTAGGAGGAAAGAAGGACACAGCCTCTGAGAAAAAGGTTCGCTTGTTGAATAAACAGATAACATGTTCTCTAATGGCACTTTACCCTTCATTACTGTAATCAAAGCTCTGCTATGAATACTTCCAGGGGACTTTGGAGGATCAAATCATCCAGGCTAACCCAGCTCTGGAGGCATTTGGTAACGCCAAGACCATTAGAAATGACAACTCTTCAAGATTCGTAAGTTTCTGTCCACAGACCATTGTGATCACACTACCATTGAAAACATGCAACATATGATACATAATATACTCACTATGTATGTTAATTGTATGCCAAAATGAATGATTGGTTCTCTTTAACTTTTATTCAGGGCAAATTCATCCGAATTCATTTTGCTGCTAGTGGAAAGCTAGCCTCCGCAGACATTGAGACCTGTAAGGAATATTCAAATCAACTATCAACTATTCTCATATATAAAATTATGTTAAACTGCTTCCTTCAACTAACTTTTCCGCCTTGCATTTTTACAGATCTGTTAGAGAAGTCCCGTGTGACTTTCCAGCTCAAGGCTGAGAGAGACTATCACATTTTCTACCAGATTCTGTCCCAAAGGAAACCAGAGTTGCTCGGTAAATAAAGAATACTGTCATCCATGTACTAACTAAAAGATATCCTTGCTCGGACCTCACTGGATTTGACCCGAATCTGACAATTCTGTTTGCTTTTCAGAGATGATGCTCATCACCAACAACCCCTATGACTACCAATTCATCTCCCAAGGAGAGACGACTGTAGCCTCCATCGACGATGGTGATGAGTTGTGTGCCACCGATGTGAGTAAATATCGATGGTTGGTTCATCTGGTGCCATATCTGTTTGAACTAGATTACCTTCATGTATTTATTGGTGCACTGGTAGCATACTATCTCTCTCTTTTTCTAATTTAGGAAGCTTTTGATGTCCTGGGCTTCACTCAGGAGGAGAAGAATGGCATTTACAAGCTGACTGGTGCTATCATGCACTATGGCAACATGAAGTTCAAGCTGAAACAGCGCGAGGAGCAGGCAGAGGCTGATGGCACTGAGGGTGAGGGGGACTTCATTAAGAAAACGAACCTCGGTGTTGATAATACATCTTAAAGACAGTACGTTAACAAATATTCAAATGTATCATTTCATTTTATTTATCCTAAGATGCTGACAAAGTGTCATATCTGATGGGCCTGAACTCTGCTGACCTCATCAAGGGTCTCTGTCACCCAAGGGTCAAAGTAGGGAACGAGTGGGTCACCAAGGGGCAAACTGTCCAACAGGTGAGCCAGAAATAACGTATAACAAAGATCTGAAAACACGAAGAACTCAGAGCTCAATGTTAATCAGGAAAGCTTCATAACCATTACAATGATGTTTTTTTTCTTCTATTTCATTAAAGGTGAACTATTCCATTGGTGCACTGTCAAAGTCAGTGTATGAAAAGATGTTCCTCTGGATGGTGGTGAGAATCAACCAATCCTTGGACACCAAGCAGCCTCGCCAGTACTTCATTGGTGTATTGGACATCGCTGGGTTTGAGATCTTTGATGTGAGCTGAAGTGATATTCAATATGATACTTGAATCCCTTTTTTTTACCTCAATCTATTAGTGATACTTTACAAGTTGTAAAACTAAGTTCACCTTTCTGCTGCAGTACAACACCTTTGAGCAGCTCTGCATCAACTTCACCAATGAAAAGCTGCAACAGTTTTTCAACCACCACATGTTTGTGCTGGAGCAAGAGGAGTACAAGAAAGAGGGAATTGAATGGGAGTTCATTGACTTTGGCATGGACTTGCAGGCTTGCATTGACCTTATTGAAAAGGTAAGGAATAGTTATGTTTTTCAATAAGACAAGTGCACCTACACACATCTAAATGTTATCAGGTCATCAGTCACACTGCTCATATTTGTCTTCCCCTCAGCCAATGGGTATCATGTCCATCCTTGAAGAGGAGTGCATGTTCCCCAAGGCCAGCGATGCTACCTTTAAATCCAAGCTTTACGACAACCATCTTGGAAAATCCAACAACTTCCAGAAGCCCAGGCTTATGAAAGGGAAACCAGAGGCTCATTTCTCCCTGATTCACTATGCTGGTACTGTGGACTACAATATTTTCAACTGGCTGGTAAAGAACAAGGATCCACTGAATGAGACTGTGGTCGGACTGTTCCAGAAGTCTAACCTCAAATTGTTGACCGTGCTCTTCCAGAATTATGCTGGAACAGATGCTGGTATGCAAATTATGATTTTTTAAAAATATAAACCAGTTCTGAAAGCACCTAGATCAGTCCTTTTCAATAGGCATTGTCCCAGTCAAATAAACCTAATAAGATAAAGTACATTTTTAAGAAGTTATTTTATATCCATTGTACTTCTCAGCTGATGATAGCAAGGCAAGTGGAAAGAAGAAGAAGGGATCATCCTTTCAGACTGTGTCTGCCTTGCACAGGGTGAGTATGAAAAACACATCAAACGGTGGTGTCTATTTGTTCACATTTACAGTTACATGCATGGCTTTATTGCTTCTACAGGAAAACCTGAACAAGCTGATGACCAACTTGAGGTCCACTCACCCTCACTTTGTGCGCTGCATCATCCCCAATGAGACCAAGACTCCTGGGGCCATGGAGAATCCTCTGGTCATGCACCAGCTGCGCTGTAACGGTGTGCTGGAAGGCATCAGGATCTGCAGAAAGGGCTTCCCCAATAGGGTCCTGTATGGAGACTTC
The DNA here is from genome assembly GCF_023373465.1 of Oncorhynchus keta. Taxonomy (NCBI): domain Eukaryota; kingdom Metazoa; phylum Chordata; class Actinopteri; order Salmoniformes; family Salmonidae; genus Oncorhynchus; species Oncorhynchus keta. Next base: position 28,256,311 of record NC_068435.1, on the reverse strand, counting down.
AAGCAGAGGTATACAATACATAGGTTCAACTGAATTGGGAAACAGGTCCTCTTTTGTAATATGTATTATATTCAAGACTATGTAATACTTCAAATAGATACCGTATCCTGAATCCTGCTGCCATCCCCGAAGGACAGTTTATTGACAGCAAGAAAGGAGCTGAGAAATTACTTGGGTCTTTGGATATTGATCACACTCAATACAGATTTGGACACACTAAGGTATAACTTTTATAAGGATGATCATGCACAATATACATATATTCCGATGAATAAGCAAATATACATATATCTTCCAATGGAATATTCCCTTAAAGTGAAAATGCCCAAATGTTATTAATTCATTCAACGGTATGGGTTCATTCTGTATATAGAGAGGGGATTTAGATATGCTCTACTTGAAATCCCTTTAAGGTGTTCTTCAAGGCTGGTCTACTTGGTCAGCTGGAGGAGATGAGAGATGACCGTTTGTCCCTCATTATCACTGGAATCCAGTCCAGAGCACGAGGTCTGCTGGCTAGAGCTGAATTCCAGAAGATTGTTGAACGAAGGTAAGCATAAACAGTCACAAATGACTTCGATGTCTATATCGAATTCACATTGTAGTTCCATGCAATATCTGCTAAACTGTATTTGTAATTGTTCACAGAGATGCATTACTTGTGATCCAATGGAATGTACGTGCGTTCATGGGGGTCAAGAATTGGCCCTGGATGAAGTTATTCTTTAAGATCAAGCCTCTGCTGAAATCTGCTGAGTCTGAGAAGGAGATGGCCAACATGAAGGAAGAGTTCTTGAAGCTGAAAGAGGCTTATGCAAAGTCTGAGGCTCGCAGGAAGGAACTAGAGGAGAAAATGGTCTCTCTTCTCCAAGAGAAAAATGACTTACAGCTTTCAGTTCAGGCAGTGAGTTAAATATATCATCCCATAAATGAAGTAACATGCATCAGAATTGTGATCCTTGCAAAAATACTTGAAAATTGTCATTAAGCTAATGAAACCTTTCAACATAGGAGCAAGATAATCTTTGCGATGCTGAGGAAAGATGTGAACAACTGATCAAACACAAGATTCAGTTGGAAGCTAAATCCAAAGAGCTGACTGAGAGACTGGAGGATGAAGAGGAGATGAATGCAGAACTGACCGCTAAGAAGAGGAAACTGGAGGACGAGTGCTCTGAGATAAAGAAGGACATTGATGACCTGGAGCTCACTCTGGCTAAAGTGGAGAAGGAGAAGCACGCCACAGAGAACAAGGTCACTAATCACCTCCATATTTATAAAACAAATACAAACTGTGTTTATGTTTTTGTTTGCTCAACCTTCACTTCCTATTCACAGGTGAAGAACCTGACTGAGGAAATGGCAGCTCTAGATGAAATCATTGCCAAGCTGACCAAGGAGAAGAAAGCTCTCCAGGAGGCTCACCAGCAAACACTGGACGACCTGCAGAGTGAGGAAGACAAAGTCAACACTCTAACAAAGGCAAAGGCTAAGCTGGAGCAACAAGTTGATGACGTAAGTGCTTGATGTTGTATTGCGAGCACTAAAGGATAGAAACACAGCATTCGTGTAGCCATCAGAAGTTGACTGGATAAAACAGTAGTGAGTTTTATGTTGATGTTCCCCAGCTTGAGGGTTCTCTGGAGCAAGAGAAGAAGGTCCGTATGGATCTTGAAAGAGCCAAGAGGAAGCTTGAGGGAGACTTGAAGTTGACCCAGGAAAGTCTAATGGACCTGGAGAATGATAAACAGCAACTAGAGGAACGTCTTAAGAAGTAAGTTAAAACATTTTTTTCCCAGTTTATATCATTCATGCCTATATTTGTTAATTTGCAACAAAAACAAATGCCTTTCGGCTACAGGAAAGACTTTGAGGTCAGCCAGCTGAACAGTAAAATAGAAGATGAGCAAGCAGCTAACATTCAGCTGCAGAAGAAACTAAAGGAGCTTCAGGTAATGAATCATGTGCAATTGAATGTGTAACCATGAAAATACACATTACTTTGACTTAAGTCACCTCAAAAGAATCTTACAATCTTTTCCCCCATCGCTAGGCTCGTATTGAGGAGCTGGAGGAAGAGCTCGAGGCAGAAAGAGCTGCCCGAGCCAAGGTGGAGAAGCAAAGAGCAGACTTGGCCAGAGAGCTGGAGGACATCAGTGAGAGGCTGGAGGAGGCTGGTGGAGCCACATCTGTCCAGATTGAGATGAACAAGAAGAGGGAGAATGAGTTCCTGAAGCTCCGCAGAGACCTTGAAGAGGCCACTCTGCAGCACGAGGCTACAGCTGCCACACTCAGGAAAAAACAAGCTGACAGTGTCGCTGACCTTGGGGAACAAATAGACAACTTGCAGAGAGTGAAGCAGAAACTGGAGAAGGAGAAGAGCGAGCTCAGGCTTGAACTTGATGATGTTGTCTCCAACATGGAACATATTGTGAAGTCCAAGGTATGGCCCCATTTCATTATCTGGTCTTTATGTTTCTCATTAAATGTGATGCATGATGGATTATTTAAAAACACATTTGTCTTTAAATCATGCACTTTATTTCAGACCAATTTAGAGAAGGCATGCAGGACCTTGGAAGATCAGATGAGTGAATATCGGGCAAAGTATGAGGAGGGCATGCGCAGTATCAATGACTTCAGCATGTGTAAAGCTAGGCTGCAGACAGAGAATGGTAAGTTTGTTACCGCGTATGACAAATGATCGTCAATATTAGAAAACAATACCTTCCTCCACACGGAGGAGGAACAAGGCAGGGGGAATTGTTCATAACAATTTCATAATTTACTTCACTAGGGGAGCTTTCCAGGCAGCTTGAGGAGAAGGACTCCCTTGTATCTCAGCTAAGTAGAGGGAAGCTGTCCTACACTCAGCAGATTGAGGACCTCAAAAGACAACTGGAGGAGGAAACAAAGGTGAGAGATAAATATGTTCACCCAAAGCTATATAATATACTGTATTCTATCACGTCATCCTTAGCTAATGATACAAAATGTGTGAAAATATTTGTGCTCCAGGCAAAGAATGCACTAGCCCATGCAGTGCAATCTGCTCGACATGATGGTGACCTGCTCCGCGAGCAGTATGAGGAGGAGCAGGAGGCCAAGGCTGAGCTGCAGCGTGGCATGTCCAAGGCTAACTCTGAGGTGGCTCAGTGGAGAACAAAGTACGAGACCGATGCCATTCAGAGGACTGAGGAGCTGGAGGAAGCCAAGTAAGAAATCATGGCAGTAATTTATTCACTCTTTCACTCAAATGTTCTCCAAAGAAAGACTCTGTTTCTCTTCTAGCAGATAGGCTTTCTGTTTGTGTTATGTTTCTTCTAAAAATGTAAGACGAACAAAAAGTTTGTCTGATAGCTGACCACGCAGCTATTAGTAGGGAGGTGAAGTATCATCAAAGGTTAATTTACCTATGAAGCAAAACAAATGTCACTGCAGGCACTAAATATCTCCTGTTTATTATTCTTTAATCCAGGAAGAAGCTGGCTCAGCGTCTGCAGGATGCTGAAGAAGCTGTGGAGGCAGTGAACGCCAAGTGTTCCTCCCTGGAGAAGACCAAACACAGACTGCAGAATGAGATTGAAGATCTCATGGTGGATGTGGAACGGTCTAATGCTGCTGCTGCTGCTCTGGACAAGAAACAAAGAAACTTTGACAAAGTAAACTCTTTAAGCCATAGATAAATATGCTAAATTATAGGTTCATGATCCTTTCTTTCAAATGACATTTTTGTTTGATTGCTTCCAACAGGTTCTGTCTGAGTGGAAGCAGAAGTATGAGGAGTCTCAGTGTGAGCTAGAGAGCTCACAGAAAGAGGCCAGGTCTCTGAGCACTGAACTCTTCAAGCTGAAGAACTCCTATGAGGAAACTTTGGATCAGCTCGAGACAATGAAGAGGGAGAACAAGAACCTCCAAGGTAAGCTGTCAAGCTATCAGTACAGGGAGGTATATATTTAATTAATGTCAACACAGCAATCTAAATTCCACTGTATGGCCTTAACCTCACAGAGGAGATTTCCGACCTTACTGAGCAACTTGGTGAAGGAGGAAAGAGCATCCATGAGCTGGAGAAAATAAGGAAACAGCTGGAACAGGAGAAAAGTGAGATCCAATCTGCTCTGGAGGAAGCTGAGGTAGGTTCCCTCTGTCCAGGATCAAGTCATAATATATTATACATACTTATACTGTATGCCTTTACAATAAACCTGAACCATTATGATCTAACAGGCTTCTCTGGAACACGAGGAGGGTAAGATTCTGAGAGCCCAGCTAGAGTTTAATCAGGTAAAGGCTGATATTGAGCGCAAGCTGACTGAGAAGGACGAGGAGATGGAGCAGTCCAAGAGGAATCTGCAGAGGGCCATTGATACCCTGCAGAGCTCTCTTGAGGCAGAGTGCCGGAGCAGGACTGAGGCCCTCAGGCTGAAAAAGAAGATGGAGGGAGACCTCAATGAGATGGAAATCCAGCTCAGCCAATCCAACAGGCAGGCATCAGAGGCCCAGAAACAGCTAAAGAGTGTTCATGCTCATCTGAAGGTAAATTATTGTTGGTCTATATCTGGATAGGAGTGTTGGCTAAATGACTCAAATGTAAATGTAAATTTAATGAGCAATTGACTAATTCATGATACAAATGTCTTCTCTTCTAGGATGCCCAACTCCAGTTAGATGACTCTCTTCGTTCCAATGATGATCTGAAGGAAAACATTGCCATTGTAGAGAGACGCAACAATCTGATGCAGGCAGAGCTGGAGGAGCTAAGAAGCTGTCTTGAACAGACTGAGAGAGGCCGCAAGCTAGCTGAGCAAGAGCTGCTGGACATCAGTGAGAGGGTGCAGCTGCTGCACTCACAGGTGTGAACATTGTTATTTAGGGTGCTTATTAATAGTATGCTACTGATGTATTGTACATTTCCTCTGGACTGTCCCACTGTTTAACAGTGGAAACATATTCCATCTGTAGAACACCAGCCTGCTGAACCAAAAGAAGAAGCTGGAGAGCGACACAAACCAGCTTCAGACTGAGGTGGAGGAGGCAGTCCAGGAGTGCAGAAATGCTGAAGAAAAGGCCAAGAAGGCCATTACTGATGCTGCCATGATGGCAGAGGAGTTGAAGAAGGAGCAGGACACCAGTTCTCACCTGGAGCGAATGAAGAAGAACATGGAGCAGACCATCAAGGACCTGCAGCACCGCCTGGATGAGGCTGAACAAATCGCCATGAAGGGGGGCAAGAAGCAGGTTCAGAAGCTGGAGAACAGGGTGAGTGTATGCTTTTTAACGTAGATGTACATACTGTGCATTAGAGCCATATGCAAAACAGCAAAAATGGTCCCTGTTACATAGCCTAGATGTTATTTTTATGTCATGACAGGTGAGGGAGCTGGAGAATGAGGTCGAGGGTGAGCAGAAGAAGGGTGCTGATGCAATCAAAGGAATTCGTAAATATGAGAGGCGTATCAAGGAACTCACCTACCAGGTGATCTTTTATTTATATTGTTGTTACCATGACAGGCATGCATAAATGTGTGCTTTACATCTACTGACTGCTATTCGCTATGGCTTCTGTTTTTACAGACTGATGAGGACCGCAAGAATATGACCCGCCTCCAAGACCTTGTGGATAAGCTGCAACTGAAAGTGAAAGCCTACAAGAGATCTGCCGAGGAAGCTGTAAGTGTGGACTTACCTAATATTGGGGATCTTTTGCTTGTATGATAGTATCGGTCTCTGCTTTTGCTGTGATGCTTGATGTGTTTCCATGTCATAGGAGGAGCAAGCCAACAACCATCTGGGCAAGTTCCGCAAAATACAACATGAGCTGGATGAGGCTGAGGAAAGGGCCGACATCGCTGAGTCTCAGGTCAACAAGCTGCGTGCCAAGAGCCGTGATGTTGGTTCCAAGGTTAGTGAGGCTAAGTTCATTTTCTGATTCTTGAATATCTTAATTTAATTTTAAAAAACAAGTGTTGTAATTCTAGTATTTCAATATCATAAGAGGAAAAATATTTTTTGTAAGTGACTATGTAAGCAGATGTAAACATTAATACTGAAAAAGTCTAATTGGACCAAAAAAAATCAGACCAAACCTGCATTCAAATATATTTTATTATAACAGTATTATCGTAGTGCATCAGACTTTGTCAAGATAAAGCCTGTATTTGTCATATAGTATTTGTATTCTGTATTTGTAACGCTTGTTCATAATAAGACTTTTAAGGCGAATTGGTGGTCAGTTGGTTGGTCAAAGTGATTCCAAATTACACTGTTTACAGTATTCTGTTATGAATTTTAAAAAGTAAATTGCATTTTAAAATTACAAAGCCATCCAGTCTAACAGTTACAGTAAGTTATGTCCCTTGACACGTGGGCTTGGTTTAACCATAAATGATTGGTTAGTGATTGGATTAAGGAGGTAATGAGGATGTAGCTGAAGGCTCATCAACTGTTACACTTATGCGAAGTGACAAAATATAACAATCGGGGTAATTTATCAGTGTTTTAAAATGTATTAAGTGACACATCTAGGACCTTACATTGAATAATCCAGGACTTCAGATTTAGGACACATTTTCATCACTTTACATTTAATTGAACCTGCAATTGTATTATCACGGTTGTGAAATGAAAACACAGAATAGTTTTGGGCACTGTAAAAACCCACTATTACTATCTACTAGGTAGACTCCCTTCACAAGTAGATACTTTTCGTTTTCAGAAAGAGGAAGTGTTTGTTCATAGGCAGTAGTTTGAAAACAAAGACACTATTATATTGCTATGGCAGGTATGATTGAATACAGTCTAGATTTCCACTGTATCTACATAAAGCTTGGCCAGTGCTTACCAATATCTTCTGATCTGTCTCTCTCTATTCCCCAATTCTTTATCATCACAGAAAGGGCACGATGAAGAGTGAAGCTCTCATATGGACCTCTGAAACCTTCTGCTGTGGTGAAGTCTATCCAAATCCTAAAGTATCTCTGTAGAATAAAGTCAAATCGCAATCAGATTCACATCTACTGACTGTGTCTTTATTCATAGTATGTGAGTGATAGTCTCACTCCTCTCAAATAATTGTTGCTGTCATTAATGGTCATCAAAGCTTGGCAATCTGATTATCGGCATATATTGATCTGTCATCATATTGATCTCCACTTGGTTAAATGTAGAACATTTTAACAAGGAGACTACCAATATCAACAGTTTACAAAAAAAACTCTTGTCAATACATTCGTCAGTGCATTCGGAAAGTACTCAGACATTTTAGCAAATGTAGTAAAAATAAAAAACGTAAATATGACATTAACATAAGTACTCAGACCCTTTACTCAGTACTGTGTTGAAGCACCTTTGGCAGCGATTACAGCCTCAAGTCGTCTTGGGTATGACACTACAAGCTTGGCACACTTGTATTTGGGGAGGTGCTCCCATTCTTCTCTGCAGATCCTCTCAAGCTCTGTCAGTTTGGATGGGGAGTGTCGCAGCACAGCTATTTTCAGATCTCTCCAGAGATGTTCGATCGGGCTCTGGCTGCACCACTCAAGGACATTCAGAGACTTGTCTCGAAGTCACTCTTGCGTTGTCTTGGCTATGTGCTTAGGGTCATTGTCCTGTTGGAAGGTGAACCTTCGCCCTGGTCTGAGGTCCTGAACGCGCTGGAGCAGGTTTTCATCAATGATCCCTCTGTACTCTGCTCCGTTCATCTTTCCCTCGATCCTTACTAGTCTTCCATTCCCTGCCGCTGAAAAATAACCCCACAGCATGATGCTGCCACCACCATGCTTCAATGTAGGGTTACTCTGGCTACTCTACCATAAAAGCCTGATTGGTGGAGTGCTGCAGAGATGGTTGTCCTTCTGGAAATGTTCTTCCATCTCCACAGAGGAAATCTGGAGCTTTGTCAAAGTGACCATCTGGTCAGAGGGGTCAGAGTGACCAGAGTGACCATCTCCCTGACCAAGGCCCTTCTCCCTCGAATGCTCAGTTTGGCCGGGCGCCCAGCTCGAGGACGAGTCTTGGTGGTTCCAAACTTCTTCCATTTAACAATGATGGAGGCCACTGTGTTCTTGGTGACCTTCAATGCTGCAGAAATGTTTTGTACCATTCCCCAGATCTGCATCTCGACACAATCCTGTCTCGGAGTTCTACCGACAATTCCTTTGACCTCATGGCTTTGGTTTTTGCTCTGACATGCACTGTCAACTGTGGGACCTTATATAGACAGGTGTGTGCCCTTCCAAATCATGTCCAATCAATTGAATTTACCACAGGTGGACTCCAATCAAGTTGTAGAAACATCTCAAGAATGATCAATGGAAACAGGATGCACCTATTTAATCAATTTCACAATAAGGCTGTAACAACAAAATGTGGAAAAAAGTCAAGGGGTCTGAATACTTTTCGAATGTACTGTATCTACTCTTCTGTTACCTTACCTGCTATTGTCTGCAGGAGCACGGTCCTGAAGCTGTTTCTCTCACCTTACACTGGCTAACTCCTGTGGTGTCAGATGTCAGAGCTCTCCGACTGTCCACATGACCTCACTGCAGTATATAGAGAAAGAGAATTTAAGAATAACTACACTACCATTCAAAGGTTTGGGGTCACTTAGAAATGTCCTTATTTTTGAAAGAAAGGCTATTTTGTTGTCCATTAAAATAACATAAACTTGATCAGAAATACAGTGTAGACATTGTTAATGTTGTGAATGACTACAGTAGCTGGAAACTGTAGATTTGATATGGAATATCTACATAGGCGTACATAGGCCTATTATCATCAACCATCACTCCTGTGTTCCAATGGCACGTTGTGTTAGCTAATCCAAGTTAATCATTTTGAAAGGCTAATTTATCATTAGAAAACCCTTTTGCAATTATGTTAGCACAGCTGAAAACTGCTGTTCTGATTAAAGAAGCAATAAAACTGGCCTTCTTTAGACTAGTTGAGTGTCTGGAGCATCAGCATTTGTGAGTTCGATTACAGGCTCAAAATGGCCAGAAACATAGGACTTTCTTCTGAAACTAGTCAGTCTATTCATGTTCTGAGAAATGAAGGCTATTCCATGTGAGAAATTCCCAGGAAACTGAAGATCTCGTACAACGCTGTGTACTACTCCCTTCACAGAACAGTGCAAACTGGCTCTAACCAGAAAATAATGAAGAGTGGGAGGCCGGTGCACAACTGAGCAGGAGGACAAGTACATTAGAGTGTCTAGTTTGAGAAACACACGCCTCAAGTCCTCAACTGGCAGCTACATTAAATAGTACCCGCAAAACACCAGTCTCAACGTCAACAGCGACTCCGGGATGCTTGCATGGAATGGCCTTCACGTTTGTAAGGGAATGTTGATCAGATACATTTTCCCAAGTATAAATGTAAAGCATATTCTGCTTGTCACATTTACGACAGCAGAACTCTGCCTGATGCCATTATAACATGGAAATACACAATCTCTAAACAGACAATGCATGGTAATTTATGGTATTGTTCAAGAGTGCCAATGAACTAATAATAGGACCCCTCTGTGTTAAAGACCCAAGGCCAATGGAGTCGGGTTGCAGCAACTGATGAAGGCTTTTTAGTGTTAGGCTACCAAATAACTGCTCAGAGGAGGGATATGGACAGCTGGGAATGAGTTGGCTTAAAGTGTCATTGAGTAGCCAGGAATGGAACGTTCATCCCCTCAACAGAGCTCAGTGAAGGACCTTTTGTTGGTGCAAAGGTTGAATGTTTAAATGTAGAATAACTTGAATAACATAGGGTCACAGGAGTTAACGAGTTCATAAAAAAAAGAGTAAACAGCTTCAGAGATCAAACTGTAGCTAGTAAACCTAACATTTGTTTTATGAACAAGATGCCCCCTATCATTCACATGTTCCTGAACATACATGACTTGCTGCACTGTGACTGAATACAAGTGCCCTAAAATGCTCATATTGGCAAGACGTTGGCCATGCCACAGCCACAAATACAGACAGAATAGCAAAGAATGACCAAATCATTGTTGAAACAAACATTACTTACTACATAGCTAGCTGCATCTGGTTTCTTAGGTTTCATGATGGATCATGTGGCAGCAAAGTTGAACCTATAGGTCAAAAATATAGGTATTGCTTTATGATAATAATTTAATATATGATCACAAGCAGGTTCTCTAGAGGCGGTCCCTGAACACAATTTCTTCCAGTAACTAGCTAGCTATCAAATATATAACCCAGACACTGCAGTCTCACTAGCTGACGAAACTCAACTCCACGATTTAAGATGGAGTTGAGTGGCGACTCGTGTGGACGGACAGTACCCCAGACATCACATAAAATGACGTTTTTATTTAACACTGCGGATTTCAGTACCAAAATAATAGCCCAAATTTACACATGACATGGTCCTTCTTTAGATTTTACTTCACCCAGTTGGACTAGCTAGCTAGTCTCAATAAATAGCTACTACATCAGTTCTATTATGTTTGAAGCTTGTTCCGCCCAAAGAAAACTACAACGCAAACTTGCTCAAGTAGCTAACTAAGTTATATATTTTTTAAATCTGACTCAGAGATCTCAGTTTTTATTTTTCCTGGTTTTAGATTATTATTATTTTTCACTCTCAATATGACAATTATTCATAGAGAAACAATGACATTGTATGTTCTGAATCCATGTTAATGCTTAAATCACATCAGAAGACCATTTTTTAAAGTTCTGGACATAAACGTACACATTTAATTTTTTTTGTCTAATTCCCCCTTAATAGTGCGTCTGTTGTCTATCAACAATGACAAGACACCTGGGTCTGACAACTTGGATGGAAAATTACTGAGGATGATAGCAGACGATATTGCTACTAATATTTGCCATCTGTTCAATCTAAGTTTATGGAAAAGTGTGTGCCCTCAAGCCTGGAAGGAAGCAAAAGTAATTTGGCTACCCAAGAATAGTAAAGCACCCTTTATTGGCTCAAATAGCCAACCAATCAGCCTGTTACCAACCCTTAGTATACTTTTGGAAAAAATGGTGTTTGACCAGATACATTGCTATTTTACAGTAAATGTATTTACAACAGACTTTCAGCACGCTTATAGGGAAGGGTATTCAACATGCATAGCACTTACACAAATGACTGATGATTGGCTGAGATAAATTGGTCTCTTCACAGTCCCCAAGTCCAGAACAGACTATGGGAGGTGCACCGTAATGCTTAGAGCCATGGCTACATGGAACTCTATTCCACATCAAGTAACTCACGCAAGCAGTCAAATCAGATTTAAAAAACAGATAAAAATACACCTCATGGAACAGCGAGAATTGTACAGTCGTGGCCAAAAGTTTTGAGAATGACACAAATATGAATTTTCACAAAGTCTGCTGCCTTAGTTTGTATGATGGCAATTTGCATATACTCCAGCATGTTATTAAGAGTGATCAGCTGAATTGCAATTAATTGCAAAGTCCCTCTTTGCCATGCAAATGAACTGAAAAAACATTTCCACTACATTTCAGCCCTGCCACAAAAGGACCAGCTGACATCATGTCAGTGATTCTCTCGTTAACACAGTTCTGAGTGTTGACGAGGACAAGGCTGGAGATCACTCTGTCATGCTGATTGAGTTCGAATAACAGACTGGAAGCTACAAAAGGAGGATGGTGCTTGGAATCATTGTTCTTCCTCTGTCAACCATGGTTACCTGCAAGGGAACACGTGCCGTCATCATTGCTTTGCGCAAAAAGGGCTTCACAGGCAAGGATATTGCTGCCAGTAAGATTGCACCTAAATCAGCCATTTATCAGATCATCAAGAACTTCAAGGAGAGCGGTTCAATTGTTGTGAAGAAGGCTTCAGGGCACCCAAGAAAGTCCAGCAACCACCAGGTCCGTCTCCTAAAGTTGATTCAGCTGCGGGATCGGGGCACCACCAGTACAGAGCTTGCTCAGGAATGGCAGCAGGCAGGTGTGAGTGGATCTGTAGGCAGGTGTGAGTGCATCTGCACGCACAGCGAGGTGAAGACTTTTGGAGGATGGCCTGGTGTCAAGAAGGGCAGCAAAGAAGCCACTTCTCTCCAGGAAAAACATCAGGGACAGACTGATATTCTGCAAAAGGTACAGGGATTGGACTGCTGAGGACTGGGGTAAAGTCATTTTCTCTGATGAATCCCCTTTCGGATTGTTTGGGGCATCCGGAAAAAGCTTGTACGGAGAAGAAAAGGTGAGAGCTACCATCAGTCCTGTGTCATGCCAACAGTAAAGCATCCTGAAACCATTCATGTGTGGGGTTGCTTCTCAGCCAAGGGTGTGGGCTCACTCACAATTTTGCCTAAGAACACAGCCATGAACACACCAACTTCTGGTCAATCCTCAAGAGGCGGGTGGACAAACAAAAACCCACAAATTCTGACAAACTCCAAGCATTGATTATGCAAGCATGGGCTGCCATCAGTCAGGATGTGGCCCAGATGTTAATTGACAGCATACCAGGGCGGATTGCAGAGGTCTTGAAATAGAAGGGTCAACACTGCAAATATAGATTCTTTGCATCAACTTCATATAATTGTTAACAAAAGCCTTTAACACTTATGAAATGCTTGTAATTATTCTTCAGTATTCCATAGTAACATCTGACAAAAATATCTAAAGACACTGAAGCAGCAAACTTTGTGGAAATTAATATTTGTGTCATTCTCAAAACTTTTGGCCACGACTGTACACACACGTACACCTGGATAGTGTGCTGTAGTACAGTAGTGGCCAGAGGGCACACACTTAATGTATAGTGATATATGTTTTTAACATGTATTTTAATGTTTACACATTTTATTATAATGTACTGTATATTACTGCTTTCATTTTTGCTGGACCCCAGGAAGTACAGCTGCTGCCTTGGCAGCACCTAATGGGGATCCATAATAAATGCAAATATAATGTGCCGGTTTAGTGATAGTTCTGTACTGCTGCAAATAAACAAATACTATATATTTATTATATACTTCTGCCAGGAAAGCCTACTTTGCAGCTAACATTTCATTGTGAAGGTTTTAGGGAAAGTATTTCTGCCAACCCACAAGATGGTTATCACATCAACTGGCTACACACGGAGTGATAGACAAACACACACTGACAGACAGGAGCAATATTGCTGGAAATTAATTGGCAGATATTGTCTTAAATTTGTTTTTTTAAGCCAATAGTGGCTAACCAGGTTTGACATAATGTCAACACTGCGTTGATTCGGTAGTAGCTGGGTGCTTTCAGTGTCTAATACTTGTGAGATCACAAGTTTGTGGTGGAGTGCATGAAAATTCCATGTACTTTCGGAATTCCTTTGACGAGCTACTCATAGGTGGGCTGCGAGCTACTGGTAGATCCCTATTGACCAGTTGGTGACCCCTGGTCTGAATGTGGGCCCTTGCTTCGCTTCCTAGCTGCAGCTAGTACTTACTTGGGAGAAAGAACAGAACATCATCAGACAGCAACGACTCGCTGCACACCCTAGTAACTACACTGATTTTAGGTGGAATTCTGTGGTGCATGGCTGATTTGATAGCCTACTTGTTAATGTCCCAACTTGGCTATGGCCTAAACTCACCATAGGTGAGCATGCGAGGAGTGTGTGTGATTCATTTTAGAATGTGTTGTCTTGAATTATAAATATATTCTTCCCACACCATTTTCAGATCTTTCATTGGTATTTGCTTTTGTCACTCTGAAATCTGGTAGCAAATCAACTTTTAGGGTTTTTACATTTCAAAATAAATTGAGAGTTGAAAAATCGTGTAGGCCTGTGTTACACAGGGGCGGCAGGGTAGCCTAGTGATTGGAGCGTTGGACTAGTAACCGGAAGATTGCAAGTTCAAACCCCTGAGCTGACAAGGTACAAATCTGTCGTTCTGCCCCTGAACAGGCACTGTTCCTAGGCCGTCATTGAAAATAAGAATTTGTTCTTAATTGACTTGCCTAGTTAAATAAATAAAAAATAAACACAGTTGAAGTTTAAATACACTTAGGTTGGAGTCATTAAAACTTGTTTTTCAACCACTCCACAAACATCTTGTTAAGGGGCAGTATTTTGATGTTTGGGTGAAAAACGTACCCAAATTAAACAACCTATTTCTCAGGCCAAGATTCTAGAATATACATATAATTGTCAGATTAGGAAAGAAAACACTTTAAAGTTTCCAAAACTATCAAAATATTGTCTGTGAGTATAACAGAACTGATATTGCAGGCGAAAACCTGAGGAAAAGACAACCAGGAAGTGCTGTTTTTCCTGAAACCTCTCTGTTCCATTGCATGCCTTCCCTCCATTTAAAGGGATATCAACCAGATTCCTTTTCCTATGGCTTCCACATGGTGTAAACAGTCTTTAGACATAGTTTCAGGCTTCTATTCTGAAAAATGAGCGAGAAAGATCATATTGCGTCATTGGATGGCTGGGTGCCAGCAGAGTTTTGAATGTGTTTTGAATGCAGCTTGGAGCAGACATTTTCTCTCTCACTCCTATTGAAAAAGCTACGGTCCGGTTGAAATACATATTATCGATTATTTATTGTAAAAACAACCTGAGGATAGATTATAAAAAACGTTTGACATGTTTCTACAAACTTTACGGATACTATTTCGAATTTTCGTCTGCCCCGTCGTGACCGCTCGAGCCTGTGGATTTCTGAACATAACGCGCCAACCAAATGGAGGTTTTTGGATTTAAAAATAATCTTTATGGAACAAAAGGAACGTTTATTGTGTAACTGGGAGTCTCGTGAGTGCAAACATCCGAAGATCATCAAAAATAAGCGATTCATTTTATTGCTTTTCTGACTTCCGTGACCAATCCACTTTGCAGCTAGCTGTTTGTAATGTTTTGTCTACTGAGCGCTATCCTCATATAAACGCTTGGATAGCTTTCGCCGAAAAGCTTTTGAAGGCCTACCTTCAAACTCAGTGCCTCTTTGCTTGACATCATGGGAAAATCCAAAGAAATCCGCCAAGACCTCAGAAGAAAAAATTGTAGACCTCCACAAGTCTGGTTCATCCCTGGGAGCAATTTCCACATGCCTGAAGGTACCACGTTCATCTGTGCAAACAATAGTACGCAAGTATAAACACCATGGACCCACGCAGCCGTCACACCACTCAGGAAGGAGACACGTTCTGTCTCCTAGAGATGAACGTACTTTGGTGCGAAAAGTGCTAATCAACTCCAGAACAACAGCAAAGGACCTTGTGAAGATGCTGGAGGAAACAGGTACAACAGTATCTATATCCACAGTAAAGGTAAGTAAGGGTGAGGCTTGCAAGCCAAAGAACACAATCCCAACCATGAAGCACAGGGGTGGCAGCATCATTTTTTGGGTGTGCTTTTCTGCAGGAAGGACTGGTGCACTTCACAAAATAGAAGGCATCATGAGGTAGGAAAATTATGTGGATATATTGAAGCAACATCTCAAGACATCAGTCAGGAAGTTAAAGCTTGGTCGCAAATGGGTCATCCAAATGGACAAGCATACAAGCATACTTCCAAAATTGAGGAAAAATGGCTAAGGACAACAAAGTCAAGGTATTGGAGTGGCCATCACAAAGCCCTGACCTCAATCCCATGGACAAATTGTGGGAAGAACTGAAAAAAAGTGTGCGAGGAAGGAGGCCTACAAACCTAACTCAGTTACACCAGCTCTGTCAGGAGGAATAGGCCAAAATTCACCCAATTTATTGTGGGAAGCTTGTGGAAGGCTACCCGAAACGTTTGATCCATATTAAACAATTTAAAGGCAAAGCTACCAAATACTAATTGAGTGTATGTAAACTTCTGACCCACTGGGAATGTGATGAAAGAAATAAATCATTCTCTCTACTATTATTCTGACATTTCACATTCTTAAAATAAAGTGGTGATCCTATTTGACCTAAAACAGGGAATTATAACTAGGATTAAGTGTTGGGATTTGTGAAAAACTTAGTTTCAATATACTTGGCGATGGTGTATGTAAACTTCCGACTTCAAATGTGAGTATTTTCACAAAGTTAACAACTGTAGTATATGCCCTTTCAAAGGTTTTAATGAGCAATTATTCAAAGCTGGATTACATACCTGCTGGTGCCTGCCTACACTGCTGGACCATCGAGCCAGTGGAGGCATTCAGAGATACTGGCCAATGGGTGACAAACTATTGGTGGGAAGCATCTTGAGCATTTCCAAATTGATCCTGTGTGAGACAAACAGAGCCACCAGATCAAAAGCATCAACGTAATGTGAAATGAAACAACATTTATATGTTCCACTCTTCAATTCTTCTGCAAGCTATGTTTTCTCTCTGTCAGCTTCAGAGGATCATCAGTGGTGAGAGAGCCCATCTGTAGCCTACTGGAGTCTGATAGGAAGACGACCACCGAAGAGCCCATCTGTAGCCTACTGGAGTCTGATAGGAAGACGACCACCGAAGAGCCCATCTGTAGCCTACTGGAGTCTGATAGGAAGACGACAACCGAAGAGCCCATCTGTAGCCTACTGGAGTCTGATAGGAAGACGACCACTGAAGAGCCCATCTGTAGCCTACTGGAGTCTGATAGGAAGACGACAACCGAAGAGACCATCTGTAGCCTACTGGAGTCTGATAGGAAGACGACAACCGAAGAGCCCATCTGTAGCCTACTGGAGTCTGATAGGAAGACGACCACCGAAGAGCCCATCTGTAGCCTACTGGAGTCTGATAGGAAGACGACAACCGAAGAGACCATCTGTAGCCTACTGGAGTCTGATAGCCTAGCCCATCTGTAGCCTACTGGAGTCTGATAGGAAGACGACCACCAAAGAGCCCATCTGTAGCCTACTGGAGTCTGATAGGAAGACGACAAC
The DNA here is from genome assembly GCF_023373465.1 of Oncorhynchus keta. Lineage (NCBI taxonomy): Eukaryota > Metazoa > Chordata > Actinopteri > Salmoniformes > Salmonidae > Oncorhynchus > Oncorhynchus keta. The sequence continues at coordinate 28,239,469 of NC_068435.1, read as the reverse complement.
CGAAGAGACCATCTGTAGCCTACTGGAGTCTGATAGGAAGACGACCACCGAAGAGCCCATCTGTAGCCTACTGGAGTCTGATAGGAAGACGACCACTGAAGAGACCTTCCAGCAGAGCCACCAATGACTGATCCAATGTTAGTCAGGAGGAGAAAGAGGAAGGTGGGCAGTCCTTCTCTAAAAAGTGACCGTTATGCCACGTTGCCACCACATAAGAACAAACACCCCTAACAATAGTCCTCTCTGAAACCCAAGCAGTGTCAGTTTGCACACTCAAGTAGGACAGGTACCGCACATCCCTGATGGCTTGGTTGGGGGACTTTCAAGGACATGACAGTAAAGAGTGGGACACGGAGGGACGGACAGCAGGTGTTTATTTGGTCTAGAGATGGGAGATGTGTGAACTCTAATAATATAGTTTGAACAGACAGAGGGTGGTTAAGTTACAGTCGACGTTGTCGGGAGACATGATTTCTCATTGGGTCACCTGTTACTATTGGTTGACACTTGACAATGAACCTTATTGTGTATCTAAAGCTGTCCTTCTCAATCAGTGAAAGGCAGACAGGAGGAATTTCACAGGTTTATCTTTATCCTCAGGACTATAACTATTCCATGTCAACAAGACCTGTCAATACAGGGTATTAGGCTATACAGCTCTCTAGTGGCTGGCACAATAGGTTATAATGGAGAGGCTGACTTTGAGTCTCCTTCGTATGGCTGTCTGCCAAGATGCATTGTCCCTCTACATAAGTGTCGTTAGCTTCTCTCACTATACAGTATTAAACGCAAAGTTGGCTAGCCACTACCATTCAATTGTGCACCGTGCTGATACTTCATGTGCACTATACTCTGTGTTCTTGTCTTTAAAAAAAGTCCCCCCCTCCCCAACGCAAAAACTATTTTCACGACCCTCCCATTGTACTGTGAAAAAAAATTGCACACCCTCCCCCCTCATACAATTAATTCAAAATAATGTTAACGACCACAAATATCAATAATTCTAGAGACCCTGTGTTTATAAACGTGGATATCGACTTTGACACGTCAGCATGCTTTTGTGGCACAGTCAATGCCACACAGGGCTATGGGCCAGAAGGTTGAGGTTTCGCTGACCACCACGGACGGACAAGCTCACATTCCCTGCTTGTTTCACTAGGCCTACACTACGATCAGAACCGGCTGCAGACAATAATCAACTACTGTAGGTTGAAATTAGATTTTCAACATTTGGATTTTTATAATCATATAAAATATATGCAATGGAGTTTCCACCAACAGATTTCTGTGCCAATGCACCACACAACCAATAAACAAACATACCGACTTTGGGCACATCAATATCATGGTTTGCATATTCAACACCACAATAAATAGACTCTGTCAATCTCCACAAACAGAAAATACATCCCTCTTTACCTTGTAGGCCTATGCAGTATCAAAGCCTTGGCTTGACGATCTCCGAATGTCATTCAATGGTCATTTTGGTGTTTTGTAACATATGTCTCTTTCCGTTCATCAAATGGCCCCTACACAGTTTGGATTGATTGATTTGTCAAATGGCAGCCAAGCATCGATCATCATGTAGAAGTAGGAATACCATGACTTCTGCAGAGGCCGTATCACCGTAAATGCTGCACGGCCAATGCAGACATCGGATTGACCATGCTGCGCCTTTTAGGTTCTAGGTGCGGGAGGAATAGCCGCTTGGATTGGAGAGGAGGTGACGCGTGTGGCCATATTATTGTAGGACGACTTGGGAGGACGGTGATCCCCAACAGACAGCTCATCCCAGAAAAATAGAAGTAAAAATACAGTCAGACTGGCCTGCTACTGTGCCTTTCTAGATCTTATAAACTGTAGAGAGTAGACCCACAACTGATCCAAATGGAATGAAATATCAAAACCACAGGGCTTTTGTACTCACTTGAAAACAATAATGCAATTGCACCTCAATTTCGAGTCTCATAGCAAAGGGTCTGAATACTTACGTAAATAAGGTATTTCTAAAAAACCTATTTTCTCTTTGTCATTATGGGGTATTGTGTGTTGATTAATCCTTTTAAGAATAAGGCTGTAACGTAACAAAATGTGGAAAAAGGGAAGCGGTCTGAATACTTTCCGAATGCACAGGTATGCATAGGTAAAACTGCCATGTGCCCATGTGCCAAATTAAAAAACACACAACCCTCCCGAAAACTAAAAATTAAGTTAGACAACCCTCCCCTATTTTGGTCCCCTCCAGTAAATGTCGAACTGTCCCTAAGATAGTTATTTATGGAAAAAATGACAAAGTATGCACAAAAGAGAATTAATTAGAAGAATAGGAAACATAAAGTCAAACATGTTTTGCTTGTCTTTTATTTCATGATTAATATTCACATCACTAGTTAACAATGAATCACAATGAACATCTCTTTCATACCAAATTACATTACTCAAATCGAAAGGGAAACTATTAACTCCTCCTATCTATGACAGATGTTTACAATCCATTGCCTTCTGCATGCTCTTATGGTGTGCACTATGGAGAATAATACACACTGTAGGTGTGCTCTAAGAAGAAGCACAGCTATGGGCTCCTTGATGCTTTACAGAAGCACACTACATAACACATGCCAAAAGACACTTACTGTTAGTCTCACAAGGGGTGGGGGGTGTCTGGATGACATTCAAGGGCTGTGTGTGTCAGGTGTCGCATGTGGGAGCTTGACCTTCAACCTATCCTCACAATGCCTGGTTCATGATTACAGTTGAGCACTCGATAAGCTCACCAGCGACACAAAACACTTGGAAGAATATGCATTAAATCGGATGATTCTTTGTTTCTGGTAGATTTTCTACATATAGTAAGTCTACGTGTAAGAGGCAGACAAAAGTGTTAATTCATTCAAGCAAATATCAGTTTATCCACTATAGAGCTAGAGTGGGTAAAAGCACACCTAGACCATCCATTGAGAAGTTAACCATCGCTGAATGCTTAAGCTATTCACAGTCTGTTGCAGTCCCCATACTGGACTCGACACACACTTCCTACTGTCAGTCAAATTTATATTGAGTATAAGTGTCTTATTGTGATTTTTTTTACAACAAAACAAAAGGTTCATACATATTATATTCATATCTTGCATCTGTAATATATTAAATTGTAAAAACATTCTTGTACTTCAGCCCTTTCTGAAAAAAGGCAGACTCCAGAAAGAAAACACTCTCCGGAAATGGGTTCATGAACGTGAAAGACATTTCTCAACATCCATAAAGACCCTAACATCAATACCTTGTTCTCCTGTGGTGATGAAAACATGTGGATGTCTATATACAAACGAACGCGTGAAGACTGATGGAAGGGTGGTGGTGCAAGTTAGCATTTAAGCGTTGGACAGGTGAGTGTTCATAAACGTGATGCCTAACAGGCACAAGGAGAACAGACTGAGCGTGAGTGACCACTGTACCCAAAGCATGACACCAAAGTCCACTAACGTGACCAGTGAGCAAGGTTACCACCAAGGAGACTAAAAGACAAATCTGTTCATCCAATCATGGCAACAGTTCACTCAAACATACTGTAGAGCTCCAACATGAAATGTACATGCCACTGTGCATTCAAAGTGCTTTCATCTGCTTTCATCAGTGTAAGGCTTAGTCTTCAGGAAGAATTAATTTCATTACAATTTTTTGGAACTAAGCATGGGAATGTTGGGGGAAAGAATACCTTAAAAATATCATAAGGTGCTTTTGCTTTTCTTTCTCGATAATTTGATCACTTGCTCTTTGATTCTCTGGGCCATTGACGATCACTATTATTTCCTCCACCGCAGAGCACACACTCAAATAGATTCCGATTACACCCTACCGACGGTACAACAAATACATCAAAGTAAAAGTGTTTTAGGGTGGGGGACACAAATGTACTTTTTGGGGGGAACTGTACACCTGTTACAGTTCAGCCTTGAGAATCTACAAGGCACAATTACACATTGAAATCTGTGGCCATTATCCCTCTTGTTGGAGTAGTGTGATGGATATCTCCAAAAGGAACGGCAATTCTCATACTCTAAGAGCCAAACTAGCAGTATTTTAAAGGCCACCCGGGTGCCCTTGATCTTGATCCGGCAACGTACCACAAATCCGACAGACTCCACAGACGTCTAAATGTTGATCACAAAATGAGACCATCCCAAAGATCGTTCAACTACTATACACACGCACACACACCGGATCCTAATTCATAGTCATGTAATGCTATACAATTCCATCCGCCAACCTCTTTACAAAACCGATAGCAAGTTAAACAGAGTAATTAGCTGATATATATATTACTATATATATTTGCTTGGTTAAGCAATTGTGCCCTATTGTTACACAATAATGTCACTATTCACAGTGGAACCAGTAGCATAAGCAGCCATTCAAATCAATTCATATTTAACAGTAGATTAGTTGAGAATAATTCAAATGTACAATTGTTACATTGGAGATCAATGATCATCTTTGTCCTTCAAAAACTTCTCTTGATATTGACTTAAAATTGTATTTGGATTTTTACGATAATATTGTTAACTCTATCTAAATCTTGCTTTCCTTCAACATGGCTCTCTATTCGTCTTCCCTGTCCCAACGATTGGGCCAACACTACAGAGACTTGATCGTCATTGGAGTATCTCCACTCTTCTGGTGCAAATCATAGGCCTTTCCTCACTCTGTTTTCTGCCTCCTGCTTACTATTCTGTCCTGCCTCAGGCATCCAGTCTCTGTGCACAGACCCTGAGAGGGTTTTTCTCGCTCGCTCTCTGACTGTACCGTACTGTAGTTTACATGTGCGAGTACGGGTGTGTAAGAGGAAGTTGTATCCTCAGGCAAAGACCACTCACTGTATTGCTTTCAGAGAGATGTAACAGTAAAAGGAAAAGGGTATATTGATGATTAAACAACAGAACAACACATCAGCTCATTGTTACAATAATTTACGAAAACACAATACAGAGGTTTTTAAAAAAAGAGAGATGTTAAATATCCTACTGTTTGTAACAGCCTACTAGTTTCTTATTGTTGAGAGGGTTGTGTGTGTGTGTGGGGGGGTCACAGGTTTACAGAAGGTTATCAAGACATACTGAATTGGTTAAGTGAGGGGGTGGCATATTAGCCGCTCTTCATTGGGATGACATGACAGTCCCACATGCTCACAATAAGGGGTGCTTCACTAATCATCAAATTGTACTGCATAAGTGAAATCTGGGGTCCCTACAGTACAGGGGAGGCTATGCTCATCCAGAGGGTTAGATATGGTAAGGAAGGTTTTACATCTAGGGTTAGGCCTGTCAGATACATAGCAGTGGCTCATTGTGATAGTCTATGACAAAAAAAGTCATACTAATATACAGTGCGACACTGTAGGTGTTTGTGATTTTGATCAAGACTGCACTACTGTACGTATAAGAACAGTGCTTATAGGCTGGAACAAAAGAAGCAGGCGCTGACATAACTACAACAGAACACTGAGGGTCTAGATTCTAGAAGGTTCACTCTGAGGTCATACTACTCCCCTTATATTACAGCAAGTTAAGCCAACGCAATCCAGAAGAGACAAAAACCCCACTGTACAGAAATACCTTGCTCTATCTGTCTGAACTCTGGTCTCTATACTTTAAAACGGGCTCTTCTGAGACCACTAAGACAGATATTCAACGAGGGTAGAGAGTAGTGATGCGATACTGTATTGTGAGGTAAAAGGAGTAAGTTGGAATGTGCTAAAGAAGTCCTTGTCCTGCTAGCATTCAGTATTTTTCCCCCTGCCCCAGGGCTGGGTGACGAGGGGCTGGGTCGGAGCTGGAGGGTGTGGAGGAGGAAGCTGGCGGACCCCAGAGAAACACAGAGAGAGGTGCTGCGATGGGGGTGGGGGGCTGCCAATCGGGGTGGGCCAAGAGATAAGGTCGGCGCCGTTGGTGGTGCAAGCCCGTGCGTTCTCGCGAAAGCTCAGCTTATAAGACTCAATCTGCAGGCAGATACAGACACAATGGAGAAAGATGGAGGGATAGGGGAGAAAATTAAGACGAGAAAGAGTAGAGGGGAGATTAAACTGGTTAGACTTATGGCATAAAATAACATACAAATGTTTTTGTGCAGAATTTCTCATTTGTAGCAAGAAAGCTAAAAAGGAGCCTATGTATCTCTCATCTGAGCACTCAGCAATGGAGGCCATCTCAACATTAAAGCTCTGAGAGTGCATGACAGTGAAAGTGCTTTTTGGAGGAAGGGGCACCTACTTGTCTCCGGGATGCGTTTGTCCATGCCCATCGGGTCACCCCCAAAGGGATTAGGAGGAGGTGTCGCCTTATTCCCGTTCTCCTTAGCCAAGCTTCCTGCGCCTGTAGCTGGAGCTCCACCAGGGGGAGATGTTTTCCCTGCAGCTTTCTCCAGCATCCCCACAGCCTGGAAACACACCAGCATCAGAGTCAGACACACGCTGATGTTAATTAACAATCATTTGTTAATTGAAAAAGTGTTTATGCATTTCTATAAGTTCAATGATCTTTTCTTTATCTGTTGTGATTCTATGAAGCAGTAGTGAGGCCGGGTAATCATTAATGCCATCTAGTGGACAAACTCCCTTAATGCATGATGACATTGCTTGTTTTAACAGGATGAAATTGCTCTCTGTATGTGGGCAACCAGCATGTTCAAATGAAACTTTTCCAACACCACAACCACAAAGATGCTGTGTTTTTGTGTTTTGCAATATACAATTGCTTTATAACTTCAAGCTTTCTGAAATGTATTTAAATAAATACTTTCATGACCAAATCTTGGTTAGATAGAAATGTTAATGACTATGTGACGACAACAGAATGGTGACCTTACCTTGATTGGTCCATCCCCTGCCTCAAGACCAATATTGTCCATTGACCCCACCTTGGGCTTCCCATTACCATTGCCATTGGCCTTAGCCTCATTCTTCACGTCTCCACCCCCTGTAGTGGACACACCTTCGTTACAAGTAGGGTAAGAAGAGAATTCATTTGGTATAGGATGCTTCCCAATGGAACCCTATTCCCTATGTAGTGCACTACTTTTGACCAGGGACCATGAGGCTCTGGTCAAAACTAGTGCACTATGTAGGGGATAGGGTGCCATTTGGGATGTAGATATATTTTCCTAAATCATTAGGAGTCTTACCTGGCTTGTGCTTGATGTTGTCCTTAGAGCCACACTTGGAGGTCACTTTGCTCAAGTCCACCTTCTTATGCTGAATCTGGACCTGAATGCACGCAAACAAACAACACAAATGTTGAAGTATGAATGGCAAACATGAAACAACACCCACTCTGAAATTCACACACAATGCCTTGAATCACTCTCGCCCACTAGTGTAACACTGATTATGAAATTTGGACAGATAAAACGCTGAGGTACTGTAAATTGGAGGAGTAGGCAATTTGAAGTATCCATTTAAAAATATTGTTTGTCACCTAATGAGGAAAATGCTTGTTGCAATGTAAAAGAGTGAGAGGCAGATAGAAAGCTATTATCTCGTAGGCTAGTTAGGTGGGTGAGAAAGTTCACACAAACAGCACAGCACTCGGACCTAACATTATTCACTGAGTATAAAAAACATTAAGAACTTTCTATGACATAGAAGGTGGTATACCAGGTGAATCCAGGTGAAATCTATGATCCCTTATTGATGTCACTTGTTAAATCCAATTCAATCAGTGTAGATGAAGTGGAGGAGACAGGTAAAAAAAAAAATAATAATAATTCAGCCCTGAGGCAACTGAGACATGGATTGTGTATGTGTGCAATTCAGGTGAATGGGGAAGACAAAAGATTGAAGTGCCTTTGAACAGGGTATGGTAGTAGGTGCCAGGCGCACCAGTTTGTGTCAAGAACGGCCACACCGCTGGGTTTTTCACGCTCAACAGTTTCCCGTGTTTATCAAGCGTGGTCCAACCCCCAAAGGACATCCAGCCAACTTGACACAACGACAACTGTGGGAAGCATTGGAGTCAACATGGGCCAGCATCCCTGTGGAACGCTTTCGAGTCCATGTCCAACTCAATACTAGGAAGGTGTTCTTAGTGTTTGGTATACTCAGTGTATCTAGACTGGTCAATAGGGCTGACCATATAAATAGAATGACTAGAACGTTAGGACATTACTCTGTCCAATCGAGCATGTCAGTGGGATATGGGGATGGAGGCAGCAGCCACATGGGACCACCATGTGTTGTACTTACATTCCCTCCACCAGGGACATGCTTGATATTATCCTTGGAGCCACAGCGAGAGGTGATATGGCTGAAGTCCAGTTTTTTGTGGACTATCATAACCTACAAAACAGCACAGTAGCAGAGGGGAATGGGTCACTATGATGAGTGTAGAATTAGTGGAGGATGGTGGAGGAGCAACCAGGATATAAAAGTGAAAGCAATTTGAAGAGCATGCAGTGTGGTGTTAACTCTTACTTGCTCCTTGTAAGTCAAGTCAAGTCACACAACAGTCAGAAATGCTGGCTGGTCAGACATCAGTATTTACATGCAAATGAGCTCAAATCCAATTCTAGATGTGACTGAGAACTACGGCAGTGTTACTCTCTCTCTCTCACACACACACCCAAACAGATATACTAGCCAGCCAGCTTTTCTCTGATATCAATTCTTGATTTTAAAACATTGTCACACAGCAAGGGAACTTCTGTTCAGAAACCTTGAATGAAAAGCACTAGTCTGCTTTCTGCATTTCTTTTTTGCTTTGTATTCTGAGACGCCTGGTGTTTGGACGAGTTTGCGGCTCTGTGACGCAGGTAGCAGCACAGGCAGGCTGAGTCACCCTCTGAAACACACTGCAACAGCCAAGGTCTGTTAGTTCTCACTGCCTGTCCACCCTGCCTCCAGTTCATATATCACTGAACTCAACTCACAGGTGTTAGACAACCAATGGCTACATTACTCTGCTATATCACTTGGCTTATGAGTGCTGGAGCTTGTTTCTGTATTGCTTATCTTGGACATTTGCATTGAAAGTATAGTAAGCATAACTTTTTCGCCGCGACTGGCGATCAGTTTACCCACCATTTTTTTTTACCACTACATCACTGATTCAAATCCTTATTTGAATCATACAAGGCTAATAGGACTGTATAAAGTGTAAGGCTAAACTACGAAGTAAACCCAACTGAACATTAACAGTGGTATTGGTTGCACTACGAACTCAAAATGCCATCCAGGGTCTCTCAAAATACTCAAGCTCAGGGCTCTTCTAAATGTACCAGGTGAACGGGAGGACCAGCGAAGGACAACGGTCCCTGTGGTGTTCTGGGTAGTGCCATGGTTGTAGAGGTCAGGGGAATGATGGCAAGGTCTTGTCTGTCTGTTTTTCTGTCTGTCTGTCAGTTAAGCTGTGCATTTCAGGGGATACAGAGACTTGTCATACACTGTCCACAACCATTCCACATTTTAAACCGGAAAGCAACAGGTTTCCACGAATGAGAAGAAAAGGTGAGAATGTGCATGAGTGAGTGTGTTAGAGTGTGACGTGTCTCTATTTATGTGTTTGTGTGTGTTTGTGTGTGTACAAGTAGGTTCAAATAGTCAGTGGACAAAAATATCCACTTATGCCAATTCCTTCAGTGTGATATCAGAGGAGAGAGAGTGGTTAGGCACACGGGTGAGAATGAAAGAGGGGTGTGTGATGATAGGGACTCACTTTGCCCGGGCCGTCTTTGGATTGGGAAGCCCCCGCCGAGGAGACCTGAGGGGAGACAACCACCCCTGGGTCAATACCAGGAGACAAGGCTGCCCAAGGCCCTGGGTCAGTGCCACCAGTCAGGGCACAGGAGAGTGTGGTGGTGGGTGTATGGATGGAGGGAAGTGTTCTGCTTTTCAGCTACACCACCTGTTTGTGTCACTGATGAGTTTCGAACCCAAGTCTCCTGCATGGTAGAAGAGTGCTTTGGCTCGCTAAACCAAAGCCTAGGCATTGGCTCAGGGAGCCAATTCAACTCTTCAGTTCTCAGGCAAGATTAGTGGAAGTGTGTGCAGGGTTGGTACTGAAACTAGTTTTATTTTAGATCGTTTTTCTAGGGAGTCTCCCTTATGCTTACATCACTGTGACAGGCAACCTTTTTGTTGGATGGACACTGTCACAACCAATGCCGTAGGTAAAGACTGGACATGACGGCTATTTTCCAAGATGATCATCTGTATGAAAGGATTCCTCTTTTCAGAGTGATCTTTATGAATACAGGTGACAGCACCTTGTATCAGTCGGTCAAATGAGTGACGGCGGCTGTCAGTTGTAACGTAGAGAGACGAGAGAGAGAAAATAAAAACGTTACAGAGAGGAAAAGGGGAGAGAACAGAAAGGGAACTACAGAATGAAAAATAACAGTAGAATTAGACAGATCATTTGCTTGACATATTTTCTCTAGGGTTAGCATGCATTGTGCCACTATTCAGTTGAGGAGGCCAATAAAGGTGGCAATGACTAATGAGGTGGTATATGGTCTTGTTATATGGTAGCGGTGAGGAGGTTTTAATAATATGGAATTTGTATGATAATTTGCTTGTGAGAAAAACCCTGCTATGAATGGCATTAGTTGGCAGCATTGAAAGCACTTTAAATATGCTAATACAAAAAATATCTATGTGTCATGTCGATCTTCTTAAATAGACCCATCACCACAAGCTTCCATGCACACACTGCTCTATCCCCGGTTACCGCACCTTGCCGCCGGTAGGCTGGTACTTCATGTTGTCTGTGGAGCCGATCTTGGAGCGCACATTCTTTAAGTCCGGCAGGGGTGCGTTGATAGGTCTGGGAGTCCTAGGTGCTCTGGGTACAGGTGGCTTCCTCTCCATAGCGGTCTGCTTGGGCACTGGGGGTTTGGTGATGCGTCGGCGAGGCTGCTCCCCGTTGGTGGCAGGAGTGCTCGGAGCTGTGGCGGAGGTGCGAGGCACCCTGGGCTTGGCTGGGGCAGAGAGAGCGAAAGGACATGAGGAACCATAGAACAGTACCCTCTAACGGCTGGAGCTGAGCTGATCGCACACAGCACTAACAATGACTTACTAGGAAACAATGGGCTGGACGCTAACAAGTCCACTGAGAAGTATGAGGAACCACACTGCTACTACCTACATACAGTAGATACTGTGGTCTCTGGTAGTTAGTTTTACAAGGCTGGGTCACCAGCCCCTGATTTGATGACTAATGAACATCTCAGAGGAGGAAACGACAGGATTGAGGGTTCAGTCAGTGTTTTCATTAACTGGAGCTACTGTGGAGACACAGGCAGCTCAATTCTGATCTTTTTTTTCACTAATTGGTCTTTTGGCGAATCAGGTCAGTTCTGAAAAAGTTCTGATGTGAAAAGATCTGATGTGATTGGTCAATTCAATTACTGAAAAAAAAGAAGATCAGTAAACGCAGCCTACGTTTCTGTTTCCCTCTGCATCCCTGTCTGTCTCTTAGCCACACATATCCACTGTGTTTGTCTCTCTGTGTAATCATAATGGCACTGTCAGGAGAGATTAAAACATGATGTCTGTCCTAACAATTTCAAAGAATACATTCAACTCCCGAGTGTTTTAGTTGTATACTGAGATACTTAGATTGTGTAGGTTGGTTGTTGTTACTTGGTGTTGTCTTCAGCGTACTAGGCTTCTTCACGTCACCTGGCTTGGTATCATCAGTCTTGGGAACTGTAGGGTAGAGGACATAACCAAGCTCACCTTACAGGATTTAGACTTGTGAACAATGTATGATCTGAAGGATGACCAATGAATTCTGACTTTGGGTTTTTGAATATCACCATCATCAAGAATAAAGTACCTTAAAGGATGTAAGTTTGCACGGTACAGTTAGAGTTAGCGCTCACCGGTGTTGCGGCGCAGAGAGGGAGCACTGGCAGAGGGGCGTGGCCCAGCAGGTTTAGTAGTGGCGGTTGTCGAGGAACCGTTCTTATTTGCCGTGCCATTGGCCTTTGGCACAGGAGGACCGTTTTCCGGAGTCTGAGTAAGCAAACGGGAAATCAGAGAATGGTTGTTGTGGAAGAGAGCGCGGGACAAAAAGGAAAGTGATTAGGAAATGAGGGGAGCAAAGATTGGAAACAGAAATGAGATATTGGAAATGTACAGTATGCAGGGGTTTTCAGGGAGGTGATAGACAAGATTCAGTTTGTAGGACTACCCTAAATGGTGAAGAGACTGGACAGAGGTCATAATGCAGGGAGTTGGTGGTCCACAAACTATGAGTGAGAGTCAGTAGGTGGGCACTAGACAGTTATACAGCAGAACCAAACAAACGGGAGGGGGACAAGGTGCCAACCACAGAAGAGGAGGCCAGTGAGAAGACACCAGAGGAAAGTGGGAGGGAACTCACCATGGACTTGGTGGCTTTAGGGGTTTGACTGGCAGCGGGCGTTGGCTGCTTGGTGCAAGCAGTGGGAGTGGTTGCCTTGGTAACAGGGCTTTTTTTATTGGCAGAGCTTGAGGTGGGGGAGGAACGTTTTGGGGGGCCAGCTGCGTCCCCAGTGGACAAAGAGGTGGGCCGTGTTTTGGCAGAGTTTGGTTTGGTTGACCCAACAGCAGGCTGTACAACAACGTCACACGATAAAGGAGAAAAGAAGCAAACCAAAAAGCATACAACAGAGGACAGGCAGGATAGTAAAGCAGCAGAAGCAGCATTCACTAAAACCAAATCATAATCAAACCAAGAGCATCAGCAGAGCAAATTGGCAATGACGAATTGCACATAAGCATGTGCATACAAACACACACAGACACACACACACGCATACACACACACTCACGCACACACACACACACACACACACTAGAGATGGCAGTGACAGTTGCAGAAGCAGCTTGCTGAGATGAAATGAATGGCAACATTGTCCCAGCCTTTCCTTGACCTACCTTGGCCTTACTGTCTGGGCTGGTGAGGTCCTGCTTGCTTCCGTTGGTTGTTTGGGACTTTGCAGTACCTTTCCCAGCCTTTTCATTATTTTCAGCTTTGACCATCTTGTCAGTTTTCTCCCCATTTTCTTTCTTCTCCATCTTCTCATCTTTGTTTGTCTTCTCTGGCTTGTCCACTTTTTCATTTGTATAATTCTTCTCCGTCTTATGGAACTTCTCTTCATCTTTGAGGATCTTCTCAGATTTTGAGGTCTTGTCGGCATTGTCGACTTTCTTAGATTCATCTTCTTTCTCTTTCTTCTCCATCTTGTCGGACTTCTCCGTCTTCTCAAATATGTTCAAGTTATCTGTCTTTGGGAAGAAATCTGCCTTCTCTTGTTTGTCCTTATTCTCTGCTTTCACTGTAGAGAGACAAAAACAGATACATATTTAGAAAACCTGCAATACTGTATGTCATATATAAACACCAACATTACTCTAAGGATCAAATACAGGTAGAGAAACATTTCAAAGTGCCAGACTCACTTTCAGCCATGAGAGCGATCATATCTTACTGTGTGTTATTAACCTAAGCACAGATTCAGACTGGCATTAGCTTGAAAATCGAGCTACAACAATGCATCCTAAAAATGCCACCTAAGAATACCACCAGCGTATAAGGACAACAGGACTTTGTACATGTTGCTGTTCAAATAGGCAACTAAAATGTCAAACCTCTAAAATACTCTGATTGATCGTCACAAAATACAAGCGTTCCGAATACTGCCATATTTTACTCATGTGATGATAATCTATCAGTGATAATATTTTGTACTACACCCCAGATCAACTCATTGGTGTGGAAATAAGAGTGAGTTAACTACAGTGACCAGTCATGGCATGGTGGTGTGTAGTCTAGGCAGGGCCACAGAAAGTCAGGGCCGAGCCCAGGGCCAAGCAGGGCGGACAGAACAGCACATTGTTGGCATCGGCTCCTTATGTAATCCATCCTCAGTGACCTCAACAGAGAGAGAGGGTATGTCTGTAATGGCACCCTATTCCCTATGTAATTCACTACTTTTGACTAAGGCCCATAGTTTTCCTCTCTCAGGCTGTATCCCAGGGTACCATTTGCGATACAACCCAAGAGAGAAAAAGCAACTTGTCAAATGGATTAGGAAATGTGGGACAGATTAAGTTGGGTCAAAACATGACCCATTGACGTAATGACTGAATTTTTTTATTTTTTTTATTTCACCTTTATTTAACCAGGTAGGCTAGTTGACAAGTTCTCATTTGCAACTGCGACCTGGCCAAGATAAAGCATAGCAGTGTGAACAGACAACACAGAGTTACACATGGAGTAAACAATTAGCAAGTCAATAACATTTACATTTACATTTAAGTCATTTAGCAGACGCTCTTATCCAGAGCGACTTACAAATAGTAGAACAGTAGAAAAAAATGGGCAGTCTATATACAATGTGTGCAAAAGGCATGAGGAGGTAGGCGAATAATACAATTTTGCAGATTAACACTGGAGTGATAAATGATCAGATGGGCATGTACAGGTAGAGATATTGGTGTGCAAAAGAGCAGAAAAGTAAATAAATAAAAACAGTATAAAAACAGTATGGGAATGAGGTAGGTGAAAAAGGGTGAGCTATTTACCTATAGACTATGTACAGCTGCAGCGATCGGTTAGCTGCTCGGATAGCTGATGTTTGAAGTTGGTGAGGGAGATAAAAGTCTCCAACTTCAGCGATTTTTTGCAATTCGTTCCAGTTCCAGTCCTTCTGCAGTACAGGCAGCAGAGTACTGGAACGAAAGGCGGCCAAATGAGGTGTTGGCTTTAGGGATGATCAGTGAGATACACCTGCTGGAGCGCGTGCTACGGATGGGTGTTGCCATCGTGACCAGTGAACTGAGATAAGGCGGAGCTTTACCTAGCATGGACTTGTAAATGACCTGGAGCCAGTGGGTCTGGCGACGAATATGTAGTGAGGGCCAGCCGACTAGAGCATACAAGTCGCAGTGGTGGGTGGTATAAGGTGCTTTAGTGACAAAACGGATGGCACTGTGATAGACTGCATCCAGTTTGCTGAGTAGAGTGTTGGAAGCCATTTTGTAGATGACATCGCCGAAGTCGAGGATCGGTAGGATAGTCAGTTTTACTAGGTAAGCTTGGCAGCGTGAGTGAAGGAGGCTTTGTTGCGGAATAGAAAGCCGACTCTGGATTTGATTTTGATTTTGATTTTCAAAGAATCTGCTTGAATCTGCTTTTCAAAGAAAATTCTGACCAATTAGTTGACTAGAGCATCGAAATTGAAAAAGACTACGAGGGAAAATGGATTGTAAGTTCACGGCAGATCAATGCGTCAGACAAGATCATGGATTTGCCACAATGGTACAAAACCATGAGCCAATCGAAAAATCGATCAAATGATTGAGTACAGTATACAGGACTGACCTTGTTGTGCCCATGGTTGGCTTTAGGAGCCCTGGTTCCAGTAAATGTCATACACTATAGACCAAGGGTAGGCAGCTAGATTCAGCCGAGGGTCAATTTGCCTTGATGACAGCTTTGCACACTCTTTGCATTCTTTCAGCCAGCTTCACCTGGCATGCTTTTCCAACAGTCTTAAAGGAGTTCCCACATATGCTGAGCACTTGTTGGCTGCTTTTCCTTTACTCTGTGGTCGAACTCATCCCAAACCATCTCAATTGTGTTGAGGTCGGGTGATTGTGGAGGCCAGGTCACCTGATGCAGCACTCCATCACTCTCCTTCTTGGTCAAATAGCCCTTACACAGCCTGGAGGTGTTGGGTCATTGTTCTGTTGAAAAACAAATGATAGTCCTACTAAGTGCAAACCAGATGGGATGGAGTATCACTACAGAATGCTGTGGTAGCCATGCTGGTTTAGTGTGCCCTAAATTCTAAATACATCACTGACAGTGTCACCAGCAAAGCACTCACACCTCCCCCTCCATGCTTCACGGTGGGAACCACGCATGTGGAAATCATCCGTTCACCAACTCTGCGTCTCACAAAGACATGGTGGACGGAACCAAAAATCTCAAATTTGGACTCATTAGACCAAAGGACAGATTTCCACCTGTCTAATGTCCACTGCTCGTGTTTCTTGGCCCAAGCGAGTCTCCTCTTCTTCTTACGGGTGTGCTTTAATAGTGGTTTCTTTGCAGCAATTCGACCATGAAGGCCTGATTCACACAGTCTCCTCTAAACAGTTGATGTTAAGATGTGTCTGTTACTAGAACTCTGAAGCATATATTTTGGGCTGCAATTTCTGAGGCTGGTAATGCTAATGAACTTATCTTCTGCAGCAGAGATAACTCTGGGTCTTCCTTTCCTGTGGCGGTCCTCATGAGAGCCAGTTTCATCATAGCACTTGATGTTTTTTTTCAACTGCACTTGAAGAAACTTTCAAAGTTCTTGACATTTTCCAGATTGACTGACCTTCATGTCATTTCTCTTTGCATATTTGAGCTGTTCTTGCCATAATATGGACTTGATCTTTTACCAAATAGGGCTATTTTCTGTATACCAGCCCTACCTTGTCACAACACAACTGATTGGCTCAAACGCATTAAGAAGGAAAGAAATTCCAGAAATGTACTTTTAACAATGCACACCTGTTAATTGAAATGCATTCCAGTTGACTACCTCATGAAGCTGGTTGAGAGAATGCCAAGAGTGTGCAAAGCTGTCATCAAGCCAAAGGCCGGCTACTTTGAAGAACTTCAAATATAAAAATATATTTTAATTTGTTTAACAATTTTTTGGTTACTACATGATTCCATATGTGTTATTTCATAGCTTTGATGTCTTCACTATTATTCTACAATGTAGAAAATAGTAAAAATAAAGACAAACCTTGGAATGAGTAGGTGTGACCAAACTTTTGACTGGTACTGTGTATACACTACCGTTCAAAAGTTTGGGGACACTAAGAAATGTCCTTGTGTTTGAAAGAAAAGCACATTTTTGGTCCATTTAAAATAACATCAAATTCATCAGAAATACAGTGTAGACATTGTTAATGTTGTAAATGACTAATGTAGCTGGAAACAGCAGATTTTTTAATGGAATATAGGCTTACAGAGGCTCATTATTAGCAACCATCACTTCTGTGTTCCAATGGCACGTTGTGTTAGCTAATCCAAGTTAATAATTTTGAAAGGCTAATTGATCATCAGAAAACCCTTTTGCAATTATGTTAGCACAGCTGAAAACTGCCGTCCTGATTAAAGAAGCAATAAAACTGGCCTTCTTTAGACTAGTTGAGTATCTGGAGCATCAGCATTTGTGGGTTCGATTACAGGCTCAAAATGGCCATAAACAAATAACTTTCTTCTGAAACTCGTCAGTCTATTCTCGTCAGTCTATTTTTGAAGGCTGTTCCATGCGAGAAATTGCCAAGAAACTGAAGATCTCGTACAGCGCTGTGTACTACTCCCTTCACAGAACAGCGCAAACTTGCTCTAACCAGAATAGAAAGAGGAATGGGAGGTCCGGGTGCACAACTGAGCAAGAAGACAAGTACATTAGAGTGTTTAGTTTGAGAAACAGACGCCTCACAAATCCTCAACTGGCAGCTTCCTTAAAAAGTACCCGCAAAACACCAGTCTCAACATCAACAGTGAAGAGGCAACTCCGGGATGCTGGCCTTCAAGGGAGAGTTCCTCCGTCCAGTGTCTGTGTTCTTTTGCCAATTTTAATATCTTACTTTTATTGGCCAGTCTGAGATATGGCTTTTTCTTTGCAACTTTGCCTAGAAGGGCTATGTGCAGGGCTCTGTGCAGGCCAGTCAAGTTCTTCCACACCGATCTTGACAAACAATTTCTGTATGGGCCTTGCTTAGTGCATGGGGGCACTGTCATGCTGAAACAGTAAAGGGCCTCTTCCCAAACTATTGTCACAAAGTTGAAAGCACAGAATCATCAAGAACACCATTGTATGCTGTAGCATTAAGATTTCCCTTCACTGGAACTAAGTGGCCTAGCCCAAACCATGAAAAACCAGCCAAGACCATTATTCCTCTTCCACCAAACTTTACAGTTGGCACTATGCATTGAGGCTGCTAGCGTTCTCCTGGCATCTGCCAAACCCAGATTCGTCCGTTGGACTGCCAGATAATAAAGTGTGATTCTTCACTCCAGAGAACAAGCTTCCACTGCTCCAGAGTCCAATGGTGGTGAGCTTCGCACCACTCCAGCCAACGCTTGATCTTACTCTTGACAAACCATTCTTGTGCTGATGCTGCTTGCAGAGGCAGTTTGGAACTCTGTAGTGAGTGTTGCCGACGAGGACAGACTATTTTTATGCTGTACGATCTTCAGCACCCGGCAGTCCCGTTCTGTGAGCTTGTGTGGCCTACAAATTTTCGGCTGAGCCATTGTTGCTCCTAGATGTTTCCACTTCACAATAATAGCACTTACAGTTGACCGGGGCCGCTCTAGCAGGGGTGAAATTTGACCAACTGACTTATTGGGAAGGTGGCATCCTATGATGGTGCCACGTTGAAAGTGACTGATCTCTTCAGTAAGGCCATTCTACTGACAATATTTGTCTATGGAGATTGCATGACTGTGTGCTCAATTTATACACCTGTTAGCAACGGTGTGGCCGGTCTAGCTGAATCCACACATTTTAAGGGGTGTCCAGTGTATATATTTTTTACTACAAACTTCAGAGGACCAAGAGAAATCCCCGCCTGTTGCTGACCTGTGCTATAGACTAATATAGAGCTGTTCTGTATGCCTGGCCAGTGGTATAAACATAGACTATAGACTAATATAGAGCTGTTCTGTATGCCTGGCCAGTGGTATAAACATAGACTATAGACTAATATAGAGCTGTTCTGTATGCCTGGCCAGTGGTATAAACATAGACTATAGACTAATATAGAGCTGTTCTGTATGCCTGGCCAGTGGTATAAACATAGACTATAGACTAATATAGAGCTGTTCTGTATGCCTGGCCAGTGGTATAAACATAGACTATAGACTAATATAGAGCTGTTCTGTATGCCTGGCCAGTGGTATAAACATAGACTATAGACTAATATAGAGCTGTTCTGTATGCCTGGCCAGTGGTATAAACATACACTATAGACACTATAGACTGATATAGAGCTGTTCTGTATGCCTGGCCAGTGGTGTAAACATACACTATAGACACTATAGACTGATATAGAGCTGTTCTGTATGCCTGGCCAGTGGTATAAACATACACTATAGACTAATATAGACTGATATAGAGCTGTTCTGTATGCCTGGCCAGTGGTATAAACATACACTATAGACTAATATAGACTGATATAGAGCTGTTCTGTATGCCTGGCCAGTGATATAAACATACACTATAGACTAATATAGACTGATATAGAGCTGTTCTGTATGCCTGGCCAGTGGTATAAACATACACTATAGACTAATATAGACTAATATAGAGCTGTTCTGTATGCCTGGCCAGTGGTGTAAACATACACTATAGACTAATATAGAGCTGTTCTGTATGCCTGGCCAGTGGTATAAACATAGACTATAGACTAATATAGAGCTGTTCTGTATGCCTGGCCAGTGGTATAAACATAGACTATAGACTAATATAGAGCGGTTCTGTATGCCTGGCCAGTGGTATAAACATAGACTATAGACTAATATAGAGCTGTTCTGTATGCCTGGCCAGTGGTATAAACATAGACTATAGACTAATATAGAGCTGTTCTGTATGCCTGGCCAGTGGTATAAACATAGACTATAGACTAATATAGAGCTGTTCTGTATGCCTGGCCAGTGGTGTAAACATACACTATAGACACTATAGACTGATATAGAGCTGTTCTGTATGCCTGGCCAGTGGTATAAACATAGACTATAGACTAATATAGAGCTGTTCTGTATGCCTGGCCAGTGGTGTAAACATACACTATAGACACTATAGACGGATATAGAGCTGTTCTGTATGCCTGGCCAGTGGTGTAAACATACACTATAGACACTATAGACAAATATAGAGCTGTTCTGTATGCCTGGCCAGTGGTATAAACATAGACTATAGACTAATATAGAGCTGTTCTGTATGCCTGGCCAGTGGTGTAAACATACACTATAGACACTATAGACTAATATAGAGCTGTTCTGTATGCCTGGCCAGTGGTGTAAACATACACTATAGACACTATAGACGGATATAGAGCTGTTCTGTATGCCTGGCCAGTGGTGTAAACATACACTATAGACACTATAGACAAATATAGAGCTGTTCTGTATGCCTGGCCAGTGGTATAAACATAGACTATAGACTAATATAGAGCTGTTCTGTATGCCTGGCCAGTGGTGTAAACATACACTATAGACACTATAGACTGATATAGAGCTGTTCTGTATGCCTGGCCAGTGGTATAAACATAGACTATAGACTAATATAGAGCGGTTCTGTATGCCTGGCCAGTGGTATAAACATAGACTATAGACTAATATAGAGCTGTTCTGTATGCCTGGCCAGTGGTATAAACATAGACTATAGACTAATATAGAGCTGTTCTGTATGCCTGGCCAGTGGTATAAACATAGACTATAGACTAATATAGAGCGGTTCTGTATGCCTGGCCAGTGGTATAAACATAGACTATAGACTAATATAGAGCTGTTCTGTATGCCTGGCCAGTGGTATAAACATAGACTATAGACTAATATAGAGCGGTTCTGTATGCCTGGCCAGTGGTATAAACATAGACTATAGACTAATATAGAGCTGTTCTGTATGCCTGGCCAGTGGTATAAACATAGACTATAGACTAATATAGAGCTGTTCTGTATGCCTGGCCAGTGGTATAAACATAGACTATAGACTAATATAGAGCTGTTCTGTATGCCTGGCCAGTGGTGTAAACATACACTATAGACACTATAGACTGATATAGAGCTGTTCTGTATGCCTGGCCAGTGGTGTAAACATACACTATAGACACTATAGACTGATATAGAGCTGTTCTGTATGCCTGGCCAGTGGTGTAAACATACACTATAGACACTATAGACTGATATAGAGCTGTTCTGTATGCCTGGCCAGTGGTATAAACATAGACTATAGACTAATATAGAGCTGTTCTGTATGCCTGGCCAGTGGTATAAACATACACTATAGACACTATAGACTAATATAGAGCCGTTCTGTATGCCTGGCCAGTGGTGTAAACATACACTATAGACACTATAGACTAATATAGAGCCGTTCTGTATGCCTGGCCAGTGGTGTAAACATACACTATAGACACTATAGACTAATATAGAGCCGTTCTGTATGCCTGGCCAGTGGTGTAAACATACACTATAGACACTATAGACTAATATAGAGCCGTTCTGTATGCCTGGCCAGTGGTGTAAACATACACTATAGACACTATAGATTAATATAGAGCCGTTCTGTATGCCTGGCCAGTGGTGTAAACACATTGTCACATAGAGCATGACTAACACACAGGGACATGATGGTGCTCATGATATTTTACTGCAGGCGACCAGCATCACACACCAGACTCACGCACACATATACACGCGTACACATGCATGCACCCACCCACCCACCCACACACACACACAAACACATGCACACACAAATATGAAGTGATGATGCATATAGCTCATTTGCTAGAACTAGTACATGTGTGCATATTGTACAGGATGTCTTTGAAATGACCTTGCATTATATAGAAACACACAGCCACATAAGCAGAGAGATCATTTCCCCATGACTTTCATCATAAACTACCTTGTTGCAGCAGGAGGATGCTGCCAGCTATTTCTGCTTGCTCCCTACTGTCGCTAGTTGAAGGATGCAGATGTATCATTGTCATGATGGTGTCTTTGTGAGATATATAGCGATAGGCGAGCTGTAGGTGAAAGAGAGCTCTAATACTGTGTGTACAAAACATTAAGAACATCTTCCTAATATCGAGTTGCTTTTGCCCTCAGAACAGTCTCAAGTTGTCAGGTTATGGACTCTACAAGGTGTCGAAAGGTTTCCACAGGGATGCTGGCCCATGTTGACTTCAATGCTTCCCACAGTTGTGTCAAGTTGACTGAATGTCCTTTGGGTGGTGGACCATTCTTGATACACATTGGAAACTGTTGAGCTTGAAAAACTCAGCAGTGTTGCAGTTTCTGACACAAACTGGTGTGCCTGGCATCTACTACCCTACCCCGTTCAAAGGCACTTAAATATTTTGTCTTGCCCGTTCACCCTCTGAATGGCACACATACACAATCCATGTCTCAATTGTCTCAAGGCTTAAAAATAGTCATTTAACCTGTCTCCTCCCTTTCATCTACACTGATTGAAGTGGATCTAACAAGTGACATCAATAAGAGATCAGAGCTTTCACCTGGATTCACCTGGTCAGTCTCTGTCATGGAAAGAGCAGACGTTCCTAATGTTTTGTACATTCAGTATATAGTGCAAGCAAAATGGCCTTAGGCTCCAGACTGCCTGCTTGTCTTGTGTTATTGAATCTAAGTGTATATATGAAAAACACAGAGTAGTCATGCAATTTGAAAGCATTCCCAAGAGTCCCCAGTCCCCACATGGTGCCACCAGAAATGACTACTTTCTGTTTAAATGGATACCCAGACTCAATTTCAAATCCATCACACACCCTTCCTTTAGTGCTAGGTACTTGTTGGAGTGCCACTTGGTGTGATGTATCACTGAACAACACAGTCATCTGAAGAGATGGGAGTTTGAGATGGTAAATTAACCTCAGCATTTCAATAGACATTCATATTCAGAGGAACTTGACACACATACTATTCATTCTGTATGAAACCCCAGACCTCCTCAACGATGGTATTCTGGTGCCTGTGACATTTTGTCAAAGCAAAATGTTGATGGAGTGTAGACACAACAATGGATGTACACATTTCCTTTCAATTATTCTTTCTGAATTGTAAACCCTTCTGCTCCCTTTAAACCCTAAATTGTTGAAGAAGCACATCATCCTAGTAAAAATATACCAAAAACCAGAACTTGTAGTTGTTGTTGTATTTTTTGTTGTTTTTTCATTTTTATTACATCCATTCTTTTGGCTCCTTCCATTTTCTCTTTCAGCACTCCATCATAGTTAAAACAAACAGCCAGCCCAGACGAATGCCACTGCCCACTGATCTATATGGTCAGGCATCCCAAATAAACTCCCAAATCTAAGTACTTAAATCAGTGTACACCAATATTTACATAACCAATGAGAGATAGAGGAGCCAGGTCTAAGGTGTATATGAGCAACATGTTATAATGTGGTAATGCGAGCTAGTCCAAACACCAAGAGGAATAGGCCTCAAATCATATCAGTCACCTACCCTCAATGGAGCTTTTGGTATTGATGATGTTGAAGGTTTTTCCAGTGAAGGGAACCGGCAGTAGGACACTCTCACTCTGGCTCTGTGACATCCCATTACCAGTACCTTTCCTAGGGGGAGGGGAGTTGGGGGCCCTGACAGGGCTCAGTGGGGACAGAGGAGAGAGTGTGGGCGACACAGTCTTTCTCTCCTCCCCCACTGTCAGAGAGCGTTGCACAGCCGAGTGTGGAGACTTGGACCCCATAATGTTACTTCCAGGTGAGGGCAGGTCCACTAGTCCGCCAGGCTGCACTGGGTACTGGGAGAAGTCAAAGCTACCCGGCACAGACAGGTGGGAGCAGTCAGAAATGGCGCGCCTCACGGCTTTGTGTTGCTGCTCGGTCCCTCCTCCTCGAGGTAAAGTAGGCCCTGTGTCCTCATCACGGTCTTCAGAGAATCCTGACACAGTGCCGTTTCCACCCTTAGAGTAGTTGTCGTTGACAACACCAATGACACAGTAGTTGTCTGCAGGTGCAGGTGCAGAAGTCTGAACAGCAGGCTTAAGGCCTGTGTGGGGTGGCCCAGAGAAGGAGGGATTCCATACACAGTTGTCCACCTTTTGTGTGTTGGGGAACGGTGAGGCGTCATGTTGCACAGCAGGTGACACCCTGTGTTCTCGTCCCGGGGTAGAGAAGAGCTTCCCAGGGGAGGCTGGAGAGGGTGAAGAGGAGAGGGAATTTGTGGGGCTCTCCCAAGCACTGCCTAGACCCAAAGGTGCCCCGAGTCCAACACCCATCCTCCCTGGCACCTTGAGGTCAGACGACTCCACCTTGAACCCTGATCCAGATGAAGGTCCATCAAAGAGGCTTGACAGCTTGTCCTCGTCAGTTAGCCTGGGTGCCCCTGGGCTGCCCCCGAAACCTTGTGGTCCCATCTGGTCCTGCTGCCGGTCACAGCCCTGGGGGGCCTGCTGAGGAGACGCCATAGAGACAGAGGGCACCTTGCCCAGCTCAGTATACTCACAGCGCTGTCCACCTCCACCACTCTGCTGCTGCTGATTGGAGAGAGAAGACATCCTCACCTCTCTCTCTCTTCTCTCCGCTGCTTCTAGATTCTTCTAGAATCTTCTAGATTCTTCTAGACAGCAAAGTAAAGGAATCTTCCCTTGGCTGTAAGGAAGGCTGGTAATGTACTCTATCTTTGGTATTTGGTGTTTCTGTGAAGTACAGACTATTTGTGTGCTGGTGTAGTAATTGTGTGTTTCTCTCTGTGCTCTGAACTGATCAGATGAAGCTGTGAGGCTGAACTGAATGCTGCTCCCTCTCTCCTCTCTCTCTCTCTCTCTCTCTCTCTCTCTCTCTCTCTCTCTCTCTCTCTCTCCTTCTCTCTCTCTCTCCATTTCTCCCCCGCTCTGACATCACAGCCCTAACAGAGCTTTGGTCACATGACTCCACGGAACATATCCCCATTCGCTAGAGCAGATTCTCAACTCATGCCTTCGAGCAGTAAGCTAAGTCACAAACACACAAACACACACACACACGCACACACACACACAAACGAACGTCACTGACACACACACTAACTAATACACACACCCTCCCTTGATGTTCTATAAACCGCAGCTCTGACTCCTCATTGACAGGCAGCTTGGCATTATATTAGAAACCCAGAAAAGAGAGAGAGAGAGCAGCTTTGGGCGATACAGGGCCAGTTTCCACTGCCATTCTACTTGAATGAATTTGTCCTCTGTCACAGCATCCATTAGTGCTACACATCTCTTCCTGGTTCTGGTGGTATACATTTGAGTTCAATGCTGTTCTGTCATCTCCAATTCTTCACTTAGTTCCATGCCCACTACTGCACCCACTGCCCCTCTCCTCCACCCTGCCTTCCTGCCCCCGTTAGGGGCCCTGGGTGTGCATCTCTGGCTCATGGCCCTGCCTGGAGCATTTGACTCTTTTGTTTATTGTGTTTGTTGTTTGTGGACTTGGTTGTGGACACTGTGTTCCTTCTGTCTGCTGTTGCCACATGTTATGGGCTACTCTGTTAGGACGGTATTGAACGACTGGCCTCGAAAAAAGTGTGCGATAACACTACATTGACATGCAGTATACCCTTAAAAACCCCAGTGCTCCTAGTTATAAACACCTCATCCAGACCTGTGTGAACTGAATTCCCCCCCCGACCTTCTTCACACCAACACGCTGTCCAAATGTTCACTCTAACATCACTGGTTCAGTCCTGTACTAGACCCCTCCCTCTTCACAACTGTCGTGGAAGGCAGACAAAAATAATTCAATCTCTGATGATATCCCCCCCTTCCCCCACCCTGCCACCATCCCACCTCCAGCTGCCTGAGGAAAAACTCATTCAATATAAATTATTGAAGGTGACTTAATCCCCCCAAAACAGTCCCCCATTTACTGTATAAGGGGATAGTCAAAGAGAGAATGTATTGTTCAAGGAGTACAGTACAACGGGGTTGATATGGGGAAAACGCTGAACATATTGGAATCACACAGGACATTGTCAACTTCTGAGATCATGTGCCGCTAGCATAAGCGATATTAGATTTCAATAATATCACATTTGAATTCACACTGCTAAGTCATGATGGCAATTGTTTGAGTTGATCACAAAAGATACTGATGCACTGACGCAACACTCCTCAGATAAGTATACAAATGCACCATACTGAAGCCTCACTGGTCAACATATTTCCCAAACAGCAGTGTTTTCCACAGCCCTACACACAATATTAGGTCAAAGTTAGACAACACACTGCAACACGTCTGTCTATGACAACAGTCAGCCTCATTCCCCAAACAGAGCCCCTGTCTCTGTTCATTACATCGCTCTAACAGTCCAGTTTCTCATGAATGGACATTGTTACGCAAGACCCATGTCCAACATATTCCTCTGTCTGTTTATGTTTACATCTCTCTAAGAAAGATGACTCTCGCTTTAACTAGACTTCTAATCCACGTGATGTATTTGTTTTATTTGATTGAACCTTTATTTTAACTCGGCAAGTCTGAAACTCTTAAGGATCCGCCC
The DNA here is from genome assembly GCF_023373465.1 of Oncorhynchus keta. Taxonomy (NCBI): domain Eukaryota; kingdom Metazoa; phylum Chordata; class Actinopteri; order Salmoniformes; family Salmonidae; genus Oncorhynchus; species Oncorhynchus keta. Next base: position 28,213,160 of record NC_068435.1, on the reverse strand, counting down.
CTTTTTTTCCAATTTTCATCTAAAATGACATCCCCAAATCTAACTGCCTGTAGCTCAGGACCTGAAGCAAGTATATGCATACTCTTGATACCACTTAAAAGGAAACACTTTGAAGATTGTGAAAAACTGAAATTAATGTTGGAGAATATAACACATTATATCTGGTAAAAGATAACACAAAGACAGAAACGTGTTGATTTGTATTTTTTTGTAACATCATCTTTGAAATGCAAGATAAAGGCAAATGACAAATGTATTTGTCACGTTCTGACCTTTATTTGCTTTGTTTAGTCTTTATTTAGTATGGGCAGGGCGTGAGTTGGGGTGGGCAGTCTATGTTTGTTTTTCTATCTTTGGTTTCTGTTCCGGCCTAGTATGGTCAGAGGCAGGTGTCGTTAGTTGTCTCTGATTGAGAATCATACTTAGGTAGCCTGGGTTTCACTGTTGGTTTGTGAGTGTTTGTTTCCGTGTGAGTGTTTGTCGCCACACGGTACTGTTTCTGTTTTTGTAGATTTCACTTTATCGTTGATTGTTTTTGTTCGAGTGTTCATTTGTCTTTATTAAAAACAGTATGGACACTTACCACGCTGCATCTTGGTCCGATCCTTACTCCCCTTCAGACGAAGAGGAGATCAGCCGTTACAGTATTATTCCAGCCTACGCTCAATTTAGATTTTGGCCACTAGACGACAGCAGTGTATGTGCAAAGTTTTAGACTGAACCAATGAACCATTACATTTCTGTTCAAAATGGTGTATCAAGACTGCACAAATGTGCCTAATTGGTTTATTAATAACTTTTCAAGTTCATAACTGTGTACTCTCCTCAAACAATAGCATGGTATTATTTCACTGTAATAGCTCCTGTAAATTGGACAGTGCAGTTATATTAGCAAGAATGTAAGCTTTCGGGCAATATCTGATGTGTCTATGTTGTGGGAAATAGTCTTGTTACTTACAATATCATGCTAATCACATTAGCGCACATTATCTCAACTGTCCCGGGGGTGGGACACCAAAAAAAATCTTATTTACAATGGCCTACCCCGGCCAAACCCTAACCCATTAAACACAATCTCATATAATCGTCATGAAAAATTCAGAGATCTGTACAAACAAACATTGCACAAATCATTTCAGTAAATGGGCCAAGTATGATGGTAAATATCTAACTGCAGAGAACCAAACATTCTCTTTTTTTGGAAATAGATCGTCTCTCCACTCCAATTATAATAGATCCCCTCTCCACTTCAATTATAATAGACCCCCTCTCCACTCCAATTATAATAGATCCCCTCTCCACTCCAATTATAATAGATCCCCTCTCCACTTCAATTATAATAAACCCCCTCTCCACTCCAATTATAATAGATCCCCTCTCCACTTCAATTATAATATATCCCCTCTCCACTCCAATTATAATAGATCCCCTCTCCACTCCAATTATAATAGATCCCCTCCACTTCAATTATAATATATCTCCTCCCCACTCAATTATAATAGATCCCCTCTCCACTTCAATTATAATAAACCCCCTCTCCACTCCAATTATAATAGATCCCCTCTCCACTTCAATTATAATATATCCCCTCCCCACTCCAATTATAATAGATCCCCTCTCCACTTCAAGTATAATAGATCCCCTCTCCACTCCAATTATAATAGATCCCCTCTCCACTCCAATTATTAGATCCCCTCTCCACTCCAATTATAATAGATCCCCTCTCCACTTCAATTATAATAGATCCCCTCTCCACTTCAATTATAATAGATCCCCTCTCCACTCCAATTATAATAGATCCCCTCTCCACTCCAATTATAATAGATCCCCTCTCCACTCCAATTATTAGATCCCCTCTCCACTCCAATTATAATAGATCCCCTCTCCACTCCAATTATAATAGATCCCCTCTCCACTCCAATTATAATAGATCCCCTCTCCACTCCAATTATAATAGATCCCCTCTCCACTTCAATTATAATAGACCCCTCTCCACTCCAATTATAATAGATCCCCTCTCCACTCCAATTATAATAGATCCCCTCTCCACTCCAATTATAATAGATCCCCTCTCCACTCCAATTATAATAGATCCCCTCTCCACTCCAATTATAATAGATCCCCTCTCCACTTCAATTATAATAGACCCCTCGCCACTCTAATTATAATAGCCACCAATGCCGGTATGGAGCCATTTTCCATATGTTCCAGTGTACCATTCTCTGTGTAATACGTCTGTGTCCAGTGTGAGTAATATGTTTGTGTCCAGTGTGAGTGATAATGTTAGTGATATGTCTGTGTCCAGTGTGAGTGATAATGTTAGTGATATGTCTGTGTCCAGTGTGAGTGATATTGTTAGTGATATGTCTGTGTCCAGGGTGAGTGATATTGTTAGTGATATGTCTGTGTCCAGGGTGAGTGATAATGTTAGTGATATGTTTGTGTCCAGTGTGCGTGATATGTCTGTGTCCAGTGAATACCAGTTTAACAACGAATTCTACTGAGCACAATCACCTCATACCATAACAGTCTTGGAGCAGAGAGGAAGTATGTCAGAGAATTCTATTTCTGGAATCCAACCTCCAGACTGTCACACCCCATTTTTTTCATCTCAGCAGTCCTGAGTTGTTCCATCTCTACGGAAACCGCCTCCCATATCCATGGCAACAAGCACCCAGTCAAAGAGAGGCTGCTATGACGTGGAAGGACGAGAGAGAAAAGGCAAAGGAATGATGGAGAGATGGAGAGGAGAAGGACTCCAAATGAACACATAAAGAAGGGGAGAAGTAGAGGGACATAGAGAGAGAGAGGACTCCAACTGAACACATAAAGAAGAGGAGAAGTAGAGGGACATAGAGAGAGAGGACTCCAACTGAACACATAAAGAAGGGGAGAAGTAGAGGGACATAGAGAGAGGACTCCAAATGAACACATATAGACGGGGAGAAGTAGAGGGACATAGAGAGAGAGGGACTCCAAATGAACACATAAAGAAGAGGAGAAGTAGAGGGACATAGAGAGAGGACTCCAAATGAACACATATAGAAGGGGAGAAGTAGAGGGACATAGAGAGAGAGGACTCCAAATGAACACATATAGACGGGGAGAAGTAGAGGGACATAGAGAGAGAGGACTCCAAATGAACGCATAAAGAAGAGGAGAAGTAGAGGGACATAGAGAGAGAGGACTCCAAATGAACGCATAAAGAATGGGAGAAGTAGAGGGACATAGAGAGAGAGAGGACTCCAAATGAACGCATAAAGAAGAGGAGAAGTAGAGGGACATAGAGAGAGAGGACTCCAAATGAACGCATAAAGAAGAGGAGAAGTAGAGGGACATAGAGAGAGAGGACTCCAAATGAACACATAAAGAAGAGGAGAAGTAGAGGGACATAGAGAGAAATGACTCCAAATGAACATAGAGAGATAAAGAATGGGAGAAGTAGAGGGACATAGAGAGAGGACTCCAAATGAACACATAAAGAAGGGGAGAAGTAGAGGGACATAGAGAGAGGACTCCAAATGAACACATAAAGAAGAGGAGAAGTAGAGGGACATAGAGAGAGAGGACTCCAAATGAACACATAAAGAAGGGGAGAAGTAGAGGGACATAGAGAGAGAGGACTCCAACTGAACACATAAAGAAGGGGAGAAGTAGAGGGACATAGAGAGAGAGGACTCCAACTGAACACATAAAGAAGAGGAGAAGTAGAGGGACATAGAGAGAGAGGACTCCAAATGAACACATAAAGAAGGGGAGAAGTAGAGGGACATAGAGAGAGAGGACTCCAAATGAACACATAAAGAAGAGGAGAAGTAGAGGGACATAGAGAGAGAGGACTCCAAATGAACACATAAAGAAGAGGAGAAGTAGAGGGACATAGAGAGAGAGGACTCCAAATGAACACATAAAGAAGAGGAGAAGTAGAGGGACATAGAGAGAGAGGACTCCAACTGAACACATAAAGAAGGGGAGAAGTAGAGGGACATAGAGAGAGAGGACTCCAAATGAACACATAAAGAAGGGGAGAAGTAGAGGGACATAGAGAGAGAGGACTCCAAATGAACACATAAAGAAGAGGAGAAGTAGAGGGACATAGAGAGAGAGGACTCCAAATGAACACATAAAGAAGAGGAGAAGTAGAGGGACATAGAGAGAGAGAGGACTCCAACTGAACACATAAAGAAGAGGAGAAGTAGAGGGACATAGAGAGAGAGGACTCCAAATGAACACATAAAGAAGGGGAGAAGTAGAGGGACATAGAGAGAGAGGACTCCAAATGAACACATAAAGAAGAGGAGAAGTAGAGGGACATAGAGAGAGAGGACTCCAAATGAACACATAAAGAAGGGGAGAAGTAGAGGGACATAGAGAGAGAGGACTCCAACTGAACACATAAAGAAGGGGAGAAGTAGAGGGACATAGAGAGAGAGGACTCCAACTGAACACATAAAGAAGGGGAGAAGTAGAGGGACATAGAGAGAGAGGACTCCAACTGAACACATAAAGAAGGGGAGAAGTAGAGGGACATAGAGAGAGAGGACTCCAACTGAACACATAAAGAAGAGGAGAAGTAGAGGGACATAGAGAGAGGACTCCAAATGAACACATAAAGAAGAGGAGAAGTAGAGGGACATAGAGAGAGAGAGGACTCCAAATGAACACATAAAGAAGAGGAGAAGTAGAGGGACATAGAGAGAGAGGACTCCAACTGAACACATAAAGAAGAGGAGAAGTAGAGGGACATAGAGAGGGAGAGAGACTCCAAATGAACACATAAAGAAGGGGAGAAAGTAGAGGGACATAGAGAGAGAGGACTCCAACTGAACACATAAAGAAGAGGAGAAGTAGAGGGACATAGAGAGAGAGGACTCCAAATGAACACATAAAGAAGAGGAGAAGTAGAGGGACATAGAGAGAGAGGACTCCAAATGAACACATAAAGAAGAGGAGAAGTAGAGGGACATAGAGAGAGAGGACTCTCAAATGAACACATAAAGAAGAGGAGAAGTAGAGGGACATAGAGAGAGAGGACTCCAAATGAACACATAAAGAGAAGTAGAGAGGACTCCAAATGAACACATAAAGAAGAGGGGAGAAGTAGAGGGACATAGAGAGAGAGGACTCCAAATGAACACATAAAGAAGGGGAGAAGTAGAGGGACATAGAGAGAGAGGACTCCAAATGAACACATAAAGAAGAGGAGAAGTAGAGGGACATAGAGAGAGAGGACTCCAAATGAACACATAAAGAAGAGGAGAAGTAGAGGGACATAGAGAGAGAGGACTCCAAATGAACACATAAAGAAGAGGAGAAGTAGAGGGACATAGAGAGAGAGAGGACTCCAACTGAACACATAAAGAAGAGGAGAAGTAGAGGGACATAGAGAGAGAGGACTCCAAATGAACACATAAAGAAGAGGAGAAGTAGAGGGACATAGAGAGAGAGGACTCAAAATGAACACATAAAGAAGGGGAGAAGTAGAGGGACATAGAGAGAGGACTCAAATGAACACATAAAGAAGAGGAGAAGTAGAGGGACATAGAGAGAGAGGACTCCAAATGAACACATAAAGAAGAGGAGAAGTAGAGGGACATAGAGAGAGAGACTCCAAATGAACACATAAAGAAGAGGAGAAGTAGAGGGACATAGAGAGAGAGGACTCCAACTGAACACATAAAGAAGAGGAGAAGTAGAGGGACATAGAGAGAGAGGACTCCAAATGAACACATAAAGAAGAGGAGAAGTAGAGGGACATAGAGAGAGAGGACTCAAATGAACACATAAAGAGGACTCCAAATGAACACATAAAGAGAAGTAGAGGGACATAGAGAGAGAGGACTCCAAATGAACACATAAAGAAGAGGAGAAGTAGAGGGACATAGAGAGAGAGGACTCCAAATGAACACATAAAGAAGAGGAGAAGAAGGGACATAGAGGGAACACATAAAGAAGAGGAGAGAGAGGGACATAGAGAGAGGACCAAATGAACACATAAAGAAGAGGAGAAGTAGAGGGACATAGAGAGAGAGGACTCCAACTGAACACATAAAGAAGAGGAGAAGTAGAGGGACATAGAGAGAGAGAGGACTCCAAATGAACACATAAAGAAGAGGAGAAGTAGAGGGACATAGAGAGAGAGGACTCCAAATGAACACATAAAGAAGAGGAAGAGAGGGACATAGAGGGACATGAACACATAAAGAAGAGGAGAAGGACTCTCAAATGAACACATAAAGAAGAGGAGAAGTAGAGGGACATAGAGAGAGAGGACTCCAACTGAACACATAAAGAAGAGGAGAAGTAGAGGGACATAGAGAGAGAGGACTCCAAATGAACACATAAAGAAGAGGAGAAGTAGAGGGACATAGAGAGAGAGGACTCCAAATGAACACATAAAGAAGAGGAGAAGTAGAGGGACATAGAGAGAGAGGACTCCAAATGAACACATAAAGAAGAGGGAGAAGTAGAGGGACATAGAGAGAGAGGACTCCAAATGAACACATAAAGAAGAGGAGAAGTAGAGGGACATAGAGAGAGAGGACTCCAAATGAACACATAAAGAAGAGGAGAAGTAGAGGGACATAGAGAGAGAGGACTCCAAATGAACACATAAAGAAGAGGAGAAGTAGAGGGACATAGAGAGAGAGGACTCCAAATGAACACATAAAGAAGAGGAGAAGTAGAGGGACATAGAGAGAGAGGACTCCAAATGAACACATAAAGAAGAGGAGAAGTAGAGGGACATAGAGAGAGAGAGGACTCCAAAATGAACACATAAAGAAGAGGAGAAGTAGAGGGACATAGAGAGAGAGGACTCCAAATGAACACATAAAGAAGGGGAGAAGTAGAGGGACATAGAGAGAGAGGACTCCAAATGAACACATAAAGAAGAGGAGAAGTAGAGGGACATAGAGAGAGAGGACTCCAAATGAACACATAAAGAAGGGGAGAAGTAGAGGGACATAGAGAGAGAGGACTCCAAATGAACACATAAAGAAGGGGAGAAGTAGAGGGACATAGAGAGAGAGGACTCCAAATGAACACATAAAGAAGAGGAGAAGTAGAGGGACATAGAGAGAGAGGACTCCAAATGAACACATAAAGAAGAGGAGAAGTAGAGGGACATAGAGAGAGAGGACTCCAAATGAACACATAAAGAAGGGGAGAAGTAGAGGGACATAGAGAGGACTCCAAAGAACACATAAAGAAGAGGGAGAAGTAGAGGGACATAGAGAGAGAGGACTCCAAATGAACACATAAAGAAGGGGAGAAGTAGAGGGACATAGAGAGAGAGGACTCCAAATGAACACATAAAGAAGGGGAGAAGTAGAGGGACATAGAGAGAGAGACTCCAAATGAACACATAAAGAAGAGGAGAAGTAGAGGGACATAGAGAGAGAGGACTCCAAATGAACACATAAAGAAGGGAGAAGTAGAGGGACATAGAGAGAGAGGACTCCAAATGAACACATAAAGAAGGGGAGAAGTAGAGGGACATAGAGAGAGAGGACTCCAAATGAACACATAAAGAAGGGGAGAAGTAGAGGGACATAGAGAGAGAGGACTCCAAATGAACACATAAAGAAGAGGAGAAGTAGAGGGACATAGAGAGAGGACTCCAAATGAACACATAAAGAAGAGGAGAAGTAGAGGGACATAGAGAGAGAGGACTCCAAATGAACACATAAAGAAGGGGAGAAGTAGAGGGACATAGAGAGAGAGGACTCCAAATGAACACATAAAGAAGAGGAGAAGTAGAGGGACATAGAGAGAGGACTCAAATGAACACATAAAGAAGAGGAGAAGTAGAGGGACATAGAGAGAGAGGACTCCAAATGAACACATAAAGAAGAGGAAGTAGAACATAGAGGGACAAATGAACACATAAAGAGAGAGAAGTAGAGGGACTAGAGAGAGAGGACCAAATGAACACATAAAGAAGAGGAGAAGTAGAGGGACATAGAGAGAGAGGACTCCAAATGAACACATAAAGAAGAGGAGAAGTAGAGGGACATAGAGAGAGAGGACTCCAAATGAACACATAAAGAAGTAGGGGAGAAGTAGAGGGAACACATAAAGAAGAGACTAGAGAGAGGACTCAAATGAACACATAAAGAAGAGGAGAAGTAGAGGGACATAGAGAGAGAGGACTCCAAATGAACACATAAAGAAGAGGAGAAGTAGAGGGACATAGAGAGAGAGGACTCCAAATGAACACATAAAGAAGAGGAGAAGTAGAGGGACATAGAGAGAGAGGACTCCAAATGAACACATAAAGAAGAGGAGAAGTAGAGGGACATAGAGAGAGAGGACTCCAAATGAACACATAAAGAAGAGGAGAAGTAGAGGGACATAGAGAGAGAAGAGGACTCCAAATGAACACATAAAGAAGAGGAGAAGTAGAGGGGACATAGAGAGAGAGAGGACTCCAAATGAACACATAAAGAAGAGGAGAAGTAGAGGGACATAGAGAGAGAGGACTCCAAATGAACACATAAAGAAGGGAGAAGTAGAGGGACATAGAGAGAGAGGACTCCAAATGAACACATAAAGAAGAGGAGAAGTAGAGGGACATAGAGAGAGAGGACTCCAAATGAACACATAAAGAAGAGGAGAAGTAGAGGGACATAGAGAGAGAGGACTCCAAATGAACACATAAAGAAGAGGAGAAGTAGAGGGACATAGAGAGAGAGGACTCCAAATGAACACATAAAGAAGAGGAGAAGTAGAGGGACATAGAGAGAGAGACTCCAAATGAACACATAAAGAAGAGGAGAAGTAGAGGGACATAGAGAGAGAGGGACTCCAAATGAACACATAAAGAAGAGGAGAAGTAGAGGGACATAGAGAGAGAGGACTCCAAATGAACACATAAAGAAGAGGAGAAGTAGAGGGACATAGAGAGAGAGGACTCCAAATGAACACATAAAGAAGAGGAGAAGTAGAGGGACATAGAGAGAGAGAGGACTCCAAATGAACACATAAAGAAGACTCCAAATGAACACATAAAGAAGAGGAGAAGTAGAGGGACATAGAGAGAGAGAGGACTCCTGAACAAAAAGAAGAGAACACATAAAGAAGAGGAGAAGTAGAGGGACATAGACAGAGAGACTCCAAATGAACACATAAAGAAGAGGAGAAGTAGAGGGACATAGAGAGAGAGGACTCCAAATGAACACATAAAGAAGAGGAGAAGTAGAGGGACATGAGAGAGGACTCCAAATGAACACATAAAGAAGGGGAGAAGTAGAGGGACATAGAGAGGACTCCAAATGAACACATAAAGAAGAGGAGAAGTAGAGGGACATAGAGAGAGAGAGGACTCCAAATGAACACATAAAGAAGGAGAAGTAGAGGGACATAGAGAGAGAGGACTCCAAATGAACACATAAAGAAGAGGAGAAGTAGAGGGACATAGAGAGAGAGACTCCAAATGAACACATAAAGAAGAGGAGAAGTAGAGGGACATAGAGAGAGAGGACTCCAAATGAACACATAAAGAAGAGGAGAAGTAGAGGGACATAGAGAGAGAGGACTCCAAATGAACACATAAAGAAGGGGAGAAGTAGAGGGACATAGAGAGAGAGAGGACTCCAAATGAACACATAAAGAAGGGGAGAAGTAGAGGGACATAGAGAGAGAGGACTCCAAATGAACACATAAAGAAGGGGAGAAGTAGAGGGACATAGAGAGAGAGGACTCCAAATGAACACATAAAGAAGAGGAGAAGTAGAGGGACATAGAGAGAGAGGACTCCAAATGAACACATAAAGAAGAGGAGAAGTAGAGGGACATAGAGAGAGAGGACTCCAAATGAACACATAAAGAAGGGGAGAAGTAGAGGGACATAGAGAGAGAGGACTCCAAATGAACACATAAAGAAGAGGAGAAGTAGAGGGACATAGAGAGAGAGGACTCCAAATGAACACATAAAGAAGAGGAGAAGTAGAGGGACATAGAGAGAGAGACTCCAAAATGAACACATAAAGAAGAGGAGAAGTAGAGGGACATAGAGAGAGAGGACTCCAAATGAACACATAAAGAAGGGGAGAAGTAGAGGGACATAGAGAGAGAGGACTCCAAATGAACACATAAAGAAGAGGAGAAGTAGAGGGACATAGAGAGAGAGGACTCCAAATGAACACATAAAGAAGAGGAGAAGTAGAGGGACATAGAGAGAGAGGACTCCAAATGAACACATAAAGAAGAGGAGAAGTAGAGGGACATAGAGAGAGAGGACTCCAAATGAACACATAAAGAAGGGGAGAAGTAGAGGGACATAGAGAGAGAGGACTCCAAATGAACACATAAAGAAGAGGAGAAGTAGAGGGACATAGAGAGAGAGGACTCCAAATGAACACATAAAGAAGAGGAGAAGTAGAGGGACATAGAGAGAGAGGACTCCAAATGAACACATAAAGAAGAGGAGAAGTAGAGGGACATAGAGAGAGAGGACTCCAAATGAACACATAAAGAAGAGGAGAAGTAGAGGGACATAGAGAGAGAGGACTCCAAATGAACACATAAAGAAGGGGAGAAGTAGAGGGACATAGAGAGAGAGGACTCCAAATGAACACATAAAGAAGGGGAGAAGTAGAGGGACATAGAGAGAGAGGACTCCAAAACACATAAAGAAGAACACATAAAGAAGGGGAGAAGTAGAGGGACATAGAGAGAGAGGACTCCAAATGAACACATAAAGAAGAGGAGAAGTAGAGGGACATAGAGAGAGAGGACTCCAAATGAACACATAAAGAAGAAGGAGAAGTCCAAAATGAACACATAAAGAAGGGAGAAGTAGAGGGACATAGAGAGAGAGGACTCCAAATGAACACATAAAGAAGAGGAGAAGTAGAGGGACATAGAGAGAGAGACTCCAAAATGAACACATAAAGAAGAGGAGAAGTAGAGGGACATAGAGAGAGAGGACTCCAAATGAACACATAAAGAAGAGGAGAAGTAGAGGGACATAGAGAGAGAGGGACTCCAAATGAACACATAAAGAAGAAGGAGAAGTAGAGGGACATAGAGAGAGAGGACTCAAAATGAACACATAAAGAAGAGGAGAAGTAGAGGGACATAGAGAGAGGACTCCAAATGAACACATAAAGAAGAGGAGAAGTAGAGGGACATAGAGAGAGAGGACTCCAAATGAACACATAAAGAAGAGGAGAAGTAGAGGGACATAGAGAGAGAGGAGGGACTCCAAATGAACACATAAAGAAGAGGAGAAGTAGAGGGACATAGAGAGAGAGAGGACTCCAAATGAACACATAAAGAAGGGGAGAAGTAGAGGGACATAGAGAGAGAGGACTCCAAATGAACACATAAAGAAGAGGAGAAGTAGAGGGACATAGAGAGAGAGAGGACTCCAACTGAACACATAAAGAAGAGGAGAAGTAGAGGGACATAGAGAGAGAGAGGACTCCAAAATGAACACATAAAGAAGAGGAGAAGTAGAGGGACATAGAGAGAGAGGACTCCAAAATGAACACATAAAGAAGGGGAGAAGTAGAGGGACATAGAGAGAGAGGACTCCAAATGAACACATAAAGAAGAGGAGAAGTAGAGGGACATAGAGAGAGAGAGGACTCCAAATGAACACATAAAGAAGGGGAGAAGTAGAGGGACATAGAGAGAGGAGGACTCCAAAATGAACACATAAAGAAGAGGAGAAGTAGAGGGACATAGAGAAGAGAGAGGACTCCAAATGAACACATAAAGAAGGGGAGAAGTAGAGGGACATAGAGAGAGAGGACTCCAAATGAACACATAAAGAAGGGGAGAAGTAGAGGGACATAGAGAGAGAGACTCCAAATGAACACATAAAGAAGAGGAGAAGTAGAGGGACATAGAGAGAGAGGACTCCAAATGAACACATAAAGAAGAAGGAGAAGTAGAGGGACAAATAGAAGAGGAGAAGTAGGACTCCAAATGAACACATAAAGAAGGGAGAAGTAGAGGGACATAGAGAGAGAGAGGGACTCCAAATGAACACATAAAGAAGGGGAGAAGTAGAGGGACATAGAGAGAGAGGACTCCAAATGAACACATAAAGAAGAGGAGAAGTAGAGGGACATAGAGAGAGAGGACTCCAAAATGAACACATAAAGAAGAGGAGAAGTAGAGGGACATAGAGAGAGAGGACTCCAAATGAACACATAAAGAAGGGGAGAAGTAGAGGGACATAGAGAGAGAGGACTCCAAATGAACACATAAAGAAGGGGAGAAGTAGAGGGACATAGAGAGAGAGAGGACTCCAAAATGAACACATAAAGAAGGGGAGAAGTAGAGGGACATAGAGAGAGAGGACTCCAAAATGAACACATAAAGAAGGGGAGAAGTAGAGGGACATAGAGAGAGAGAGGACTCCAAATGAACACATAAAGAAGGGGAGAAGTAGAGGGACATAGAGAGAGAGGACTCCAAATGAACACATAAAGAAGGGGAGAAGTAGAGGGACATAGAGAGAGAGGACTCCAAATGAACACATAAAGAAGGGGAGAAGTAGAGGGACATAGAGAGAGAGGACTCCAAATGAACACATAAAGAAGGGGAGAAGTAGGGACATAGAGGGACAAATGAACACATAAAGAAGGGGAGAAGTAGAGGGACATAGAGGACTCCAAATGAACACATAAAGAAGGGGAGAAGTAGAGGGACATAGAGAGAGAGGACTCCAAATGAACACATAAAGAAGGGAGAAGTAGAGGGACATAGAGAGAGAGGACTCCAAATGAACACATAAAGAAGAGGAGAAGTAGAGGGACATAGAGAGAGAGGACTCCAAAATGAACACATAAAGAAGAGGAGAAGTAGAGGGACATAGAGAGAGAGGACTCCAAATGAACACATAAAGAAGGGGAGAAGTAGAGGGACATAGAGAGAGAGAGGACTCCAAAATGAACACATAAAGAAGGGGAGAAGTAGAGGGACATAGAGAGAGAGGACTCCAAATGAACACATAAAGAAGGGGAGAAGTAGAGGGACATAGAGAGAGAGGACTCCAAATGATGGAGAGAAAGGACAAAGGAAAAGACGGCGGGAGACTCATCTCTTACAATCTATCTTGTGGAATGGCAACAAAATCGGGTTAGATGAAGTCAAATAAAGTGTGACATCGAATGAAGTATCAGAGTTATATGAATTCACACATCTGATGGTCCAGCGGACTGATCCGGATACACCAATTAAACTAAATCCAATCATTCTGCCACATTATGCACCTAAACGAAAACAGGGTCAAAAATAATGGAAAGGCTTGAGACATGGAAAAAGACCACACTGACTGAGTGGAGTTTAATATTGGCTTTGTAGACATCATTTGCCTGACTGAGTGGAGTTTAATATTGGCTTTGTAGACATCATTTGCCTGGCTGAGAAATCAGAACACATAACCATGAGGAAATGCAGTGAGCTGTCTTTCAATGAATTCCTGTAATAATCAATGAGCGTCACCAGAAATGTTATTATTGGAATCTGTTTTTTTGAATCAAAATTATCATAATTGTGAATATATTTGCAGTATGATATGTTTTGATCATAGTTATCATACTTAGTTAGTAGCTATCATAGTATAATTGATCTAGTTTCAACAACAAGAATGTTGCCCATATGGGCAAATATCTGAACCCTTTTTATTAAGACCAAAAGCTCATACAAATGGTTAGCATTTGAGATGACTGCTATTGTTTTTCAAGTGTCCTCGTTTTGATCCTGCTATCATTCAATATTTATGTTCAGCTTCAGGCCTATTGTACTGACAACATGAAATCTTGTTCTCAATCCAAGATCCATGCGCTTGTTTCCACAAGAGGAAAGTGATTACATTGATATTCTCTGGTTTGAAGCTTAAAATCAATTAAACGTTCTATTCAGGTTATCATGATGACAACTTGTCTAGTTTTCATTATACTGAAAAGTTTTTTCGGTTTTCATATTAGTGTGCTCTTTTATACGGCGAGTGGCTAAAAGTAGGACTGCGGTTCCCAGGGCTGCTGCCTCAAGCAGAATCTTCACAGGTGTGTTCTCGCTTTATCATTCTGTAATATTCATGAGGTGTCTTCAGCCAGCTAGACCACATTCACAGCTACAGATAAAACTTTGATATAACCACCAGTCATTTATTGAACCACCAGATGATGGCCTCATTGGTCAATTAAAGGTGAATTATGCAGAAATCGCTCCCCTATTTCCTGGTTCCTAAAATGTCAGTTTATGTGACAAAACAAGGAAGTATAGTGTGTGGAATCATTGTACCATCTAAATCGCTGTGAAATATATTTTCCATAACCAAAAACATTGTACTTCAGTTCTTTGAAGCTGGAGTACAAAACTGAAAGTAAAAGACGCAAAAACGAAACTTAAGAACGGGAAGCATAGAAATAGTGCACATAGAACAGCTCTATCTCTTCTCCGACTAGCTTTCAATGAGAATGACAGATCTATATATCACATTTCTATGTGAATTTGGTCAGGTCCCCCAAAACAGAAAGTTACATATTGCAGCTTTAGTAAATCGTGAAAAATAGTGTGGATTTTCAATCTTATAAACAACACTAAAATAGCACCAACATATATGGTCCAGTGTGATGATATTCACTGTGAAACACAGAATTGCACTTAAAACCGACAGCATGATGATGAAGTATTTACTGAAAGGTATCTACGACGTAAAAACAGAAAGACTGCACAGCACTGCCCGTCTCAATCAGTACCATAGTGGCGACTGTGGTAGCTATATGCTTTGCCAAGCTGGGCTTGCTCTTTTGGATGGTCTCTTTGTTTAGCTGGTGGAAGGATGGTCTGTGCTCAGCTGACCAGAATAATGACTATGCAGCAGGGCCGAGCAGTACCAGTACACAGACCTTTGGTGGAGTGCTGTGATAACCCTGACTGCAGTACCGCGCTGCACAGCCACTGAGCGTCTGCCTCCCTCTGCCTACTGCACACACCCTGATCACCGGCTATAAAAAGACAGGTTGTGTGCTTTACGTAACTGCAAAAAAGTCCCAGCCATCAATATTGCATTAGGGAGAGGAGGAGAGGGAGGGAGGGAGGGAGGGAGGGAGGGAGGGAGGGAGGGAGGGAGGGAGGGAGGGAGGGAGGGAGGGAGGGAGGGAGGGAGGGAGGGAGGGAGGGAGGAGGGAGGGAGGGAGGGAGGGAGGGAGGGAGGGAGGGAAATAAGAGAGAGATGAGAGAGAAGTAGTAAGAGAGAGAGGAGAGAGAAAGAGAGAGAGTGGAGAGAGAAGAGAGTCAGAGAGAGAGGAGAGAGAAAGAGTAAGAGAAAGAGAGGAGAGAGAAGAAAGACAAAGAGAGAGGAGCGAGAAAGATGAGAGAGAGAGGAGAGAGAAAGAGAGAGAGGAGAGAGAAAGAGAGAGAAGAAAGACAAAGAAAGAGAGGGGAGAAAAAGAGGGAGAGAGATGAGAGAGAAAGAGAGAGAGGAGAGAGATAGAGGGAGAGTAATAGAAAGAGAGGAGAGAGAAAGAGAGAGAAGAGAGACAAAGAGAGGAGCGAGAAAGAGAGAGAGGAGAGAGAAAGAGAGAGAGAGAGAGAGGAGAGAGAAAGGCAACTAAACAGAGAGGCTGCTAGGGGGAGAGTGAGGGGGGGGGGAGAAAAACAAAGACGGTGATTGAGGGAGGAGGATGTGGGGTGAGAATACAGAGAGGCCAGCAGAGGCCGGTCCCTCACTGTCCCTCAACACACCAACCCGCCTACCTGGTCATCTGTAAATTACCCATTAACAGACTGCTGACGGGGATGAATGGGTTGAGTAAGGGAATGTGAGGGGTGCAGACAGACAGCCAGTATGCTACTGACTTCCACCATTTGTCAACCAAAAACACTGGTGTTATCCAGGAAGGAGGAACAGCGTCCCTACAACAACCTTACACACTGCCCGTCTGGAAATTTAGGAAAGTGACAACCTAGCAGTCCTTGGAATCTCCAACCAAGAAAACAAAATGAGAAGGACCAACACAGGACAGTCTCGGAACTATGGCAAACTTACTCTCAACCGAATGAGCAAACTACAAAACGTGCCAGCTTTTTCCTGACATGGAATACAGTATATATAACCAAATGTGAGACGGGCAAAGTACAAGAAATGTTGAAAAGAACAAAAACCTGTCTCAGACATTTGTAGTAAATAGGAAAGAAATAAACACTGGGTTTCCCTTCATATTATTCCACTGATGAGAAACATCGAAATATTCTCAAAGGCAACAATGGAAATGTAACTCACCTATTTAGCATCATCATCAGAGCCATCATCAGGAGATACAGTACACATGGGGGAGAGAAAAGACAAAACATAGCTTTCAGTCATTTTAGTTCACTTACATGATAACTTCCACATCAAGCAATTCACAATCTGAGTGAAAATATGTTTTAATATCTCCAATCAAAAATTGCATGAAAGTAAAATGTGTATTTTTTCAAATTACATATCTAAGAATTCTAGCCGGGAACATTTTGAGACATTCAAAATGGTTCTGAAAGTGAATTCACACACACAAGTAGAAAGAGAATGTGAAAGAAAAGCTGTTAGTGACTCCTCAGTCAGCTTAGGCAATTTGAGGAACAAAAGCATAATTTAGTCAAGGGGAAAGCAGTCTCTTGAGAGAAAGAGAGACAATCACACTGCAAACCAACATCCCTTTGATTAGTGAAGAAAGGTTGACTCGATGTCAAAGAGTAAGGGTATAGAATTACTCGTTGCAATTTAGGATAGCGGCAATCAGGGGGGAGAAAGCTAGCTATTTCTATCCCAAGGAGAGCGCATTCACTCGAGAGTCACGCAGAGAGTAATCTACAGAAACAGTAGTCATTAGTATATGATTACAGTGTTAGAAAGGAGAGAGATAGGAGGTAAAACGAGTTGGGCCGGTCAGCTGACATGATCAGGTAGGTAGACAGACACATAGCAATGAATATGCTATTATAATCATCATCATCAACAGTACAGTACTACAGAGACAGGCCAGACAGTCAGTTAGGTAAGAGGGACCCAAGGCCCAGTCAGACACAGTCAGGTTAAAGAGCAGTGTAATTAGTTAGCATGTTATTACCAGTGCTAATAAACACATAATGGCCGAGCAACAGCAGGCCCAGTCCACAGAGAGAACCATGCACTATAATGTCATCATTCACCCCCATACTGATAGATATGTCCCCTCTTCAGTGTCACCAACCTTCCAGCAGGGGGGGCTCTGGCAGCGGTGGCTCCTGGTGCTCTGTGAGTGGCAGTGTGGTGGGGATAAAGGGCGGGGCTGCAGGGTTGAGGCCTGAGCCCACTGCAGGGCGGGGACTGGGAGTGTCGTGACCAGGCTGGGAGGAGTGGCTAAACAGTGGAGGAGGAGTGGTCTGGAAAGAGGAGGAGGTGGTGGTGTTTGGAGGAGGGACCTGGGGTGTGGTCGTCTGGGACTGGGGCTGTGAAGCAGGAGTGCTGGCTTGGGGGGTCTGCAGGGCAGAGTCTAGGAAGAGGAAGGTCTTCGAGACCTGGGGGCTAAGAGCCGGGGAGCTCTGAGGGCCCAGCTGCTTCTGGTCAGAAGTAGACGACATGACCTCAGGACGACTATGATCAGAAGAATCTTTGTCAGTGAAAGACAGAGCCTTCTTGGGAGGTAGGACATCTTTAGTGGCTAAGGGCGGGGGCATTTTAAAGTCATCAATACACATGGGTTCATAATGGAGGGTAGCGGCAGTGTTTTTAACAGGAGTCTCAGCCTCCCAGTCCATGTTTACCTTGGCAGGGGAAGGTTGCTCAAACATGCTGGTAAAAGTGTTTGTAAGGGCAGGGTCTGTGGTGAGGATGTGACTGGGTTTGGGGTTCTCAGTGAGGGGTGGGGCAGTGGGGGTGTGAGAGGGTTTGGTGTCCTCTATAAAACTGCTAAAGGGGTTAGTCTGGGGGCCGGCTACGAGGGAGGAGATGTTCTCCAGGGTTGAACTTAAGAGACCAGAGGCATTTACCATTGCAGACTCCATGGCCACCGACGCTTGTGTGGCATGAGGTGTCGTTGGCTCCTGGGGTGTTGGCCCCCACTCCTCTGGGAGCTTCATCCTGCTCTTATTCTTCCTGCCCCTGACCCTACCCCCACCCCTCCCTCGGATCTCACACTCCCAGCTCTCCTCCTTGCTTGGGGAGGATGGGCTCAGAGGGCCGTCTGAGGCTCCGCTCTCTGTCTCGCCCTCCTCCTCCTTTGCATCCGGAGCCTCCTGCCTGTCCAATAAGTCATACACCTCCTCCCTGGACCTCCTTTTCTTCTTCTTCCTCTTCTGCTGCTTGCTGCTGCTGTTGACCCCTTCACTCCCCCTCTCGTCCCCAGAGCCGGTCTCCTGGCTGTGGGAGCCGTGGGGGCTGAGGGGGTCGGAGTAGGGGCTCTCCTCCACTGAGTTGCTGGAGGAGAGGGGGAGACCCGTTGAGGCTTGCAGCCTGGACTCACCACCTGCCCAGGAGTTTGGGTTTGTCCAAACTTCTTGATGAGCAGAGAGGAGGAAGGAATGTCACTACCCATAGTAAAGACCATAGTAAAGACCAATAACCAATTGCCAATCCTCTCCATTCATTGCTATGTGTAAAATCAGGGTATATCTTATCCGACCAAAATGTATGAAACTCAACCACTGAGTAAAATTGGTTATTTTTAAATAACAAAATAAAATGATTGAATCAATTGTGTGAAATAAAATTGTGCCTTGAGTTTTGAACTGATGTAAGTTAAGTCATACTGACACGACCTCCACTATAATTTATTTACGGCCTGTCCAGTAGGCTTATAGATGTGAATTTTAGGCTTATGGATTACATGTTAGTCTTAAGAGGGACAGTTTTTTGTGTGTGCACTGCTCCGAGCTTGCAGCTGATTGGGTGTGATTCTCCCTGCCGGGGCGAGGCAGGGGGAGAATGGAGATTGTGCTGAGACTGAGCAGTGTGATGTTTACTGTTCACTCGACAGCACATCGCATGAGCGGATGAGCAAATGAATTAATGTACAAGGAACAGGCAGACTGCATAACAACAACAGAGGCAGGTCACATAGACCAACACAGACAAACAATGAATCAAGAGGAAGGGGTCATGTGACATGGGGTACCCAGAACAAAGAAATACTGAGGAGGACAGTGTTAGAAGAAGACAATATTTACATAAAATCATAAATACGTTGTGATAAAGACATAACAAGGCCAAAACCTCTCTGCGTCCATGCGTCTTAGTTAATACTGATGGGTAGTACCATTCCAATACTTAACATGGCAGGGCAGAGAGAAATGAAAAATAATGAAAAGCTCCTCTCCCCTCTCTCCCCCCAATTAATGATCATGTATTTTTCTTCTACATAGTGTATCGCTGCCCTCTTCTCAAATTGATTGATGTGCTATTTTCCTTAATGTCCTTCCTTCATTGATTATGTGTCTATGCTAAACAACATGTGCAGCAGATCTGATTATCATTATCATCTATGTTTCATGCAGTATTGGTATTTAAAAAGTGAAGAGTGCATCTTTAATCCAAAGCCTCAGTTTGGCCTCCTGACAGAAGGCACATTACTTCTAGTCTATGTGGCTGCTTCACTCAGAAAGCAATGCCAAAGGTGGGTATGGAGCTCAAGATGAATATTTAAAGATCCATATCATATTTTATATATGTATCCAAATATAACGGAGTTGTCTAAGGATTTTTCTTTCTTTATAATAAATAAGATTAGGAATCCTCACATAATTATTATTGCTTCTCAAAGAAATGTTATAAAGTTACAGTAAGATCTGAGGAATTGCATAATAAAGCTAAAGAGATGTGTGATTTGAACCTTGTAATTCATGCCGGAGCAGCACTGGGTTTCTGCTCTGAAGGCCGCTACATGAAGGTAACCGTTATGTAAGTAACAGCTAATACCACTAGCTGGCTATTAACTACAAGTTCTGCATTCGTTTGTAAAAAAAAACAGTGGCAATATATCTAAAATGTTCCCGTTGGATTACTAAGGTGCTGGCACTTTGAGGAACCCTCTAGAAGAAGTGACGGTTCTAGTTTACCCTGTTCATGGTCACATTTTAGCTCTATCATCATCAAAACCTATTGGATTTCCTGACATTTGATACTGTGTTTTACTGTAACTGATGACTGGACCTCTGGACATCCCACCCAGGCCCCCAGTTGAACTGCTCTGTGTGACACAACCTCTTACCTGTGGCCCGGGACAGAGGGGTAGTGGCCATTGAGTTTAAAGGGGGCCTGGGACTGCTTGGGGGGCTCAGAGGCAAACAGAGGAGAGGCCTTCTGAGGGTTGAGGCTGACTGGAATGGAGCCATGCCCCCCACACCTCCTGAACCCATGTTCATGTTCATATTCATGTTCATATTCATGTTCATATTCATGTTCATGTTCGTGTTCATATTCATGTTCATACTCATGTTCATATTCATGTTCATATTCATGTTCATATTCATGTTCATGTTCGTGTTCATACTCATGTTCATGTTCGTGTTCATACTCATATTCATGTTCATGTTCATGTTCATATTCATGTTCATGTTCATGTTCGTGTTCATATTCATGTTCATGTTCGTGTTCATGTTCATATTCATGTGCATGTTCATATTCATGTTCATGTTCGTGTTCACGTTCATGTTCATGTTCGTGTTCATGTTCATGTTCATATTCATGTTCATATTCATGTTATTGTTCATATTCATGTTCATGTGCGTGTTCATGTTCGTGTTCATATTCATGTTCATATTCGTGTTCATATTCATATTCATGTTCGTGTTCATATTCATGTTCATGTTCGTGTTCATGTTCATATTCATGTTCATGTTCGTGTTCATGTTCGTGTTCATATTCATGTTCATATTCATGCTCATATTCATGTTCATGTTTGTGTTCATATTCATGTTCATATTCATGTTCATGTTCGTGTTCATATTCATGTTCATGCTCATCATCCCTGGCTGGGAGAAACCTGGGAGTGGAATTAAGACAAACATGTTAATACTATTCTATTATGTGTTATAACTACTCTAGTATATAGGTTATTACAATTATATTGCACTATAATACACAGTGATAAGCACTACGTGTAAGGCTGGCACAATTACCGTATTACAGTATAACCGTGTAATCGATGGTTAGCCTATGGGTGAAGACCATCATGAAAATAAAAGAACCTTCATAACCTAACATAACTTAGTCATCCAAAGGGGAAGTTTGAGATATATTGCCACTGGTTCCCTGAGGGGGAGGACGAACAGCTGACTGAAGATGGGACGGTCGGGCATTCGTGTGGTTGAGTCCGATTCTTCCATAACATGGACTCTTAACGTGATGAAATGCTGTTGCGCCTTGCTGAAACAAGCAAACTCTTGGCAATTTGACTGGTAAACTCATGGATACACTAGCAATAGCTGCCTAGTATTGTGATGCAAACATTTCCATGGTCATGTAGAATGTTCATTCAAATGATTTTAACTGACGTGGCTCATGAAATGGATTGTATTTTTGTAATGCCAGTTGAGTTAAGTCAGAGATATTAGAGAAAGGAGGAGATAGGAATCCCATTGGGCAATGAATGGAGAAACATATAATGCCACACACAGCAGATTGTCAACCAATCGCATCCACGTTGTCATGCTGCGTCATGCGGTAGCTAAGCTAATTGTCACTTAATCCCTTCTTAAAGTCAGGGTATGAGTCGAGAAACATGCCTATTTTCCTTGAAAGTAGGCCTACGTAATGTCACTATTCCAAAGCTATACGATATTACAGAGAACAAGTTGATTATCTAATTTCTCTGAAAAAAATGTGTAATGTTGTACTTCTTGTTCATGGGATTCATGCTAATGTTGGGTTTTTGAGCTAGCACCCAATTGACTCCCATTCACTTCTTGAAGGAGTGCACCGCACGGCCCATTGATGACGCATACAACGTACACAATGGGCGTAAATACGATTCCAATTCCAATGTGCGTAAAAAAAGAAATGTATATATTATATATTTTGTATGTATTTTTTTAATCTATTCGAAATGGTTATTTCGGTGACCACGGTCATTTGGCTCTGGCCAAACACCGTCATTCATAATTACATGACCGTCACAACCCTAACTACTGGTGTTACATAAACACTTTACAGTATTATTAAGCAGTACCCATGAGAGAGTCTGGCATGTTGCTGTCCTTCATTCCTTTGTTCTGGTTCCCCTCACCAGGCTTTCCCATCATACTAGACACTGGGCCTAGAGATAAGATAAGATAAAGAGAAAGAGAAAGAGAAAGAGAAAGAAAGAGAGAGAGAGAGAGAGAGAGAGAGAGAGAGAGAGAGAGAGAGAGAGAGAGAGAGAGAGAGAGAGAGAGAGAGAGAGAGAGAGAGAGAGAGAGAGAGAGAGAGAGAGAGAGAGAGAGAGAGAGAGAGAGAGAGAGAGATTAGACGTCAGTTACCAATACCAGATTAGTACACCACAGACACAAATCAGTAGCCATCCTAAACCCCCCAAAGGAGATAGCAATATCATTCACAATCACACAACTCATAGTGAGCTATGAAATATGAATGTCCAGATGGTCAGAGAAGACAGCAACAAGGAGACAACAACAACAGCCTTACTTCGATGCAGGCACACATTTAACTAGATGTCCTTCAATACTGTACTGCCCAATTTACATTCCTAAGAGTGCCCAGACTTTGCCAGGGATACTTGGCAGGCAGCTCTCGGTAACCAGACAGCTTAATATGCCACAGAGGGACCTTTAGCATCTTAGGCTATTGATGATAGGGATCAGAAAAAGACTATGACAGTAAAAATAGAATCAAATATCGAAACCATGGAAACCTGTCCTTTCACAAAACGCCTTTTTACAGGGCATGCCTTATCACTTGAGCATACACAAGACACTAGAGGAATTCAAACCGGGGGAAAGAAGCTTCACCTGAAAGGTAGTCAGTATTGAAGGCAGCCTGTTGTCCAGTTGGACAGGGACGCTTCTCTCCCATTGGTTCCTGCCGCTGCATCCCAGTCCCCATCTGTCCTCCTGGCTTCATACTGGAGCCTGCAACGAAGAGGCAAAGAGCAGAACATCAACATCAGGATTGAAAATCAAGTGTTAGAGATAGGACCAAGTGACTAAGTCATTCTCTCTCCTTTTTTTCAGTACTGAACAAATTTCAAGTCTGCTGGACGCAAACTTGAACATTGTGAAAAGTCTTTGCAACAAGTGAGCGTTTACTGTGAACACTGAGGCTGTACCTGCTTGAGGTTACAGTTATAACAGTGGCCAAGTAATAATGCAGGTCTATCAGAGTGGACTACCGTCAAAAACAATGGAGAAAATGCATCCCATAACATTTTAACATGGAAATAGCTGATCTTTCATTCTGCTTACAGTAGCAGCCAAAGTGTTGTGTTCAATGTAGGCCTACATTCCATGAGACTTTTGAAAAAAACATGCAGGGCTTGACATTAACCTGCTTACCCACTTGTCCTGCAGTCAAGGAGGTGATTGAAAATGTTGTTGTGTCCACTTTACAAAATACATTCCTTATTTTTTCCATACCATTATTACAGAGAATCAGACAAAGTATGCTACCCTATTGGCTACTGTCTCAAAATATAACACTGTCCCTTATAGACAAAAAAAAAGCTCTTTACCTGTCTCACTTTTCAAATATGTCTAGTAATGTACACATTTTATGCTCTTTTAAGAAACAATCACTCCACCATTGCTGACTAGAAATTATTTATAACTGGGCTAATACCTCACTAACTAGCAAAGGATATGAAAAAATGTGAACACTTGGCTCCATGCAGCTCTCGCTTTGATCTCAAAACAAGCGCACCTACTCACGACCGCTCAAGCTGTAAACACAGTCCAGTGCAAAGTGAATGGCACAGATCCATATATAGCAATGGTCTATTTGCATATCAGCCTACTGCAGCTCTGATTGGTTATGCAGCACTGGTCTGTTTAGAGTACAGACTGAGTCGTGCTTGTCAATGCAATGGAATCCTACTCTGATGCGTTCTGCCTACAACAACATCTCTTGCATAGTTTGTTTCGGCATGTTGCATTGAAAGTGGCTAATATTGTGTTGATTTGATCACAATTCCCACAGTAAAGGGAGACCTGGATAGTGTTAACTAAAGGCGAAAACTCGAGAAAGTTAAGTGAAGTTCAATCTTGTGCTTCTCTGTGCGGGCTGATATTTCTTCTGCACGGCAGTCCCGAGGGTACTGCACAACCATGCATGCTTGCAGCTTAGCTAATATTGCATGTGACCATGCTAAGCTAAAGTAACTAACTGTTGCCCCTGCCTAATATTTCAAGTGACAAAATTGACCAAAGGTGATGTTGCTTTGGGGGCTTTAAGAACATGTTTTTATTGTATACTATAATTCTGAACTACTGAAAAATACGGTAATTTTAGTAAATTACCGGTAGATTTGCTACCGTACCACTGACAAAGCTTGCAAGCAAAATTGACCTCCTGATTTCAATGTAGGCTACAGTGTCTTTCATAGGTATTTGGAAACAGTTCTATATATTTCTGCTATACTAGGCTACTCTATAAATGTTTAGTTCTATGAACTCCAACAACTGATAAGCACATTGAATACAGCCCACCTGGTCTAAAGTGTCAGTTGATGTCTGGCCTAGACTACTCTAATGTGTCTCAGGGTGCTGTCCCTAAAAGCAGCCCTCTCTGGAACACAGCAGAGGGGTGACAGTGATGAGAGGGGACAGTACAGGACCGTGGGCCATTACTATGGTTACGCAACCGACCAACCAGACGAGAGCATCTGAGGTTCTGGCGGCAAACCCTTTCTCGTCTGTGTCATAACTGATTGACATAAAAACCTCAGCTAAAGCTTAAATTCCAGCCTAGAGGAACTCACTGCACTATCTGGTGTTTATTCCTGTAGGGCTCTGCAGCTTTACCAGATCTTTCGGCCCATATACATTCAAACACACACAACCCCAGAGAAATCATTGCATGTCAATCTGACCTCTTCTGCTTGACTAGATGCAACTTAGGTGATATTACAAAAAGAAAGGCATAAAGTGTAGAGTCAGATACTGTGTGATATGTCCTGCAATGAGACATACAAAATACCAAACGGGGCGAAATACACACACACACACACACACACACACACACACACACCAATTTCCAGTGATAAATACCAGCACAGCTTTCATGATAAAACAAAGATATCTGAAAGAGTCACGTGAGGGAAGGTGTAAGTCCCAGTATGTTGTGTTGCTCAGCAATAGCAGCCTCTGGGGACCATCAAGGTGTTGGTCCTCTCCTATCTACGTTCCAAGAAGCACGTCCGCCTCCCCTCAGGACCCTTAAGTGGAGTTATGCCAACACAGCCCAAAAACCACATCCCCACTGCCCCAGCAACACCCTAGCTGGACTGGCACGGTGTCTGAGCTGACATCAGTCCTGGCACGCAGAGCATGGCAAAGACTTCCCTGGCATAGGAGCCCAGAGTTTCCAATGCCCCAGAGGATGGCACGGAACCAATGGAACCAGGGCTAACAATATCACACTGGTTTTAGAATACACACGGAGCATCTGATCGGATACAGTAGACTGCAGTAGACTGCAGCTCTCACAGTCACAGGTAACTATAAATAGTTTCACTCTGAAAGTGTTGTAGGCTACACTGTATTATTTAGGTCTCTTGTCTGGTGCAGTATTGTATGATACCTCAGAAAGTAAATACGGTCCAGGCTATTCTCGGTTAAATTGAAAGGGACACCTAAATTATGTGTTTGGGGAGTTTGAACTCTCTGGTTTCAGAAGTGAACTACAAGGGATGCCCTGGGATTGCGGAGGGAGCTAAAAAACATATGGATATTCAAGACAAGTAGCCTGACAGAGGGGAAATTGGGAGCCTAAATTGCAGGTAGGGAGATAAAATACAAAGATCCTGTTGTGACACAAGGGTCCAGGATCAATAATAACAATAAGAGAATAAAACTCTTCAAAGCAGACGCGCCGTGAGGTAGCTAGTGTCCAGACCAAAAGACTGCCAAGTCATGCCGGGTGCAATGGCTCCCTCTGTACTCTGCCGGAGGAGTCACAATGACCTTCCTCCCTCTCCCTCACTCCATCAGCACAGAAGCATGTCTGCTAGCCCGGCACTTACGTAAGGACACCCTTACGTAAGGACACCCTTACATAAGGTGCAGAATGGAGGTTAAGCAGACATTTGATGATTTCTGTTTTAGAACAGTAACTAAATAAGGCTGTAGTTGTGAGAAATTATTTGTAAAATACGTTGTACGTGACTGACATTTTTTATTTTTTAAATTTTATTTCACCTTTATTTAACCAGGTAGGCTAGTTGAGAACAAGTTCTCATGTGCAACTGCGACCTGGCCAAGATAAAGCATAGCAGTGTGAACAGACAACACAGAGTTACACATGGAGTAAACAATTAACAAGTCAATAACACAGTAGAAAAAAAGGGGAGTCTATATACAATGTGTGCAAAAGGCATGAGGAGGTAGGGGAATAGTTACAATATTGCAGATTAACATTGGAGTGATAAATGATCAGATGATCATGTACAGGTGGAGATATTGGTGTGCAAAAGAACAGAAAAGTAAATAAATAAAAACTGTGGGGATGAGGTAGGTGAAAATGGGTGGGCTATTTACCAATAGATTATGTACAGCTGCAGCGATCGGTTAGCTGCTCAGATAGCTGATGTTTGAAGTTGGTGAGGGAGATAAAAGTCTCCAACTTCAGCGATGTTTGCAATTCGTTCCAGTCACAGGCAGCAGAGTACTGGAACGAAAGGCGGCCGAATGAGGTGTTGGCTTTAGGGATGATCAGTGAGATACACCTGCTGGAGCGCGTGCTACGGATGGGTGTTGCCATCGTGACCAGTGAACTGAGATAAGGCGGAGCTTTACCTAGCATGGCCTTGTAGATGACCTGGAGGCAGTGGGTCTGGCGACGAATATGTAGCGAGGGCCAGCCGACTAGAGCATACAAGTCGCAGTGGTGGGTAGTATAAGGTGCTTTAGTGACAAAACGGATGGCACTGTGATAAACTGCATCCAGTTTGCTGAGTAGAGTGTTGGAAACGATTTTGTAGATGACATCGCCGAAGTCGAGGATCGGTAGGATAGTCAGTTTTACTAGGGTAAGCTTGGCAGCGTGAGTGAAGGAGGCTTTGTTGCGGAATAGAAAGCCGACTCTTGATTTGATTTTCGATTGGAGATGTTTGATATGGGTCTGGAAGGAGAGTTTGCAGTCTAGCCAGACACCTAGGTACTTATAGGTGTCCACATATTCAAGGTCGGAACCATCCAGTGTGGTGATGCTAGTCGGGCATGCGGGTGCAGGCAGCGATCGGTTGAAAAGCATGCGTGTTAAATTCCTGCTGTTCACAAGGATGAAGGAGGGAGTTGTGTTGTTTATGTAGGAGGGATGGAACACCCTCCATGGGTTGCTAATGGACCACTTATAAAAAGTCTGGTGTATGTGTTCTGTGACTAATGAGTTTACACCCACACTGAATACACAAGTAATTAGCTTCCACCAGCTGTTATGGTATAGTCCCAATAGGCTGTAGGTGAATGACACATAGGCCTAACGCTGGACATAACACATAAGATAATGTTCCAGGGGCTATTTCTCATTTCTAAGACATTGTTCAAGGGCTATTTCTTAGACGCCAGAGAACTGATAAAGTCCATCGTCTTCTATCGCCTGACAGGGAATCAGCTGAAGCATCAGCTCCAGACGGTCCCTGTGGGGTTGATATGCACTCAGCTTGTCAAACCTCTCCAGTGCAACGCCACCATTTGGCAGGCACACCCAGCTTCAGCCTCCTCCACCATGAGAGTCGTGTTTCAGCTGCACACATATCTGTTCCCCGGTTATGGGATAATTGGTGTAAGCAAAAAGAGAAAACGGCTTCATTTTCATGATAATGATTACTGCTGTACAGTGAGAGGAGCTGTTTTGAATTCCCTCCTGTATACACATGGCTTTCTCTCATTTTGTGTTGCTGTTTGTCATAGGCATATGCAGGCCTGACCTTTGATTCTTTACTACCAACAGATGGAGGGAAAAGCCAAATCAAAGTATCCAATTCTTTATGACAACTCCGTATGACAATCGACAAAGTAAACAACAAATGACTTTGAGATTGAAGGACATGGGGGAAGGAGAGAAGGGGGAGGATTCTGGGAAAGCCTTTAATGATTGATGAACACAGCAATGACTTTGTGTAGGTCAAGGAGAGGGGGGCAAAAGTTCAGTGCAAGATGAATTTGATAGCAGTGCATGACAACAACATGGGTTGAATCCCTTTACTCATGCTAAGATGATAGACTGATACAATAACTTCATTTAGTGTGTATTTCCCCACTGACATTTTACATGCAAATATACATTATCCTTCTTGTCTTTCAAGGTAGTGTGGCTTCGGTTCAGGGAAGAACGCATGTTGAATTGTCACTACAAATCAGACATGCTAAGAATAATGACGAAATCCAACAGAAGCTAAATCAGAGAATTTTTTTGAAAAAGTACAGTATTTTTTTAAAACTTACAGAATCAAAGAAGAGGATTGGTGTACAGTACGTGACTGATTAGCAGCAAATGCTCTCATATTTCCTTGGGAAACTCTTGATCTACACAGTGGCTGACCAGAGCTCTTGCTCAAAAAGCATCAATCATTATACAGTACAGAGGAGATGCTGAAATCAGCACACACACACACACAGATCTGCACTGCCAACTCTGGTGTTGTGTCTTTTTGATGAGCCAGAGCTGTTTCCTCCTTCTGCTACGGTTGATGTTCCAGCATACTGCAGTCACATGCTAACCGCAGAGCCTCTATCATGCAGCACACTGCTGGAACGAGCTAACATGCTACATTGTACACTGTGTTCTGTATGCCCTCCTGAAATAAACCCCCATACTGTAGCGTAGCCTAAGGATGTTGATTTATCTTAATTAGACATCATTCAATTAAGCAGCTGTGTGGAAAAGCTGACGTCATCTGTGTCAATCAACTCCACTTTTAAAGAAATCAATGTGTTCAGTTTGGATTGACATAGAGGTCATAAAGCCTCAGAAGTCAAAGAATGCCACCTTTAATCCACCCCTAATCCTAATCAATTGTTTTGACTGAATATGCATGTGAATATTTACAGTTCGAGAGCAGGACAATTAACATGCAACCGATGTTGCCAAGACACCAGAGGAGAGGATGTTCATTGCCCGGGTTAATTGACATTGCTGTGTCCTGACTTGTGCATGACTGAGTTTGTTATATTGCTCCAGTCAGGGCTATGCTAATGCTGCCCTAATGCTGTCTCCAGGCTGACACTTCTGGAAGTGACATGACACGAGGAAAGACAAAGAAAGAGAAGGAGTGTGGGAGAGACGGACAAAGACAGTGATAGTCATTCTAGATGGAGAGAGGGCGAGCGAGAGAGAAGTAGAAAGGGAGAGGGGGAGATAGAGGTGAGAGAGTGATAGATGGAGAGAGAGGGAGAGAAAGGGATTGCTCTGAGTGCTTGGTGTCTGTCTGTCTGAGATATAATGAGACTGTCTGTGGTTAGAGAGTTGGATCTGAAGGAACTGACTGGCAGGAGGGATATTATATCTGGAGTGGAGGAGACTTATACATTTGAACTTTATCATATTACATATCACATGTATTTGCTGGCTACTGCTGCTGTAACTTTGAGGAACAGCGTCCAATGGTAGAGTTAGGAAAAATAATATTAATTCTCTGAACTTTTTGTTTGATCGTTTTTTCTCTCACTTTCTATGTTGTTATTCCTGTGCAAATTAGGAATTGCACTCTGGGACTAAAATACCAATTGCCATCTAACATAGAGGATGATTCAGCTGTGAAAATGTGCCCTTGCAACACAATAAACCATTACAATGGAGGGTTAACCACAGTGACGGGAGTGGCCCAAAGGAGTGAATTTCCCCAAATGCTCATGACAGAGTTGTCATGAACTGTGAAGTACTTTCTTGGTAGATGGAAACAAACACAGAAGTTTTCCAGTAGCCAAAATATTTTGGGGTGAAATTTCTCTCAGGTGGAAGTTGCCACCCAAGATGAAGTTCAAGTTCAGAAAAAAATCTGTTCACAATAACATCAGTGCACAATACCACTGAATCACAGAGATCCCAAAGACTGCCTAAGAAATGGAGTGAGTTAAAATCATATTTTTGAAATACAGAAAATGTCCCTCTTTGACTCTGCTCTTTGGTTCAGGTTGACACACAAACTGAAAAGGCAATTCCACCACTTTTCAACCTAATATTCATTGTCTCCAGCACCGAACCAGTGTCTAAATACTGTATGTGTTAAAAAGATACGAAGCTCCTAAATAGTCCTTCTCTGTGACATCACAGGGTAGAATTAAACATACAAAAAAAAATATATATATATATATATACAAAAAAAATCTATATTTTCAAAACGTGCAAAACGTTCTAGCTAAGGGGAGGGTGTTTACTTGCTCCCCATGTCACCACGAATCTCATAGTGTTTGAAAATCACTGTTTTTAAAATGCTTTAACTTTTTTGGACGACGTCATCGTGTAGACGTTTTTACTTTTCTCTACAAATCATAGATATGCTCCATTTTCACCTGTTTAGACTCTAGCATTGCACTGGAGATCATCAGAATGAGGTTCCAAAGTGGTGGAATTGCATTTCAACACAGTAGGATGGCAGCTACAAACCCAAACATACAACACATCCACACACCCACGAGAGTTCGGATGCACACGTTCCCACAGGCACCCACCCACACACACACACACACACACACACACACACACACACACACACACACACACACACACACACACACACACACACACACACACACACACACACACACACACACACACACACACACACACACACACACACACACACACACGCACGACGCACGCACGCACACACGCTGTGGCAGGAAGAGAGCACAGTAAATAACAGGCGTTGGAGAAGGTGGTTCTGTTCCTGAACATTGTCTAGCCTGGTTCCTCCGTCCCTTTGGTCTCCACTCTCTCCATTATTTAACACATGTACTCACACACTACATGATACACATACTATATAGTACACACAATAGCATATGTGCATGATAATCTGCATAGATATAAAAGAAGGGTTAAAGCGGAGGCAGGGAACTCAGAGTGTCGATCCTAAAGTTGTAAGCAGCTGGCATTAAGGTATACGTCACAATATATGCATTTACTGAGCAGAAGAATCAGCTAAATCCTCTCCCTGGATTGTCTCTCTGCTGCCCCAATTCTCTATGGGTTTTCCCATTCCCACATAGCTTCCATCCATCCTGCACCCCAGTTTACCTTTACCATCCTTCCCGTCCAGCAGAGGGCGGTAGTCAGTCTTTTCCACAGTCTCGCCTACTTTGTCATCAAAGGTCTCTTTCTCCAGGGAAGCCATGAAGTCCCTCCTCACCGGGTTGTCCGGGCCCGACTGGGGCGCCCCATCCGTGAGAGCGTCATGCAAGCTCAGGTCCATGGTCCTGGGGAGGGAAAAAGGAGGTTAGAGGTCATAGAGTATCATCATCATCATTCACATCATTATCCTCATCAGTACAAGATTTCGCACTAACCCCATACTGCATTTCTCTATAGCCGTATACTGGTATGGAGGTCCACTAGTCAGAGCTTTTAATGATGGCTGATCTTGGCTAATGGACGTCACCATTTATGCACCCCACTAAATCCAGCTGCAGTCAAACCAGCAACACTAAATTCAGCTGCAGTCAAACCAGCATCACTAAATCCAGCTGCAGTCAAAACAGCCACACTAAATCCAGCTGCAGTCAAACCGGCCACACTAAATCCAGCTGCAGTCAAACCGGCCACACTAAATCCAGCTGCAGTCAAACCAGCCACACTAAATCCAGCTGCAGTCAAAACAGCCACACAAAATCCAGCTGCAGTCAAACCGGCCACACTAAATCCAGCTGCAGTCAAACCAGCCACACTAAATCCAGCTGCAGTCAAACCGGCCACACTAAATCCAGCTGCAGTCAAACCGGCCACACTAAATCCAGCTGCAGTCAAACCAGCCACACTAAATCCAGCTGCAGTCAAACCGGCCACACTAAATCCAGCTGCAGTCAAACCGGCCACACTAAATCCAGCTGCAGTCAAACCGGCCACACTAAATCCAGCTGCAGTCAAACCAGCCACACTAAATCCAGCTGCAGTCAAACCGGCCACACTAAATCCAGCTGCAGTCAAAACAGCCACACTAAATCCAGCTGCAGTCAAACCGGCCACACTAAATCCAGCTGCAGTCAAACCGCCACACTAACTCCAGCTGCAGTCAAACGGGCCACACTAAATCCAGCTGCAGTCAAGCCAGCCACACTAAATCCAGCTGCAGTCAAGCCAGCCACACTAAATCCAGCTGCAGTCAAACCAGCCACACTAAATCCAGCTGCACTCAAACCAGCCACACTAAATCCAGCTACAGTCAAACCACTGTCTCTCTACCATGGGGAGATTCAGTCCAAAAGGTCATCTCTTAATTTGTGTGTGTGTGGGGGTGAAGCCGAGGGGATATAGCCTAGCTGACAGAGACCATCCCCCAGCCCATAATAACAACAAGGTTTGGCAAAAAACATACCAAGGTTTATATTGCTAGCCAAAACGCATGTGGTGTTGTTAGACAGAGTGGCTCTGGGAAGAGACCAGCACAGGGCTATTCTCCAGGGGCCACCCTTCCAAATGTTATTTCATTCGAAGCCTGGGATCCCGAAGCTAGCATAGGGCTCATGCAAAATTGAGCAAAGACAGAAAAATGAAGAATGGATGGAAATTATGTCACCATCATTGCATTCATTCTCCCCCTGTAGCCTCTATCTCTCCCACACCCTCTCTCCCCCTAAAGACACAAGTGACACAAACAGTACACCACTGCAGCTAGCTGTCTTCACACTACACTAGTATCCACCACCACCACCACCGCAAAACAGATAATCAACTTAGCCTATTCAGGCCAACAGTATATTACCCCCATAACATGCTGTGGTTTTTGTAGTTGCGCTGTGGATCTCAGAAGACAGTGACAGGCTATCATATGAAAGTGATTTCCAGTCGCTGTTAGATCTGATATCCGGATCAGTGGAACTGCAATAAAGACATCCTGGAACCCCGCCACTGTGTCCTAAAAGGCAGAGAAGCCATTCGGGAGTGCCGTCTGAAACAAGCACAGTACCCAATGAATGGAGAGTACTCACTACATCAAAGTGTCTGCAAAGAAACCTGGAGGGGGTACGGTCTAAACTGTGGAAGTTAATAATTACCCTGGATTGTCAATTCAAATGAAGGTGAAAGAGGGTAGTTATGGTTAATTTGTCGCAGAACAGCGTGTTTTTGTCTGCCTTTAGTGATCCAGCCCTGCATGCTACAGTGCAGTAGGGGATAGAAGCCTCCAAGCTTTAGTTTACTTCACAGTGCACCATTTACTCCTCATAATGGGTGTATCTTTGTGAGACAGACAGCAAAACTAATACATATGTTGAGAGCTGCTCTACACAAAAGGTCTATCAGTGGCACTCACAGACGCACAGACACACAGACACACACTCCCAAACACACAACTTCATTATTTTTTTCCACCCGTCCCTTCAACTCACCCACTCTCTCCTCCTCCACACACGAACAAGCGATGATTGTTCTATTTCTATACAAACACACACACACACACACACACACACACACACACACACACACACACACACACACACACACACACACACACACACACACACACACACACACACACACACACACACACACACACACACACACACACACACACACACACACACACACACACACACACACACACTCTCACAAAAATATCTTCATGCTGTCATTGTGCTCCAGCCTGCAGATTTGCGTACGTACAGTGTTTGTTGGCCATGATTGAAACTGTGCCCCATTGTTTTGGGAGCAGCCACACCAAGTACAGTTGGACTAGTCAGATTACTACATTGACACACTGTAGCAGCCCCTAGGAGAGAGAGAATACTGCGTGACACAGAAAACTCATCAAAATTCACACAGTCAAAAATAACGCATTCAGGCAGGACCACAGCAGGGTGTCAGCAGTGAGCGAGTAAAATAGCTAGATCACAGCTCAGCTTTTATGCATCCATCCAAATGTTGAAAAGACTTTTGTGTGATTATTATGCAAGGGCATGCAAACATTAGATTAATAATCCTACAACAGCCCGTCTCAACTCCGTCTCCTCTACAATTCCTTTTATACACCTCTCCCATTAAAGGTTCTGCTTACCTTACTTGTCTTTCTTCTCCACAGTCCTTCACGTTCTCTGATCCCAATTCTAAGGTCATCATTTTTCAGACCCTCTTTCTTTCCCTTCTTTCTTAAAGGTACGCTTTTTCCATTCAAAGCCCAAGTTCTCTCCACCTCTAACCTCTCTATGTCTGTAACTCCATTCACCCACCCCCTGGTGTTCAGACAGCTGTTCAGATGGCTGCATCCCCCAGTCTGACTGCTACATCTGCTCTACAACTCCCCAGTTTTGAGTGCAACATCGGACATTTCCCATTTAAAACGAAGGAGCATAATTCTGCTTTTTGCTCATATTGAGTGTAAAAGCCTGAGAGAGCAGCTGGTACTGCTGCATGGGGATTAGTGCAAGCTAGAGTCAACCCTAGTCCCCCACGTCCACATGCAGCCAGGACATGTTATATTAGACTCCATCCTTCCCTCCGTCTGTCACGCAATCATCCCCAAAAACCACAGCGGGGCCTACTGTAACACACAGCCTAGCCTAACACAGTACAGAGTAACCCACAGAGTGGGCCTGGGCCAGCAGCTTGGCAGGGAATCCCTGGATTTATCCTGCCATCCAAAGCAACAGCCTTGTTCAGGGAGGTGGTGTTTCTGTTTACACAAAATGCTCTCAGTAAGCCTCATTCGCCACTCATATTGCCATATGTTAATTCCCCCATTTTACTGTAAAAGGCATAGTAATCCAATAGTTATGATCACCAAGCAAAATAGTGTACTGTGTACTCCCCCACTTTATTGGCAGATATGTATCTAACCTCTGACTGCCAACACCAGATGACTGACTAACATAGCAACACCTACCTAAAGACCGTTGATCTGTTGCACTAGGGTTGATGATCGGTTTTGTCAAACCGATTTGAACTGAGGAAGTTATTAGTAGTAGGAGTAACCTGATTACAGTACTATTGGCCATTCAGCTCTAGATCTGTATATGTTAAAGTGCAGGGAGTGCTGCAAGAGCTGAGCATTATGGGTCATCGACTCAGTGGACCATAACAGTGATATTATCAGTGCCAGAGCACAGTTAAGATAAGCACAGGTGAACTAGTCACTAACTCAAAAGGTCAAAGGGCCTTTTCTACTATTACACATTTTGTTTTAGCTTGTGGGTTATTTAATGCACCAATTTGTAAGTCGCTCTGGATAAGAGCGTCTGCTAAATGACTTAAATGTAAATGTAAATTTCATTTGGAAAACAGGTGCAAACACGCAGTTCAAGCACAATATTCAACATATCTCATTCTTTATACAGTCTCATTCATCAATAAACCTCAAAATAATATAATTTCATAGAATATAATACAACATGTGACAATTATCATAATATTTTTTTTTGACTTAACCTTTATTTAACTAGGCAAGTCAGTTTAGAACAAATTCGTATTTACAATGATGGCCTACCCCGGCCAAACCCTAAACATAGCACTGAGATGCAGTGCCTTAGACCGCTGTGCCACTCAGAAGCCCAATGCTGAGACAATCTATTTATTTGATCGTATATCAGATTATCAGTCGGCAACATTTGAGCTATTTCTAAAGATAGGCTGTGACGTGCATGAAGTGATTATCATTTTATTCAGCAGGATCAGATCTATTCCATGAAGTAATTGTCATTTTATTTCAGCAGGATCAGATCTATTCCATGAAGTAATTATCATTTTATTCAGCAGGATCAGATCTATTCCATGAAGTAATTGTCATTTTATTTCAGCAGGATCAGATCTATTCCATGAAGTAATTATCATTTTATTCAGCAGGATCAGATCTATTCCATGAAGTAATTGTCATTTTATTCAGCAGGATCAGATCTATTCCATGAAGTAATTATCATTTTATTCAGCAGGATCAGATCTATTCCATGAAGTAATTATCATTTTATTCAGCAGGATCAGATCTATTCCATGAAGTAATTATCATTTTATTCAGCAGGATCAGATCTATTCCATGAAGTAATTATCATTTTATTCAGCAGGATCAGATCTATTCCATGAAGTAATTATCATTTTATTCAGCAGGATCAGATCTATTCCATGAAGTAATTGTCATTTTATTCAGCAGGATCAGATCTATTCCATGAAGTAATTATCATTTTATTCAGCAGGATCAGATCTATTCCATGAAGTAATTATCATTTTATTCAGCAGGATCAGATCTATTCCATGAAGTAATTATCATTTTATTCAGCAGGATCAGATCTATTCCATGGTCTTGGTCTGTGTTAAAGAAATGTTTGATGCGAAGTTGGCCACTCTGGATCTCAAATCAGAAATGACTGTTTCCTTTTAAAGTCTTTATCTTGATTTCATTCGTGTGATTTATGTAAAAGCAGTTACTCTTTATAATGTGGTGTTATTACGTTAAGTGAGGGGGCTGGTTCCCCGACCCAACAGGAATTTACTGTAATGTCAGGGAATAAATAGTTGTTTGTTATGGTTACATCTTTTCTTTAACACGAGAGTGTACTGGTCTCAGATGTCCCTTAATGTGTTAATGTGTTACCAGGTCTTCTAGTGTTTGTCATGAGTCAGCGTTTTTATATCTCTCTCATGCATGATGGGCACAATCTCTGGTTACTGCTGACATAATGCTTTGTCGCCCTGTCTCATCCTCTCAGGGGAGACACACACACATTCCCTGAAAACAGTCAACCAGTCAGTCACTCAGGTGGGCCTTAGTCAGGGCACAGTGGTGAGATCTGTATTTACCCCCAGTGTGGACACTCACCTAAATCAACTGACTTGAGGACTAGCTGTGAAGTGTGTGTGTGTGTGTGTGTGTGTGTGTGTGTGTGTGTGTGTGTGTGTGTGTGTGTGTGTGTGTGTGTGTGTGTGTGTGTGTGCGTGCGTGCGTGCGTGCGTGCGTGCGTGCGTGCGTGCGTGCGTGCGTGCGTGCGTGCGTGCGTGCGTGCGTGCGTGCGTGCGTGCGTGCGTGTGTGTGTGTGTGTGTGTGTGTGTGTGTGCGTGCGTGCTCATGTGCGTGTATGTGTAAACTATAAAGGCTGCATGGGAATACAGGGTCTCTGTTCGAACACAGAAGACAGTGATACAAGTGGTAGGCTATTGCCTCTTTGCTCTTAGTTGAACTTTCAGGGATTCTGGCATTTGTGTTGCTATGTAAACTGCCAGGAATCGTAAATTCCTGTTTAAGTATGTTGAGCTGAAGATGGGATGCTCACCTGACACAGTCCAGTCCATTACAATGGCTCCTGACCCTGGAGTTACTGACCTGATGGTCCTCCACTCATTGTAATCGGTTCTACTCTCTCATTTAAACTAATATTTTTGCTCCTCTTAGAAATACACACACATATCCTTCCTTAACAAAGTCTAGCCTTCAAATGACAAATGTACAATCTCTTAGAGAATCATGTTGGAGTCATAACACTCAGCATGAACAAGAAGGTATCTCAGAATATATAGCAATGATATAACTCCTCTGTTATTTACTGTGACACTAGCAATGAGTAACAAGTGTAGAAACCACCTAACTACACGGCTCCTTGACATTAGTCATCTAGGAAATATTTCTCCAAAGAATCCATTTTCAAACGGAGCCACAGTGGCATCTAATGGGGATGACATCATTCCCTCTCCCTTTTTCTACTCCCTTGGATTCTTCTCAAAGACCCTGGCTCCTTGCCCTCCTTGCCCTCCTCATATAGCACCTTCACATGGCCTCTATTGTGAAGTTCTCTGGTGATGGGAAGACAAGGCCACTGTGGGAGAAAAAGAGGAGGGCTGGTGTCCTCATAGATCACAGTCAGTGGACAGCATCTCATGGTGGAGATGATGAAGATGGTTTATGACAGGAAAGCTAGACATCACCACAGACCAGCAGACCTTGACCTGACACCAAGACCACGCAGCGGACGAGGAAGCCGCACACCAAGGCATACTGAGCTTCCCCCTTCAACAAACATATGTTGTCGCTTTGGATTTACCTCACTTTGCTCTCATAATGGGGGATAGTTTTTACGTAAAATAGCCTGTTTTCATTTCACACAGAGGGGGTTTCATTTGAATATCCTTTGGTGACTGAGGAGGAGCAATAGAATGATGGACTAGATGGAACAGGAATATATATTAATATATAGAATTACTAATAAAAATCCAGCAAACTGTTATGGCTTTCTTCACTTCAAACAGTCTGAATGACAACTTAAATATTTCACTGCTCTTCTGTGACTGACAGCATCATTAAATAATAATGATAACACACAGGTCTCTAAGGCTGTGTGTTTACACAGCCTTAGAGACTTTGTCTTTCATGCTCAAATATCTATACTCTACAATGACAGTTTGGAATCTGGAACAGAACGGTCTCAGATGTCTGCATGGGTCCAGTGATCTAACAGCCTCTTCAGGAGTAGGAGATTCCACGATGTCATTGTAGAGTAGAGATACATGAACATGAAAGACAACATCTCTAAGGCTGTGTTTAGATTGTGGAATCTCCTACTCCTGCAGCGGCTGTTAGATCACTGGACTCATGCAGACATTTGAGACTGAAAGTTTGGTTCTATATTGGTATTTCGTACAAAGCAAAGCAAACTTCAATACATCACTGGAGTGCTTTCCGATGTACCACACATCTCTACTCATAGTACCATGGCATTCTGTATGGTATGACGGTCCGGCAAGTCTTTGTGAACTGCCTCTGCTTTGCTTTGTGAACCTTTATGGACAGACACGCTGCTCTGCTGTCCCAGTCCATCTAGCTCTGTCTCCCATAATCTGTTGAGGATTGCACTTTAATCCCGTCATTCCAGAGGACTGAGAGAGATACATTTCATGGCATGCATTAGGCCATCTCTACTAATCCAAGCATGCCTTGTCTGTCTGTGCCATATACAGTCATGTGTCCTTATGTCTGTTGTATGTCTGCCCGTGCATCTTTGTCTGTCCGCCTGTCTGACTGACTACATAAATCGTTGTTGTGTGACAAGGAGCAATACACCTGAGAATAGAAATCTAAACAAGGCAAAGAGCATGGTCTAAGACTACCGCAGGACGTTACAGAGGGCATAGTTCACATGCATACAGAACCATGATTGCACAACACACAATAGGCCTACCTACATGCATGGTACGGCTACAGTCAAGAGAGAGGAGCGCTACACAATACACATTGACGGAGAACAATGTGCCCTAATCCACAGGACAGATACAGCATGGAGAGGGGGCATTGTGTGGTGTTCGTCGTTTCCCGCAGGGATGAGCCTTCTGGCAGTGCACTCTTTAAACATCTATCATTGTTATCTTAATTAATTATAATGTCGAAGCTGCATAATATCACATTTATGTAACGACGATCAATGTCAGCTCTGTTGGCGTGGACCTATATGCGATGCGGTGGACACCTGTCTGCAGTCAGCATCCTTTGGCCTTAACTCAACTGCGGCACCACAACAAAGAGAATGTTCTGCATTGGTCGTGGTGGGAGTGAATCAAACACGCCCACTGTGGACAGGTAAACATTCATTTGGGTACATCATCTGATATTGTATCAACAATGAATAGGGCGCATTAGCGTCAGTCAACCAGACGGGAACTGTGTATATTGTGCATATTGTACGCTTCTTGCTACGTAATAAACGTGTAACCATTCATCAATAATTACTACATGTCTGGGGCATGGAACAATCTAGCAAAACACACAAATATTGCAACCCAGACAATCACCAGACCTGTAGCATTCCCGTCAATTGTCATTATTCATAATTTTACTCACCCTATGCTGTCTCTTTTTGATCCGTTCTCAATGGTTCTCGTGGATGTCGCTGGTTGAAGTCTGTTCCACCTTCTCATACAGTGCGCTTCACTCACTGACCGCAGGAAAACAGCCCACCTCCTTCGCACCGCTCAGCCTATCACAGTCGAGAAGTGCTGCCGTGTTTTTCGTTTGATTCTCTATGTTTGACGCAGAGATTGT
Organism: Oncorhynchus keta; assembly: GCF_023373465.1. Classification (NCBI taxonomy): domain Eukaryota; kingdom Metazoa; phylum Chordata; class Actinopteri; order Salmoniformes; family Salmonidae; genus Oncorhynchus; species Oncorhynchus keta. The sequence continues at coordinate 28,172,865 of NC_068435.1, read as the reverse complement.
CAGCGGTGCACATGATTGCATCCACGCTCAGGATTCGGAGCCGCGCACCGGTCCTGCAAAGATGCCGCCCACATCTGTTGAAGGACAGCTGTTGTGATTGTGCAGAATGAACAATAGTCTCCATCCCTCCACGCAATTGACGAAATTTGACCAATCATCGGTAACAGTAGATAACAGTTATGTTTACACTGTATGGGCACGATACGTAACCTCCTGAATGGTAATATGGAGGCAGCTCTCAATGGCAGTTGCGCATTTTGCCACTAGTCTCACTCAAATATATGCAAGGATAGCCTACATTCCGTAGTTTCTCTGTTTGTCGTCACAATGGAAACATAGTCTGTCTCTCTCAGCCCGTTATTATGAAATCTAATTAGTGTTACAGGCTCATGTGTAACTTTAGCCTACTCTCCCGGATTAATGGTCTGCAGCTGTGTTGCTTTATCGTGGGGGGGGCATGTTGCCCTGACCTCAGTGACACAAATAAAAACCTGTCTCTCTCGGTTAATGAGGTAAACAAAGTCAGACCAGCCAGGCTTTAAAACATTTAAGACCATGACACAAGAAGAGACCTCTGATCCCATCCAAACAGATTCACGTGCTGTGCTGTAATGCAGTGCTTCCTATAAGATTAAGAGGTTACAGGTCTCATTTGATTTGGAATATAATCCCTGGCAGATAATCCCTGGCCATTGTTGGACCAGCCAAATCTAAAGTGCCTTTCATCTATAGTTATGCTGTTGCTGCTTATATATAGGCCTACACCTGTTCCCCTCTGACTTTGGTCTTGTCCATCCATCATGGACTATGCATGATATACAGTGCCTTCAGACAGTGACTTTTTCCACAGTTTGTTACGTTACAGCCTTATTGTAAAATGTATTAAATAAAAAATATTCCTCAGCAATCTACACACAATACCATATAATAAAAAAAGTGACAACAGGTTGTTAGAAATTTTAGCAAATTAATAATATATATATTTTAAATACCTTATATCGCTATATGACTCGAAAGTGAGCTCAGGTGCATCCTGTTTCCATTGATCATCCTTGAGATGTTTCAACTTGATTGTATTTGTCTTTATTTGTATTCATTAGGGATCGATCCCCATTAGCTGCTGCTGGGGTCCAAATACACCAAAGGACCCACATTACATATACAACTAAAGATAAAACAGTGAACTATGTTTGCACTGAATGAGCTAAAGATAAAACAGTACATCATATAACATCCCTACAACACCACATATCCACAACACAAAATGTTCAATATCACCATACAACAATATCACAATGTGTACGTATGCATGTGTCTGTACCTTTATGTGTGTCTCTTCACAGTCCCCGTTGTTCCAGAAGGTGTTTTTTTACCTGCTTTTTAAATCTGATTCTACTGCTTGCATCAGTTACCTGATTGGAGTCCACCTGCGGTAAATTCAATTGGTTAGACATGATTTGGAAAGGGACACACGTGTCTGTATAAGGTCCCACAGATGACAATGTATGTAAGAGCAAAAACCAAGCCATGAGGTCGAAGGAATTGTTTTAGAGCTCAGAGACAGGATTGTGTCGAGGCACAGATCTGGGGAAGGGTACCAAAATATTTCTGCAGCATTGAAGGTCCCCAAGAACACAGTGGCCTCAATCATTCTTAAATAGAATAACTCATTGTAGAGTGGAGACACTTGAGCATGAAAGACTCTCTGAATGCACTGTAATATTGCAATGTCTTTAAATCGCTTCATCAGAGGAGGCTGGTGAGTAGAGATAGTGGAGAAAAGGACCATTGAAATGTCTGAACAGAATGAACGGAACGGTATCAAACACATCTACAGTGCATTTGGAAAGTATTCAGACCCCTTGACTTATTACATTACAGCCTTATTCTAAAATTGATTCAATTGTTTTTTCCCCTCATCAATCTACACACAAAACCGCATTATGACACAGCAAAACCAGGTTTTTAGCATTTTTCACAAATGTATTAAAAATAAAAAACTGAAACATAACATTTACATAAGTGATCAGAGCCATTACTCAGTACTTTGTTGAAGCACCTTTGGCAGCAATTACAGCCTCAAGTCTTCTTGGGTATGACGCTACAATCTTGACACACCTGTATTTGGGGAATTTCTCCCATTATTTTCTGCAGATCCTCTCAAGCTCTGTCAGGTTGGATGGGGAGCGTCACTGCACAGCTATTTTCAGGTCTCTCCAGAGGTGTTCGATCGGGTCTAGGCTCTGGCTGGGCCACTCAAGGACATTCAGAGACTTGTCCCAAAGCCACTCCTGCGTTGTCTTGACTGTGTGCTGAGGGTCGTTGTTCTGTTGGAAGGTGAACCTTCGCCCCAGTCTGATGTCCTGAGCGCTCTGGAGCATGTTTTCATCAAGGAGCTCTCTGTACTTTGCTCCATTCATCTTTCCTTCAACCCTAACATCCACACAGCATGATGCTGCCAGCACTCTGCTTCACCATAGGGATGGTGCCAGGTTTCCTCCAGACGTGACGCTTGGTATTCAGGCCCAAGAGTTCAATCCAGAGAATCTTGTTTCTCATGTTCTGAGAGTCATTTAGATGCATTTTGGAAAACTCCAAGCTGGTTGTCATGTGCATTTTACTGAGGAGTAAAGGCCTGATTGGTGGAGTACTGCAGAGATGGTTGTCCCTCTGGAAGGTTCTCCCATCTCCACAGAGGAACTCTGGATCTTTATCAGAGTGACCATCAGGTTCTTAGTCAACCTCCCTGACTAAAGCCCTCTCCCCCGATTGCTCAGTTTGGCCGGGCGGCCAGCTCTAGGAAGAGTCTTGGTGGTTCCAAACTTCATCCATTTAAGAATGATGAAGGCCACTGTGTTCTTGGTGACCTTCAATGCGGCGCAGATTTGTGCCTCGACACAATCCTGTCTCGGAGCTCTATGGACAATTCCTCCTTTCACATTAAAGGGGTCTGAATACTGATGTAAATAAGGTATTTCGGTTTTATTTTTAATACATTTTCAAAAATGTATAAAAACCTGTTTTCGCTTTGTCATTATGGGGTATTGTGTGTAGATTAATCAGGATTTTAAAAAAATGTAATCCATTTTAGAATAAGGCAGAAACATAACAAAATGCGGAAAAAGTCAAGGGGTCTGAATACTTTCCGAATGCACTGTATGACCTCTGTAATTTCAAAAGGGTATCTCAGGACATGATAGTGACCGGCCGTTTTATGAGTTACTGTAGGTTTGCATAGGCCTTATTTCCATATCAGTGTAGGGCTTTAGTCTGAAGCGTATACACATAGTCATGAATTCGTATTAAACATCTTTCCACTGAAAGTCCGATTGTTCATGTTTAGTAAAACACACATGAATAAACACGTGATAAGACATATGCATTGGCCTGTTCAATTGGTCATTTGTTTGAAAAGCTTCAAGGTATGACCCATACACAAAACAATGCATTTCTTGTTCATCTTTTTATTCAAGAGTAGCATTCAAATGTTCATTATCAAAGTTAAATCAAACTACATGGTAACTCTATTCAATTGATTCAATAAATACTGTACCCTGGCCAAAACCTGCAACCAGCAACGACTGTATCTGATATTTACATTATATCCCTACATTTCAAGCTACTTTCCTTGCAGTAATCTATTTCCCAGAACGGGACAGTAACACAACTATAAGAATAGGATAAGTAAGGGTACTACTAAGACTGACAATGAATCAATAAACCATAACGATAAATTCTTTAAATATATACAGATGCATTTTCAATAAATCATTCAATCTAAATATTTTATCAAACAAGAGACAGAACATTTTAGTTTAGGTTGTAACACATGCAGGTCCTGCCCTTAAATGTGTAAACAGTGGCATTTTAACAGTGGCATTACACTTGACTTTGCTTGTGACAGTAACTGAGTAGTCTGTCTTCTGGAGTCAGAGAGAGAAGGGAGGTGAATGGTCCCAGTTGGCCAGCCTGAATCATGGAATATTAATGTGTTCTGATAGATACTTCATTCAGTAGATTATATCATCATTCTGTAATCCTCTGCTGGCCTGGGATTGGTTATTATGTCATCATTCAGCGTGCCCGCCATCTCATTTAACATCTAGGCTAACTCAAGGACAAAGGAGAGAAGAAACCATATCGTTTACACCATGATAAGGGAACAGAAAACTTGTACAGTTTGCATATTGGTTGCTAATATAGTTCAGTAAATCAAGGACTTGACATGGATCCCAGAATTCATGGCTTTTACCCATTGAGCCGGACAGCCGGTACAGCAACATCAGTAGACCAGTGAAACTTAGCAACATCTCTCCCATTACAACTACACCAGACAAAACAGAAAGTAGTGTTAGCCCGGCTAACACTCCAGTTGACCCCTACGTGGAGACAACAAGGACATATAGAGACAGATATTGACTAACAACAACAAATATGTTTCCATATACAATACTGCAAATGGTAGTATACATTTGTGAAAAGATATGCTTTGAGGAACATAATGACCAAACAGTGTTGTTATCCGAAGCCCAGGATATTGTATTTCAGGAGCAGAGAGGGAAGCTACATCCTCTTCTGACTCCATGTCCATAAACAGTGAGACTGTTAGTATTACACATACAGTGCCATGGTTGGCCCCTAACTCCCAGGGTCAGAGCTGTATCTGTGTGCAGTTGTCCAGGGGCTCTCCAGGTCCAGAGCTGTGTGTTTCCCAGGCAGGGAGCGCCGCCGGCCATCCGAGGGCTCTGACTGAGCCAATCCTGTCCCTGACCCCAGCACTGACACTGAGAAGTTCCCATGTTTGACCAGGCTTAAGGGCACAGTATCTGGATGGCTGGACAAGCCCAGGGGTTGATGCTCTGGGCAGATGCTAATGCGAAGAGGCTGAGTCTGGGGGAGTGTGTCCAGGACTGGGGTTGGCTCCATGCTGTGCAGAGACTCAAAGGACTTGGAAGGGCTGTCGTCAAAGTCTGTGTCGACCAAGAACTGAGGTAAAGAACAAGAGTGAGAGGTGGGAAGAATCATACGATGATCTACAGTACACAACTACAGAATACCCTCTCAGAGTGAACATGGAAACATAAAAGTGGGATAATTGGTTGATATACAGTAGGCTAGATAAGACAGACTGATCAGTTGTTTGCTATGGATCCAGATGAGGGATGATACTTCCAACCAGCTGATGACCTACATCCAGAGGGGGTTAGACCAGACCACCTGGTGGGCTTAGCGGATTTCCACCCAACATCCTAATGTTAATGGTGTCTTTAACCCAATGTTTTTGCACAAAAACAAACGCTCTCAAACCAATGTGCTGCTATCACACAGATGACACAACCGCAATTGCACTTCGTGACCTTAATACCGGCAAAGAATGTCAGTATGTCAGTAAATCAACTGCACTAAATTGATAACCAGGTTCAATCTAAAAACAATCACTTTCACCAGCCAAAATGCTTTGATGGTCCCACATCAGTGTGCTCAGTTGCAAATTGTGGTATACAGTACCTGTGAGAGGGAGGCTAGGGTCTCTGAGTCCAGTGGTGAGGCAGGCTGCACCAGCCTTTCTGCAGGCCTGGGGGTGAGGGTGGGGGTGACAGATGGTTCAGGGGAGGAGTACACTGTGCTGTAAGCTGGGGGCACCAGCACCATCTGTCTCTGGAGCAGCTGCATGATGGCCCCGATGTCTGTTGACATCCGTGACTCCAATCTGAGGGATCCCAGTAGAGTAGTCAGAATCTACAACCACAGCTACAACCACATTTAAACCTCAAGCCTTCCATCCTTGAAGTACCCAAAGTCACTATAGTAAAAGGTTATTGTAAAAACTATTTGTGTCATCTTATTATCGCTCAGTTAAAGGGAGACAGCCTCCCAACAGCAAAGGTTTGGGATGTCATCGACTGCATCCCAAATGGCACCCTATACCCTGGGCCCTGGTCAAAAGTAGTGCACTAAATATGGAATTAGCAGACCTGTAGAGCTGTCTCTGCAGCAGGTCCAGCCTGTTCTCTAGCTCGCTGCACTGCCGTTGGTTGTTGCTGCTCTGGGCAACGTTGCGAGTGGGAGGATGAGGGGGAGGGGAGGGCAGGCTGTGGCAGGGTACCTCCTGATACTGCTGGTGCTCACGGCTCTCCCCCCAGAAACTGAAGATGTTGGAGACACCTGAGATAGCCCCTGATAGAGAGTGGAGGTTAGACTGACAGCTAGTCCAGCTCATACAATATCTACATCAGATGCATACAGTATACTGCACTGACATGAATAGCAGCATGTGTAGCTATTATATTGGTGCATCAATGGAGATAAATAACACCACTGAGATCTAACACAAAGGCAAAAGTTTTATATAAAAGTAGTGCTCATGAATGGATTGTCTACCTGAGAGAGCGTTGCAGGTGTTGCCAGTTTTGTGGTTCATCTCATCTTCTGAAGCACTGCTGATGTTGAGGATGGTGGTTTCACTATAGGGGGTCCCCATTAGTGAAGTTGGTTGTACAGGGCTGGTTAACACTGACTCTTCATCTCCGCTGGAGTGGGAAGGAGAATAAACTGAGTTCTTCAGCCCCTCAATCTCTGTGTTCTGCCCATCTCCCTGGTCTCTGGAGCTCTGGCCTCTGGCCCTGCGGACAGGTCTCTGGGATGGATTGGTCTCCCCTGCATCTGTGAGGCAAGGCAGAGAACGCAGAAAGTTTGTCCCAAATGGTATCCTATTCCCCATTTAGTGCATTACTTCTGACTAGGGCCTATAGGGTAGTGCATAGGGAATAGCGTGCAACCTCAGAACAGCCTCAATTCGTCGGGGCATAGACTCTACAAGGTGTCGAAAATGTTCCACAGGGACGCTGGCCCATGTTGACTTGATACACACAAGAAACTGTTGAGCGTGAAAAACCCAGCCGCATTGCAGTTCTTGACACAAACTGGTGCACCTGGCATCTACTACCATACCCTGTTCAAGGGCACTTAAATATTTTGTCTGGCCTATTCACCCTCTGAATGACACATACACAATCCATGTCTCAATTGTCTCAAGGCTTAAAAATCCTTCTTTAACCTGTCTCCACCCCTTCATCTATACTGATGGAAGTGGATTTAACAAGTGACATAAATAAGGGATCATAGATTTCACCTGGATTCACCTGGTCAGTCTATGTCATGGAAAGAGCAGGTGTTCTTGTTTGCATACTCAGTGTGGATAGAACATACTTAGAACAGTCTAAATTGAAGCAAGTGTGATTAATGCAAATTGAATGGGTTTACTCAAATCAAACTGAATTACACATAACAATCTAATCAGAGTCAGAGTCAGAGTACTTGACTAACAGGGTACCACACCTCTGTCCAAGCTGAGAGACAGTTCTTGTCTGGGAATCCGATGGTTGACTCCACCATGGTCAGAGTCCTTACTGCTCATTGAGCCAGCAACCGTGGCAGTCTGAAAAACAGCGAGAAGAAATAGAGTGATTTCTTTAGTCAAAACATTTGAATTCCAACAATCAAATGTAAAGATAAGAGACAGCATAGTCCTCTGAATCTCACTTTCTAGCAAGGAATTAGTGACAAAATTCTTGAACAAAAAGCCCACTCACATCCCGGAGGTTGAATGTGATCTCCAGGTTCCCCCAGAAGTAGTCAGAGAACTCGGGATACATGTCCAGCACCTCCAGCATGTCCTCCCTGTGGATCTTATGGAGGTCACAGTAGGTCAGAGCCCTCACGTTGGCATTGGACTTCCCTGGACGGGCATACATGTTAATGGGCTCTCCGAAGATGTCATTCTTACCTGCAGGAAGGGAAGGAGAGATTGTTTACTGGATGTAGCTACATTAGATGATACCATATCTATTTTAGAATATGATCAACATGGATATATGATATGCTTCAGATATTGTGGATATTCAGAGACAATGTGTCATTAATTCATATGTAATTCACTTTTTCTGTATTCATTTATAGTGATTTACAAGGTTTCCAAATGGATGTGATCGCTCATATTCTTGTGACTAACCCATAGTAACCACTAGATGAGGATGTTACGCTCAACATTGTGGAGGGCTATGAGGCATATCAAGGAGTGGAGGAGATGAGAGAGACTGGGTTGAAAGCCTCTGCAACAATATACAGGTTAAAAGCCAGAAGGTTAAAAGCCACTGCTTTAGGATAGGGCTGATATTAGTAAATTCAAATCAAGTCCATTTTTATTGTGCCATATGGAAATGCAGTTTAGATGATATCCTACCCAGGATGGCCACCACCACATCCCCTCTCAAGATCTCTATGGATCCACGGGAGATGAAGTAAAGGGCTGAGATGATGTCACCGGTGTGAACCAGGGTGTCGCCTGGCGGTGCGTGGGTGGTCTTAAACCTCATGGCCAGGGCCCGCAGGCAGCCCTTAGTGGAGCCCTTGAAGGCCTTACAGTTCTCCAGCAGGGTGCGGTTGAGGTGCAGGCAGATATCAGCCTGTAAGCACTCTGGGAAGCCCTTCAGCACCTGGACAACATAGAGGAGTGGACAGACATCAGCTGGTTTGTCTTTTGTGACGACCACTGCATGTTGCCTTTTTACAAGTACTACTTTGTGTCCATTTCGCCACACTTACAGTAAATGACCAGAACAAGTAGCTGTGTGTGTGTGTGTGTGTGTGTGTGTGTGTGTGTGTGTGTGTGTGTGTGTGTGTGTGTGTGTGTGTGTGTGTGTGTGTGTGTGTGTGTGTGTGTGTGTGTGTGTGTGTGTGTGTGTGTGTATGACTCACAGCATTCATATCAATGCCGTTAGTGTAGGACCAGGCATGTTGGAAGTACTCCTCCAGCCGCTGCCTCAGTGGGTTGGGGATCTGGTGGAACCGGATGAATTCTCGAACCCGCAGCATCTGGGTGTGGTAGCGAGCTGTGCCGGAGTAGAGCCGCTGGATGATGGCTGACACATTACCAAATATGCTAGCATACATCAGAGCTGTTGATAGACAGAGGGAACAGAGATAGAGGTCTTGGCATATTTGCAAAAAAGAAACGTAACATTACAATCCTAGGAAAACATTATGATTTTTTGCATGTACGGACGGGGCTGTAGTGGAGCAGGTTGAGATCTTCAAGTTACTTGGTGTCCACATCACCAACAACTAACATGGTCCAAGTACACCAAGACAGTCATGAAGAGGGCACGACAAAACCTATTCCCCCTCAGGCGACTGAAAAGATTTGGCCGGGGTCCTCAGATCCTCAAAACGTTCTACAGCTGCACCATCGAGAGCATGGTTGCATCACTGCCTGGTGTGGCAACTGCTCAGCCTCTAACCGCAAAGACCTGTAGAGGGTAGTGCGTACGGCCCAGTACATCACTGGGGCCAAGCTTCCTGCCATCCAGGAACTCTATACCAGGCGGTGTCAGAGGAAGGCCCTAAAAATGGTCAAAGACTCCAGCCACCCTACTCATAGACTGTTCTCTTTGCTACCGTATGACAAGTGGTACCGGACCGCCAAGACTATGTCCAAGAGGATTCTAAACAGCTTCTACCCCCAAGCCATAAGACTCCTGAACATCTCATCAAATGGCCACCCAGACTATTTGCATTGCCCCCCTGACCCCCTCATTTTACACTGCTGCTACTCTCTGTTATTATCTATGCATAGTCACTTTAATAACTCTACCTACATGTACATACTGTATTAAATCAATTACCTCAACTAACTGGTGCCCCCGCACATTGACTCTATACCGGTACTCCCTGTATATAGCTTCGCTATTGTTATTTTACTACTGCTCTTGAATTATTTTCTACTTTTATTTCTTATTCTTATTGTTTCTTACATATAGATTTTATTCAAATGTTATTTTTGGACTGCATTGTTGGTTACGGCTTGTATAAGTAAGCATTTCACTGTAAGGTCTACCACACCTGTTGTATTCGGCGCATGTGACAAATAGCATTTGATTTGATTTGATCAAAATGTGCAGCTTTTTATATTATTAGACACGATACAGTAAAATGAACATCCCTGGGGGAGAATTGCCTTGGGCAGTGGGCATGAGATATGGCTATCCAATAGGTTGAACACATCCCACAAACATAATCCATAATTACACATTGTCCATTCATGTGTTGTCAAATTTCAAATCATGGGTTAATAGAGGCATAGCGTGTATATAAAGCAATACTTATTTGTGTATTGAGGGTTAATAATTGTGACTTACAGCCGATGAGCATGACGCAGATGGAAAAGATCTTCTCAGAGTTGGTGTTGGGTGAGACATTTCCAAAGCCCACGCTGGTCAGGCTACTGAAGGTAAAGTAGAGTGCTGTCACATACTTGTCCCTTATGGAGGGACCTGACCCTGGTATAGTCTGATTGTAGGGTTTTCCGAGCTGGTCACCCAGAGAGTCCAGCCAGCCAATCCGGGCTGCTCCTGCACGCTCCACATTACCAATGGCGTACCAGATACAGGCCAGCCAATGAGCTATGAGGGCAAAGGTACACATGAGGAGGAATAGGACGGCCGCTCCGTATTCAGAGTATCGGTCCAGCTTCCGAGCTACGCGCACCAATCGCAGCAGCCGAGCAGTCTTCAACAGACCAATCAGAGTTGTTGTCTAAAACGGTATAAGTCAGAAAGAGCTCAAACAATGGTCATTCACACATGCAGAACACCTAGCCATAAAACCAAACTTGTTTTATTATTATCACTGTGTCAGCTTACTTAAGAAAGAATTAATACATATTTGCACGGATTCATATAACAGACTCTCGCAGCAGCATTTGGATAGGTACAATAAGACCATTCCCCTCTGATCTCCTCACCTCTTCTCCCGAGCGGTATATGAGCAGGTCAAAGGGGATAGCCGCCACCATGTCTATAAGGAACCAGCCTTTGAAGTAGTGCACAGCGATCCGCTGTGACTGGCTGACCACCTCGTCATTTTTGTTGACGTACGTCGTCCTGAAGTTGATGATGATATCAACAATGAACATGATGTCCACGATGAGGTCCACCACGTTGAGCGGAGAGCAGGAGTAACCACAGATCTGCATGGCCGCCCCCTCCTGGTCACTAAGGAGAAAGGCCGCAGAGTAGGGGGTGAAGATGGCAGTGTAGATGACCAGGAGCAAGATGACCCAGTCCCACACCGCCTTGAAGGGGCTGTAGTGCAGGATGGTCCATTTATGGATGCGAGGGGTCTGGAGCTTGTACTCTGGTAGGACATCTGCACCTAGTGAGAGGACCTTGGGAAGGAAAGAAAGGAAATGTGACTGACTTTGCTGATTGAGACTGAAATCAAAAGGTGGAAGGGTGTTGAATTTGATGACCACGAGGGAAACCTGTCCTCTAAAAACGATGTGGTCCAAGAGCAAATATGCTCTTTAATGTAGGCCAGTGTCATCATTTACATTTTTGGATGATTTCTTTATTTATATTTTTTTACCCATTTTTCTCCCCAATTTCATGGTATCCAATTGTTGTAGTAGCTACTATCTTGTCCCATCGCTACAACTCCCGTACGGGCTCGGGAGAGACAAAGGTTGAAAGTCACGCGTCCTCCGATACACAACCCAACCAGCCGCACTGCTTCTTAACACAGCGCACATCCAACCTGGAAGCCAGCCGCACCAATGTGCCAGAGGAAACACTGTGTACCTGGTAACCTTGGTTAGCGCGCACTGCAACGGTCCCACCACAGGAGTCACTGTTGCGCAATCCCTACCGACCAAGCCCTCCCTAACCCGGACGACGCTAGGCCAATTGTGCGTCGCCCCACGGACGGACCTCCCGGTTGCGGCCGGTTAACGACAGAGCCTGGGCGCGAACCCAGAGTCTCTGATGGCACAGCTGGCGCTGCAGTACAGCGCCCTTAACCACTGCGCCACCCGGGAGGCCATTTTTGGATGATTTGACCTTTTTCTCTACTTTAAAGCCACTTCAAATTCAAGTTGTACCGATGAATAGGATGGGAGCACACAAACAGTGGATTATTGAGAGTAGCCATTAGGCTTCAACACAACTACTTGATTTATTATAGTGCTAAAAAAAAGCAAAGGAGCAAATGAAACAGTATTGCACTTTTCATGTAGCCAGCTAATAGCCTAACCACCAATCTAGCAACATTACGGGCTAAATGTTAAAATGTTGCTGTGACAATATAGGTCAGATGAAGATCCTACAACAGGATTTGAACGTTTAGAGACCATAATGTTGCTTGATCAGTGCCTTAGGCTTTTAGCTGGCCAAAAGCAGGCTACATGAAAAGTGAAATACTGTTAATATAACCATGTGTTAGTTTGGGCGTTCAGTGAATTTATGTAAATCACGAAGCTCATCTGCATTTCCTGTGGTGCAGAAAAATTCTCAGCATCCAAAGAGTGATCAAATTAAGATCCTATATCTGTACATATTGAAATGAAGATGACAGTGTCAGCTCCGAGCTGGCCCTTGTCAGTGATTGCGGTCCAAACACTGAAAAGACTATCCCCTCAGCCCTCAAATGAAGTGGACACTTCTGATGACGTATCATGACGTCTGATGAGTATACACTTGCAGGGCAAGGGGCGAGGGAGGGAGGAAGGAATGATTTTTAAATGGACCACACTTGGCCAGAAATTACTCCAGTCACCCAAGTCATAGACAGTTCTCTCTGCTACCACACGGCAAGCGGTACCGATGTACCAAGTCTGGAACCAACAGGACCCTGAACAGCTTCTAACCCCAAGCTATAAGACTGCTAAATAGTTAGTTAAATAGTTAACCAACAGCTACCTTGAATATCTGCATTGACCCTCGTTGCACTAATCTCTTTTGATTTATCACGTACTGTATGCTGCTGTTACTGTTTATTATGTCTCCCGTTGCCTAGTGACTTTATCCCTACCTACAGTATATGTACATATCTACCTCAATTACCATGCACATGGACTCAGTACTGGTACCCACCCGGTGTATATTGCCAAGTTAACATTATTCATTGTGTATATATTCCTTGTGCTGTTATTCTAATTATTATTGTTTTTGTTTACTATTTCAACAACAAAATCTCTGCATTGTTGGGAAGGGCTCGTAAGTAAGCATTTCATTGTTAGTCTACACCTGTTGTTTACTACGCATGTGACAAATACATTTTGATTTGATTTAACAAGAGACTGGAGTCGAGGATCAGGTGGCTCCAGCCTTCAGGCTTCTGCAAATAAAATAGGACAGATGAAGTTAAAGAACTGTACACACTTATGGGAGGGCATGTTGGCAACTTCTTATAAATATCATCCCTTCGTGCACGACACCTGAATGACACCATAACATCCCCATAATGTCCCCATAACATCTTTGCAAACTGTCGTTCCAAAGTGAAGACCAAATACGAATGGAAATAAATTACAAAGATATGAGCCTTCTGTGTACCATGCATCTTCAGCTAAAGCACATTGAATCACATGACCTGCATTAGCCCTAAGCCCTGTGGTTATTGTTTCTTTGTATGTGTAACCGATGTGAAATGGCTAGCTAGTTAGCTGTGGTGCGCACTAAATAGCGTTTCAATCGGTGACGTCACTTTGCTCTGAGACCGTGAAGTAGTTGTTCCCCTTACTCTGCAAGGGCTGTTCTATTGTTAATCTCACCGACCAAACTCTCCCCAGCCTCTCAGTCACTCACCAAAACCCAATCAAAACTCACTCTTGTATGGGCTGTCTGGCATTCTCTGGGGAACTGCTGGTCAGGCTCATGCCTCCACTGTAAATGACAGAATTGTAAATAAATAAAGGTGTATTATTCCCCAATTCCAGAAAAGCATACTGCCCTCCCAAGCAAAAAGGCAGTAACTGCTCATAGAGTGGAACTGAAAATAATGGCTTCAAAGTTGTTTAATTGTCCAGCCAAATTAATTCTAGGGTTATCATTGGAGATATAATGGTCTGTTGCCTTACTATGAGTACCTTATTTATTCATGTTGACTCTGACCTCTGACATGACCTTTGACACTTAAATGGCAGTTACTGTCTTCTTCCTTGGCATGATCTGTTATAAATTGCAGGATAATACCAAAGCAAAGAGCAGTATCTGCCATTTTCATTTGTTAGTTTACCATACTTCTCATTTATGCTATTAATACAAGAGCAGTGTAATTACTGACAGTGTAAAAGATTTGAAACGGCATCCTTTGTGTCTTCCACTAAGATACAAGTTGCATTTACATAGAGATGTAGGTTCTACATGTCTTGTTATAAGAATAAATGTGAAAAGTAGCACTGAAATTGTTTGAATTACATGAAATGATGACCTGTCTTGTAATATATAATGACGGAACAGGATCGAAGTATGATGTAGGGTAATACAAATTATAAAAAATGACCATGAGATTGCTAATAAAAACATTTTATTTTTATTTTTTCAAATGACACTTTTGAATTAATAAATAACAGCTTTAAGAATACATTTTAAACATATTTACATGTTCATATTCACAAGAGGACCCAAATGACAATTGATAAAATGCTGAATAGTTACATTTCATTTTTAAGTAACATTTCATTTTTAAGTAAAACTTCTTCAGTGCTCTTCCATATCACTCCTCATCCTCAGCAATGCTGTTCACAGCCAAGTCATTCCAGAACTGCCTTCGATGTGCAGGCATCAGAGGACACAGCTTGGTGATTATGTCCATCTTCTTGAACTCATCTATCCCTCTATCCTGTGTACGTAGTGTCGGGGGTGTCTCTAGAGTGACTTTCTTCATGAGGTAGTCAAGCTCTGTGAAGTCCTTTTCTTCATGGGAGACTTTGCAGAAGAGGCTCCTGGATCCACGCCTCAACTGGATCTCAGCCATCTCTGCCAGCTTTGGTGCTGCTGCCTTCTTCAGCTTGACGATGGAATGGCCAGCTTTCCATGCCAGGATGTTTTCCTTTTTCATTCCGACCACCTCCACCTTGCCTGCATTGGATGTAGCGACCACATGGAGGAAGTCCCCGAAGTCGTACACCACACCTCCAGGTCGAGCTTTCATTTCCTGTTCCACGCCATGGTGGAAACTGTCTGCACTCATGAAGGTGTGTCCTGGCTCGAAGAACATGAGGGTGATGTCCTCCATCAAAGTTGAGTCAGCATTGACAACGCTCACCAGTGATGTTAGGAGGTACCAGTTTTTGTTTTGAGAAGTGCAGTTATCCACCCAATACACTGCATGCTTGACATCTCTCTCATGCTCCAGTGCTATTACGTAAGATGAAGTAATCTCCTCTGCCTTCCAACCAGCTGTTCCTTCATGCCATACCACTGAGATTGTTTTCGTCTTCTTTTGAGACTTCTTTCCAATGGTGGCAAATGTCTCGTGATTGGGAACAATTCTTCTTGTGAAAAATGCTGTTTTCACACCTGGCATGCGAGGGAGCATGATGACTTTTTGCATATCAACACTGCTCACAGACCAGTCCTCAGGCCAATCTTTCTGTGAATCAGCCTGGTAATGGCTTCTGCTCTGCCCTGCAGACTTCTTATGTTCCTCATATTTTCTACATTGCATGCAGTCAGGGTTGGTGATGGTGAATTCAGGTGCTGCATGGCTGTTGTCTTGGCAGGCTTGGGTTCTCTGTGCTCCATCTTCAGATGATAACCCTGCACCAAACAGAGCTCACACTCCTCCTCTCCAAGCTTCACAAAGCTGATGTTCCTTCCCTTTACCGCCTTGCGATAGGTTTCATAACCGCAGCTGGCATCTTTGTTCTTCTCCTTGTAGTCATTATGCATGAACCGAATATTGGCGTCCCTAGGGAGGTAGAAGCGATGGGGGGGCATGCTCTCATCTGTAGTGGCTGATTTGGGAATGGAAGGATTGGATTCATGTTCAATTTGCTCGCTGAAGCTTTCTTTCCCCTCTGATCCTTTGGTGGAATTAGTTTGGTTGTGATTGACTTGCCCATCATTGTGACAATCAACCTGTCATTTTTGAGGTGGTCGCCCAATGTTGTCAGAAAAAACGCTTTGCACACGTGTTGTGCAGAACCGCTCTGGTTTGGAAGATGGTACAGAAACGGTCTGCTGGGTCGACTGTCAGCACCAACAGTGACATGTTTCTTAGATTGCTGTGCCACCATGTGGAAGAACCATGTCCTCTTCTCCTTATACTTCATCTCCCAATACTTTTCCCATATTTCCTTTCGCCTAATATTCTGAGTACATTGCCTCTTGCATTTGGGACCACATGGCTTACCCATTGGTGGACTCTTGGATTTCTTGTTTGATAGGTGTTCTGGAGTTGTGTCCACGGCCTCAGTTGCCACTTGTGCTGGAACATCCAACTCTGAAGGTGGATGATAATCTTCATCATCATCATCATTGGCACTTGATTTCTCATCTGATAGAATGATTTCTAAGGAGTCAGAGACCCCCCACTGGTTCTCTATTTCTTCAGATAGTGTTGACACTGTGACTTCAGTTAAAGGGGGTAGATCAGGAGTCTTTGTTGGAATGTGGCCCTCAAACTCAACTGAAATAAATAGAGCAAATAATCAGGGACATGCATCCTAATGATTCTATTCTGTTAAGGATGATAATAATTAATACTGAGATTTTCTGGTGTTCAAACATATGATCATAATCCTTTTCAGTTATTCTATAATATAGGATATAATCTATGTTGATTTTAAAAAAAAATATTGTAATAATTTTCACTGTCATAACTCAGTTCATCTATTAATTTCATACCTGCTCTCAAAAAGGATCTTACATTTTCATTTCTATTTACAAATACAAAAAAATTGCATGGATGGACATTGACAGGAATAAAACCTAGTATTGACGTGGTTGTACTGTCCTAATACACCCTCACATGGCAACTTTGATCCGCATAGATACTAATTATCTAGGCCACAGGGATTGGTGGAAGTCATACAAAACAGTTTTTCCGCATTCATGTAAGGAATACCCCCTGTATTGGACAAAAATGAATGGCATGTCATTGGCATCGGACAAACCATATACACATTGGCCAATACCACCCAATTCGGCGTTGATTCATGCAAAGTGTATTGCAAATGCCATATGGTAATTGCCAGTTGTAACACTTTAAAATTTCAACAGGGGGCAAATGCGCTCCACCGGGGTTTTCATATTGGAGATGTAACCCAAATTAATGTCCAAAAGTAAAATTTTGAAAAAATGAAATTTTTTTCAAAACGTATCACCCCTTAAAAAGCGCTTTCTGGACCGTTTTTCGAAATTCTTTCGATTTTTTTGTCAATTACACATGTGTAAGAACTGTATGAATATACTTTTGTCAATTTTATTATCATAATTTTTTTATTGTTTTTATATGCGCATAAGGAATATGTTTTGTCCAATTCCAATATGATTTCATAGGAAGTCAAAAGTCAAAAGTCAAAAATGTCAAAATTTTGTAAAAAACTTCACACACCCATAAAAAGTGCTTTCTGGACCGTTTTTCGAAATTCTTTCGATTTTTGTCAATTACACATGTGTAAGAACTGTATGAATATACTTTTGTCCAATTTTATTATCATAATTTTTTTTTTTTTTTACATGCGCATAAGGAATATGTTTTGTCCAATTCCAATATGATTTCATAGGAAGTCAAAAGTCAAAAGTCAAAAATGTCAAAATTTTGTAAAAAACTTCACACACCCTTAAAAAGTGCTTTCTGGACCGTTTTTGAAATTCTTTCAATTTTTTGTCAATTACACATGTGTAAGAACTGTATGAATATACTTTTGTCCAATTTTATTATCATATTTTTTTATATATTTTTTTAAATTGTGCATAAGGATTTTTTGTGGGCCAAATGACGTAAGAAATTTGACATGCTCAAAAATCCTGCAGAAATGCAAAATTGACTGGCCTGATGAACTCGGGATGGCCGGGCAGTGATAGTTGTTCCTTTCCATCACTCGTTGTGTTGACTTCATCATGTCCATTTTGTGATGTTTTTTCACTATATAATCATATTGCAAGTGCACGTGCATTTGCAATATGTTTCAATGTGCATTTACCATATGAAATTTGACCTTGCTCAAAAATGCAAAATTGACTGGTCTGATGAACACAGGATGGCCGAGCAGTGATAGTTGTACATTTCCATCACTCGTTGTGTTGATTTCATCATCTCCGTTAGGTGATGTTGTTTCACTATAGAATCATATTGTAAGTGCACGTGCATTTGCAATATGTTTCAATGTGCATTTACCATATGAAATTTGACCTTGCTCAAAAATGCAAAATTGACTGGTCTGATGAACACAGGATGGCCGAGCAGTGAGAGTTGTACCTTTCCATCACTCGTTGTGTTGATTTCATCATGTCCATTTGTTTATGTTTTCTCACTTTTGCAAAGTCACTGTGCATTTGCAATATGGTTCAATGGGCAGGTACCATCACGAATTTGTCATGCTATAAAAATCCTGCAGGAATGTGAAATTGACTGGCCTGATGAACACAGGATGGCCTGGCAGTGATAGTTGTTCCTTTCCATCACTCGTTGTGTTGATTTCATCATGTCCATTAGGTGATGTTTTTACACTATAGAATCATATTGCAAGTGCGCGCGCATTTTGCAATATGTTTCAAAAATTTACCATATGAAATTTGACCTTGCTCAAAAATGCAAAATTGACTGGTCTGATGAACACAGGATGGCCGAGCAGTGATAGTTGTACATTTCCATCACTCGTTGTGTTGATTTCATCATGTCCATTAGGTGATGTTTTTACACTATAGAATCATATTGCAAGTGCGCGCGCATTTGCAATATGTTTCAATGTGCATTTACCATATGAAATTTGACATGCTCAAAAATGCAAAATTGACTGGTCTGATGGACACAGGATGGCCGAGCAGTGATAGTTGTACATTTCCATCACTCGTTGTGTTGATTTCATCATGTCCATTAGGTGATGTTTTTCACTATAGAATCATATTGCAAATGCACGTGCATTGTTGTGCAACTGGTAACCCAAAAATAAAAATATGGTTGTAAATGCATTTACCGGTCATTCTGATATTAATGCTCGCTATGGGAACACAGGATGGCCGGGCAGTGATAGTTGTACATTTCCATCACTCGTTGTGTTGATTTCATCATGTCCATTAGGTGATGTTTTTACACTATAGAATCATATTGCAAGTGCACGCGCATTTGCAATATGTTTCAATGTGCATTTACCATATGAAATTTGACATGCTCAAAAATGCTAAATTGACTGGTCTGATGAACACAGGATGGCTGAGCAGTGATAGTTGTACATTTCCATCACTCGTTGTGTTGATTTCATCATGTCCATTAGGTGATGTTTTTCACTATAGAATCATATTGCAAATGCACGTGCATTGTTGTGCAACTGGTAACCCAAAAATAAAAATATGGTTGTAAATGCATTTACCGGTCATTCTGATATTAATGCCCGCTATGGGAACACAGGATGGCCGGGCAGTGATAGTTGTACATTTCCATCACTCGTTGTGTTGATTTCATCATGTCCATTAGGTGATGTTTTTACACTATAGAATCATATTGCAAGTGCGCGCGCATTTGCAATATGTTTCAATGTGCATTTACCATATGAAATTTGACATGCTCAAAAATGCAAAATTGACTGGTCTGATGGACACAGGATGGCCGAGCAGTGATAGTTGTACATTTCCATCACTCGTTGTGTTGATTTCATCATGTCCATTAGGTGATGTTTTTACACTATAGAATCATATTGCAAGTGCGCGCGCATTTTGCAATATGTTTCAATGTGCATTTACCATATGAAATTTGACATGCTCAAAAATGCAAAATTGACTGGTCTGATGAACACAGGATGGCTGAGCAGTGATAGTTGTACATTTCCATCACTCGTTGTGTTGATTTCATCATGTCCATTTGTTTATGTTTTCTCACTTTTGCAAAGTCACTGTGCATTTGCAATATGGTTCAATGGGCAGGTACCATCACGAATTTGTCATGCTATAAAAATCCTGCAGGAATGTGAAATTGACTGGCCTGATGAACACAGGATGGCCTGGCAGTGATAGTTGTTCCTTTCCATCACTCGTTGTGTTGATTTCATCATGTCCATTAGGTGATGTTTTTCACTATAGAATCATATTGCAAATGCACGTGCATTGTTGTGCAACTGGTAACCCAAAAATAAAAATATGGTTGTAAATGCATTTACCGGTCATTCTGATATTAATGCTCGCTATGGGAACACAGGATGGCCGGGCAGTGATAGTTGTACATTTCCATCACTCGTTGTGTTGATTTCATCATGTCCATTAGGTGATGTTTTTACACTATAGAATCATATTGCAAGTGCGCGCGCATTTGCAATATGTTTCAATGTGCATTTACCATATGAAATTTGACATGCTCAAAAATGCAAAATTGACTGGTCTGATGGACACAGGATGGCCGAGCAGTGATAGTTGTACATTTCCATCACTCGTTGTGTTGATTTCATCATGTCCATTAGGTGATGTTTTTACACTATAGAATCATATTGCAAGTGCGCGGATGGCGCATTTGCAATATGTTTCAATGTGCATTTACCATATGAAATTTGACATGCTCAAAAATGCAAAATTGACTGGTCTGATGGACACAGGATGGCCGAGCAGTGATAGTTGTACATTTCCATCACTCGTTGTGTTGATTTCATCATGTCCATTAGGTGATGTTTTTCACTATAGAATCATATTGCAAATGCACGTGCATTGTTGTGCAACTGGTAACCCAAAAATAAAAATATGGTTGTAAATGCATTTACCGGTCATTCTGATATTAATGCTCGCTATGGGAACACAGGATGGCCGGGCAGTGATAGTTGTACATTTCCATCACTCGTTGTGTTGATTTCATCATGTCCATTAGGTGATGTTTTTACACTATAGAATCATATTGCAAGTGCGCGCGCATTTGCAATATGTTTCAATGTGCATTTACCATATGAAATTTGACATGCTCAAAAATGCAAAATTGACTGGTCTGATGGACACAGGATGGCCGAGCAGTGATAGTTGTACATTTCCATCACTCGTTGTGTTGATTTCATCATGTCCATTAGGTGATGTTTTTCACTATAGAATCATATTGCAAATGCACGTGCATTGTTGTGCAACTGGTAACCCAAAAATAAAAATATGGTTGTAAATGCATTTACCGGTCATTCTGATATTAATGCTCGCTATGGGAACACAGGATGGCCGGGCAGTGATAGTTGTACATTTCCATCACTCGTTGTGTTGATTTCATCATGTCCATTAGGTGATGTTTTTACACTATAGAATCATATTGCAAGTGCGCGCGCATTTGCAATATGTTTCAATGTGCATTTACCATATGAAATTTGACATGCTCAAAAATGCAAAATTGACTGGTCTGATGGACACAGGATGGCCGAGCAGTGATAGTTGTACATTTCCATCACTCGTTGTGTTGATTTCATCATGTCCATTAGGTGATGTTTTTCACTATAGAATCATATTGCAAATGCACGTGCATTGTTGTGCAACTGGTAACCCAAAAATAAAAATATGGTTGTAAATGCATTTACCGGTCATTCTGATATTAATGCTCGCTATGGGAACACAGGATGGCCGGGCAGTGATAGTTGTACATTTCCATCACTCGTTGTGTTGATTTCATCATGTCCATTAGGTGATGTTTTTACACTATAGAATCATATTGCAAGTGCGCGCGCATTTGCAATATGTTTCAATGTGCATTTACCATATGAAATTTGACATGCTCAAAAATGCAAAATTGACTGGTCTGATGGACACAGGATGGCCGAGCAGTGATAGTTGTACATTTCCATCACTCGTTGTGTTGATTTCATCATGTCCATTAGGTGATGTTTTTCACTATAGAATCATATTGCAAATGCACGTGCATTGTTGTGCAACTGGTAACCCAAAAATAAAAATATGGTTGTAAATGCATTTACCGGTCATTCTGATATTAATGCTCGCTATGGGAACACAGGATGGCCGGGCAGTGATAGTTGTACATTTCCATCACTCGTTGTGTTGATTTCATCATGTCCATTAGGTGATGTTTTTACACTATAGAATCATATTGCAAGTGCGCGCGCATTTGCAATATGTTTCAATGTGCATTTACCATATGAAATTTGACATGCTCAAAAATGCAAAATTGACTGGTCTGATGGACACAGGATGGCCGAGCAGTGATAGTTGTACATTTCCATCACTCGTTGTGTTGATTTCATCATGTCCATTAGGTGATGTTTTTCACTATAGAATCATATTGCAAATGCACGTGCATTGTTGTGCAACTGGTAACCCAAAAATAAAAATATGGTTGTAAATGCATTTACCGGTCATTCTGATATTAATGCTCGCTATGGGAACACAGGATGGCCGGGCAGTGATAGTTGTACATTTCCATCACTCGTTGTGTTGATTTCATCATGTCCATTAGGTGATGTTTTTACACTATAGAATCATATTGCAAGTGCGCGCGCATTTGCAATATGTTTCAATGTGCATTTACCATATGAAATTTGACATGCTCAAAAATGCAAAATTGACTGGTCTGATGAACACAGGATGGCTGAGCAGTGATAGTTGTACATTTCCATCACTCGTTGTGTTGATTTCATCATGTCCATTTGTTTATGTTTTCTCACTTTTGCAAAGTCACTGTGCATTTGCAATATGGTTCAATGGGCAGGTACCATCACGAATTTGTCATGCTATAAAAATCCTGCAGGAATGTGAAATTGACTGGCCCGATGAACTCGGGATAGCTGGGCAGTGATTCTGGTTCATCTCCATGGCTCGTTAGGGTTGATTTCAGAATGTCACTTTTGGTGATGGTCCCTCTCCGTTTAAACATATTGCTAATGTACAAAAGTCAACTAGCAAGTCAGTGTCCATCAGTCAATTAGATGTCATTTTGACACCAAACTGATACCAATTGACACCAAACCCACTTTTTCCAACTCATTTAGAAGCCAACTATCATATATGTCAGAGCAGGCCCATAATTCACAGCGCCTTTAGTTTAAAACATAATAAAAACGTAAAACACATAGTTACGTTCTAGCTGCGGGTCCAGGTCAGACATTATGTGAAGGCCTATGTGAGGCGACCCCGAATCCCGAGTTTCGGCTCGATAGGTCCTTCGGTGCCCGAGTAAAACCCTAATTGGTGCTGAAAATCCACTTTATTCCATGCCTTGCTATGGGGTCCTTGAATGAGCTATCGGACCGAAACGTTGGGGTCCGTCTCTATGGGCCGAGCCGGTTCCAATGCACCTAGTCTTGTGTCTCTGAGACTTTTCTAAATGTCGCCATTTTCGTAATGGTCAAAATGAATTGAAATCATTGCAAATGTACGAGGCTATTTCTCGGTCCGAGAACCTTCTAGAGCCACCTAACTCACCACGCACTATCGACCCGAGGTCTAGAACAGGTTTCTAAAGTTTCGGAACTCTAGGTCTGACGGTTCTTTTTAGCTCGAACAAAGCTAACTATTGGAGGCACTGTCTGTCTCTACAACCCCCAATACGTCCCTCCTTCCAAGTTGTGTGTGTGTGTGATTTAGTTTTCCTTTGAAATTTTATGGGAAAAATGACTGATTTACAGTTCATGGGGGTTGCCTAATCACACATATGAAGTTTTGGACAGATCTGACTTTTTTAACCCCTCGAAACAGCCCCTGAGACACCAATTAAGGCACTTCCGGTTGGCACAGGAAGCTATAAGTCAACACATATCCTCACTGGGCTATGCTTTTACAGAATCATGTGTTTTAAGTCCTTACGTTAAGAATTGACTGATTTACACAGGGTTGAATGCACTATGTCTATCAAACTGCAGGCAGGTAATGGAAAAACACTTTTAGGGTGATTTTAACCACTTCCGGTTGGTCCAGGAAGCTTAGAATCAACACAGGTAGACCTCATACTGGCCTGATGGACTGTCATCAAAGACAGGTTCATACGGCATTCATAACCCATATAGACTTCAGGTTGAATTTAGGGGTTCAGGCAATGTATTCCTATGGGGAGAGAAGTCAATGCAAACTCTTTGAAGTAAACACCTTCTTTTAACTATTAAGGGTTAATGCCACACGGTCAAGGTTAGGCTTGCACGGATCGGAAGGACCTTAGGAACGTACCTGAGGTCGAATTGTGCTTCTCACCCTAACGGTTCTCTCACTGTCACCCAAAAGCAAATGACGTTGTGGGGCAGGCTTCATTTTGGGCCTACTTTTCTAATGGTCGCTGCGCTCAGACCGAGCGAGCTACGGTCAAGCGGGATATCTCGTTGAACTCGGCACGGCCTAGAGATTATGTTTATGCCATTGCCTGCTCTCTGTGTCTTTGAGAACCGCACTTTTCACTCCATCCTTGCTGTGTGTGCGTGTGAGAGCTTTTCTTTGACATCTGTTGGGAGAAATGACTGATTTACAGTTCATGAGGGTTACCTAGTCACACATATGAAGTTTTGAAAAGATCTGACCTTTTTAACCCTTGGAAACTGCCACTGTGACATCATTAAAGGCACTTCCGGTTGGCACAGGAAGCTATAAGTAAACCCATGTCTTGATTGACATAGAAACTTACAGAATCCTGAGTTTTAAGTCCTTACGTTAAGAATTGACTGATTTACACAGGGTTGAATGCACTATGTCTATCAAACTGCAGGCAGGTAATGGAAAAACACTTTTAGGGTGATTTTAACCACTTCCGGTTGGTCCAGGAAGCCTAGAATCAACACAGGTAGACCTCATACTGGCCTGATGGACTGTTATCAAAGACAGGTTCATACGGCATTCATAACCCATATAGACTTCAGGTTGAATTTAGGGGTGCAGGCAATGTATTCCTATGGGGAGAGAAGTCAATGCAAACTATTTGAAGTAAACACCTTCTTTTAACTATTAAGGGTTAATGCCACACGGTCAACGTTAGGCTTGCACGGATCGGAAGGACCTTAGGAACGTACCTGAGGTCGAATTGTGCTTCTCACCCTAACGGTTCTCTCACTGTCACCCAAAAGCAAATGACGTTGTGGGGCAGGCTTCATTTTGGGCCTACTTTTCTAATGGTCGCTGCGCTTAGACCGAGCGAGCTACGGTCAAGCGGGATATCTCGTTGAACTCGGCACGGCCTAGACATTATGTTTATGCCATTGCCTGCTCTCTGTGTCTTTAAGAACCACACTTTTTCACTCCATCCTTGCTGTGTGTGCGTGTGAGAGCTTTTCTTTGACATCTGCTGGGAGAAATGACTGATTTACAGTTTAGGAGGGTTACCTGGTCACACATATGAAGTTTTGGAGAGATGTGACTTTTCTAACCCTTCAAAACAGACAGTGTGACCCAATTAAAGGCACTTCCGGTTGGCACAGGAAGCTATAAGTAAACACATGTCTTGATTGACATAGCCACTTACAGAATCCTGAGTTTTAAGTCTTTAAGTTAAGAATTGACTGATCTACACAGGGTTGAATGCACTATGTCTATCAAACTGCATGCAGTGTATGGATCAACACTGATAAGGTGATTTCAACCACTTCCGGTTGCTTCAGGAAGCTTATAATTGGCACAGGTAGACCTCATAGTGGTCTGATGGACTGTCATAGAAGACAGGTTCATAAGGCATTCATAACCCACATAGGCCTCAGGTTGAATTTAGAGGTGCAGGCAATGTATTCCTATGGGGAGAGAAGTCAATGCAAACTGTTTGAAGTAAACACCTTATTTTAACTGTTAAGGGTTAATGCCACACGGTCAAGGTTAGGCTTGCACGGATCAGGAGGACCTCAGGAACGTACCTGAGGTCGAATTGTGCTTCTCACCCTAACGGTTCTCTCACTGTCACCCAAAAGCAAATGACATTGAGGGCCAGGCTTCCTTTTGCGCCTTCTTTTTTTCAAGGTCGCTGCACTCAGAGCGAGCTACGGTCAAGCGGGGCGTCTCGTTGAACTCTGCACAGCCTGGAGACTATGGTGATGCCATTTTTTGTGTTGATTTCAGAATGCCATTTTGGTGATGGTCCCTCTCCGTTTAAACATATTGCTAATGTACAAAAGTCAACTAGCAAGTCAGTGTCCACCAGTCAATTAGATGTCATTCTGACACCAAACTGATACCAATTGACACCAAACCCACTTTTTCCAACTCATTTAGAAGCCAACTATCACATATGTCAGAGCAGGCCCATAATTCACAGCGCCATTAGTTTAAAACATAATAAAAACGTAAAACACATAGTTACGTTCTAGCTGCGGGTCCAGGTCAGACATTATGTGAAGGCCTATGTGAGGCGACCCCGAATCCCGAGTTTCGGCTCGATAGGTCCTTCGGTGCCCGAGTAAAACCCTAATTGGTGCTGAAAATCCATTTTTTTCAATGCCTTGCTATGGGGTCCTTGAATGAGCTATCGGACCGAAACGTTGGGGTCCGTCTCTATGGCCCGAGCCGGTTTCAATGCACCTAGTCTTGTGTCTCTGAGACTTTTCTAAATGTCGCCATTTTCGTAATGGTCAAAATGAATTGAAGACATTGCAAATGTACGAGGCTATTTCTCGGTCCGAGAACCTTCTAGAGCCACCTAACTCACCACGCACTATCGACCCGAGGCCTAGAACAGGTTTC
The DNA here is from genome assembly GCF_023373465.1 of Oncorhynchus keta. NCBI lineage: Eukaryota > Metazoa > Chordata > Actinopteri > Salmoniformes > Salmonidae > Oncorhynchus > Oncorhynchus keta. Next base: position 28,146,256 of record NC_068435.1, on the reverse strand, counting down.
TAAAGTTTCGGAACTCTAGGTCTGACGGTTCTTTTTTAGCTCGAACAAAGCTAACTATTGGAGGCACTGTCTGTCTCTACAAACCCCAATACGTCCCTCCTTCCAAGTTGTGTGTCTGTGTGATTTAGTTTTCCTTTGAAATTTTATGGGAAAAATGACTGATTTACAGTTCATGGGGGTTGCCTAATCACACATATGAAGTTTTGGACAGATCTGACTTTTTTAACCCCTCGAAACAGCCCCTGAGACACCAATTAAGGCACTTCCGGTTGTCACAGGAAGCTATAAGTCAACACATATCCTCACTGGGCTATGCTTTTACAGAATCCTGAGTTTTAAGTCCTTACGTTAAGAATTGACTGATTTACACAGGGTTGAATGCACTATGTCTATCAAACTGCAGGCAGGTAATGGAAAAACACTTTTAGGGTGATTTTAACCACTTCCGGTTGGTCCAGGAAGCTTAGAATCAACACAGGTAGACCTCATACTGGCCTGATGGACTGTTACCAAAGACAGGTTCATACGGCATTCATAACCCATATAGACTTCAGGTTGAATTTAGGGGTAAAGGCAATGTATTCCTATGGGGAGAGAAATCAATGCAAACTTTTTGAAGTAAACACCATCTTTTAACTATTAAGGGTTAATGCCACACTGTCAACGTTAGGCTTGCACGGATCGGAAGGACCTTAGGAACATACCTGAGGTCGAATTGTGCTTCTCACCCTAACGGTTCTCTCACTGTCACCCAAAAGCAAATGACGTTGTGGGGCAGGCTTCATTTTGGGCCTACTTTTCTAATGGTCGCTGCGCTCAGACCGAGCGAGCTACGGTCAAGCGGGATATCTCGTTGAACTCGGCACGGCCTAGACATTATGTTTATGCCATTGCCTGCTCTCTGTGTCTTTAAGAACCACACTTTTCACTCCATCCTTGCTGTGTGTGCGTGTGAGAGCTTTTCTTTGACATCTGCTGGGAGAAATGACTGATTTACAGTTCATGAGGGTTACCTAGTCACACATATGAAGTTTTGAAAAGATCTGACCTTTTTAACCCATGGAAACTGCCACTGTGACACCATTAAAGGCACTTCCGGTTGGCACAGGAAGCTATAAATAAACTCATATCATGATTGGGGTATGCCTTTACAGAATCCTGAGTTTTAAGTCTTTACGTTAAGAACTGAGTTATTTACGGAGGGTTTAGTGAGTGTGTGTTATTTCAGAAAATCATAGAAAATCACAGAAATCTCGCAGAGCTCCGCAGCACACTTTAAAAAGATTCGTAAGAACAACCTGCAACTGGATCTGTAACCGTTGAAAAAAAAAACACCTATCCGTGAACATCACCAAGGTGTCGTTGTACGATTTCTCTTAAATGACGATAGATAAATGGCTGGTTCTTTTTTATTGACACCGGAGGCTCCTTGACTTTGACGTGAAGTGGAAAAATAATTTCTCTATTTTCATTTTGGACCTTTAATCCCAGATAAATGGCCATAACTCAAAAACCGTTGAGGCCTAGACGCCATCTTGTTCGGGGCCAACTGCCCATTATGCCGCCCCTACGCTCACCGAGTTTCGGCTTCTAAATATTTTCAGTTTTCGAGATAAGGCCCCGTCGTGAATCGTGATGTTTTGTAGCAATAGCCATATGATTGCTTATGCCCTCTTGTGGGAATTTCCGGGACATGGGAAAAATGACATAAATCTTATTATTTTTGTAAAACGGAAACCGAATGTCCGACAACGTTCATTTGATGACTTCCTGGTAGGTCCGGCCCTGCCGCTCGGCCCGACGCCGTCCGCGAATTTTACAAACGATTTCGGACGTCTAGTAAGGGACCGTACATTTGCAATATGGACTTTCTCACTAACCATACAGGTACTGCCGAATTCTTCCCTTAAGGTATGTAATGATGGCACCGAAGCAGACACATTGAGCTCACGTTTGGCATGTCAAAAAAAGCTTGTTGTACTAATTACATATGCCACCAACAAAGGTGATGGATACAATTTGGGATTTTAACTTTCCTGACCAGGACAGTCACGCAATATTGGAATATAAAAGAAAAACAGAAACCCTGAACATGTGAGTAGATAAATTATCAATGAGCTAGCAATGCTGTGTGTGTGCTCATCCGGAAAACGAGTGTGCGGTTGCTTTTGACAATTCAGTATGGGGTGCACGTCCAACTGACCGTCAGCTGGCTAGAGATCGTGTGTGTGGTGTAAGGTTACGGATTCAAATAACCCATTGAATGTCAGAATACAACTACAATGATTATATTAATTATAGGTATAATAGATTGAAGCTAGTATAAACTGCTGATCGTTTCTTATGGGAACATGTAGCACAAATCTATTGCTTCATGCTAATGCTAGCTAGGTAGGTTTTGACGTTTTGGTAGGGACGCGTCAGTTTTAGCTAGGTGTGCTGTCACTGGCTAGAAATCGTGTGTATGGTGTACTGATTCAAAGAAACCATCAGATTACATTTCAGAATATAATTCATTATATGGCTAATAGTTTGACGTTACTATCAATTGCAGATCTCTTATGAGAGCAGGTAGCATTGTTAGTCTATGCTCGCTAGCTAGCTAGTTAATTTTGATGTCAGAACTACTTAGCTAGCTAGTTCTTACCAATGTCTGGATGTCGGCGTTTCAGAGCAAGTTCAACCATCATTCTCCCCGGGAATGCTGTGCCATGGTGTTGTATCCCTAGATTAGTAATGTATATGTGTGTAGTTGTCAGTCAGTGTCATACAGCCTCGATGGCATCACTATCAGAATAAAATTATGAGATATATGATACAAAGGTAAAATGCAGTAACTGCAGCCAAGGGCAGGTAAAAGGCAGTAAGTTCAGTTACTGCCACTTACCGTGGTTTCACAGTAACTTTTTGCAGTTACTGCTAATACGACCCAATTTTCTCCAAAACACAATACAATAGAGGCAGGATACTTGTCCACATGATTAAGCATGTATTTAATGTCATTTTTGTTACATTAACTCATTTTCGACCAAAGCAGTTACTGTCTTTTTGCTTGGGAGGGCAGCATAGTATATAGTGCATTCAGAAAGTACTTAGACCCCTTCTCTTTTTACACATTTTGTTACGTTACAGCCTTATTCTAAAATTGATTAAATTGTTTCCCCCCCTTATTATTCCACATGCAATACCCCATAATGACAAAGCAAAAACCTGTTTTCAGAATTTTTTTGCAAATGTAATAAAACATTTAAAAAATGGAAATATCACAAATATAGAAGTATTCAGACCCTTTACTCAGTACTTTGTTGAAGCACCTTTGGCAGCGATTATAGCCTCGGGTTTTCTTGGGTATGATGCTCCAAGCTTGGCACACCTGTATTTGGGGAGTTTCTTCGCCTGTCTCATAGCAAAGTGTCTGAATACTTATGTAAAGGTATTTATGCTTGTTTTATTATGTACATTTGCAAAAATGACAACCTTTCGCTGTGTCATTATGTGGTATTGTGTGTAGATTGATGAGGGGAAAAAAATATTTAATCTATTTTAGAATAAGTCTATAACGTAACAAAATGTGGAAAAAGAGAAGGGGTCTGAATACTTCCCGAATGCACTGTACGTGGACATCCTTTCAAATTAGTGGATTCGGTTATTTCAGTCAAACCCACTGATGACAGGTGTATAAAATCGACCACAGCCATGAAATCTCCATAGACAAACATTGGTAGTAGAATAGCCTTACTAAAGAGCTCCGTGCCTTTAAATGTGGCATCATCACCACCTTTCCAACAAGTCAGTTTGTCAAATTTCTGCCCTGCTAAAGCTGCCCCAGTCACAATAACTGGGACACTGTGAAGTGTAAATGTCTAGGAGCAACAAAGGCTCAGCAGCGATGTGATAGGCCACACAAGCTCACAGAACGGGACCGCCGAGTGTTGAAGGGCGTAGCGCATACAAATCATCTGTCCTGATTCAGAGGGGTTTGGACACATTTCAGCATCACTACCGAGTTCCAAAATGCATCTGGAAGCAACGTCAGCACAAGAACTGTTTGTCGGGAACTTCACGAAATGGGTTTATATGGCCAAGCAGCCGCACACAAGCCTAAGGTCACCATGTGCAATGCCAAGCATCGGCTGGAGTGGTGTACAGCTCACCCCCATTGGACTCTAGAGCACTGGAAACTCGTTGTCTGGAGTGATGAATCACTTCACCATCTGGCAGTCTGACGGATGAATCTGGGTTTGGCGGATTCCAGGAGAACGCTACATGCCCCAATGCATAGTGCCAACTGTAAAGTTTGGTGGAGGAGGAATAATGGCCTGGAGGTGTTTTTCATGGTTTGGGTTAGGCCCCTTAGTTCCAGTGAAGGGAAATCTTAACGCTACAGCATACAATGACATTCTAGACGATGAATTGCTTCCAAATTTGTGGCAACAGTTTGGGGAAGGCTCTTTCCTGTTTCAGCATGACAATTACCCTGTGCACAAAGCGAGGTCCATACAGAAATGGTTTGTCAAGATCTGTGTGTAAGAACTTGACTGGACCGCACAAAGCCCAGACCTCAACCCCATTGAACACCTTTGGGATGAGTGCAGGCTATTATAGCAGCAAAGGGGGGGACCAACTCTATTCATGCCCATGATTTTGGAATGAGATGTTCGAAGAGCAGGTGTTCACATACTTTTGGTCATGTAGTGTATATATACAGTATACACACACTGAGTATACCAATGTAAAGGAGGCACAGAGAAATAAATGATTACAAATATATAATTTCCATGAAATAAACACACAGTGATTTACTGAATTAGGAATACAGTGATGCTTTTAAAAATACAATTAAAAAGACTGCATTGGGGCTTTAACATCCATTGTAGCCCTACAGACTGCTTCACACAATGTACATACACATAAAGACTCTAAAAGCCAGAAACATGATTAACTTATGTTATATTTGAATATTTATCCTTCTCATTACGTACCAGTCAGATTGAGAAATGACAGCAGATCCGGAAAAGGCAGCAAATAGATAGCAATCACACAAAATTACATTTTGGGCTGAACACAGAACATACTATTTTCCTCACCCACAGTAATACACATAACAGCAGCACTAAATGTCTTGCTATCAACATCCCAGTTGGTAAGTAAGACCATGTTTAATTTATGTTTCTATTCCTGTATCTATGCTAGGATTACCATAAACAACTTCACACAACTGGCACTTCAATCATATCCTTTCATGACTGGTACTGTGAATTACTGGATCATATTGACATTTCTAGGTCAGCAACATGATGCGCATTGACACCTATTGACACATCTCCATATCAATGTCAATTGTTATTGTGAGGAAAAGCTTCAACCACAGATTTTCCATAAAACAAGTCTTAGTTGATCAGTTATATGTTTCACTCCAGTGTCCCCCCAGCATAGTCCGTAGGGCTTTCCCTGTCGCCCTCATCACAGGTGAACTCAGCTCTCCCTCCTCTTGCATCTTTTCAAATATATTCCAAAGTGTATTCTAAGGAGAACAAAAGCTCCTGGGGTCCTCCAGGGAACTCTGCAATTGGGAAATGTGCTAAATGCATTGGAACTGGGACAATTGATTCTTTATTAGGCTACAGGATGTCAAGTAAGTGCACATATGTGTTTCTAACTTTACGTTTCATTGTGGTTTGAAGCAGAATGGCAATGCTATGACAGCTTCTGCCTCCGAGAGAAAGAGAGCAAGAAATAGCGAGTTTTCCCACATTGTTATGTTACAGCCTTATACTAAATTGGATTAAGTCAAATGTTTTCCTCATCAATCTACACACAGAGTGAAAACAGGTTTTTAGCTATGTTTGCACATTTATAAAAACCAAAATACCTTATTTACATAAAAATGTCAGAGCGAAAACCAAGCCATGAGGTTGAAGGAATTGTCCATAGAGCTCAAATACAGAATGGTGTTGAGGCACAGATCTGGGGAAAGGTACCAAAACATTTCTGCAGAATTGAAGGTCCCCAAGAACACAGTGGCCTCCATCATTCTTAAATGGAAGACGTTTGGAACCACCACAACTCTTCCTAGAGCTTGCCGCAGGCCAAACTGAACAATCGGGGGAGAAGGGCCTTGGTCAGGGAGATGACAAAGAACCAGATGGTCACTCCAGAGCTCCAGAGTTCCTCTGTGGAGATGGGAGAACCTTCCAGAAGGACAACCATCTCTGCAACACTCCACCAATCAGGCCTTTGTGGTAGAGTGGCCAGACGGAAGCCACTTCTCAGTAAAAGGCACATGACAGCCCGCTTGGAGTTTGCCAAAAGGCACCTAAAGGACTCTCAGACCATGAGAAACAAGATTCTCTGGTCTCTACCTACATGTACATACTACTTCAAATAACCGGTGCCCCCACACATTGACTCTGTATCGGTACCACCCGTATATAGTCTCGCTGTTGTTATTTCACTGCTGCTCTCTAATTACTTACTTTTATCTCTTAATCTTTTCTGTATTTTTTAAAACTGCATTGTTGGTTAGGGGCTTGTAAGTAAGCACTGTAAGGTCTACACCTGTTGTATTCGGCGCATGTGACTAATACAATTTAATCTGATGAAACCAAAATTGAACTCTTAGGCCTGAATGCCAAGCGTCATGTCTGGAGGAAACCTGGCACCGCTCAATACCATCCCTACTGTTATGTTCTGTTAATTACTGATGTCCCCTTTAAGAATGGAGCCCCCTTGGTCATGCTCAGTGTTGTTCTATGTTATTCTGGTACTAACTCGTTTTAGTAAATGTGAAGCTTCAGTTGAATTTCTTGTATTCAGAGTCTTTCTTATTGTATAAATAAGTAATAAGAGCTAAGACACTACAATGGCGACGAGGATGATTACCTGCAGTGTGCTTCACGAATGCAGATGGAGCTCGTAGGAAGAGGAATATTTAGACCCTGTAGCACAACAGCTAGCAAGCAGTGAAGACGAGGGGAGCGCTGACGACAACGAGGCGGCAGATTAAAGACCTGTGGAGCCGGAGGTAAAGAGAATGGCTAGCAACGGGAAAATAGATGTGTTTGATGATACGCAAGAGAACTGGGCAACTTACATTGAACGACTGGAACAGTACTTCATTGCAAATGACATTGCTGATAACAACAGAGTACCAGCGTTGTTGAGTTTAATTGGCCCAAAAACGTACAGTTTGCTAAGAGATCTGACTGCCCCTCTTGTTACGGATACAGTTATCCTGTGTGTGTGTATCCTGTGTGTGTTTCTTTTCTCTCCTTCTCCCCTCACAGGTGAAAACCATCACTCCCCAATCAGTCAACAATCAAAAGACACACCTCCTCCTATTTCCTGACCTATCACAGTTCCTTCCCCATGGTTTAAAAACCCCATCATTTGTTTGTTCTAAAGCTCAGCTCAGCTCAGCTCAATCTCTCTGTAATGCCATGTCTGTAGGTCTCTGTGTTTCACTCTCGCTTTGTGTCTTAACCTCTCTTTTGTTAAAGCACTTCATAGCACTTTGTCATCACCTGTGAGTATTATTTTTGGTTATGGTATTTGTTTGTTGCTGGTGGGAAAAGGGGAAACCAAGACAAGTCGCCCATGGGCATACACTACCCGTAGGTGAACTTTGTTAAATACACTAGTTAGAACTGGGCGGACCACCCACTGTATTTTTGGTTAGTTAGCTGTGGTTAAAGTAGGCTAGTCTAGCTTAGGGGTGTGTTTTTGTATACTTATTGTTTCTTTCCTTGGGTCCAGCTCAGCCCCTTTTCCTGCTCCCCCCATTACCGTGTGTTTATAAATAAACCTAGAGTTTGACGGTAGATTTCTGTTGTCGTGGTTATTTCGTTCACACTTTTACTTTGTCACAATAATAATCTGCATGAGTTATGTTACGGGTCTCATTACCATCCCCCCTAGACCGACGGGCCTAAAAGGATTCGTAACATAAGTGGGGTCTCGTCTGGGATCTGTCATAACTGACACCCATGCCGCTCATGTAGATTGTTGTAGTGGTATAGTTCAGTGTTTAGCATCATAGCTGAAGTAGCATTAGTGTTTGCTATTTTCTTTGGCACTTGTGAAGTAGTGTAAAATGACTACTTTTGATTTGAAATCCTTTTTGGATAACCCTTCGTGGGAGGTTTTTGACAAATGTCGTAGAGTTGATTTAATGACCTTGGCTGACCATTATTCAGTATCGATTCCGCAGAGTTTAGTTAAGGCGGAGGTTAAACGGCTAGTATTAAATGTATTGTTGGAAGAGCAGGTGCTTGTGTTACCGCTGCCTGAGCCTACTACCCCTGTAGGGGATGTTGCTGCTCCTGTGAGCCCATTGGTGTCTGATAATGAGGGAGAGGCTAAAACACCAGCCACATTGTCCCGTTTTGATCCACTCTCCCCACTGTCAAATGGTGATGCCAGGAGGGATGTCCGTTTAGCACAGTTCCAACTGGAGGTGGAAGAGAGCCCAAATTAGGCGAGAGACTCTCCAGTTGGAGATGTGTAAAATAGAGGCAGAAAAAGAACGAGAACAACGGCATTTGGAGATGTGTAAAATTGAGGCAAACAGAGAACAAAGGCAGTTGGAGTTCAAAATGCGCCAGATGGAACTGGAGGCAGAGACAGCGAGGCTAGCCTCCGGTCCTACTGTGCCTGTTTGTGAGCCGTCCTCACCTGCTGTGTCCTCAAACACGTTTGACATTAGTAGGCAGATTGCCTTAGTACCTTTGTTCAGAGGTTGACTCCTATTTTTGTGTATTTGAGCGTATAGCCGTAGCATTGAAATGGCCTGAAGAGGTATGGTGCCTATTACTTCAGTGTAAATTAACTGGTAAAGCCCAAGAGGTTTTGTCAGCGTTACCTCTGGAGGACAGTTTGAATTACGAAGTGGTCAAAGCTACTGTTCTTCGTGCCTATGAGCTTGTGCCTGAGGCATACCGACAGAGATTTAGGTCTCATAGAAAGTCTTCTAGTAAGACTTATGTGGAATTTGCTAGAGACAAGGGAAATCTGTTTGATAAATGGCATGCTGCTAGTAAGGTAACTGATTTCAACTCTCTCCGGGAGTTAATCTTGTTGGAAGAGTTTAAAAATTGCTTACCCGAACGCATTGTAGTTTACCTAAACGAACAGAAAGTATCCTGTCTGGCAGAAGCGTCTGTGTTGGTAGACGAGTTTGTGTTGACGCACAAGAGTGTGTTTTCGGTTCAAACCGAGAGTAGAGCCACTGAGTTTCCTACCTTTAGCCCTAGTCGGCCAGCAGTAGTATATCAAGCACGCCAGAAGAATGAGCGTCCCTGTTTCTATTGTCATAAAGTAGGACATATGATTAATGATTGCTTCCTGCTTAAACGCAAACAGGGGATGCCTCTTCGTGCCAAGCCACCAACAGGTGTTGCTCTAATTCGTACGGTTAAGAGGTCGGCAACAAAACAGGTGCCTCAGGGTAACTGTAGTTTGAAAGTCTCAGTCCCCGACCGCAGTTATGAACCATTCATTTTCGAGGGGTTTGTGTCCCTAACGAATGACGAAGCGTCTCAGCGCTCGGTTAAAATCCTTAGAGATACTGGTGCGGCGCAGTCGTTTATATTGTCTGATGTGTTGCCCTTATCTGACGATACATACTGTGGTTCCAGTGTGTTAGTGCAGGGTATTGAAATGGGTTTTGTCCCGGTGCCATTGCACTTTGTGAAAGTACACTCTGACTTAATCAGTGGAATATTCAGAGTGGGGGTACGCCCTATGTTGCCAGTGAAAGATGTGACCTTTATAATGGGTAACGATATTGCCGGAGGAAAGGTAGTACCCGTATTGGAAGTATTGGATAAAAGTGACCACTCTCTCTCGAATGAGCTGGCACAGAGTTATCCACATGTGTTCCCCGCTTGTGCTGTCACTCGTGCTCAGGCACGACAAGAGGGTGACGAGATAGATTTGTCGAACACTGTTCTGTTCAAAGAGGTTGATCAAGAGGATGGATTGTGTGATACCTCTGAGAAGCTGATCACCTCTGACAAACAGCCTAGGAAAGAATCAAAGAACGTTGAACTTATTGCATCAATACAGTTACCAGTCACTCGTGAGCAGCTGATTGCTAACCAAAAGGTTGACAACAAGCTTGCTAAATGTTTTTCTAGTGTTGTCTCATTGGAAGATGTGAAGAAGAAGAACGTGGCTTACTTCATTGATGGTAATCTCCTCATGCGTAAATGGAAATCCCATGTTGATGCGGATGGAGATTGGAATGCTGTTTACCAAATAGTGATTCCTACAGCCTTTCGACAAAATGTGTTATCCCTTGCTCATGATCACCAGTGGTCTGGTCATTTAGGAATCACAAAAACTTATGATCGGATCCTTCGACATTTCTTTTGGCCGGGTTTAAAACAAGATGTGGCTCAGTTCTGTCGGACATGCCACACATGTCAGATAACAGGAAAACCAAATCAGGTTATTCCTTCCGCTCCTCTTTGTACCATACCTGTCATAGGTGAACCATTCGAGCATGTGGTGGTTGATTGTGTCGGACCGTTACCGAAGACAAAATCGGGTAACCAGTTTTTTGTTAACGATAATGTGTTGGCAGATGCTTTGTCTCGTGTGTGAAAATGATTTCTGAATGTTTTGCAAGGTTGTTGCTTTGTTGTAAGTATTCATTGAAATACTGTAGTCGCAACCCCTAGGGTTGCTCTTTTAAGGGTGGGAGTGTTACGGATACAGTTATCCTGTGTGTGTGTATCCTGTGTTTATTTTCTCTCCTTCTCCCCTCACAGGTGAAAACCATCACTCCCCAATCAGTCAACAATCAATCAGAAGACACACCTCCTCCTATTTCCTGACCTATCACAGTTCCTTCCCCATGGTTTAAAAACCCCATCATTTGTTTGTTCTAAAGCTCAGCTCAGCTCAATCTCTCTGTAATGCCATGTCTGTAGGTCTCTGTGTTTCACTCTCGCTTTGTGTCTTAACCTCTCTTTTGTTAAAGCACTTCATAGCACTTTGTCATCACCTGTGAGTATTATTTTTGGTTATGGTATTTGTTTGTTGCTGGTGGGAAAAGGGGGAAACCAAGACAAGTCGCCCATGGGCATACACTACCCGTAGGTGAACTTTGTTAAATACACTAGTTAGAACTGGGCGGACCACCCACTGTATTTTTGGTTAGTTAGTTAGCTGTTGTTAAAGTAGGCTAGTCTAGCTTAGGGGTGTGTTTTTGTATACTTATTGGTTCTTTCCTTGGGTCCAGCTCAGCCCCTTGTCCTGCTCCCCCATTACCGTGTGTTTATAAATAAACCTAGAGTTTGACGGTAGATTTCTGTTGTCGTGGTTATTTCGTTCACACTTTTACTTTGTCACAATAATAATTTGCATGAGTTATGTTACGGGTCTCATTACCATCCCCCTAGACCGTCGGGCCAAAAGGGATTCGTAACACCTCTGAAGCCCTCAATAAAACATTCACAGAGATTGTGGAGATATTGCAAAATCACCTATCACCTAAACCACTCCTCATCGCGGAAACATTTTTGTTTCCACAAGAGAGATCAGAATGAGGGGGAGGGTGTTAGTACATATGTAGCAGAGTTGAAGAAACTGTCTGAACATTGCCAGTTGGAGAGAACCTAGATGACACATTAAGGGATAGATTTGTTTGTGGACTGAAACATGAACACATTCAAAAACATTTGCTCACAGAATCAGATCTCACGTTTGCAAAGGCTGTTGAAATTGCTGTGGCTATGGAAATCTCGACTAAAGATGCATTTGAGTTGCAAAGTAAAAGAAATACTGACCAATCACAAACTTCCCTACACAAGTTTTCACGCAACCGACAGCGCCCCCGTGTGGCCGAAAAAGGCAACAGGTGTGACAGAGATGGTTACAGAGCAGAGGACTGCCATTTTAAAGACTAAATTTGTCACATGCTGTAGAAGGGGGCACATTCAAAGAGCATGCAGAGCAAAATTCAGTCATAATGGGAAAATTGAGAAAACGAAAGGGTCTGTGAATGCACTAGCAGAGAACAGTGGCAGTGATTCATTCAGATGAACGATGAATTGGTACAATGGAGTTAAACACAGTGACTTCTCCCAGCAGTAGCATAATATGGGTGACACCAGAAATTGAAGGCAAACCTCTCAAAATGGAGCTGGACACAGGATCTGCAGTGTCTATAATGTCCACTACTGTCTACAATGAGCACTTTAAGGCTATCAAGCTGAAGAACACAAATGTGTTGCTGAAGACATACTCAGGAGAGAGATTGAGCCCAATTGGGGCGTTGCAGGTCAAAGTGAGTTATGGGGAGCAAACACAGCAGTTACAGCTGTATGTGGTGCCTGGAACCCCATTGTTTGGCAGGGAATGGCTTTCAAAAATAAAGCTCAACTGGTGTGACTTGAAAATGCTCCACAAGTTCCAGTCCAAAGAGAAAGGCACAGACCAAACACTGGAACACTTGCGGAAGAAATACAACACAGTTTTCAGTGATCAGATGGGAACAGTAAAAGGCTTCACAGCAAAACTTTACTAAGAGATGACACAATTCTGCAAAGCCAGATCTGTACTATACTCTCTGAGACCAAAGGCTGAAGCGGAAATGGATCGCTTGCAGGATACAGGGATCCTGACAAAAGTGGACAGAAGCGAAAGGGCCACACCCATAGTTCCTATTGTGAAGATAGACAGGTCTGTTAGAATGTGTGGGGACTTCAAGGTAACTGTGAATTCAATGTTGCATGTGGACCAATACCCCCTGCCACGTCTGGATGACATCTTTGCTGCACTAGCTGGTGGGAAACACTTCAGTAAAATCGATCTGAAACAGGCTTACCTGCAGCTACCGGTTGAAGAGAGCTCCAAAGATTACCTGACAATAAACACACAAGGTCTATACAGGTATAACCGCCTGGTTTTTGGCATTGCATCAGCCCCAGCCATTTGGCAACAAACTATTGACCAGATTTTTCAAGGAATCCCAGGCACCCAGTGTATCCTGGATAACATGATCATAACAGGACGCACTGACAAAGAGCACCTGGCTAACCTGGAAGTGGTCCTGAAAATACTGAAAGATAATTGTCTACATGCAAACTTACAGAAGTGTGAGTTCTTCAAAGAAAGGATTGTCTTATTTGGATATGAAATCGACCGCAAGGGATTGCACAAAACACAGGACAAAATCGATGCAATGGTACAGGCACCACGACCACAAAATATCACAGAAGTGAGATCTTTTACGGGACTGATCAATTACTACAGAAGATTCCTCTCAAACCTTTCAGCAGTAATCAAGCCTCAAAATCAGCTCCTGGAAAAGAATAGGACATGGCGGTGGACAGAACAGTGTGAAAATGCGTTTCTTGAGGCAAAACGGCTCATCACATCTGAACAGGTCCTAATGCATTTACAACCCTGAACTGCCAGTGAAGTTGGCTTATGATGCGTCCCCTTATGGCTTAGGGGCCGTCCTTTCACACACACTGAAAGATGGGTCAGAGAGGCCAGTTTTATTTGCGTCACGAACATTGAATTATGCAGAGAAAAACTACTCACAAATCGACAAAGAAGCACTGGCACTAGTGTGGGGCGTCAAGAAATTACACGCATACCTATATGGCAAGCGTTTCACACTGGTTACGGATCACCAGCCTTTGCTTTCCAACTTCAGTCAAAGAAAGGCATTCCGGCAATGACAGCAGCCAGGTTACAGCGATACGCCTTGTTCCTTGCCAGTCATATGTATGACATTGAGTTTAAGCCGTCGTCCATCCACACAAATGCAGATGGATTATCCAGACTGCCATGTGCAAGAGAAAGACAAAGGAGTGTGGATGCAGTGGACATTTTCCATACTGCTTAGCTCGAGGCACAAGCACAGTTATCAAACAGGATACAAGGAAAGATGTGACCTTTTCAAAAGTGTACACCTGCATCATGTTAGGATGGCCAGCTACTGGCAGAAAGGAGCTGACTCCGTATTTCCAGCAGAGAAACGAAATGACAACGTACCAAGGATGTTTGATGTGGGGAATGAGAGTCATGATACCTCAGAAATGCCAACATCAGGTTTTACATGAAGGTCATGTTGGAATTGTCAAAACGAAGCTGCTCGCAAGGAGCCACTTCTGGTGGCCGGGTCTGGATCAACAGATAGAAAACATGGCGAAGAACTGTTGCAGATGTTTGGAAACCCTTCACATGCCTGCTCCTGTCCCAGACCAAACATGGGAATGGCCCGCAGAGCCATGGTAGAGAATTAATATGGACGACGCTGGTCTCTTTGAAAAGAACATGTTTCTGTTTATAGTTGATGCCCATTCCAAATGGCCAGAGGTGTTTTGCACTGACTCCTCCACCTCAGCTCAGACAATACAGTGTCTCAGAACAACGTTTGCATGCTTCAGATTGCCGCTGCAGTTGGTAAGTGACAACGCGCAAGCTTTTGTAAGTGACGAGTTTACAAGATTCATGTCAGTAAATGGAATCAAGCACTCAACCTCAGCTCCGTACAACCCTGCCACCAATGCGCTGGCAGAATGCTTTGTGCAAACCCTAAAGCAATGACTACGTGCAGCAAAACGAGACGAAGGGACTATGCAAACAAAACTGGCCAAATGAAGTGCTGAACAAACAAACCAAGATGCTCCCCGGTGGCCGGGGACAGGAAGTGATGGTGCAAGACTACAGAAGGGGAGGGAAAAGGACAAGAGGGACCGTACATACACAAACAGGACCCAGAAATTACCAGGTTCAAGTGAGCCCAGACATAATGTGGCGGCGTCACATTAACCAAATGCATTCCAAGGAAAACAGCACAACAATCGAGAGAGAACAGGCACAGAGAGCTCCTGAGAGTGACATACGGAACGGTAGAGGACAGTGGGGCGGTAAAGAGACCCCAGGCTGAAAGAAGGGAACGTGTTGATGAAGGTGCTGCTATAGCAGAAGCTATAATGGACCAAGCACACACTGAGGATGTTCAGGAGCCTCCAGACAATCCTAGGTGCTACCTAGAAGGAAGGCACCGTCCACCAGACACACACTGAGGATGTTCAGGAGCCTCCAGACAATCCTAGGTGCTACCCAGAAGGAAGGCACCGTCCACCAGACACACACTGAGGATGTTCAGGAGCCTCCAGACAATCCTAGGTGCTACCCAGAAGGAAGGCACCGTCCACCAGACACACACTGAGGATGTTCAGGAGCCTCCAGACAATCCTAGGTGCTACCCAGAAGGAAGGCACCGTCCACCAAACAGACTGGATTTATAAACAAACAAACAAAAACAAACTGTTCAAGTTCAAATCAAAAGATGCAAAATAACTACAACAAGTTCTGGGAAATGTTTCAGTTGTGGTTTGGTAAAAGAAACTATGATTGTATAAGAGAGGGAATGTTATGTTCTGTTAATTATTGATGTCCCCTTTAAGAATGGAGCACCCATGGTCATGTGCAGTGTTGTTCTATGTTATTCTGGTACTAACTCGTTTTAGTAAATGTGAAGCTCCAGTTCAATTTCTTGTATTCAGTCTTTCTTATTATATAAATAAGTAATAAGAGCTAAGACACTACACCTACGGCGAAGCATGGTTATGGCAGCATCATGCTGTGGGGATGTTTTTCAGCGGCAGGGACTGGGAGACTAGTCAGGATTGAGGGAAAGATGAACGAAGCAAAGTAAAGAGAGATCCTTGATGAAGTCCTGAGTGCTCTGGAACAGGTTATCAGACTGGGGCGACGGTTCACCTTCCAACAGGACAATGACCCTGAGCACACAGGAAAGACAATGAGGGAGTGGCTTCGGTACAAATCTCTGAATGTCCTTGAGTGGCCCAGCCAGAGCCTAGACCCGATCGAACATCTCTGGAGAGACCTGAAAATAGCTGTGCAGCGACACTCCCCATCCAACCTGACAGAGCTTGAGAGTATCTGCAGAGAAGAATGGGAAAAACTCCCCAAATACAGGTGTGCCAGGCTTGTAACGCCATCCCCAAGAAGACTTGAGGCCGTAATCGCTGCCAGAGGTGTTTCAGCAAAGTATTGAGTAAAGGGTCTGAATACTTATGTAAATGTAATATTTCAGTGTTTTATTTTTTATAAATTTGCTAACATATCTAAAAACCTGTTTTTACTTTGTCATTATGGGGTTTACTATTTTAGAATAAGGCTGTAAACATAATAAAATGCATAAAAAGTCAAGGGGTCTGAATACTTTCTGAATGCACTGTATACCATGTGTACCCCATACATACTGTACGACTAATAAAACTTGAAACTTGAGTTTCCTCTTCTCATATGTTTGTTTGCTCACTTGCTCACTTCAAAACTGAGTAAAAAGTGGATACGTTTTCCGTATCTGATTTCCTGTCCTCAATGGCAAACTGAAAATGAACTTCTTCAGTTCAGACTGCATCTTGCTATACCTCTCCAGTGCTCTTTCTAGATTTTGATGATTTTTTTCTTTCTCTGTTTATTTCAACTTTGGGGATTTGGGAGATTCAATCAGCATCTCTACAGAGATTTGTCATTCTGACTGATGCTTCCGAGAATGGAACCACCAGCCAATAGGATCCCTGTCACCTCCACTCTCTGTCCTGAATCCACCCTGAGTCCTTCAGCATCTCCTGACTCAAACCCTGACTCTCCCCTTAAAGTAGTTCAGAGTCCTTAGAAGCTGTCCAATAGCAAGAGGGATGGGGCCTTCATCAGCCTCTAACCTAATCAACACTCTAGATTAGTCCACCCAGCTGTAACAATGCATGCCCTAATGTGCATCCAAAGTCTATGTCCCAAATGGCAATCCTATTACCTATATAGTACACTACTTTTGACCACAGCCTTATGGGCCCTGGGTGCACATTAGTGTCCTAAATTAGTAGGTTGACATTTGGGATGCACCCTAATACAGATGACCACTGATATTCTACTTCCAACATTCTATTTCAACAAAAACCTGACTTGGGTTCTCGTGAACTGTGCTACCCTTGTGAAAACATCTTCTCCCATTCTCCTTTACGATGTGCCATATCATTATGACCAAAGTGAGGTAGTAGTGGTCTGGTTTTATTCAGCAGTATTGTGAACAATAACCGTAATACAAAAAGTCATATTTAGCCACTCTGGAATCAGCAGATTTTTGAGTGACAGATGTGGCAGACTGAGGTGTTATTCTAGTCTGTTCTATAAAAGTTAAATAAGTTTCCGATATGGAACAATGTTGGACACCAACTGAAACATCAGAGAAATACAGAGACAATAAAAGACTGCTCATTAACTAGGGGAGAGCCGGGACGAAAGCAACATGGGGTGAAAGTAACACAGACATTTTCTCAGATAACACAGAAACTAGAATTATGTAATGAAGTCAGCAAGTTCCTAATGTGGAGGACAACCTCCCTGCAAAAGAAACAGCCCATGTCAACCATGTTTTGACGAGTTATCAACAGAAATCGACACAAACTTGATAGTACATTTGTTGAAAGTAACGACCATTACAAACCAGAAACATGGAAATATGACAGATTTTGTACACTTCTCCCCAGCTGTTACTCCCGCCTCGCCTGTACTAACAAAAGTAAAGTTATGGTAGTTCTGTTCTCTGTCTATTTAAAGGGGAAGTTCACCCGGTGGAGTCCAAGGTATTCCTAGGACAGTGAGATGTTTCACACATAATTAACCAGGAGGAAGGCAGGTTTGGGTTTCGGGTGGTGAATGATACACTCTATGATGGCTTCCGCTGTATTGATAAGGGGGTGCAAGATCTAAAAATAAATAAATCTGCTTTGTGGCATTTCGTGAAGATTGTATGTTATACTGATTGCACTATACATCTTTGTGCGTGTAGATATGGTTGTACTTGTTCGATAGCACCATTGGTATTTCAGCAATGTTCCTATCGGCAGGTTCGTTGCTAAATATACAAGTAGACACATTTTTTTCCAGTCTCTGACACTACAACTTGTGTTGAGTGCTTTTTTAAAAAGGAGGCAGACACTAACACAATCCTTTTGGCAAAACTGAAAGTACTGACCAGAAGCAATGGCTTCAAGTGATTCCTCTCATCAACAAAAATTTGACGATGAAGAATGTTCTATTAACTACATGGTGACATTTAACTATATATTTTTCAACTGGAAATGACTGAAGAGGATTCGAAACAAAGAGTTTGATTTAGCTAATGTTAGAAGCGCACAGACAATGCAAGCACCAAGAGGGCAGATTAAAATTACAGTGCCTAGCTAAGTAAGTTATTTTTCCTGCAAGCCACCTAGCTAGCTAACTTTAGTTTATCTACTGAAACCCATATTGTGTATTTCTGGCTAACATAAACTGTGTTACAGTGGGAGGAAATCAAATAATGGTTATGTTTGCTTACCTAGCTAGGTCGCTAGCTAAGTTAGCTAAACAACTACTGGTAGCCATATCTATGACCAAAAAATAGAAAAGGTTTTACAATCAGAGATCTTTTTGTATCTCAATTGTAAAACCTATTTGTAGTCATAGATATGTATGGCAAGCTACAAGGTTACAACCAGTCACCTAAAGCTAGGTTTACCACCAAACGTTAGCATGACTGGAGTTGGCTGGCTAGTTAGCCTGGCAACTGCTAACTTATGCACCTCGCTTCGCATTTGTAACTTGTTAGCAAACATGTGTAATGTCAGCAACGGTAAATCATTTTACTAGCTAGCTGTGTAACATGATTGATGAGGATTGACATTGGTTATGATCATGACCGTGGATGCATTTTCATTTCACAAAATTCTAGGCATAATGCAAGATAGGATTCCAAACAGATGTAAAGAACCATTTATATCCAGCAAGCCAGCTAACTTATCTAGGTCTACTAGCAAACATTTGAGGAGAAACAATAATACAAAAATGTACTGTTGCAAATCTCAAAAATTGAAGCTGGTTTTACTACAAATATTTGCCTAAGCGTGCCTGATAGACATGGCTGTAGATAGACACTGTCTGCCTACCTACCTAGGCTCATTTGTACGGTCTGGTCACTGTGCAAAGGTTGAGGGTTATGCCATATTTCTTTCTATTACTAGGCTAGATATTGTTGTAATATCTGTCCAGATGTATGCATGTTCAACTAGTCTACCCTAATGTTCATGTTATGCTGGCACAGTTCAATATTTTTTTTTGTCTTGGACAATACCGTATGGTGCCTTACTGGAGTTATTTCTAGATACAGAAACAGAATTACTTTGCCTGCATGTGTCATTGTAGCAGAACTGTATCCCGTGAACTGTATCCCTCTCGAGGGGTTAGACATTATGCTGGATTTCAAGCAGTTGACTCATGAGCCCCATGAAGTAATCCAACAAATGTGTATGTATTTTTGCCTCCATCTTGTCTATTTCAAGTATTTTCCCATTGATCTGGACAGTTATGTTATCATGACATGCAGCACTTTGTGGTGGACACCCACCTTTCTCGGTCAATGAGAGAAGACTTGAAATAGACAAGATGTCGTCAGTTAACATTAAACAGTGTTAACTCCCTGTATTTTAGATTTTGACAAATATTCTTTGGATATCGGAAAGTTTAGCATCTGTACAGCTATAAATATCTTCTGTGAATCCATAAAGGCAGACAAATTTCAAAGATTGATAGAAAATATCCATATTTATTTTATAGTGGTTCTACATCAGGGCTCTCCAACTTTGTTCCTGGAGAGCTACCTTCCTGTAAGTTGATAAGCTGAACCAGGTTGGTTAGAACTGGGGTTGGAGCGAAAACCTACAGGAGGGTAGCTCTACAGGAACAGGGTTGGAGACCCTTGTGCAACATGGTCTTATGCTGAGCCACATTGGCTGCATTTACACTGGCAGACCAATTCTGATCTTTATTGCACCAATTGGTCTTAATCACATCAGATATTTTTCAGAACTGATCTGATTGGTCAAAAAACCAAATAGTTTAAAAAAAAGATCAGAATTGGGCTTTATTCTGCTTCAGTTCACTGGCAATGGTGTTTGGCATGGTGGGCTGGGGAAGCTGAGACTCTCTGTGCTTATGGCGAATGGTCTTGTCCTGTCTGAACGGCCAGCTGGGTAAGGTTCTGCGGAAAGTGGTGTATGGCATCTTAACCACCAACTGTTGCAGACCATTTGCTGGTTTTGCACATTTCCTGGAAAGACATGGTTGTGGTGTTAGCATTTGACATGTTTTGTGGAAGGAACGTAGGGCAACACGCCTTTGTTGGTAAAGGTGTCAACTGAATGGGACCGGCTAGCGTATTGTTTAGGGACAATAGGTGCTGATTTTGAGAGGAAAGATCAGTCAACATAGTTAGCAGGGCAGTTTTTACACAGTATGAATTGTTGTGTATGGTAGATTGAGGAGAAATGGCATCTCTCAATTGTTGTCATACACAGCGATACATTTACTGTCTAAGCACAACCCTGCACTACCAAAATCCCCTTCCTCATCTCAAAGTACTGTCTGTAAACCTCCCCCAGCCCATTGACTGACAGATCATTCTTGTCAATAGCAGACCTTTGCAGGGGATTTTTGTAGACATGTCTTTGTATTGTGTTTTTAGAATCAGCAGAGAGAGGAATTAGGTGATTGTGTCATTACTGTTGTAGTCTTTATTTTATACCTTTCAGTGTCCCTTGCTGGTTTCTGTCCCACAATCTTGTTGTGCTTCATAACCACAAGGTTTCCCCTCCCTCATGCTCGTGTACCCAAAATGCCGCCACTTTGGGTTATTTTTCAGCAGGGCACTGTCACTGGAATGACTCCAGATAACCTGAGTTTTACAAAGAGAAGAGGGGTAGACTAAATTGATTACATGGTCTGGAAGGAAGGTACTCTGTGGCTACCTCTAACACCATAACACAACCCATACAAACACTACCTAATTCATGTTTATGCCATGCTTACTGTAAATATTAGCTGTCAGCTTGGTCGGACATCTTGGTACTATCTACAACAAAATACACAATTTAACCACCCCACTAATTGTATTGATTGCTGTGTGTTGTTCGCTCAAAGTACACAATGCCATCATCACTGTTGCCATCATGTCACGCCTTGGTCTTAGTATTTTGTGTTTTCTTTATTTACTTGGTCAGGCCAGGGTGTGACATGGGTTTATTTTGTGGTGTGTTTTTGTATTGGGGTTTTAGTAAGTATTGGGATTGTGGCTGAGTAGGGTTGTCTAGGAAAGTCTATGGTTGCCTGAGGCGGTTCTTAATCAGAGGCAGGTGATTATCGTTGTCTCTGATTGGGAACCATATTTAGGCAGCCATATTCTTTGAGTGTTTCGTGGGTGATTGTTCCTGTCTCAGTGTTTTGTATTTCACCAGCTAGGCTGTATAGGTTTTCACGTTTTGTATTTTCGTGTGTCATCTTCATTAAAGATGTATCGTAATAACCACGCTGCATTTTGGTCCGACTCTCCTTCAACGGAAGAAAGCCGTAACACATCATCCACGTTGCCATCATCTACTTTAGCGGACCGTATCTGCATTCGCTATGAATGTCGGACTTTGTGGTTCACTATGAGCAGAGGAATACACAGAAAGTCGAAAACTTCCCAATTCTACCAGTGAATTGAAAATGTGCTAGTTCTAGCTTGCGGTTTGGATAATTATTATGTTTATGACAAAAAAGTAATGCTAACATTGTAATAATGATATGCCATGGCAGAGTCAGGGTGAAATTCCACTTTCATTTCAACTCATTTACCCTATAAATGGAAAATGACATATATACATTACCAGTGAAAAGTTTGGACACACCTACGTTGTAGAATTATAGTGAAGACAACAAAACTATGAAATAACACATATGGAATCATGTAGTAACCAAATAAGTGTTAAACAAATATACATATATATACTTTATATTTGAGATTCTTCAAAGTAGCCACCCTTTGCCTTGATGACAGCTTTGCACACTCTTGGCATTCTCTCGACCAGCCTCAGGAGGAAGTCACCTGGAATGCATTTCAATTAACAGGTGTTCCTTGTAAAAAGTTAATTTGTGGAATTTCTTTACTTCTTAATGCGTTTGAGACAATCAGTTGTGCTGTAACAAGGTAGGGCTGGTATACAGAAGATAGCCCTATTTGGTAAAAGACGAAGTCCATATTATGGCAGGAACAGCTCAAATAAGCAAAGAGAAATTACAGTCCATCCTTACTTTAAGACATGAAGGTAAGTCAAAACGGAACATTTCAAGAACTTTGAAAGTTTCTTCAAGGGCCGTCGCAAAAACCATCAAGCGCTATGATGAAACTGGCTCTCATGAGGACCTCCACAGGAAAGGAAGACAGAGAGTTAGTTACCTCTGCTGCAGAAGATACGTTCATTAGAGTTAACTGCACCTCAGATTGCAGCCCAAATAAATACTTCACAGAGTTCAAGTAACAGACACATTTCAACATCAACTGTTCAGAGGAGACCTTCATGGTCGAATTGCTGAAAAGAAACCACTATTAAAGGACACCAATAAGAAGAAGAGACTTGCTTGGGCCAAGAAATACAAGCAATGGACATTAGACTGGTGGAAATCTGTCCTTTGGTTTGATGAGTCCAAATTTGAGATTTTTGGTTCCAACCGCCGTGTCTTTGTGAGAGTGTAGGTGAATAGATGATCCCTGCATGTATGGTTCCCACCATGAAGCATGGAGGGGGAGGTGTGATGGTGCTTTGCTGGTGACACTGTCAGTGATTCTATTTAGAATTCAAGGCACACTTAACCAGCATGGCTACCACAGCATTCTACAGCGATACGCCATCCCATCTGGTTTGCTCTTAGTTGGACTATAATTCGTTTTTCAACAGGACAATAAACCAACACACCTCCATGCTGTGTAAGGGCTGTTTGACCGATCAGGAGAGGGATGGAGTGCTGCATCAGATGACCTGGCCTCCACAATCACCCGACATCAACTCAATTGAGATGATTTGGGATGAGTTCGACCGCAGAGTGAAGGAAAAGCAACCAACAAGTGCTCAGCATATGTGGGGACTCCAAGACTGTTGGAAAAGCATTCCAGGTGAAGCTGGTTGAGAGAATGCAAAGAGTGTGCAAATCTGTCATCAAGGGAAAGGGTGGCTACTTTGAAGAATCAAAAATATATTTGGATTTGTTTAAAAAATGTTGGTTACTATAGTTTTGATGTCTTCCCTATTATTCTACAATGTAGAAAATAGTAAAAATAAAGAAAAACTCTTGAATGAGTAGGTGTGTACAAACGTTTGACTGGTACTGTATATAAAAAATATGGAGTCTCCAGCTCTATTGATCTCTGAGTAATTAGGAAAAAAACAAAGTGTTACTTTACTTTCGTCCCGGTTCTCCCCTACAGTATGTGAGACAATATACTTACAAAATTATATTATTCCCTGTGTCAGGGGATTGACATACCTTTGCAGTGTATCACCGACATACAGTAGATGAACAGGGTATTGTAAAAGAGAGAACACTTCCAACATCCAAACCTCTATTTCTCTTAAATACACCCTTAAAATAAAAAGGTGATATCTAGAACCTAAAAGGGCTCTTCGGCTGTCTTCATAGGAGAACTCTTTGAAGAACCATTTTTGGTTACAGGTAGAACCCTTTCCACAGAGGGTTCTACATTGAACTAAAAAGGGTTCTCCTGTGGGTACAGCCGGTTAACCCCTTTGGAAACCTTTTTTCTAAGATTGTAGGACATGTCCTTTTGTGGTAGAAACTTCTAGTCACAGTAACAAGTGCACAGCACAGGGGAGGCCCACTTATCCAGCCTGCAATAAATCTTCCTGCACAAGGGCCCCTGGGACATGGGATTCCGTTTGCCTGGCTGCCTGGGCATGAGTTGCGTTGTGCTTTACTGACTGAGTATGGTGTTCAAGGGCACTGTTTTGCCAAGATGTATGTTGGTTCCTTGACCGGAGAAACTCCCCTACTGTGCACTCTGTGCTACATATACTTGGTAATGTAGCAGTCTTTGGTTATCCACACTATAACTCATCTGTGTCTCCAAGTACGTAGATGACTATGATGAACCATTACTATAACTGGTCTCATAAGAACCATTTCTCTCTTTTTTTGGACAGTAGGTGGACATTCACCTGTGTGAGCCATTGCTGGATTTATTTTCAATTCACCAAGCTTTACAGCGAAATGTTTGTCTTTTTTCTGTTAACACTATGGATGGATTAATGACTTGCCGAGGATAAAACTAAACACTGTCTCTCGCCGACTCATGACTCAATTCCAGCATGATGTAGTGCTATGAGTTATCGGTTTACAACATCAGATTCCACCCCATGTCCACCCCAGGGTGAAGTTTCTCTTAGATACAGATCTAGGATCAGCTTCCCCTCCCCCAATCCAAACCTTAACCATTTAGTGGAAAAAGGCTAAAGTTACCCTAGAAAAGCATACAGGTGCAACTTCCCCCTAATCATCTGATGGTCACACAGTTTTGCAGGGCCCACCGCAAGGTCCAAGGCCACTACTGGTTTAATATATATTTTTTTTAATGGGGCAGAGAGAACCATATGTGACCTATCTGTTCGATTCGGTCTTATGCAGCAACATTTTAAATGGTTCTTTTTTACATTGGATAAAAGTAGAGACTCCGAGCTAGAAAATGGTATATCATACACTACAGTTGAGGAACAATGGGAAAGTAATTCTGCTTTGAAAGTTGATAAACTTGTAACCTCACTTTTAAGAAAAAGGCCTTTGATTGTTTTGGTAGACCAATTGGAGAACTCTTCTTTGTCTACACCCATTCAGCATAGGTCACACCCTCTTAAGCTTTAGCCCCACCCATCTCTTTAAGGGTTGATCCGAGCGTTCTGTCCTAACAGCAGTCAGCACTCAAGCTGGCTAACGTTGGCTAGCTTGCTAGCTACTTCCAGACACAAATGAGAGAAAAGCTCACTGACCATTTTACTCGCCATAGCAAAGCTGGTTAGGCTGTTTTTATGTAATCCAGGGCGTTGGTGACTGCAATTGTGCTGATGGTAACAATTTATTTTTTTGCCAACGTTTACTGACATCGACCATATCGATCGTAAATTTGCCAGTTATTCTGCCAGAGCGAATTTACCAGCTACGTCTATCAACAGCTGTCGCAGTGACATCATGAACATTTTATCAAAATGAATACTTGCATAGTGGAGTCTTTTGTTAAGACATGTAGCTAGCTAGCTAAACAATTAACCTTAATCACAACTCATGATGTTACTAGCCTGCATGAATCTGCAGCTAGCTAACCAACCATGTCCAATGTTAGCTAGCTAACATTAGGCTATAACTAGCAAAGCAAATGGCTCTGAGATACGAATAATATTACTACACATATCATACACATAACATTAGCTAGTGAGCCAGCCAGCTAAAGTTAGCAAGCTAGCTACTTTTTGACAAAATTAGAAAAGTGTAATATCGGAAAATGTAGCTAGCTAGACTCTCTTACCTTTATATATGGATGGACGCTTCTCCCTCTCTGTCATGGATGCCATGGTTGCCCTTCATTTGAAGATGTAATCTGGAGACAGGTGTCCTTAGCTATCATATTCTAATTCCACTGATTTCAAAACTCAGTCCTCCAGAAAGTGGAGAGCAATACTTATGCAGTTCTACTACGCAATATATAAAAATAAAAAAAGCTGCGTTAGACAGGATTACCTACACATACTGACCAGCTCAAATAGACAGAAGCTTGGCAGATCTATCCGAAACTCTCTCGGCATGTCCAAGATACTTTTTCAGTTAATATCCATTATTGCCCTTTAAAAAATAAAGACACTTTTTTTTTTTTTTTTAGTTGGGATCCTTTGCTCTGGACAAGTTCATTTCCAGGCATAATATTAAACGTATTTTGATAGTTCCCAAAATAAATATTTTCCCTTAAATGTACACATATTTGCCATGAGGCTGAGATACATTTTGTAGTTTTGAAGTTAATATTCTGTAATTCTAAACATTTAATTCATGGCTATTGATGTTTTCATATGCTATATGGGGGACCAACCCCCCCCCCCCAAAATAAATCTATTAAAATTACATTTTTTGAGGGGAGCAAGGTGTGTGCTACGCAAGTGACACTGGCATCTCTGAGAGGAACTACATTAACCATTATGTGAATCAATTTCTATTTGTCACATGCTTCGTAAACAACAGGTGTAGACCAGTGGAGGCTGGTGGTAGGAGCTATAAGAGGAAAGGCTCATTGTAATGGCTGGAATGGAACGGTGTCAATCATATGAGAACCACATGATTGACTCCATTCTATTTATACCATTCCAGCCATTACAATGAGCCCGTCCTCCTATAGCTCCTCCCACCAGCCTCCACTGGTGTAGACTAACACTGAAATGCTTACTCGTTTAGAACAAGCCCCTTAAGTTGATTGTCATTGTTTGTTGAGTGGCTTTTATACAAAAATAACAGTGAGAATGGTAGTCACAACAGTATGTAGCATAACACTAACTGAGGTTAGCGTAACAGACTGGGGTTAGAATAACAGACCATGTAGCTTACTATATTAATGTACTGATGACATTAGAATATAATATTACATAAAACAGGCATGCAAACAAGCAAATACCTGCTCAAACACATGTATGCATGGGCACACACACACACACACACACACACACACACACACACACACACACACACACACACACACACACACACACACACACACACACACACACACACACACACACACACACACACACACACACACACACACACACACACACACACACACACACACACACACTGTAGTATAGCCCTGGGTAACTGTTTGTTGGCATTTGTACAGGTAAATACAGCTTATGACCAATAATCCTATCACAAGTAGAGATACTCATGGATCAAAAACGTTTTTTTCTACCCCATGGGTCTCCCGTTCACAGCCAGCTACAACAGAGCCTGGACTCAAACCCAGAATCTCTAGTGGCACAGCTAGCACTGCGATGCAGTGTCTTAGACCACTGTGCCACTCGGGAGGCCCCAACACAAAATGTTTTTAATTCCAGTAAGACACACCAAGGAACGCCACAACCTGTCTGTATTGAATCTAACCTCCACAGACTGAAGCACACTGAATAGGCTTTATACTGATGTACACTGTCTGGAACCATATGCATCTTCTTTGAATATGCCTTAGGTATGACAAACTGTTCAAGCACCCTGTACAGTAGAATAAGAGAGTATACACTATTAAGGTAATACAAAGATAAAATAGGCTGATGCACACAGCAAAATAATAGTTGTGATACC
This sequence comes from Oncorhynchus keta, assembly GCF_023373465.1. NCBI lineage: Eukaryota > Metazoa > Chordata > Actinopteri > Salmoniformes > Salmonidae > Oncorhynchus > Oncorhynchus keta. The sequence goes on along the minus strand of NC_068435.1, from coordinate 28,118,998 downwards.
TACCCCTTCAACAGCAATTAATGTGCCTCTGTTTAACTGAACACTAATCCCTGACAGACCAAATGTTAAAATAGAAAAGCCACTGAAAGTTATGATGTATTTGAATGCCCTTGTTCTCTCCCAATAGTGCACGTGGTCCCATGTAGTCTCACAGCCAGGTCAGAGTCCGGCTACTCACCTCCTGAGCAACGATGCTGGAGATGCGGACAGCCCTCTTCACTCGTGTGTTCCGGCGCTCGTTGCTGGCCACTGGCCCCCCATCCTGGGATATACTGCCCCTTCCACTGAGGGACATGGTGGATCTGCCCTCCTCTGCCCGCTCTTTCCTCCACACAGCTGCTTGTTATCCTCCCAGACTCATCTCCCCAATCTCACAACCCCGTGCCCTCCCCTGACCCACACTCACAGGCTATGTGCTTCTCCGTGCTGTGAATCCACACAGGGCTGTTTAGGGTTCCGTCAATCTGAGTCCAAAGAGAGATAAACAAAGTGAATGGTCCATCTGTGTTATTTGTCCTGTCATCAACTTCACTTTAGGTCTTGAACCAAAGTCCCTTTTTTTTCTCCTGCTAATGTTCCTTGTCTTAATAATCTGACACGTCCCCAGGAGAAGAGGTGCTCCGGTGCGGTTGCACCTAATGAGAATTGTTGTCACTTCATCATCTTCATGGTCTTCTCCCATTCTCTTTTCACTCTACCGCCTCCTATTCTCCCTTGTGCAGTATGAGTATCAATTATGTCATGTCCAGAGACCGAGAGCCCTCCCTCTTTCTTTCTCTGCCTCGCTCTCCCTTGCTCTCCCTTTCTCTCTCACTCTCGGAGTAGAGTCTTCGCTCTACTTTTTAGTTGCTTCGCTGTATCAGTGAGGTGCCACTCTCCCTTCCCTCCATCTCTCTCCCCAACCTCTTGTCTTTTTCTCTCCCTCTCCCTCTCTCTCTTTCCCCTCCTATTTTTCTCGCCTCTGTAAAAGCGCTGTACCACTCAGGATCAGCTGTAATTGCAGCTGGCTCTGTCTCCTCCTCCTCCTCCCCTCTCCTAATTTCCACCTCTTCAGTCCATCACCAGGCCAGCTGCAGGACTTGATTGATTTCCCCTTTCCCCAAATAAACACCAACAGACTTCCATAAACCTTCTCCCCCCGTCTCTCCTTCTTCCCCTCCCTCTCCCCCTTAGTCACACCAGCTACATATTGCATTACATTTGTTAATGCGCTTAAAATAAATTCATGTAAACAGTTTTAGGGTTTTAAAATATAAGATATTTCGCATCGTCTTGTGGACGAACCACAGCGGTGATACTTCTGCCTCTGATACCTAGTAGCTAGCTTTTCACTGCACTGGCCCATTAACCCTCCAGCTGCTAACATGTGGTTAACAGTCTCTAAGCTGATTTGCATAGAATGTTGTATGTTAAATAATATAATATATTTTTGCCTCAGAGACACCAGAGACTGTAGACTGGAGATTTGTTCACCTTCTCAACAGTATCTAAACTAATATTATTTGCAACATCTTGGCTAACTTAGGCATGACTTTGGGCACACATAGTTACTCTACCAATCTAATCTTTTATTGATGCTGACAAAACCGAACCATTCCTTTACATACCACTAAAGGCTTCCCAGCCGAAACAGTTTGGTAGAGTTCGTGCATATGTTATGATGACATTTTGTGATTTTGTTTTGGACTTTGGGGTGTTTTTTTGGGCTGTTCGGGCAAGCTAAAAAAAAATCTGGAGGCAGGCCGAAGTCTACACCCCGTCGGTGATTGGTCAACAGTAGAGATTCTTCAATCAAGTCTTTGTTGTCATTCAATGAGAGATTACTTGTTTTCATGCAAATTTTTTCCTTGAAAAATACTGCACCAAACATCTTGTATGTAATATTGTGCGGTGAAGATCTCTTTGGCAAAAATGTCAAAATGAATGACAGATTTCTTTAGTTAGAGAGAGTATTTTGAGGAAGTGTATACTGGCTACTGTGTCTCAAAATGGACAAACAGTAATATTGTCACTTTTTCTGGCGAAGGTCCGTTCGGCTAGCCGAGTTTGGTGAGGCGCCAGCCAAACTGAAGAATGCTGACGCCTTAAGTCTTCCTCCTTGGGCTGAGAGACTGGGATAGGGAGAGATTAAATATGTCCGTAAACACTCCAGACAGCTGGTATTCCATGAATAGGAATATATATATACAGTGCCTTGCGAAAGTATTCGGCCCCCTTGAACTTTGCGACCTTTTACCACATTTCAGGCTTCAAACATAAAGATATAAAACTGTATTTTTTTGTGAAGAATCAACAACAAGTGGGACACAATCATGAAGTGGAACGACATTTATTGGATATTTCAAACTTTTTTAACAAATCAAAAACTGAAAAATTGGGCATGCAAAATTATTCAGCCCCTTTACTTTCAGTGCAGCCTACTCTCTCCAGAAGTTCAGTGAGGATCTCTGAATGATCCAATGTTGGCCTAAATGACTAATGATGATAAATACAATCCACCTGTGTGTAATCAAGTCTCCGTATAAATGCACCTGCACTGTGATAGTCTCAGAGGTCCGTTAAAAGCGCAGAGAGCATCATGAAGAACAAGGAACACACCAGGCAGGTCCGAGATACTGTTGTGAAGAAGTTTAAAGACGGATTTGGATACAAAAAAAATTCCCAAGCTTTAAACATCCCAAGGAGCACTGTGCAAGCGATAATATTGAAATGGAAGGAGTATCAGACCACTGCAAATCTACCAAGACCTGGCCGTCCCTCTAAACTTTCAGCTCATACAAGGAGAAGACTGATCAGAGATGCAGCCAAGAGGCCCATGATCACTCTGGATGAACTGCAGAGACCTACAGCTGAGGTGGGAGACTCTGTCCATAGGACAACAATCAGTCGTATATTGCACAAATCTGGCCTTTATGGAAGAGTGGCAAGAAGAAAGACTTTTTAAAAAGATTTCCATAAAAAGTGTCGTTTAAAGTTTGCCACAAGCCACCTGGGAGACACACCAAACATGTGGAAGAAGGTGCTCTGGTCAGATGAAACCAAAATTGAACTTTTTGGCAACAATGCAAAACGTTATGTTTGGAGTAAAAGCAACACAGCTCATCACCCTTACACACCATCCCCACTGTCAAACATGGTGGTGGCAGCATCATGGTTTGGGCCTGCTTTTCTTCAGCAGGGACAGGGAAGATGGTTAAAATTGATGGGAAGATGGATGGAGCCAAATACAGGACCATTCTGGAAGAAAACCTGATGGAGTCTGCAAAAGACCTGAGACTGGGACGGAGATTTGTCTTCCAACAAGACAATGATCCAAAACATAAAGCAAAATCTACAATGGAATGGTTCAAAAATAAACATATCCAAGTGTTAGAATGGCCAAGTCAAAGTCCAGACCTGAATCCAATTGAGAATCTGTGGAAAGAACTGAAAATTGCTGTTCACAAATGCTCTCCATCCAACCTCACTGAACTCGAGCTGTTTTGCAAGGAGGAATGGGAAAAAAATTCAGTCTCTCGATGTGCAAAACTGATAGAGACATACCCCAAGCGACTTACAGCTGTAATCACAGCAAAAGGTGGCGCTACAAAGTATTAACTTAAGGGGGCTGAATAATTTTGCACGCCCAATTTTTCAGTTTTTGATTTGTTCAAAAAGTTTGAAATATCCAATAAATGTCGTTCCACTTCATGATTGTGTCCCACTTGTTGTTGATTCTTCACAAAAAAAATACAGTTTTATATCTTTATGTTTGAAGCCTGAAATGTGGCAAAAGGTCGCAAAGTTCAAGGGGGCCGAATACTTTCGCAAGGCACTGTATATAATCAACAAATAGATAATCAATCAACATCACTTTGCAGCATCTTTTCTCTCCAATTCGCATAGGTTTTCTGACTCACTTGTGTTAAAAACAGCAGCTTGCCAAAGTATTGAGATGGCAATCAGTCTATGGGACATTTATTTAAGATTAATCTCAGCTGGAAAGTATAGTGCTGGGATTAAACAATCAATCCAGTTGATAAAGTGAAAGAAGATCCAGTGGGTGTGTAAGGCGAGCCCATGCTTCATTACATTCCCATACCATGTGTGACCTTCCATAAACCAGGAGCTCACCTTGCATCAGACTCACCACCCGTCAATCCAGCCTCTACTGTCTTCCAGATAGTGTGACTGGGAGCTTTGTTATTTATGACCTTGCCCAGGGGAGTGAAACCCTCTTTATTTTTCAAGTATTGTGGTGGCAGCATCATGTTACCGGCAGGGACTGGGGAGTTTGTCATGATGAAAATCAATATGAAATTACCAAACCCCATTAAAAGTTAGAGGAAACCCTGCTTCAGTCTTCTGAATACCCAACCCTGGGATAGAGTTTTATTTTCAAGCTGTGCAATTACACAAATGTTAATGCCAAACACACACCAGAATGGTTTTCCAATAGGTGTTGAGTGTTCCTGAATGGTCCAGTCTCAATCCTAAATGAAAATCAAGAGACAAGGTTTGAATTTGGCTTTCCATCAGTAACTCCCAACCAAATTTGCTGAGCTTGAGCAATTTTGACAAAAACAATGGGTATATGTTGCCCTAAGAGTAGGCCAAGTTGGTAGAATCTCATTCAAAATTATACCCAGCTGTAATGGCTGCCTATGGTGCTTCCACCAAGTTTTTACTCTGGGGTGTGAATGCATACACAAATCAATTAATTCATTTGGAAAATGTTCTATAACTATTCTTTCGCTCTGATAATGTGGATTAGGTTGTGTACATCAGTAAGGTTTTTTTAAAAATTTAATAAATGTTGAAATAAAATTTGAAGGCAGCAAAATCTGAAGACTGCGAGGGGTGGGTAGACTTTCACTAGACACTGCCACAAGAGGCAGCTGAGCTGGATGGCTCATAATAATGGCTGGAATGGAGTAAATGGAATGGTATGAAACACATGGAAAGGTTTGGGCTGAGCCTCCCATTCAAAGGCAAAGCTTTTGAGAGAATGGTTTAAACTACTATGCTAGTATTTCAACAGTGGTGTAAGCTCTAAATTTACTCAGTCTTAAAAAAATTACCCAACTTTTACTCATAAGTATTGGACATTTGAACTAGTGGTCAACTATTGTGCTGAGTTACCAAAAATGAGTAGTACTGTCAGGAAATTGAAATGAAACAAAATATACAACAAAATGCTCATGATTAAACCAACTATTGTCTATGTATCACAATAAAGGCCCACAAGAGACACACACATCACATAGCTGAACTTTTTGCCAGATCAGAACTTTACTTTCACAGAGACAAAGAATACTGTGAGATAAGATAAGCTGTATCCTCCTACATGCTAAATGTGTTACAGTAAAATATCAGATGTTCAGCAGTGAGTCTGCAGTACACAATACTCTGAATTCTGCTTCTGCTTGCTAAAACTAACTATTACCTGAGTGACTCACTCGCGTAGATACATAATCTAACATGATCAAATTGACCTGGGTTTAGAAATAAAATGTGTGTGGGGAGATATTTTCCATAAAAAAGAAAGCCGTTAGCTATGTGGGCTGTCTGGGTGGGTGTTTTCCCTCTAGCAGGGTTTGTTTGTAAAGCCTATGGGTCGTCGCATGGATGATATAACTGTCTACACATTCTTATTTTGTGTATGTGGGTGGTGAGTATAGGGCTTATACTGATGTGTCATTTGATGCTTGATAGGGCTTGTAAAAACAAAGGAGTTTCCCATAAGTATGTGAGAGTCTGCATGTTTGACACAGTCCATAAAAAGAACCCAAGTTATTGCAATGGAAAGAATGACACATTTCCCTCCTATTCTTTTTTCAACAGCAATAGGCATCCAGCTGCTATGCAATGGCTCAGTGCACAGAAATAACAGTTCACTTGCATCTCAGCAGGGTATATTCCTGGCAATTCTCCTCTAGGATATGCTTTATCAGGGACACCCTGGAGTTAGAACCATCTACAATCTCATCTCAGGTTCTAGGGGTTTTCTGCATCAGCTATATCTGCAGTTAACAATGTCACTGAAACACACACTCAGTCCCTCCAACTCAGTGGGCATACTGTGTGTGAAGGTGACCCATTGTTCTATAACTTCACAGGCACAAGGAGTTTTCCCAGAAGGGCCATTATCTATCTCTTATCTTGTGCTCGGGCTTGTAGCTAAGGGAACAACAGTCCACATGACAGAGTGAGTGGTGGTGGTGGTGGCCAAATAGTTACTTTTATGATGACTTCTGAATCTATGTTGCCGTTGTGATTCTCTGCAAGGATTTCCTCAATCAGATAGACTTCACATACATTCCTGTGTGTATATATAAATACATACAATATATATAAGCCATGCATGTATGACATTATAGTAAATACATGTTACAGCTTCTCTATTGTTCAGAGAAAGCCAAGGCTCTAGGGACAGACCAAGCTAAGGCTAGGCAGCATCACAGAGGGTGTCATAACAGTGGCAGCTGTTTCCAATAGGCATGTGAGGTATTCTATTCAGTGGTTTTCTGGCTGTTTAAAGGTAATCTCAATAAAAGTGTTTTATTTTTATTTGGCTTATGCGGAAGTGGCATAATGACATGCTACTTTATATTAAAGGTCTTTATGTATATTATGTATATTACCTTTTTGGCCTTAGCCCAGGACAGTGAAGCATTGAGCTTCCATTTGTAGCTTTTAATTAAACCCCAGAATAGCAGAGGCAATCACTTCAGATGAATTTTCCATAACATCAACATCATTATTGTCTGTGACTCAATCTTCCTGTCAACACTGCACACATGTTAGGGACATAACATACGATGGTGTAGGATACTGTACTGTACATCACATTCAAAATGGGATTTTCTCAGAATACACCTACAGTACTGAGGTGGCATTAAAAGAGAATGTATGTAATGTAAATAAACTGAGGTGTTGTTGTTTGGTACAGTACTACCTATGCTATGTATTATTTGTTGATAGTATAAAGTCATTCAATGACCCGTCCCAGGAAATCGATGATGTTATCAAAATGCTCCAAAGGAGAATTAACTACATGTCATATGTACTTTATGTGTACCCTCCATCCACTACCTGCATTCATATACATCTGACCATTTGCCCTAAGTAAAATATTACATCCTTGGGGGGCACTGGAAGAGAAGGCAAGGTTGTCTGTTACTGTACATGACATAGTACCCCAAAACACCTCCCACACACAAACAAGCCAATCAGCAAAAGTCACAAGGCTTTTTTGATATTATTTTGATTATTGCATTGAGTTTTCATCAAGCAAAGCTAATATTTGCATCGTTATGGTGTCTCTCTTCTATCCCCATCCGCAGTAACACACCAGAGAATCGCTGTGCACTGTAAATGTTGTAAATAAATACTATGCATGTATACACCAGATGTCCCTAGACCTATTTAAGCTTTGTAGTAGTAAACAAGCCTTCTGCACACAGATTGATTTGTCTGCTCCGGCCCTTCCTGCAGTACAGTATTACTTATCTGTATGACTCTGGACTGTCTCACTGACTTGTAACTCCAGCCACGCTGTTCTGTTCTGCCTCACTGGGATAATAAGTCCCACTGAATATATATGGGAGAGGAGGGCTTGGTTAGCAAATTATGCTAACAATTCATTGAGTACCGCCTGCATAGGTAAGCTAGATCTATCTCACTGTCGATGTAATGGAAGCACTGTTATAGTAAGTGAAACTATGAGGCAATAGGGAGGGATTCCCTGTGTTTTTGAGTCTATGCAACAGTGTCACCGGCATAGTTTTACTGGCCGTGTTTAACTGCCTATAATAGATGTACTATATTTTGAGACTAAGTGTATTCTACTCCAGCCAACACTGTGCTTGTGTCTTTTATATAGTACAGTAAAACATATGATTAATGAGCGTGAGGTAAATGTGAACTACTGTCCTGCTAAAGCCCTGCTCAACATCTCTGAAAACCTGGAGGTTTCCATTTTAGTTTGCTAAGTCCTTTTATAAGTTTCTTCAACCATAGAGGAGTTGTGTACTTAAGACTTACTGAAGTTGGCAGAACAATCAGTGAACACCAGACAGATAGGTGACTCACAGTAACTCTGAATGGAGTGCTGTGCACGCCTGCAAGTCACATTATGTTGGTTTGCAAAGTGTAATTCCTATTGGAATCCAGCCAGAGTTAGGATATTCAGCAGTTGTAATTTTTAATCACCCACAGCCTGCATTCAGAATGACTATCAGGGTTAGGAAAGTTGATAAGAAGACGACCTAAACCATTCAAACTGGAACAACCATTTTTTGTAGCAGGTGCAATAAAGCTAACTTACTGATTGGATTAGTTTAGAAAAATGTATGTTATGTATCTTTGTGTAGTATAAGATTATTCACTCAATCAATGTACATGCAAAACACAAGATATTAAAAACAATCTTAAAAAATCAACCTGCAGTAAAGCATGCTGGGAAATATGATAATGATGGCCGTGGTTTTGATGGGACTGTTTTACTCTCCACAGTGTAAAACAATAACTCTGATTATTAACACCAACACTGGGGGTTCTTATACACTCTTACAGAGTGAATTTAACTGGTAATCTAGTGGTTAGAGAATTGGGCCAGTAACTGAAGGGTTGCTGGATCAAATCCCCGAGCTGACAGGGTAAAACTCTGTTGTTCTGCCCCTGAGCAAGGCAGTTAACCCACTGTTCCCCGGGCGCCGAAGACGTGGATGTCGAATAAGGCAGCCACCCGCACCTCTCTGATTCAGGGGTTGGGTTAAATGTGGAAGACACATTTTAGTTGAAGGCATTCAGTTGTACAACTGACTAGGTATCCCCCTTTCCCTTTCCTGAAACAAAACTAGAAATGTTACACTGAAAAATCAACGCGGGCCTATTTGCGGTGTGGCCTGTAAAGTACTCACTTAGTGAAAGCCACAGGCCTTTAAAATGAAAGAATTGAATAACCATGTCACAAACAAATACAGTCATGGGTGTTTAACTACGATTAACTCAAAGAAAAGGCACCCTGGGAAATATGCAAATTAGGCTTTACACCATACAGTGTTAAAAGAACACCCCAAAATGATTTACTGTAACACTACAGGTTGTAACGTCGTTCTTCGTTTGTAGAAAGAGAGTCGGACCGAAATGCAGCGTGGTGGTTACTCATGTCTTTAATGAAAAAAGCGACACATGAAATAACTATACAAATACAAAAACAACAAACGGAACGTGAAACCTATTACAGCCTATCTGTCGAACACTACACAGAGACAGGAACAATCACCCACGAAATACACAGAGAAACCCCGGCCACCTAAATATGGTTCCCAACCAGAGACAACGAGAATCACCTGACTCTGATTGAGAACCGCCTCAGGCAGCCAAGCCTATACAACACCCCTACTCAGCCGCAATCCCAAATACTACAAACCCCAATACGAAAATACAATAAACCCATGTCACACCCTGGCCTGAACAAATAATTAAAGAAAACACAAAATACTAAGACCAAGGCGTGACAGAACCCCCCCTAAGGTGCAGACTCCCGGCCGCACCTCAAAACCATAGGGAGGGTCTGGGTGGGCGTCTGTCCATGGTGGTGGTTCCGGCTCGGGACGTGGACCCCACTCCATAAATGTCCTAGTTCCTCCCCTTCGCGTCCTGGGATAATCCACCCTCGCCGCCGACCATGGCCTAATAGTCCTCACCCAGAACCCCACTGAACTGAGGAGCAGCTCGTGACTGAGGGGCAGTTCGGGACTGAGGGGCAGCTCGGGACTGAGGGGCAGCTCGGGACTGAGGGGCAGCCCAGTACTGAGAGAAAGCCCAGTACTGAGAGAAAGCCCAGTACTGAGAGAAAGCCCAGTACTGAGAGGAAGCCCAGTACTGAGAGGAAGCCCAGTACTGAGATGAAGCTCAGGTAGGTAGCCGGCTCCGGTAGATCCTGGCTGGCTGGCGGATCTGGAAGATTCTGGTTGACGAGCAGATCTGGAAGATTCTGGTTGACTGCCAGATCTGGAAGAGACTGGTTGACTGGTAGATCTGGAAGAATCTGGTTGTCTGGCAGGTCTAGAAGATCATGGCTGACTGGCGGATCTAGCTGCTCTATGCAGACTGACAGCTCCTTGCAGACTGACAGCTCTGGCTGCTTCTTACAGACTGACAGCTCTGGCTGCTTCATGCAGACTGACAGCTCTGGCTGCTTCATACAGACTGACAGCTCTGACTGCTCCATGCAGGCTGGCAGCACCTTGCAGACTGGCAGCTCCTTGCAGACTAGCAGCTCCTTGCAGACTGACAGCTCTGGCTGCTTCATACAGACTGACAGCTCTGACTGCTCCATGCAGGCTGACAGCTCTGAGTGCTCCATGCAGGCTGGCAGCACCTTGCAGACTGGCAGCTCCTTGCAGACTAGCAGCTTCTTGCAGACTGACAGCTCTGACTGCTCCATGCAGGCTGACAGCTCTGACTGCTCCATGCAGGCTGGCAGCACCTTGCAGACTGGCAGCTCCTTGCAGACTAGCAGCTCCTTGCAGACTGGCAGCTCTGGCTGCTTCATGCAGACTGACAGCTCAGGCTGCTCCGAACAGGCAGGAGGCTCCGGCAGCGCTGTAGAGGAGGAAGGCTCTGATAGCGCTGAACAGGCGGGAGACTCCGACAGCGCAGGAGGGAATGAAGGCTCTGATAGCGCTGAACAGACAGGAGACTCCAGTAGCGCAGGAGGGAAGGAAGGCTCTGGCTGTGCTGAACAGGCGAGGTGCACTGACGGCCTGGTGCGTGGTGCTGGAACTGGTGCTACAGTATCGAGGACACGCACTGGAAGCCTGGTGCGGGGAGCTGCTACCGGAGGACTGGTGTGTGAAGGTGGCACAGGATGGACTGGACCGTGAAGGTGTACTGGAGAGCCTGAGAGCAGGACTGGCACAGGACGTGCAAGGCTAGGTAGGTACACATGAGGCCTGGTGCGTGAGGCTGGCACAATTTTCACTCATCCGACTAACACGCACCTCAGGGCGAGTATGGAGCGCTGACCCAGGTGCCATTAAATCCCGACACACTCCGTCGGGCGAATATCGTACCTATAGCACCATACTAGCAACTCCCTCATTATTCTCTCCTCCACTTTCCCCATTAACACCGGCTCTGGTTCTGGTCTCCTCCTTGGCTCCTCACGATAAACAAGGAGAGTTGGCTCTGGATAGACCGGACCGTGCAGGCGCACTGGAGCTCTTGAGCACCGAGCCTGCCCAACCTTACCTGGCTCGATGCCCACTCTAGCCCGGCCAATACGAAGGGCTGTTATGTGCCGCACCGGGCTATGCACCCGCAATGGAGACACCGTGCGCTCCATAGCATAACACGGTGCCTGCCCGGTCTCTCTAGCCCCACGGTAAGCACAGGGAGTTTGCGCAGGTCTCCTACCTGGCATAGCCATACTCCCTTTAAGCCCCCCAATAATTATTTTGGGCTGCTTTTCGGGCTTCCTTGCCAACCGTTTTCCCTCGTATCGTCGGCTCCTATCTCCGGCTGCCTCTGCTCTCCTTAGTGCCTCCACCTGTTCCCATGGGAGGCGATCTCTTCCGGCCAGTATCTCCTCCCAAGTGTAACAACCTTTACCATCCAACACGTCTTCCCATGTCCATTCTCCGAATAATTCATCCTCCTTTTGCTGCTCCAGCTGTCGCTGCCTGTTTCCACGCCACTCGGTCCGTGTGTGTTGGGTGATTCTGTAACGTCGTTCTTCATTTGTAGAAAGAGAGTCGGACCGAAATGCAGCGTGGTGGTTACTCATGTCTTTAATGAAAAAAGCGACACATGAAATAACTATACAAATACAAAAACAACAAACGGAACGTGAAACCTATTACAGCCTATCTGTCGAACACTACACAGAGACAGGAACAATCACCCACGAAATACACAGAGAAACCCCGGCTACCTAAATACGGTTCCCAATCAGAGACAACGAGAATCACCTGACTCTGATTGAGAACCGCCTCAGGCAGCCAAGCCTATACAACACCCCTACTCAGCCGCAATCCCAAATACTACAAACCCCAATACGAAAATACAATAAACCCATGTCACACCCTGGCCTGAACAAATAATTAAAGAAAACACAAAATACTAAGACCAAGGCGTGACACAGGTGTTAATTTCTTCCGCTGAGAAACTGTAACAGCATCGGCACCAAGAAAAGTGAGTCCAGTTTATCTAAATCAAGTGTTGTGTTTTACACTTTAGGTGTTGGGTAATACTCTACAGTAGAGCTATACAAACACCACAATCAAGTTAATTTGAACACGTTAAGAGTTGAATGGAGAACACAGCAAAATAGTTCTATCTTTAACACTTTCAAAAGTGTTATTTTAACACAAGTTCAGTGTGACTCATATGTTCACTGAAAATAGTGTGCATTTTAAACTTTCAGAGTTAAATGCGGAACACTGCAACAGTGTTAAATCTTTAATACTTTCAAAAGTGTTCATGTACACCCTTAATTTTGCTGTGTAAAGACCAACAGAAGAATCTAATACAATATATTTCTGTCCTTTCTACATACACTTTATCCCCAGCCCCACGGAAAACTGCAGAGTAAAAAATACAACGAACAACATCAGTCATTATGAGTATTGCAGGTTCCATGTTTGTGTTTTCTTCATTGCTGTAAAGTGGGACAACTTGAGTCAGGTGAGGGGGAGATGTAAGTAAGAAGCAGGAGAGGCTGTCCATTGGGATCCTCTGTTTAACATCTCTTATCTCCAAAGTTACTACAGAATGACAAAACAACCTTGTGCAGTGTTTATCCTTCATAAGACTTATTAAAGTACCCACGTGAGTACAGAATGAAGTGCCTGTTCCAGCACTCCAGTGAGTCAAACACAGTGCCATGTGTCGGCCTTTTGAAAAGGGGTAATAACTTCCTACGTGGGTTGTCATGAGAAACCCAGGCTTCTATACAGGAGCCATCTCCATGTCCCTTCATCTGTTTGATAGAAAAATGAATGAGCTTCCATCAGCAGAGTAGAGGAAGGCAGAAAAGCCTATAAGGCTTCGAGAGGGTATGCGACCACATACAGTAATGTCCTATTGCACTGGGGGGGGTCTTTTGAGTATACGTCAGCCGCTCTGCTATACAGTAGAGAGAGGGGGTTAGGGGGCAGGTGTCAGAGCAGCCAGAGGCAAAACATGACATTCACTTATAAAATCTGCCTGTACAGTACACCTCTCCTGACCTACTAACAGGACCTGTCGTCAAGCCTTGTTCGTCCCAATGCTCATGCATTATCTTTATTGTCCTCACAAACAACAAGTTTCAAAGTTTATTTGTCACGTGCACAGGTGTAAAACAGTACAGTAATAAACAACGGTTTACGCATAATACACAAACTGTGCAGTGCACTACACCCTCATCTTCCTCTACTCTGTATGATCATTAGTTGTTGGAGACTTGTATTGCTATGTGTTGCAGACTGTAGGCTGAAAGCAGTGAGTGGAGCGTTCCTAGCAATCTGGTCTCAGAGCATTTTGTATTATTCTGTATATAAATCTGAGACACCCCATTTGGTATGATATGTTATGTTTCGTATGGTATGTATTAATTTGTGGATGTCCATCATCCATTTCATATGATATGTTACAAATGACATTTCGCATGATATGTTACGAATTATAATTTGTATGATATGTTATGAATTGCAATTCATACAATATGTCACGAATTGCAATTCGTACAAAATGTTTTACGAATTTGCTAAATGTATGAAACTAGGGGGCACTATTTTCATTTTTGTAAAAATAACGTTCCAAAGTAAACTGGCTATTTTGTCAGGACAAGATGCTAGAATATGCATATAATTGACAGCTTAGGATAGAAAACACTCTAAAGTTTCCAAAACTGTAAAAATATTGTCTGTGAGTATAACAGAACTGATATTGCAGGCGAAAGCCTGAGAAAAATCCAATCAGGAAGGAACTCTCAGATTCCTTTTTCTATGGCTCCCCTAATGTGTCTAGTCTCCCAATACATAGTTTCAGGCTTTTATTTTGAAAAATGAGCCTGAACGACAACATTGCGTCAGTGGTCAGCTGGAGGCTCTGAGTGTTTTGTGCGTAAAAGACAAATGCGGCCATTGTTTCTCTCTTTCCTACTAAGAAGCCACCTGTCCCGGGTGTTATATTATCGAATAGATATTTGAAAAACACCTGGAGGATTGATTCTAAAAAAACGTATGCCATGTTTCTGTCGATATTATGGATCTAATTTGGAATATTTTTCAGCATTGTCGTGACCGCAGTTTCCGGTGGATTTCTCAACCAAACGTGAAGTACAAACGGAGGTGTTTCGGCAATAAAAAATAATCTTTATGGGACAAAATGAACATTTGCTGTTTAACTGGGAGTCTCGTGAGTGAAAACATCCGAAGCACATCAAAGGTAAACGATTTAATTTGATTGCTTTTCTGATTTTCATGACCAGATTGCCTGCTGCTAGCTAGGCATAATGCTATGCTAGGCTATCGATAAACTTACACAAATGCTTGTCTTGCTTTGGCTGTAAAGCATAATTTCAAAATCTGAGATGACAGGTTGATTAACAAAAGGCTAAGCTGTGTTTCAGTATATTTCATATTAATATTTTCTAGTAATATTTTTTGTCCGTTGCGTTATGCTAATTAGTGTCAGTTGATGACAATTCTCCCGGATCTGGGAAAGGGAGTTCCAAGAGGTTTTAAGTTACGAATTCCAATTTGTTGTTGCTAATGTTAGCTAGGTGGCTAACGCTAACATTAGCAAGCTGGCTAACATTAGCTAGGCTAGGGGTTAGGGTTAAGGTTAGGAGTTAGGTTAAAAGGTCAAGGTTAGTGTTAGAGGAAGGGTTATCTAAAATGGTTAAGGTTAGGGTTATGGGAAGGGTTAGCTAACCTAGTAGTTGAAAAGTAGTAGCTAAAAGTAGTAAGTAACTGCAAAGTTGCTAATTAGCTAAAATGCTAAAGTTGTCCGTGAAGAAATTTGAATACGCATACCTTTGGGTATATATGGTATTATATACTAATGTAATTACTTAGTGTTTTTGCGGACTGTAGTATTTATTGTAGTGTTTTTACTGACATTACTGTAGTATATACTATAGTGTTTTATCTTTGACATAGCAGTGAAGGCTTTGTCCTTGAGGAAAACTAATCGACAAATTACTTAAAGTGCACATTTTCTATAACCTGTAGGTAGGTAGGTAGGACTAAGGTCTGAACGAACAGTTCAGAGCTTCTGCTATTTTTTATAACCTGTAGGGAACACAATAAATTGCCTTCACTCTGTGTGCAATAAAAGTGTTTAACAGGATTTTTGAATGGCTGCCTTATCTCTGTACGCCACACATACAATTATCTGTAAGTTCCCTCAGTCAAGCAGAGAATTTCAAACACAGATTCAACCACAAAGACCAGGGAGGTTTTCCAATGCCTCGCAAAGAAGGGATTCTATTGGTAGATACAAAGAAAAACAGGCATTGAATATCCCTTTTGAGTTCATTTAAATTTTTTACAGGAACTGTGCACATACAATTGCAGTCCCTTGGCAGGTTATTAAAAACTATTACAATATCAATACAGACAAACAATGAGCAGTGAGCACATGCAGAGAAACATAGCACAAGCAACACGTAGCAGAAAGAGCAACAAAACAATACATAAACAGTGTTTTACAAACCTCACAAGCTACAGACAACAGATAACATGGAAAGGGGCAATACACCACTAGGTCTTTATGTTTTTTTGTGTAGGTGTGATAGGTGGTGCAGTTATGTGTGTCTGATGGCAGTGTGTTCCAGACATGGGAAGCTCTCACAGAGAAAGCAGTTTGACTAAAGGTGCTTTGAGCATTGTAAAGTCATTCATTACACGTTGGATGGTGTATCAATACACCCAGTCACTGCAAGGATACAGGCATCCTTCCTAACTCAGTTGCTGGAGAGGAAGGAATCCAATCGCTTAGGGATTTTACCATGAAGTAAATAGTGACTTTAAAACAGTTTATTGACAGAGTGAAAAGAAGAGCCTGTCCAGAATAATAAATATTCCAAAACACGCATCCTGCTTGCAACAGGACACTAAAGTAATACTGCAAAACATGTGGCAAAAAAAATCACATTATTGTCCTGAATAAAGAGTGTTATGTTTGGGGCAAATCCAGTACAACATATTACTGAGTACCATCCTCCATATTTTCAAGCATAGTGGTGGCTGCGTCATGTTATATGTATGTTAGTAATAATTAAGGACTGGGAAGTTTTTCAGGATAGAAAACTCCCCCAGAATGGAGCTAACCACAGGCAAAATCCTAGAGGAAGACCTGGTTTAGTCTGCTTTCCACCATACACTGGGAGAGGAATTCACCTTTCAGCAGGGCAATAACCTAAAACACAAAGCCATATCTACACGAGTTGCTTACCAAGAAGACAGTGAATGTTCCTGAGTGGCCGAGTTACAGTTGTCTGCTGGAAAATCTATGGCAAGACCTGAAAATGGTCGTCTCGCAATAATCAACAACCAATTTGACAGAGCTTAAAGAATTTTGAAAATAATTATGGGTAAATGTCGCAAAATCCAGGTGTGGAAAGCTCTTACCCAGAAAAACCTGTAGCTTTAATCGCTGCCAAAGGTGCTTCTACAAACTATTGACTCAGGGGTGTGAATACTTATTTTCAATATATTTAGGAACATTTCTACAAACATGTTTTCACTTTTTCATTATCTGGTATTGTGTGTAGAATTTTGAATTCAAGGTGTAACACAACAAAATGTGGAATAAGTCAAGGGGTATGGATACTTTCTGAAGACATTGTACTGTATATGGTCTATACCTGGCATGTAGGTGTCTCACTTATGGCCGGCATAAATTGGGATATCAGGGAGGGGAATGGGCAGGGTATAGGTACATTGAATACGGCAGCATATACTATAGTAATTACTGTAGTGTTTTTGCGGACTGTAGTGTTTTTGCATACATTACTGCAGTATTTACAGTAGTGTTTTTGTGGTCTGTAGTATTTACTATAGTATTCTACAGTATACTACAACATTCTATAATAAGTACTACAGTACACATGATTGAGGTATACTACAGTGTTTAGTATAGTATTCTACATTTTACTACAGAATTCTATAGTAAGTACTGTAGTATTCTATAGTAACTAGTATTTTTTTCATGTGGGCATTGAAATCAAATGAAGTCAGTTAAGATGGCATCTCATGGAGACATAACATGCGCAGTTTGAGCTCCTCAAGGACGTGACGTCGCAGGCTAGCCCAGTGCTGTCCTCTCTCATTGAGTAAATCAAGTTGAAGGCCGACTGGGGTACCATTAGCAACTAAATTATCCTGATAACTTCTTCTGTGTGCGATTAAAAAATAAAATTGGTTCAAGGACATACATTTGGTGTATTAGAAGCAGTTATTGGTACATTTACATTACATTTACATTTAAGTCATTTAGCAGACGCTCTTATCCAGAGCGACTTACAAATTGGTGCATTCACCTTATGACATCCAGTGGAACAGCCACTTTACAATAGTGCATCTAAATCTTTTAAGGGGGGGTGAGAAGGATTACTTTATCCTATCCTAGGTATTCCTAGGTACCGTGGTTGTCTTCTACATTTTTTTAAATGTACATGCAGATTGACCATGAAGATTTAAATTTTTCAATTCGCTATAACGGGGATCCTGTTTTCGCCTAACAATGCCTTCAGTACCATGGTCGACCTTGAACTTCTGTGCTTTCAATGAGAGGGGCAGTTGTTCTCCCCTGGGCAGATTTTTTAAACTCCTCCCAGGGGGCGTGGTGGACTAATAGACTGCTGCAGTGTGTTACTGGGCTGCTACACTGACCACGTTTACATGTACACAGTATTCCGGAAAATAGCTCATATCCCGGTTAACGTCTCAGGGCTCTACAGTACAACCATTTTACTCACATTTGCGCCTAAAAATAGATGTGTACAAACTCAAAAGCTCAAGTTTGAGCACATGTGCGAGTTCTGATTTTAAAGCAACAACAAAGAAATGCTGCTGTAACTATTTTCAAAGTATTTCTCCTGTTTTCTTTAATAGCTGGTTTATATTCAAACAAATAATTATGTAGAGTCATATATATCCCATATATGCAGTGCCTGGGGTGATGTGTGCACTGTGAGTGAAGTGGTGCTGAAAACTTCATTTTTAGGACTGCACAGACTTAGAAGTCACTGGTGTAGCACACACTCCCACAGCCCCCTCGAGGTCGGACCCCCCAGATTTGCAGACTGCACTAGCATTGAATAGTCCCCGCGATATGCAACTTTTCATGGAAGTCAGGAACTAATACGCGCAGTCAGTTAGGAAAGCAAAGGCTAGCTTTTTCAAACAAAAATTTGCATCCTGTAGCTCTAACTCCAAAAAGTTTTGGGACACTGTAATGGAGAATAAGAGCACCTCCTCCCAGCTGCCCACTGCACTGAGGCTAGGAAACACTGTCACCACCGATAAATCCATGATAATTGAGAATTTCAATAAGCATTTCTCTACGGCTGGCCATGCTTTCCTCCTGGCTACCCCAACCCCGACCAACAGCTCCGCACCCCCCACAGCTACTTGCCCAAGCCTCCCCAGCTTCTCCTTCACCCAAATCCAGATAGCAGATGTTCTGAAAGAGCTGCAAAACCTAGACCCATACAAATCAGCTGGGCTAGACAATCTGGACCCTCTCTTTCTAAAATTATCCGCCGCCATTGTTGCAACCCCTATTAACAGTCTTATCAAACCTCTCTTTCGTATCGTCCGAGATCCCTAAAGATTGAAAAGCTGCCGTGGTCATCCCCCTCTTCAAAGGGGGTGACACTCTAGACCCAAACTGTTATAGACCTACTGTGTATCCATCCTGCCCTGCCCTTCTAGACTTCGAAAGCCAAGTTAACAAACAGATTACTGACCATTTCGAATCCCACCGTACCTTTATCCGCTGTGCAATCCGGTTTCCGAGCTGGTCACCTCAGCCATGCTCAAGTTACTAAATGATATCATAACCACCATCGATAAAAGACAGTACTGTGCAGCCGTCTTCATCGCCCTGGCCAAGGCTTTCGACTCAATCACCATATTCTTATCGGCAGACTCAACAGCCTTGGTTTTTCTTATGACTGCCTCACCTGGTTCATCAACTATTTCGCAGACAGAGTTCAGTGTGTCAAATCGGAGGGCCTGTTGTCCGGACCTCTGGTAGTCTCTATGGGGGTATCACAGGGTTCAATTCTCGGGCTGACTCTTTTTTTGCTTTTCTTTTTCCATTATTTATTTTTAATACATTTGCAAAAATTTAGAAAACCCAGTTTTTGCTTTGTCATTATGGGGTGTTGTGTGTAGATTGATGAGGGTGAAAAACAATTTAATCCCTTTTAGAATAAGGCTGTAATGTAACAAAATGTGGAAAAAGTCAAAGGGTCTGAATACTTTTCGAATGCACTGTATTTGCTGTGCTAGGGATAATGTTTGCTTTATAAATGTTTTATGTTCTAAATCTAGAAAAACATGGAAAATACATTTGCCCTGATTCATTTAATAGTGATTTAAAAACAAAACAAAAATAAGTTTGGAGATTTGTATTACAAATTTGAATATTCTAATTAAACAATCAAGGCCTTTGAACACTTGTTGGGTAATAATTGTTAAAATGAAATGCCTTTATGGTGCCTGATGGAGTTGACATAAATCTAGTAAGTTTCATTTTGATTATGATGATTTTTTAATTAAGAGGCTGTTCCTTTATATGATGTGATAGCTGATACTTTGGTCTATGAAATACAACTTTTATTACCACCTGGTACGGCAACTGCACCGTCCACAATCACAGGGTTCTCCAGAGGGTGGTTCAGTATGCCCAACGCATCGCTGTCTGCCCCACAGGACATCTACAGTACCTGGTGCCACAGGAAGGCCAAGAAGATCATCAAGGACCTCAGCCACCCGAGCCATGGCCGGTTCACCCTGCTACCATCCAGAAGGTGACGTCAATATAGGTGCATCAAAGCTTGGACAGGAATGCTGAAAACAGATTTTAACTCAAGGCCATCAGTCTATTTCATAGTCACCATCAATGTTTCCTCTAAACTGCGCACGGGCGTGCAGTAGCACCGAGACTGCCACGTAGAGGGCAGAATAAATATCAGCCTAGGGAGAGAAGCAGCATATTGAACTTCACTCAATTTACTAGAGTTTTCCCTTTTAGTTAAGACTATCAACATTTCCCTTTACTGTGGCAAAGGTGATCGAATCAATGCAATATTAGTCACTTTCAATGCAACATTCCTGAAACAAAACGAATTACGGAAGAGATTGTGTTGTAGGCACAACGCATCAGAGTAGGATTCTGTTGTGCACGACTCAGCCGGTACTCTACACAGACTGGTGCTGCATAACTAGTAGGCCCATACGAAAATAGACCATTGCCATATATGGATATGTGCTATTTACTTTGAACTGAAAGGTTTACAGCTGTGGACGTGAGTCGATGAGCTTGTTTTGAGATCAAAGCAAGAGCTGCATGTAGCCACTTGTGCACACTTTGTTCATATATTTTGTTAGTTAGTGACTTATTAGACCAGTTATAGATAATGTGTAGTCAGCAATAGGGGAGTGATTGCTTCCTGCAAGAGCACAAAACGTGTACATTTCTAGATCTATTTGAAAAGCAAGTCATATAAAGAGCTTTTTTTTGTCTTAAAGGTGCAGTGTTCTATTTTGAGACAGGCTTGAATACATTCTGTAGCCAATAGACAGACGGTAGCATAATTTGTCTGATTCTCTGTAATAATGGTATGGGAATAATAATGCATTTTATTTTGTAAAGTGGTTTCTTGAATCAAACAACACAACAACAATTTCAGTCACCTCCATGTCTGAAGGACAAGTGGATGAACAAGCTAATGTCAAGCCCTGTATGTTTTCTTTCAAATGTCTCATGGAGCGTAGGCTTACGTTGAACTACATTGAACTGCTACTGTAGGCTGAATGATAGAACAGCTATTTCCATGTTAATATGTTATGGGATACATTTTCTCCATTGTTTTTGATGGTAGTCCACTCTGGTAGTCCTACATTATTTATCAAATAGCCACAGTAGCCTACTTGGCCACTGTTATAACTGTAACTTAAAGCAGGTACAGCCTCAGTGTTCACAGAACTTTCACAAGGTTCCAGTTTGAGCTCAGCAGGCCTGAAATTTGATCAGTGTCGATTATTTTTTTATGGAACATTGGTCACCACTAGCTACCCTCCGCCCAGTACCCTGCCCTGAACATTAGTCACTAGCCGGGCTACCACCCGGTTACTCTACCATGCACCTTAGAGGCTGCTACCCTATGTACATAATCAATGAACACTGGTCACTTTAATAATGTTCACATACTATTACTATTATTTGACCATGCTGGTCATTTATGAACATTTGAACATCTTGGCCATGTTCTGTTATAATCTCCACCCGGCACAGCCAGAAGAGGACTGGCCACCCCACATATGCTCTCTCTAATTCTCTCTTTCTTTCTCTCTCTCGGAGGACCTGAGCTCAAGGACCGTGCCCCAGGACGACCTGACATGATGACTCCTTGCTGTCCCCAGTCCACCTGACTGTGCTGCTGCTCCAGTTTCAACTGTTCTGCCTTATTATTATTCGACCATGCTGGTCATTTATGAACATTTGAACATCTTGGCCATGTTCTGTTATAATCTCCACCCGGCACAGCCAGAAGAGGACTGGCCACCCCACATAGCCTGGTTCCTCTCTAGGTTTCTTCCTAGGTTTTGGCCTTTCTAGGGAGTTTTTCCTAGCCACTGTGCTTCTACACCTGCATTGCTTGCTGTTTGGGGTTTTAGGCTGGGTTTCTGTACAGCACTTTGAGATATCGGCTGATGTACGAAGGGCTATATAAATACATTTGATTTGATTTGATACTGTTATACCTACTTCATATGTAAATACTGTATTCTAGTCAAGGCCTATTGTATTTAACTTTGCTGTACAGATGCTATTCTTCAGATATACTACATATTCTATCATATTGTCTATACATTCCATCAAATATATATTTATATTTTTACTCCGGACTCCGACATTGCTCATCCTAATTTTTCTATATTTCTTAATTCGATTCTTTAACTTTTTTAGATTTGTGTGTATTGTTAGATATTACTGCACTGTTGGAGCTAGGAAAACAAGCATTTCGCTACACCCGCAATAACATCTGCTAATCAGTTGAAGGCATTCAGTTGTACAACAAACTAGGTATCTCCATTTAAATATGTCCCTTTATATAAATATCTCCCTTTAAATATGTGTATGCAACCAATCACATTTGATTTGATTCGAAGTTTACCAGCAGCGACTGAATTTAGAGCAAAACTCTCTGGATAGTGCTGCCACTCTCAGGAAAGACACTGCAATGGCAGACTACAGAAGGTGTCTGTGAAAGCCTCTAGATCAGGGCTCTCCAACCCTGTTCCTGGAGAGCAGCTACCGTCCTGTAGGTTTTCACTCCAACCCTAATCTACCATACCTGATTTTAATAATTAGCTGGTTGATAACACCAGGTTAGTTACAACTGGGGTTTGGGCGAAAACCTACAGGATGGTAACTCTCCAGGAACAGAGTTTGAGACTCCTGCTCTAGATACTGCAGTTTGTCATGAAATAGTGTAATCCTATCCATATACATCCACTGATAGGACAAGAGCAGCGACTCACCTGAGTGAATTTCTCAGTAACCCCGTGTGTGCGGTCCATCAGTTTACACGGGGCAATTATGTCCATCTCTGCGGACGGGAGGGCCACCAGGGGGTCGGGCCTGTATTCAAGTGGGTTGACCTGTGTCACGTGACTAAAGGTCCGGAAGCGGATAAGGTTCGGGTCAGACGTGGTGTCAGATGTAACATTACGCAGGCTGGACTTCATACAGGTCATTCCGCCTGAGAAGGAATATATGTTGATGATAGTGTTAGAAGTCTAGGCTTACTCCCTGTTTATTTCATTGCCAGTAACATAGAGTTAAAGGCGATTTGTGCATGATACAATACATAGTGATGTTGAACAGATGGAACATTAACGTAAGACAAGGATTCATCAATTACACGATTTATGAGCTCCTCTTTCATCCTCAAATGTCTCCATACAGCTCCTGACTGCCCCGCCTTTTTTATGTGTCCCATACATGTCCTCAACCTGTCCTGTCCCTTCACCTGTCCTTGCCCGTGTCCCCGCCCCCATCCTTATCTCTGTCCTCTGCCCATGAACCCTATCCCCTGTCTCTGTCTCCTCCTCTACCTATGCTGCTGGGCTTCCCGTGCCAGCTGGCCCGTCCCCTCCGGATCTTGACGCCGTCCTCGGAGGAGATGTGCCGCAGGCTGCAGAGGCTCTCACAGGAGTGGCTGGGCGTCACAATGCAGTTGGAGCCACATTCCTCATCCATCCGGAGGCAGTGCAGCCTGGGGGAGGACTGGGAGAAGCCCAGGGACAGGGCTGGGGGAGCATCGGATGTGTCTGTGGAGGGCAAGATGGACTCACCTATAAACACATATGAAATAAGTAAGCATTAAATAAGTCAATGAGAATGTGTTCTCAGTCAACTTACCTGGTAAAATAAGGGTAAAATAAATCAAATTATCATATGACAGCCTCTGCATTGTCAGGGACTAACTGCACTTCTCCAGCAGTGTAGGAGGGCACAAGGCTGAAGTCCATTTAGCAAACACTTTCATCCAAAGTGACTTAAAGTATAGTGAATGCATACATTTTAGTACATGTGACCATAGTGGGAAACAAACCCACACCCTGGTGTTGCTCCCACCATGCTCTTACCAACTGAGCCACAAAGGACCACTCACCTCCCAGCAGGGCTCTCTGGTCCTCATCCCGGAGTAGTACCCCGGTGCCACCCAGACGCCGGCGCTCTGGCAGGGACAGCAGCTTTTTCAGCGCCACAGACTCATGACCCAGAGCAAGGAGGTCCCGTTGGTGGCCCAGCTCGGTGTCGTTCTCCAGGGACTGTTTACTCCTGCTGAGGGGGCAGACCAAGGTGGAGGGCAGGCGAAACCTATTCCGACGTTCTGCACGTCAAAGGGAAAAGGTGGGCGATCACAGTTTCTGAATACACTACACCATAACAATGTCATTAAAATACTTTCATCTCTAAGATTTTACGGGAAAATCTTTGGACCCTACTCATTAACACACAGAGGATGTGCTTTGCTTACTTAGGGTCAGCCAGGGGATGGGCAACTTGTGGTTGAACTCTCTAGTTGGGGACCTGGGAATATGTGGATCAGTGGGAAGCTCGAAGTTGAGGATGAAAATGATCAGCAAGCCATCCTCATTTTTCACTGGCACCACATCGATTTTACAGGAGAAACACACACCTGGACACACACACACACACACACACACACACACACACACCACCACCAGTGAGCAAGCATGATTGTATTTTAGGGCGTGCATACCAAAGTTCCCCTCTAGAGGGAGACACACAACATCAGATGAGAGCTGCATTGATCTGCCATGGAGTGGGTTTCCTCAAGGGTACAATATTTACATTAAGGAAATATATTAGTCCTGTAAATTGTCCGTCCTATGAATATGATTATCTTCTCAATCTTTCTCTATCTCTGTTAGTGAATGAATGTCAGTCACTGCTGTTTATGTGAGTTGTCACAGATTACATCTTAGAGAGAAGAAAATAATGTTGCAGTGAAATAAATAAAGTGTCGGGTGACAGTGATACCAACCTGGTAAAGAGCTAAAGCTTTACCAGGAGCCAAACTAATCTGGCTTCCCCTGGGAGAACGGGAGAGGAGGGATAGGAGAGCGAGAAAGTGAAAGAGAGAGAGGGGGTTAGGGAGAGCGAGGAGGTTAGGGAGAGGGAGGGGATTAGAGAGAGGGGGAGAAAGATTGAGCAAGAGAGGGAGAGGGTAGTAGGGAGAGCGAGGGGATTAGGGAGAGCAAGAGAGTGGGGGGGGGGCATGGAGGGCACTGACTGACTGTGTAGGTATGGGGAGGAGGTAGTCAGAAAACGCTGTAGCATGAAGGCCACAGGACAGGCCTGACAGGGACAGTACTGAGGACAGGAGGAATATTCTGAATTATCACCCCTCCTGGATTAGAGCTCTAACATGGCCCTTTATTCTACCTTAATTCATCTCATTAATATCACACGGTCATCTGCCGTACTGCAAAACCATCTGCTACTAAACCCTTTGTTCCGGGCACACCACATCTATAATCTACACAGATTTACAGCATATTGGATAGGCTAAGTCACCTTTGACATGTGGAGCACACCTGAGAACACCATTAACTAATAGATCATAACCATGGTGACCCTATCGAAAACTGAGTGAAGCTACACAAAGGATTTGACTAAAATCATTGGCTGGAATTATAAGAGTCCAAGTGGAAAAAGTGACCCAAATAAACCGGTACAAAAAAATGTTAACATACGTTAGCATAATGTATAACATATTATTTTGTTCCCGCAGGAGATATTACAACTGCCTTGTCCTTGGTTCTTTATCTGGGGCATTAAGGAAACAAGATCATAGTTTACATGAAGAACATAAGCACCATATAAACCAAAATAAATTACAGGATTATATCCCGGAAAAGATTACCCCTCCACCATCTCTCTCTCCCTGTCTTTCTCTCCTTCTCATTCTCTCCCCCCTTCTCTTCCATCCTTCCACCCTCCCTCCCTCATCATCACAAACGGTGAATTACTCATTGGAGATGTCTCTTTCTCTTCTTAAAGTATTTACATATTAGCTTGAGGAGAGAGCTGAACTATTGGTCTGTTTGTGCCGCTACTATCTTATCTCAGTCTGCAATAACACAGCCAGGGGAGAGCTGAGCTGTTCAGACTGCTTAAAACTGGAAAAGGACCAGAGATGCCTGACAGAATTATGGACATACCTGTTAGACTCGTCCAATAATCAGTGGTGGAAAAAGTACCCAACGGTCATACTTAAGTAAAAATAAAGATACCCTATTAGAAAATTACTCAAGTAAAAGTCACACAGTATAATTCTACTTGAGTAAAAGTCTAAATGTATTTGGTGTAAAATATACTTAAGTATCAAAAGTAAAAGTATACATGCTTTCAAATTCCTTATATTAAGCAAACCAGATAGCACCATTTTCTAGTTTTTATTTATTTAGGGAAAGCAACAGGCACACTCCAACATTCAGACATAATTTACAAATGAAGCATGTGTGTTTAGTGAGTCCACCAGATCAGAGTGCGTAGGGATGACCAGGGATGTTCATTTGACACTGGTGTGAATTGGACTATTTTCCTGTCCTGCTAAGCATTCAAAATGTAACAAGTACTTTTGGGTGTCAATGAAAATGTATGAAGCAAAAAGTACAATATTTTCTTAAGGAATGTAGTGAAGTAAAAGCAGTCAAAAATATAAATAGTAAAGTAAAGTACAGACACCCCAAAAAACTACTGAAGTAGTACTTTAAAGTATTTTTGCTTAAGTACTTTACACCACTGCCAATAAAACTGCTCATCCAGCCAGCATGAATACGTATCATTAAGTGATGGGAGAACAATGACACGTCAATGACAGACAGATCGCATTCCAGCAGATCCCAACGCAGATAAGGAGTTGAGATTGAGTCTGTCTGATACAGTATATATAGAATGTTCATCAAATTCATCACAAGTGTAGATACTGCAGTAGATCATTGAGAGAATGCTAAGGATTGATACTAGGTGTGGATACTGTTCATGAAGATGACCCTTAAGGGTTTGGCAGAACAGAGCTAGTATTTGGGAGGTATTATATACCCCCTTATGGGCCCTGGTCGAAAGTGGTGCACTATATAGGGAATGGGGTGCCATTTGGGATGTAGCCCTACCTACTGGGCACACACTGGTTGAATCAATGTTGTTTTCACGTCATGTCAATGAAATTATGTTGAACCAACGTGGAATAGATGTTGAATTGAAGTCTGTGCCCAGTGTGTAGTATCTACGAGAGAGGAAATGAGTCTTGGGGATAATTGGACAATGAATGTTAATAAAAGGCTGGTTCTGCTCTCAGAGGAGAATGACCTTATTGATATGTGGAACTCATCATTGTTCTCACAGAGAATAATTAAACCAGAGGCTAGGACCGTGGCCCGAAAGGAAATAACAAGTCCCACGCAATGAGAAGTACCTAAAACAACAATTACTTTGTGTGAGATCCCCTATTGAGTACGTAAGAGCAAAGGAAAACTAATCTCTGTACAATTAACTCTTAAACAGATTTTAAGACTAATCCACCTTTGGGCCTAGCAACAAAATCACACAGAATCACTGTTTCACTTAAACAAACATAGCATAATTCAGTTTGGATTCTGAGAATACATTTTACAAAAATATAGCACCAATGACCACTGTACCAATCCTTAATTCAGAAATGTATAGTTATTTTAGAGCAACGTAATGTATAGTTATTTTAGAGCAACAAAAAAAACGTTCAGATATACGTGTAAACACATCTATGAAAAGTCAGAAATGAGTAATGTACACTCATAATAGCCATTCACAATGCCCTGTAAGTCATCATCACTAATAATAACCGTAGCAGTCAGCAAATAATAGATCATTGAGATGTACATTGGGGTTAGCCCTTAACCATAGAATATTAATATGCTTGATGTGTGTCTAACATTTTTTTATTTTTTATTTCAACTTTATTTAACAAGGCAAGTCGGTTAATAACAAATTCTTATTTATAATGACAGCCTTCCCCTAGCCAAACCCGGATGAAGCTGGGCCAATTGCGCGCCACTCTATGGAACTCCCAATCACGGCCGGTTGTGAGACAGCCTGGATTCAAACCAGGGTGTCTGTAGTGACGCTTCAAGCACTGAGATGCAGTGCCTTGGAACGCAGCGCCACTCACGAGCCTCCTCTTCTACAGTATGTAACCAACATCATACTGAACCTACTGTTGTGGCAGGTGTGTGATTATCTCTGATGTTATTGTATGCTTACCATGATCTGCATACAGGATATCATGTCTCAACACACACAACATCAATCCAGGCATAACCATTGAGCGTTCTGTGTGTGTGTTTATTATAAAGCTGAACGTCAAAATAGTCAAGTGAATCAAAGAGACTCGTTAAGGGGAGAGAGGCAATAATGGAGACCCATGGGGTTCGACTGGGGAGTGATCAGCTCATCATCAGACCTAAATTACAGCAGGGTCCCAGGTCTGGCTCACTCTCAATTTAAATTTAAGGGCTTTATTGGCATTGGAAACATATGTTTACATTGCCAAAGCAACTGAAATAGATAATAAACTAAAGTTAAATAAACCATACAAAATGAACAGTAAACATTTCTTATTATGTATATATACACAGTGCTGTCTCTCACTCTATTTAACCAGGTAGGTTGACTGAGAACCCATTCTCATTTACAGCAATAGCCTGGGAAATAGTTACAGGGGGGAGGAATGAGTCACTTGGAAGCTGGGGTTGATTAGGGGTCCATGATGGTATGTGGGGCAGATGGGGAATTTAGCCAGGACACCAGGGTAAACACCCCTACTCTTACAATTAGTGCCACAAGCTCTTTAGTGGCCACAGAGAGTCAGCTGTTTAACATCCCATCCGAAAGACAGCACCCTACACAGGGCATTGTCCCCAATCAAAACACAAAACCTTTTAAATAATTGTTTGTCCTATTAGACATGTGTTTATTGCATATCCCAACTCCCTGAGACAACCTTGGACAGGGGTCACGACCAGGGTTTGCCTTTATCAACGGTGACCCTTGAGCAATTAGGGTTAAATGCCTTGCTCAAGAGTGAAGAGTTTTTGTATGGGGGTGATGAGAGACTGTCGAATTAGGTCAAGATAAATGTGAATTGCTATTTTGAAAGGTAATAATAATAATACACTTTATTTGTATAGCACTTTTCAATACAAGTCACAAAGTGCCTGACATCATTAAATAATTTTATAAAGCCGGCTCGCCGGTAGCCCGGCAAGCTGGCTGAGGCGCGGGAGCCCGGCGATCCCGCTGAGGCGTGTGAGCCTGATGGGCCGGCTGAAGCATAACGTGGGGTGGGCGCTTGCCGAGCCCACCGAGGAAAGACAAACCCTCAAGCGAGCTAAGGCATGGAAGCTCAACGAGCTAGCTGAGGCACCCTAGTTCCCTTGGCGACGGCACCCAGACCCAACGTCACCAACCAAAACTCCCCGATGGGAGTTTAAGTTTAAGGATCAATGCTGGTAGAGACAAGAAGCAGGAACAGGGAGTGAACATTTAATGCCAACAGACATGGAACAAGACAGGACGGCGTCTGGACATGAATACATAACAACATTAAGACTGACACAGGGAACAAATGGGAGCAGACAGTTATAGACAGGGCAATCAACAAAGGGAAGTAGTCCAGGTGAGTCCAATGAGCCCTGCTGCGGTAATGATGGTGACAGGTGTGCGTAATGAAGGTCAGCCTCGCGCGCCAGAGGGAAACATTTCTGTCGCATCTCATGACCTACACTCATCTGTCCAATGCTTGTAAATAGCTAGCTCACTCCATAGCAAGCTGCTCTACCCACACTGATTGGTGAAGTAATTTAATGTTGAGCTAAATGTAAAAAATTAAATAGTTTCAGATTTCAGAGGTTTAAAAAGGAACAGAAACCATTGATATAAATCGTTCGAACCGATTCAGAACTTTATTTTGCTGGTCGGAACAGTGGAATGGAACGAAAAAACAAATGGTTCTGTTCAGAACGAAAGGATTGGAAAATTATTTTGGTTTCAAACCCTGGCTTAAGACACACACAAGAAACACCCACATCAAACCACACACCCAAGACAACTCTTGTTTGGTTTCAGTCATGGCCGCTAGCATTTCTTACTGAGCAAGCTCCCTTTTATATATGACTTATTGACTTCAGGAAAATGATCATTTCCAGCTTGGTTTGGCTCTATCCCCCTTTAACAGGATTTACAGGATCATCCTCCACTCCTAAACCAGATTAATGTGCCATAATAATGACCCAAATAGAAATCCCTCCTGTCCTCCAAGGCTTCTGCTCTAATATTGATGATGAGAGGATGACATCTTTCAGGAGCTCCTGTCCCAAATCTCTGTCTTGTGGATGGAAGACAGCCAAAAGACAGGCCATGAAAACATGCTGCTCACAAATTGAAAAGCCAATTACACACAAACCCCAGGAGAGATAGACCACAGTGTAATGCCCCAGTGTGTCCTTGTGCTTCACCATATTAACTAATGCGCTTCAGCTGAAGGGTTAGCCTAGGCTCCCAGACAGGGGGTCACTTCAATGAGTAGTGAACAATTCTTCCTTAGTTGTTAATTTCTCACAATCTAAAGGCAAAACCTAGATTTGAGCAAATGTCTTAAGTAGCCGAAGTTGTTATTACTCCAACTTTGTGAAAGAGACAAATGAAAAAGTGTCAGTTTTCGTCAAAAACAACTATATATATCGGCGTGCCTTTGATTTGACGGCCTGCACATGCTCAGTTTGGAGTGAGACGACCGTTAAACCAGCTTAAGTGTTCATGCACAAGTTCACCTAGCCAACATCGCCATGACATCGCTTGCAAGCAGGATCTTGGATTTCTATTTCAAGCCGTTTCTACACATATTCATACAGCACCATCTTTAGTTGACCAGTTCTGCCCACACATCCTCTGATGGCTGACGCACACAAGCTATGCGGTGGTGTTTCTTGCTGACATGCTATTGCTGTAACATTTCGCTGTCTGTTTTCTGCCCACAGCCTTCAGGAACTGCAGGGCGTTAGCCATGTTAACCGGCTTATGGCTACTTCTGCTGTTGGCTACCATTTACATTTACATTTACATTTAAGTCATTTAGCAGACGCTCTTATCCAGAGCGACTTACAAATTGGTGCATACACCTTATGACCACCAGTGGAACAGCCACTTGCATCTAAAGTGGCTACCAGTTGGGGGTTTGTAAATCGGATGGATTTGATTGCGAGAATAATTTCTTGCATGCTGCTTACTGCCTTGTCAGTCACTAGGCCTAATTATCTGGCTGCAAACTACCTAGCTAAAATATAATTACTTTTGGGAGTTTTGTAGCCTACACTGTTTTTCTTAAATTCTCCATGCTGCTCTGACAAGGCCCAGGAAGCACACTCCTGAACTAATCTGAGCACACAAATCAATCAAGGATAAACTCACCCTCGCTAAACAAGTAGCTTCTATGACCAAATGAGTACATCTAACTAATGAAATTAATTGTTTTATCTCTGACAGTAATCTGACAGTATTTCAGACCCTATGTATATGAAGCTAGTTAGCTTGGTTGGTCTTCTGTTAGTGTACACTGTGTATGTGACTTGCTCCATCTTTATCAGTGGCATTGACCCCTTGCAATACATTTGAGATCTGTATATTGTTGAAAAGAGGAGATTCTAAGCTTCCAAACGATGTATTACTTGTGTATCAACTATGAGAATTTAGCATAGCAGAGCTACATATAACACAGGTGTCCTTGATCAGTTCAGAGAAAATCACCCCATGAGTTTTGTTAGTTTTCAACACTCCACTTGCATTCTGCATGTTGCAATATCACATTACATAACCGTCTTGCGCGCCTGCTTCAAACAGTGGTGGCAAAAACAATTCTGATGCAATTGAGTTTGTGGCCACTTGTGATGAATTATAAAAGCAATTATAAACTGGGTGGTCCAAGCCCTGAATGCTGATTGGCTGACAGCCGTGGTATTTCAGACTTTATACCACGGGTATGACAAAACGTTTATTTTTACTCCTTTAATTACGTTTGTAACCAGTTTATATTAGCAATAAGGCACCTCAGGGTTTGTGGTATATTGCCAATATTGCACGGCTAAGGGCTGTGTCCAGGCACTCCGCGTTGCGTCATACATTAGAACGGCCCTTAGCCGTGATATATTGGACATATACCACACCTCTGGCCTTATTGCTTAATTATCAGCTTGCAGTTCGCATTGGAAAGTATGTTAATCATTTTCAAACGGTAATGAAATAATGGCTAATATGACTGGGCACTAGTCAGCCTATCAATAGCCTGTGTTGCCTTTCCTTTCTCTTACTGACAGTTTGCGTTGAGATTAACTCGTTCAAATATTTTTCTATTCTGTCTTGCACTGGCTTTTTGTCTAGTCTGCTTCAAATTAGTTTGTTTACACTGGACTTTGTTTTAATAAAATGAGTTTATTCCAACCAACAAATGTCTTATGAAATCATACATTCATTGCACAATAGAATGGTGGTTTTAAAGTTGTGTAATATTAACGTTGCGAGACTGCGGGCAGGTACTGGATGAGACCTGGCAGTGGGATGTTGGAAAACAACCCGTGGGCGGGAGGGTGTGGTATGAAATCTTACAGGAGAGGGCGGGCATGGTACCAAAAAATGTGTCCATCTCAGACCTCGACTTTGCAATGCAGTGTTGGTAATGTCTGTTTTTTTGCATAACTCATAGTTTGCTTGCTACTCATTTAAAAGTTTAACAAGATAATGTGCTAGCTAGCTGGTTAAGAATGTTTGCTAGTAGTAGCAAGCTTAACAACTAGTTAGATAGCTTGTCAATTGACTATAAGGGAGCCAATGACTCGTTATCATCTGAGGGCCTTTAACAGTACCTCACTATGATTTTGAACTAGTAATGCATTGGAGGAAGCAAGGCATTACGTTATAATGATGTTGCTTATTATAACTGGAGCATCGTGATAACAGGCGATCTCTTGGCTGCTCTACCCTCAGTCCAGTCCTAGGGCGGAGGTAATTTACTAACTAGGCCTACAGCACCACATGTTGGCTTATGGTAAAGGCAATTTACATAAGCACATTATTGCATTCATGCTTGCACGTGCTTTTGTCATAATTTTGTCCAATGTACTGATTCATAAACTCATCAAAAAAAGAAACATACCTTTTTCAGGACCATGTCTTTCAAAGATAATTTGTAAAAATCCAAATAACTTCACAGATCTTCCTTGTAAAGGGTTTAAACACTGTTCCCCATGCTTGTTCAATGAACCATAAACAATTAATGAACAAGCACCTGTGAAACGGTTGTTAAGACACTAACAGCTTACAGACGGTAGGCAATTAAGGTCACAGTTATGAAAACTTAGGACACTAAAGAGGCCTTTCTACTGACTCTGAAAAACACCAAAAGAAAGATGCCCAGTGTCTCTGCTCATCTGTGTGAACGTGCCTTAGGATGCTGCAAGGAGGCATAAGGACTGCAGATGTGTCCAGGGCAATAAATTGCAATATCCGTACTGTGAGACCCCTAAGACAGCGCTACAGGGAGACAGGGCAGACAGCTGACTGTCCTCGCTGTGGCAGACCACATCTAACAACACAGGATCGGTACATCCGAACATCACACCTGCGGGACAGGTACAGGATGCCAACAACAACTGCCCGAGTTACACCAGGAACGCATAATCCCTCCATCAGTGCTCAAACTGTCCTCAATAGGCTGCGAGAGGCTGGACTGAGGGCTTGTAGGCCTGTTGTAAGGCAGGTCCTCACCAGACATCACAACAACATCGCCTATGGGCACAAACCCACCATCGCTGGACGAGACAGGACTGGCAAGAAGTGGTCTTCATTGAAGAGTCGCGGTTTTGTCTCACCAGGGGTGATGGTCGGATTTGCGTTTATCGTCGAAGGAATGAGAGTTACACCGAGGCCTATACTCTGGAGCAGGATTTGGAGGTGGAGGGTCCGTCATGGTCTGGGGCGGTGTGTCGGACTGAGCTTGTTGTCATTGCAGGCAATCTCAACGCTGTGTTTTACAGGGAAGACCTCCTCCCTCATGTGGTACCCTTCCTGCAGGCTCATCCTGATATGACCCTCCAGCATGACAATGCCACCAGCCATAATGCTCGTTCTGTGCCAGCCATACTGCTCGTTCTGAGCCCGGAGCACAATCCCATTGAGCACGTCTGGGACCTGTTGTATTGGAAGGTGAGGGCTACGGCCATTCCCCCCAGAAATGTCCGGGGACTTGCAGGTGCCTTGGTGGAAGTGTCTGGTAACATCTCACAGCAAGATTTGGCAAATCTGGTGCAGCCCATGAGGAGGAGATGCACTGCAGTACTTAATGCAGCTGTTGGCCACACACACAATAGTATTGTGTTACGGCATGGATACTAATATTACATAGGCGGAAACACACGTGTGGTCGTGGCGCTACATTCTCCACTATCATGGTTTCAGTACTACTGCATCATGCACTGGCTCGAAAACATGGATTGCTCTGGGCACATGCTTTGTACTCCTACAGTCAGTCTATTGGTTAGTTATGTCCATTCATTCAAGCTGTTATGCTCATGAAGCCATTGAGATTAGGCATTATCTACAGTGCCTTGCGAAAGTATTTGGCCCCCTTGAACTTTGCGACCTTTTGCCACATTTCAGGCTTCAAACATAAAGATATAAAACTGTATTTTTTTGTGAAGAATCAACAACAAGTGGGACACGATCATGAAGTGGAATGACATTTATTGGATATTTCAAACTTTTTTAACAAATCAAAAACTGAAAAATTGGGCGTGCAAAATGATTCAGCCCCTTTACTTTCAGTGCAGCAAACTCTCTCCAGAAGTTCAGTGAGGATCTCTGAATGATCCAATGTTGACCTAAATGACTAATGATGATAAATACAATCCACCTGTGTGTAATCAAGTCTCTGTATAAATGCACCTGCACTGTGATAGTCTCAGAGGTCTGTTAAAAGCGCAGAGAGCATCATGAAGAACAAGGAACACACCAGGCAGGTCCGAGATACTGTTGTGAAGAAGTTTAAAGCCGGATTTGGATACAAAAAGATTTCCCAAGCTTTAAACATCCCAAGGAGCACTGTGCAAGCGATAATATTTAAATGGAAGGAGTATCAGACCACTGCAAATCTACCAAGACCTGGCCGTCCCTCTAAACTTTCAGCTCATACAAGGAGAAGACTGATCAGAGATGCAGCCAAGAGGCCCATGATCACTCTGGATGAACTGCAGAGATCTACAGCTGAGGTGGGAGACTCTATCCATAGGACAACAATCAGTCGTATATTGCACAAATCTGGCCTTTATGGAAGAGTGGCAAGAAGAAAGCCATTTCTTAAAGATATCCATAAAAAGTGTCGTTTAACGTTTGCCACAAGCCACCTGGGAGACACACCAAACATGTGGAAGAAGGTGCTCTGGTCAGATGAAACCAAAATTGGATTTTTTTGCAACAATACAAAACGTTATGGTTGGCGTAAAAGCAACACAGCTCATCACCCTTACACACCATCCCCACTGTCAAACATGGTGGTGGCAGCATCATGTTTTGGGCCTGCTTTTCTTCAGCAGGGCCAGGGAAGATGGTTAAAATTGATGGGAAGATGGATGGAGCCAAATACAGGACCATTCTGGAAGAAAACCTGATGGAGTCTGCAAAAGACCTGAGACTGGGACGGAGATTTGTCTTCCAACAAGACAATGATCCAAAACATAAAGCACAATCTACAATGGAATGGTTCAAAAATAAACATATCCAGGTGTTAGAATGGCCAAGTCAAAGTCCAGACCTGAATCCAATCGAGAATCTGTGGAAAGAACTGAAAACTGCTGTTCACAAATGTTCTCCATCCAACCTCACTGAGCTCGAGCTGTTTTGCAAGGAGCAATGTGAAAAACTGATAGAGACATACCCCAAGCGACTTACAGCTGTAATCGCAACAAAAGGTGGCGCTACAAAGTATTAACTTAAGGGGGCTGAATAATTTTGCACACCCAATTTTTCAGTTTTTGATTTGTTAAAAATGTTTGAAATATCCAATAAATGTCGTTCCACTTCATGATTGTGTCCCACTTGTTGTTGATTCTTCACAAAAAATACAGTTTTATATCTTTATGTTTGAAGCCTGAAATGTGGCAAAAGGTCGCAAAGTTCAAGGGGGCCGAATACTTTCGCAAGGCACTGTAGGTGTGTTCTATTTATTAAGAGACCCGTAAATCCATCATGCATGCTTGTACATTGTGTATATGCAAGGTATCTCTATAACCTGGTTTAGCTCAACTCTACTACAGCTGTTCAATCATGCTGTGGGTCACAAGCTTTGTGCACAGTAGCTGAGTGTGACTCATATCTACCACCATTGTGTGGCCCAAATGCTGTTCTCCCACTTAAAAAGATGAGAGAGGCCTGTAATTTTCATCATGGGTACACTTCAACTATGACAGACAAAATGACAAAATCAAAAAAAAACTTTGTAGGATTTTTAATGAATTTATTTGCAAATTATGGTGGAAAATAAGTATTTGGTCACCTACAAACATGCAAGATTTCTGGCTCTCACAGACCTGTAACTTCTTCTTTAAGAGGCTCCTCTGTCCTCCACTCGTTACCTGTATTAATGGCACCTGTTTGAACTTGTTATCAGTATAAAAGACACTTGTCCACAACCTCAAACAGTCACACTCCAAACTCCACTATGGCCAAGACCAAGGAGCTGTCAAAGGCACCATAAACCAAATTGTAGACCTGCACCAGGCTGGGAAGACTGAATCTGCAATAGGTAAGCAGCTTGGTTTGAAGAAATCAACTGTGGGAGCAATTATTACACGGGGGGACCTAGTAAATGAACCGCAGAGAGCTGGGACCAAAGTAACAAAGCCTACCATCAGTAACACATTATGCCGCCAGTGACTCAAATCCTGCAGTGCCAGACGTGTCCCCCTGCTTAAGCAAGTACATGTCCAGGCCCGCCTGAAGTTTGCTAGAGAGCATTTGGATGATCCAGAAGAAGATTGGGAGAATGTCATATGGTCAGATGAAACCAAAATATAACTTTTTGGTAAAAACTCAACTTGTCGTGTTTGGAGGACAAAGAATGCTGAGTTGCATCCAAAGAACACCATACCTACTGTGAAGCATGGGGTGGAAACATCATGCTTTGGGGCTGTTTTTCTGCAAAGGGACCAGGACGACTGATCCGTGTAAAGGAAAGAATGAATGGGGCCATGTATCGTGAGATTTTGAGTGAAAACCTCCTTCCATCAGCAAGGGCATTGAAGATGAAACGTGCCTGGGTCTTTCAGCATGACAATGATCCCAAACACACCGCCCGGGCAATGAAGGAGTGGCTTCATTTCAAGGTCCTGGAGTGGCCTAGCCAGTCTCCAGATCTCAACCCCATAGAAAATCTTTGGAGGGAGTTGAAAGTCCGTGTTGCCCAGCAACAGCCCCAAAACATCACTGCTCTAGAGGAGATCTGCATGGAGGAATGGGCCAAAATACCAGCAACAGTGTGTGAAAACCTTGTGAAGACTTACAGAAAAAAATTCACCTCTGTCATTGCCAACAAAGGGTATCTAACAAAGTATTGAGATAAACTTTTGTTATTGACCAAATACTTATTTTCCACCATAATTTGCAAATAAATTCCTTAAAAATCCTACAATGTGATTTTCTGGATTTTTTTTCTAATTTTGTCTGTCATAGTTGAAGTGTACCTATGATGAAAATTACAGGCCTCCCTTATCCTTTTAAGTGGGAGAACTTGCACAATTGGTGGTTGACTAAATACTTTTTGGCCCCACTGTATATTCACAATACATTGTTTAAATAATTACTACTTCTAACCCTAATGTTTTTTGCTCAGATTTCAAGGTATCACCTTGGACCTCACTGGGGTTGCTGACGTTATATTGCGGTGCAATGACCAATCAAGGATCGCTATAGCTTCCAGCTGTGTTGGATTCCCACTGGGAACACACTGGTTGAATCAAAGTTGTTTGCATGCCATTTCAATTAAATGACATTGAACCCATGTGGAATAGACGTTGAATTAGCAGTAGGTTGGCTGTTGTACTAGCATTACCTAGCATGCTGAGGGTTTGTTAAAAACCCACATGACAATCAGCTGTTGGCGATCACCTTTAATGAAACGTTCTGTTTGAGAGAGCTTTTCCAGACTACTCTCTAATCTGCAGGCCTATTCTAGTAATCTGTGGGGTCTATTTCTTCTAGTTATTAGGTCATCTATTCTTCCCTCATGGCTTACTGGCATATACGGTTAGACATTGAGCCTACAGCTCAGGTAGACTCTATATTACAGTATATGCCTAGGTTTTAGATGATCATTTTCACTCTCATTGCGCATACTGTAGATGCATCAGCTGAGCTGAATCAGTTGTGACATTGGGCTATTTAGAAAGTACAGGTGGTTATATGTAGCTACCATTTGGTTGCTATTTCGGGGGTTTGTTAGTGTATTGTACAGTGCCTTAGGAAAGTATTCAGAAAATATACTTTTTCCACATTTTGTTCCTTTACAGTTTTATTCTAAAATGTACACAAAAAAACCGCAAAAAACAAACAAACAGCAATCTACACGCAATACCCCATAATGACAACGCGAAAACAGGTTTTTAGAAACTTTTACAAATTTATTTGAAAAAAAACAACAGAAATACCTTATTTACATAAGTATTCAAACCCTTTCCTATAAGACTCAATTGAGCTCAGGTGCATCCTGTTTCCGTTGATCATCCTTGAGATGTTTCTACAACTTGATTGGAGTCCACCTAATGGACATGATTTGGGAAGGCACACACCTGTCTATACAAGGTCCCACATTTTATGAGGTTGATGGAATTGCCCATAGAGCTCCGAGACAGGATTGTGTCGAGGCACAGATCTGGGGAAGGGTACCAAAACATTTATGCAGCATTGAACATCCCTAAGAACACAGTGGCCTCCATCATTGTTAAATGGAATAACCTGGCATGGATACTAAACTGAGCAGGGGGAGAAGGACCTTGGTCAGGGAGGTGATCAAGAACCCAATGGTCACTCTGACAGAGCTCTAGAATTCCTCTGTGGCGATGGAAGAACCTTCCAGAAGGACAACCATCTCTGCAGCACTCCACCAATCAGGCCTTTATGGTAGAGTGGCCAGACGGAAGCTACTCCTCAGTAAAAGGCACATGACAGCCCTCTAGGTGTCTTTTGGCAAACACCAAAAGGACTCTCAGACCATGAGAAACAAGATTCTCTGGTCAGATGAAACCAAGATTGAACTCTTTGGCCAGAATGCCAAGTGTCACATCTGGAGGAATCCTGGCACCATCCCTACGGTGAAGCATGGTGGTGGCAGCATCATGCTGTGGGGATGTATTTCAGCGGCAGGGAGTGGGAGACGAGTCAGGATCGAGGGAAAGATGAACGGAGCAAAGTACAAAATGATATTTGATGAAAATCTGCTCCACAGCGCTCAGGACCTCAGACTGGGGTGAAGGTTCACGTTCCAACAGGACAACTACCCTAAGCACACAGCCAAAACAACCCAGGAGAGGCTTCGGGACAAGTCTCTGAATGTCCTTGTGTGGCCCAGCCAGATCCCGGAATTGAACCAAATCAAACATCTCTGGAGAGACTTGATAATAGCTGTGCAGCGATGCTCCCCATCCAACCTTACAGAGCTTGAGAGACTCTGCAGAGAAAAATGGGAGAAACTCCCTAAATACAGGTGTGCCAAGCTTGTAGGATCATACCCAAGAAGACTTGATCCTGTAATTGTTGCCAAAGGTGCTTCAACAAAGTACTGAGTAAAGGGTTTGAATAATTATATAAATGTAATATTTGCGAAATATATCTAAATACCTGTTTTTGCTTTGTCATTATGGGGTATTGTGTGTAGATTGATGAGGGGAAAAAATATTTCATATATTTTAGAATACGGCTGTAACGTAACAAAAGTCAAGGGCTCTGAATACTTTCCGAATGCACTGTAGCCTCAATGGCGCTGACCATGCTGTCACATACTCCATAATTACACAGATTCAATGATGACACCTCTATATATCTCTATGGTGTCAATTGTTTAGATTGTGACCGTTTCAGTTTGGACAATTTATACTTATTTTGGGCTTAAACAGGCACACCAGTCTCCTTTTCACCTCATTTAACACCAAATTTACTTAACAAAAGGTACATCCCAATTGGTGGTCCAGGTAAGTCATTACATTGCACAATCCCAAGACCGGGGGAGGCTGATGACATCAGAGGTTCCCATCAGACCTACTCCTTGAATGCTCTACTCCTCCAGTTGTGTCTAAACACTATTTTGCTCAAAACTAGTTTATTTACCCTTTAGTGTGTTTACTTTACTGTATTTATACTTGCAATATCGCTTTTCAACAATAAAAGTACAAAAATCATGGTGGACGTCTTTAGGTATACCTAACATATCGCTGGCTTTCTTTCATTTGGACAGCCCTTTATCTAATTCAGATAAAATTGTGGATGCCATTTTTATGTCTCAGTGTCCAGTATGAAGGAAGTTAGAGGTAGTTTTGTGAGCCAATGCTAACTAGCGTTAATGCAATGACTGGAAGTCTATGGGTACCTGCTAACAGACACTAGTGTGCAATTGCGCTAGTACTAGTTAGCAATTTCCTGAAAACTGCACACATACAAATTGTATCTACGAGTTAATCTAACTCTGGGGAAGTATACAATTTAAAAAGAATTGGGGTGGGACAGCAATTTACACCACATCTGTAGAGGTACCCATATAAAGCTGCAGGTGGTTGGCTGGGTTCATACTGATTTACGGTGCCATGTTAGATGGGTGGATTATTTCAGATTGTACCAAGATGGCAGGTTCATCTTGCCTCAGAAATGGCACCGGGCGGAACGCCACATGAGAAATAAGCCCATTGTTTCTGAGAAGCTATCTCAGTATGGTGTGTGCCTGCCGTATCCTACTCATACAGTGCCTTGCGAAAGTATTCGGCCCCCTTGAACTTTGCGACCTTTTGCCACATTTCAGGCTTCAAACATAAAGATATAAAACTGTATTTTTTTGTGTAGAATCAACAACAAATGGGACACAATCATGAAGTGGAACGACATTTATTGGATATTTCAAACTTTTTTAACAAATCAAAAACTGAAATATTGGGCGTGCAAAATTATTTCGCCCGTTTACTTTCAGTGCAGCAAACTCTCTCCAGAAGTTCAGTGAGGATCTCTGAATGATCCAATGTTGACTTAAATGACTAATGATGATAAATACAATCCACCTGTGTGTAATCAAGTCTCCGTATAAATGCACCTGCACTGTGATAGTCTCAGAGGTCCGTTAAAAGCGCAGAGAGCATCATGAAGAACAAGGAACACACCAGGCAGGTCCGAGATACTGTTGTGAAGAAGTTTAAAGCCGGATTTGGATACAAAAAGATTTCCCAAGCTTTAAACATCCCAAGGAGCACTGTGCAAGCGATAATATTGAAATGGAAGGAGTATCAGACCACTGCAAATCTACCAAGACCTGGCCGTCCCTCTAAACTTTCAGCTCATACAAGGAGAAGACTGATCAGAGATGCAGCCAAGAGGCCCATGATCACTCTGGATGAACTGCAGAGATCTACAGCTGAGGTGGGAGACTCTGTCCATAGGACAACAATCAGTCGTATATTGCACAAATCTGGCCTTTATGGAAGAGTGGCAAGAAGAAAGCAATTTCTTAAAGATATCCATAAAAAGTGTTGTTTAAAGTTTGCCACAAGCTACCTGGGAGACACACCAAACATGTGGAAGAAGGTGCTCTGGTCAGATGAAACCAAAATTGAACTTTTTGGCAACAATGCAAAACGTTATGTTTGGCGTAAAAGCAACACAGCTCATCACCCTGAACACATCATCCCCATTGTCAAACATGGTGGTGGCAGCATCATGGTTTGGGCCTGCTTTTCTTCAGCAGGGACAGGGAAGATGGTTCAAATTGATGGGAAGATGGATGGAGCCAAATACAGGACCATTCTGGAAGAAAACCTGATGGAGTCTGCAAAAGACCTGAGACTGGGACGGAGATTTGTCTTCCAACAAGACAATGATCCAAAACATAAAGCAAAATCTACAATGGAATGGTTCAAAAATAAACATATCCAGGTGTTAGAATGGCCAAGTCAAAGTCCAGACCTGAATCCAATCGAGAATCTGTGGAAAGAACTGAAAATTGCTGTTCACAAATGCTCTCCATCCAACCTCACTGAACTCGAGCTGTTTTGCAAGGATGAATGGGAAAAAAATTCAGTCTCTCGATGTGCAAAACTGATAGAGACATACCCCAAGCGACTTACAGCTGTAATCGCAGCAAAAGGTGGCGCTACAAAGTATTAACTTAACTTTTGCACGCCCAATTTTTCAATTTTTGATTTGTTAAAATATTTGTTGAAATATCCAATAAATGTCGTTCCACTTCATGATTGTGTCCCACTTGTTGTTGATTCTTCACCAAAAAATACAGTTTTATATCTTTATGTTTGAAGCCTGAAATGTGGCAAAAGGTCGCAAAGTTCAAGGGGGCCGAATACTTTCGCAAGGCACTGTAGATATCTTCATGCCATAGAATGACCTGCTATCAAGCTATCTATCAAGCTATTTTAGAACAATGTGCTGCCTTAAACTACATATAGTCCATCAGCTGATAGCTTTCCCACCACCCACCCCAACCCACCTGTTTGGGCTTTGCTTTTGTTTCAGTTGGGGGGATTGGTATACAGTTGTTGTACCACACATGGGGATGTTTGAAACTTAGTCCTCAGCCTGAAGTGTCCCCATTTGCACCAGTGAATGGCTAGCTTTTTGTGTGGTGGTAAGATGGTTCAAGACTGGTAAGATGGTTCTAGCAAGGCAGAGGTCCTGGGTTCGAGCCTTGGTGTGAGTCGAATCAGGAGGATGCGATACTTGTGAAACAAGCAACGTGATGTCCTTTACAGTGGTGCCTAGTGACTTGGATCTACAGTTGCGCTCAGCAAAACAGAGGTTGCTGTTGAGTAAGTTTGAGGGGTGAATGTAGCACATGAGGATGTGTGAAACTTACTCCTCCGTCTGAAGTGTCCCCAGTAGCGCCAGTGAATAGGTGGCTTTTTGCGTGGTGCAACTGGTAAGACGCTTTGGGAGGGCAGTCACGTGGTCCTGGGTTCGGAAGGAGGAAGTGGCACTCCCTAAGCAAGCAGCGTGATGTCCTTTACACACACTGCCTGTAGCTTATTATTATGGTAATTATTTAGCTTTGCTATGGCCCTGAGCTACCCTAAAGCTGCAGAGCCTTCCGCCAAGACCTAATGTAAAACAAACCAAAACTGGACATCTATCATTTACGGAGCATACACTCAGTGGGTTAACTGAGATTAAACTGAGGATGCAGTGGACACAACTGTTATATCCGTAGCGATGAGGGTATTCCAGCTGGGCTGTAATTCTATTGCTGCAACCTGGTATCAGTGCTTTTCGTATTATTCAGATTGTAAATCCGAGACACTCCATTTAGTATGATAGTTCAGGTTTGGTATGGTATGTATTAATTTGTGGATGTCCATCACCCATTTCTTAATATATGTTACAAATTACAATTTGTATTATCTGTTATGAATTTGCAAAATGTACAATGTTACAAATATGCAACACGTATGATATGTTATGAATTCTAGCTAGGCTGCTAACATTACCAAGCGTAACATATCATACTAATTTGACTGTCCTGGATTTACATTTACTATGTTTACAACTAGTCTATGAGACCAGACTGGGAATGGAGATTAAATTGTATAGAATCATGTAAAAGGCAGATTTTACTTTTTGTTTGCTGGAGACTGATACCGTAAATATGTTGTAAATTTGTTTGAGAAATTTTTAAAATCCTTTTGCATAAGTCTACATCAAAGTATTCTGAGGTAGATTTAAGAACAGTGCGGGGTTCACAGCATGGTTAGCATAGGCCTACGGATTGGATTCAGTCACTTGTTAGATCCAGTATGTCAAGAGCAGGGACTTCATAGCCAGCCAAGCTCTCAGGCAGGCAGGCATATAGATGATCTCATCATATTCACAGTGAAAGACACTAGTAATCTACCTAAAATCCCACTAGATTTAAATGGTCTTTGTCAGCAAGATAAAATACCTCCCTGATTTGGCACGGTGTGACTCCTCAGTCCTCACAGTTCATCACTGAGGTAAATAGGCCTCTAGTATGTATTCATTCATTCATTCATTCCTGGAACTCAAATATACCGATGACAAACAGAAATGTGTAATAATAATCACAGAAATGAGCAGCAATCCCTGGAAATCAGTGTCAGTTAAACCTGGTATCACCGCAATGTGTTTGCATTTGAAGTAGAGAACTGATGTATTTTACACCTTTTGAGCCATATACTGTTGAGTATCAGTATACACAGTAGGGCGTTGTGTCGACAAAGGATCCAAGCCAGATGGCGAAAGAGGTATTGTAGTTGTAGTAATTTAGTTTTCTAGCCGGGAGATGCGCCTGGCTCATGGCTAACTGGTGCTAGCTTCGGGGCAGGGGCGTTAGCCACTATAGCCACTCGGTAGTAGCGGTGATCCGCTGCCAAGGTCCAGAGCTCACGGCAAGGATCCGGTGGAGTAGTGTGTTCTAGCCGTGTTTGGGTGGAGTCCGGGTGAACAACTGAGTAGGCCGGGAGGTGGGCCTCAGGGATAGCTTCGGTACTGGGTAACTCGGTGGGTGCTAGCTAGAATGGAGGACGAATTGAAAATAAAATTGAAATATATACAAAAGATGAACAATTCAAAAGTACACGAGAGGACGAACAAAACACGTCTGCACTGCTACGCCATCTTGGAATTAATTTTGTATGGTTACAAAAGACAGATGATTACTTAAGGCAAAAACGAAAGAAGGGTGGTTGGTCGGGGTGGATGGTGGACGAGTTCAAATCAAATCAAATCTAATTTTATTTGTCACATACACATGGTTAGCAGATGTTAATGCGAGTGTAGCGAAATGCTTGTGCTTCTAGTTCCGCCAATGCAGTAATAACCAACAAGTAATCTAACTAACAATTCCAAAACTACTGTCTTATACA
The DNA here is from genome assembly GCF_023373465.1 of Oncorhynchus keta. Taxonomy (NCBI): domain Eukaryota; kingdom Metazoa; phylum Chordata; class Actinopteri; order Salmoniformes; family Salmonidae; genus Oncorhynchus; species Oncorhynchus keta. The sequence goes on along the minus strand of NC_068435.1, from coordinate 28,074,023 downwards.
CAGTGTAAGGGGATAAAGAATATGTACATAAGGATATATGAATGAGTGATGGTACAGGGCAGCATAGGCAAGATACAGTAGATGGTATCGAGTACAGTATATACATATGAGATGAGTATGTAAACAAAGTGGCATAGTTAAAGTGGCTAGTGATACATGTATTACATAAGGATGCAGTCGATGATATAGAGTACAGTATATACGTATGCATATGAGATGAATAATGTAGGGTAAGTAACATTATATAAGGTAGCATTGTTTAAAGTGGCTAGTGATATATTTACATCATTTCCCACAATTCCCATTATTAAAGTGGCTGGAGTTGAGTCAGTGTCAATGTCAGTGTGTTGGCAGCAGCCACTCAATGTTAGTGGTGGCTGTTTAACAGTCTGATGGCCTTGAGATAGAAGCTGTTTTTCAGTCTCTCGGTCCCAGCTTTGATGCACCTGTACTGACCTAGCCTTTTGGATGATAGCGGGGTGAACAGGCAGTGGCTCGGGTGGTTGATGTCCTTGATGATCTTTATGGCCTTCCTGTAACATCGGGTTGTGTAGGTGTCCTGGAGGGCAGGTAGTTTGCCCCCGGTGATGCGTTGTGCAGACCTCACTACCCTCTGGAGAGCCTTACGGTTGAGGGAGGAGCAGTTGCCGTACCAGGCGGTGATACAGCCCGCCAGGATGCTCTCGATTGTGCATCTGTAGAAGTTTGTGAGTGCTTTTGGTGACAAGCCGAATTTCTTCAGCCGAATTTCTTCAGCCTCCTGTACCTTCTTCACGATGCTGTCTGTGTGAGTGGACCAATTCAGTTTGTCTGTGATGTGTATGCCGAGGAACTTAAAACTTGCTACCCTCTCCACTACTGTTCCATCGATGTGGATAGGGGGGTGTTCCCTCTGCTGTTTCCTGAAGTCCACAATCATCTCCTTAGTTTTGTTGACGTTGAGTGTGAGGTTATTTTCCTGACACCACACTCCGAGGGCCCTCACCTCCTCCCTGTAGGCCGTCTCGTCGTTGTTGGTAATCAAGCCTACCACTGTTGTGTCGTCCGCAAACTTGATGATTGAGTTGGAGGCGTGCGTGGCCACGCAGTCATGGGTGAATAGGGAGTACAGGAGAGGGCTCAGAACGCACCCTTGTGGGGCCCCCGTGTTGAGGATCAGCGGGGAGGAGATGTTGTTGCCTACCCTCACCACCTGGGGGCGGCCCGTCAGGAAGTCCAGTACCCAGTTGCACAGGGCGGGGTCGAGACCCAGGGTCTCGAGCTTGATGACGAGCTTGGAGGGTACTATGGTGTTGAATGCCGAGCTGTAGTCGATGAACAGCATTCTCACATAGGTATTCCTCTTGTCCAGATGGGTTAGGGCAGTGTGGTTGAGATTGCATCGTCTGTGGACCTATTTGGGCGGTAAGCAAATTGGAGTGGGTCTAGGGTGTCAGGTAGGGTGGAGGTGATCTGGTCCTTGACTAGTCTCTCAAAGCACTTCATGATGACGGAAGTGAGTGCTACGGGGCGGTAGTCGTTTAGCTCAGTTACCTTAGCTTTCTTGGGAACAGGAACAATGGTGGCCCTCTTGAAGCATGTGGGAACAGCAGACTGGTATAGGGATTGATTGAATATGTCCGTAAACACACCGGCCAGCTGGTCTGCGCATGCTCTGAGGGCGCGGCTGGGGATGCCGTCTGGGCCTGCAGCCTTGCAAGGGTTAACACGTTTAAATGTCTTACTCACCTCGGCTGCAGTGAAGGAGAGACCGCATGTTTTCATTGCAGGCCGTGTCAGTGGCACTGTATTGTCCTCAAAGCGGGCAAAAAAGTTATTTAGTCTGCCTGGGAGCAAGACATCCTGGTCCGTGACTGGGCTGGGTTTCTTCTTGTAGTCCGTGATTGACTGTAGACCCTGCCACATGCCTCTTGTGTCTGAGCCGTTGAATTGAGATTCTACTTTGTCTCTGTACTGACGCTTAGCTTGTTTGATAGCCTTGCGGAGGGAATAGCTGCACTGTTTGTATTCGGTCATGTTACCAGACACCTTGCCCTGATTAAAAGCAGTGTTTCGCGCTTTCAGTTTCACGCGAATGCTGCCATCAATCCACGGTTTCTGGTTAGGGAATGTTTTAATCGTTGCTATGGGAACGACATCTTCAACGCACGTTCTTATGAACTCGCACACCGAATCAGCGTATTCGTCAATATTGTTATCTGACGCAATACGAAACATGTCCCAGTCCACGTGATGGAAGCAGTCTTGGAGTGTGGAGTCAGCTTGGTCGGACCAGCGTTGGACAGACCTCAGCGTGGGAGCCTCTTGTTTAAGTTTCTGTCTGTAGGCAGGGATCAACAAAATGGAGTCGTGGTCAGCTTTTCCGAAAGGGGGGCGGGGCAGGGCCTTATATGCGTCGCGGAAGTTAGAGTAACAATGATCCAAGGTTTTACCACCCCTGGTTGCGATATGCTGATAAAATTTAGGGAGTCTTGTTTTCAGATTAGCTTTGTTAAAATCCCCAGCTACAATGAATGCAGCCTCCGGATAAATGGTTTCCAGTTTCCAAAGAGTTAAATAAAGTTCGTTCAGAGCCATCGATGTGTCTGCTTGGGGGGGGGGGGATATATACGGCTGTGATTATAATCGAAGAGAATTCTCTTGGTAGATAATGCGGTCTACATTTTATTGTGAGGAATTCTAAATCAGGTGAACAGGAGTTCCTGTATGTTTCTTTCATCACACCATGTCTCGTTAGTCATGAGGCACATGGACAACTTTAGCATTTTAGCAACTATTTAACTACTTACTACTTTATAGATACTTTGCAACTACTTAGCATGGTACCTATCCCTTCCCTTCCCCTAACTGTAACCTTAACCCTTTTAGCTAACCTTTCCCATAACCTTAACCTTTTAGCTAACCCTAACCCATAGCCTAGCTAACGTTAGCCACCTAGCTAGAATTTGTAACATATCATACGTTTTGTAAATTCTGAACTTTTAGTACATTTTGCAAATGGGTAACATATATAATACAAATTGCAATTCATAACATACAGTGTCATACAAAACAGGGAATGGACATCCACAAATTAATACATACCATAGGAAACGTAACACAACATATTAAAAGGGCTGTCTCAGATTTACGTACAGAACAATACAAAATGAACCGAGACCAGGTTTTCGCTCCTTGAAACAGAGAGAGGACATTGTGTGTTAGACTCTTATGTAAACATTCAAAAAAACAGGGGTTACCTTTGGGATTTGAGCGGCATAGTGAGTAATCGTCCTTCAAGCCATCATGACTCATTATGTTTTGTTACTATTGTTATGATTCTCCAACTCCCACCTGCCAATCACTACATTAAAGAGACAGACTTACTATTTAAAAACAGAATATATTGTAATAACAATTGTCACGGCAATAACACCAGTCTGTGTCTATCTTGCAGTCATATTAATACTGGTCTCTAGCCTTGAACTTTACCCATGGGGTTAGGTACTTTAACTATCAGACAATGTTTCATTCTTTATTAAATTAATGAACTGGGAATTTTGAGGGTGTAAAAAACAGATTTGGTCAGGTCCACACATGATAGGTCAGATCCATTTGAAGACTGAGCAGTAGATTTTTCATCTGATAACCAGTCAAATATCTCTGAAAGCTGCATTATTTACATAAAAGAAAAATTTACAAATCATGGATGTTATTATTTTTGTGCATCTCTGAGCAGTATTCTATTGATTCCCAGGGTCATTTCATATTTTCATGTGTATCTGAGCTATTCGCGGTTCAAAGCAGGCAGAGGTTTTGCAGACCTTGTCATACCAACCATATTTCTGCCTGCTTGAATGGCAATGAGAGAAATAACAGAGTAATAAAAGCATGGACCATTTGGACTCTGAGAGCTAAACATGGTGGAAATGTTATGTTTATTATTCCATTATGCAAATGTATTATTCTACCAGCTATATGGTCAAAAAATACCATATTCTTCTGATATTATAGACTATGTGTCATGGATCGCATGTCCGTGACTTATAGACAATGACACAAACAAATGATTGGTTTGAGAAAGACTCTTTATTGTATCTCTTCAAGGTATAGCCAACAATCCTGAAACAAAAGAAAATATGTTGGTTAGAGTTGCGCATTCCGTTTGCCAACAATACTTTGACATAAGGTTCCAAAGTCAAGTGTTGTTTGTGCACACCAGTAACTAAAACAATGTAACTTGTTAACCATGTTTCTACTGTGTATAAAGTGGTCTATTTTAGAGGTACATGCTCTAGCAATGTGAAATATATTATTAGAATAACGATCAAAGAGAATAATCATGTGGCCTCCCGAGTGGCGCAGTGGTCTAAGACACTGCATCGCAGTGCTAGCTGTCCCACTGTGTGTGTACGGTGTTTCCTCTGACACGTTGGTGCTTCTGGGTTAAGTGGCCATTCTGTCAAGAAGCAGTGAGGCTTGGTTGGGTTGTGCTTCGGAGGACGCACGACTCTTGACCTTTGCCTCTCTTGTACAGGAGTTGTAGCGATGAGACAAGACTGAAACTTCTAACTGGATACGGCAGGGTAGCCTAGTGGTTAGAGCGTTGGACTAGTAACCAGAAGGTTGCAAGTTCAAATCCCCTAGCTGACAAGGTACAAATCTGTCGTTCTGCCCCTGAACAGGCAGTTAACCCACTGTTCCTAGGCCGTCATTGAAAATAAGAATTTGTTCTTAACTGACTTGCCTAGTTAAATAAAGGTAGAATATATATATCTTATTTAAATACCATGGAAATTTCTAAAAAAAATTAAAAAGAAGAGAATAATCATATGATTTAACCTACCTGATGTTTGTTTGAAGCTCCACGCTGTTTTCTTGTTGAAGTGCCGTTTTGGGTGACGCAAATTAGTCTGCGAGTCATCAAGGAACATTTATTGGTTAATGGGAACAACCAAAGTGATGAATTATCCCAGGGGTGAATTACTTCATGAATGTGTATTGTGTGACTTAAAGAAGAAGTGATGGCAGTAACAGGTTGGCTAGAGCCCTACCTGTGTTATGTTATAGGCAAAGCTGTTGCCGGAATAGTTTATACTGACAATGTCTTTCATTTATTCAAGTCTTTATGTCAACATCCCGTTTGTTATTTTCTGTACAAAGTGTATTGGCCAATTTGTCCTGTGCCTGTTATTATTGTAAATAAAAGCCTCTAAAAGAGGTGAGCACCAGAACATCCTGTCTGTCTCCTCATTGTACAATCAGCCGCTTCTGTTTCACACTATGTCATTATTATGACACTGTTAAGTTATGATAGTGTTATGACACCAAAAGACATCACAAAAATGTAAGATGACTTTACAACCCATATTCCTAACTCTGTTTGATGTTTCAAAATAAAATGAGAGCCCTGCTGAGGCCCTGGTGGGCTGCGCTGGGTCGTACCATCTTTGGTGTAGAGGGAGATATCCACCTTCCTCTCCTTGGAGCCCAGCAGAGCCTTGGCCATCTGGGCCACGGCAGGCCTCTTGGTGTGCGGTCCATACAGGAAGCTGCAGGTACACGGCTTCTGCATGACCTCAGCGCGTGTGTACCCGCACATGCCACAAAAGGCGTCGTTGCAGAAGATGATGGCACAGTTTTCCACACGAGCATTTGCGATGATGAACTTGCGATCTGAGGGAAGGAATAATATATCAATATTATTCTAATCTACAGAGTCCTTGGAATTTGTCATCGCATATAATACAGTTTTCTACCGTACAATTTAAGATGGTTATTTTATTTGACCACACATGCCATATCAGTGATCTGCACCAAGGCATATAACCAAGTAATTTAATAAAACCTGCAAGAGAACTAAGATGGGAGCATCTGTAAGGTGCAAGTCTGTTTTCACCTTCAACTACTAAACTAACTGTTTACATAAAAACTGTTAACTGTTTAAAGCCTTAAAAAACAAGTAGATTATGTTTTGGTATCAAAATATGTCCCCAGAAGGAAACATTCAGTGATGCATATCAGTTTTTGAAATGTAGCTGTTTTATTCTCTCCTATCCTGCTTAGAAACTAACTTCTGATCCTGTTTGGATATGAGCCAAATGTATGCTCTGATAGACACTGCTGCCTTATATTTATATCCTTGAAATATTACTCTCCCAGTAAGTCTGTCATTTAGAAATGTGGCCCATAGGCCTAAATCAGATTTTAATCATCATTTGTACCCTAACATTCTAATATACACAAAAGGGAAAAATAATTAAACTAAGGTGCAAATTCGACAGTCATATCATAACTCATACATTTGCAGTACTATACTTATTATTATTTAATTTTTTACAAGAGAATCACAACAGCTTACAGTGCAAGATCATAGATATAATTAAACCTATTAACTCAACACATGCAGATTTCAATAATAGCCTAATATTCTAATTTCAAAAAGGACATTTTTTCATTTATTGCCAAAAGAAGCCTTTGAAAATAGAAAGAGGCTGTTTGCATCTTATTTCAAAACCCTAACCAAAAGGATTTCTAACCATGGATTCCCCAAAATGTTGAATAGGAAAAATCTTACTCTGTCCTTCGAATTTTCTGATGATTGTATCCAGAAAAGTGTTCTGAGGAGCCACGTGTCCCCGCCGAACCGGCATTTTGGTCCGTATTTCGCGCGGTTTGGAAAGTTGGACTGTATGCTCCTGTCACAGGTGTGGTCTCGCGCTGTGCGCGGCTTTCGCCTATGTGGTCGCTCTAAAATCCCTAAACCGCTGGAAACATATCACATCCACCAAGCCCTGCGATGTAACTTTCCAACTACTTTTTTTCATCACTTTGAAAAGCAGACACTCCTGACGTTGTTGTGTAAAAAAATCCCAGAACAGCATTATTGGCCATCAGCCAACCTGCTTTGTTGTTAGGCTACGGGTGTATCCTTCACTTGGAAGTAGCACCGCATCATGTTCAGTGGAAGCAGCAATTCCAATTCACAGGTGCCTGGGGACTGTTGCTCTATTGTCCTGTTTCTCTGACCACCCACGATGTCTTGGCTGCAAACCCTGCTTTTTAAAATGATGGTCTATCAAGTCGTAGATGTTGTCAGTTGCGTCTCTGTCCATGGTGTTTTTTTAAATTTTTTATTTATTTTTTATTTTACAGTTGAAGGCAATATTACAGAAATTACTTTACTGAACAGAAGATTAGCCTATTTTTCTTATTTTGTGTTGAAAATTGATTGTGACATTGTAGGCCCATCACAGACGCAGCAAGGCAATATTTGAACTATATATATTTTTGTAGGTTATGTTATTTTAGATAAACACATTTTTAGTTATTTGATCATGTCAAATGTATGCAATAAAAGTCTACTAGCATTTTATAGCATCATTCGCTCACCACCTGGAACACTGTGCCTTCAATCCAGAAGAGAATGAATGGTGTGATTGCCATCTAGAGGCACAGAAAGCACATTACCATATAGTTTGTATTCTGGTACAGTATGAGCCTATGACCAGCAGGTGGCAACAGCAGGTTACAAATTCAAATCTAACTTTGTTTGTCACATGCGCCGAATACAACAAGCATAATAGACCTTACCGTGGAATGCTTTCTTACAAAACTTTAACCAACAATGCATTTACAAGAAGAGTTAAGAAAATATTTACAAAATAAACTAAAGTAAAAAATAATAAAAAGTAACACAATAAAATAACAATAACGAGGCTATATACAGGGGGTACCTGTACTGAGTGAGTGTGCGGGGGTACAGGTTAGTTGAGGTAATTTGTACATGTAGGTAGGGGTGAAGTGACTATGCATAGATATTAAACAGTCAGTAGCAGCAGTGTACAAAACAAATGGGGGGTGTCAATGTAAAAAGTCCGGTGGCCTTTTGATTAATTGTTCAGCAGTCTTATTTATTTTTTTAAATTTTATTTCACCTTTATATAACCAGGTAGGCTAGTTGAGAACAAGTTCTCATTTGCAACTGCGACCTGGCCAAGATAAAGCATAGCAGTGTGAACAGACAACACAGAGTTACACATGGAGTAAACAATTAACAAGTCAATAACACAGTAGAAAAAAAGGGGAGTCTATATACAATGTGTGCAAAAGGCATGAGGAGGTAGGCGAATAATTACAATTTTGCAGATTAACACTGGAGTGATAAATGATCAGATGGTCATGTACAGGTAGAGATATTGGTGTGCAAAAGAGCAGAAAAGTAAATAAATACAGTGTGGGGATGAGGTAGGTGAAAATGGGTGGGCTATTTACCAATAGTCTATGTACAGCTGCAGCGATCGGTTAGCTGCTCAGATAGCTGATGTTTGAAGTTGGTGAGGGAGATAAAAGTCTCCAACTTCAGCGATTTTTGCAATTCGTTCCAGTCACAGGCAGCAGAGTACTGGAACGAAAGGCGGCCAAATGAGGTGTTGGCTTTAGGGATGATCAGTGAGATACACCTGCTGGAGTGCGTGCTACGGATGGGTGTTGCCATCGTGACCAGTGAACTGAGATAAGGCTGAGCTTTACCTAGCATGGACTTGTAGATGACCTGGAGCCAGTGGGTCTGGCGACGAATATGTAGCGAGGGCCAGCCGACCAGAGCATACAAGTCGCAGTGGTGGGTGGTATAAGGTGCTTTAGTGACAAAACGGATGACACTGTGATAAACTGCATTCAGTTTGCTGAGTAGAGTGTTGGAAGCAATTTTGTAGATGACATCGCCGAAGTCGAGGATCGATAGGATAGTCAGTTTTACTAGGGTAAGCTTGGCGGCGTGAGTGAATGAGGCTTTGTTGCGGAATAGAAAGCCGACTCTTGATTTGATTTTCGATTGGAGATGTTTGATATGAGTCTGGAAGGAGAGTTTGCAGTCTAGCCAGACACCTAGGTACTTATAGATGTCCACATATTCAAGGTCGGAACCATCCAGGCTGGTGATGCTAGTCGGGCATGCGGGGGCAGGCAGCGATCGGTTGAAAAGCATGCATTTGGTTTTACTAGCGTTTAAGAGCAGTTGGAGGCCACGGAAGGAGTGTTGTATGGCATTGAAGCTCTAGCTTATGGCTAGACTTGATGCTATGGCACCACATGCCATGCGGTAGCAGAGAAAACAGTCTATGACTTGGGTGACTGGAGTCTGACATTTTTATGGGCTTTCCTCTGACACCGCCTATTATATAGGTCCTGGATGGCAGGAAGCTTGGCCCCAGTGATGTACTGGGCCGTACGCACTACCCTCTGTAGCGCCTTATAATTGATGCCGAGCAGTTGCCATACCAGGCAGTGATGCAACCGGTCAGGATGCTCTTGACGGTGCAGCTGTAGAACTTTTTGAGGATCTGGGGACCCATGCCAAATCTTTTCAGTCTCCTGAGGGGGAATAGGTTTTGTCGTGCCCTCTTCACAACTGTCTTTCTGTGCTTGGACCATGATAGTTCATTGGTGATGTGGACACCAAGGAACTTGAATCTCTCGACCCGCTCCAGTACAGCCCCGTTAATGGGGGCCTGTAGACCACGATCAACTCTTACCTGTCAGGTTAGAATTGTGAAAGGTAAACCAGATTATGTTGTTCTCAAGAATGTCATAGACTATGCTTAATGATTTTGTCTGTTCATGCTCAACTGTCTCAAATGTCTACATTGGCATTTCTATACACTTACCAATGGCTACCTATGATAATGGAAATTATGAACTTGTAAATCTTCCTTACGGGCAGACCACAGGCTGTGAGGATTGGCAACAACACCTCATGAAGTTTACTGACAACACCACGGTTGTTGGCCTGACAACCAACAATGACGAGTCAGCCTATAGGGAGGAGGTAAGTGAACTTGTATTGTGGTGCTAGGACAACAAACTCTCCCTCAATATCAGTAAAACGAAGGAGTTGATTGTTGACAGGAAACAGAGGGAACATACCCCGATCCACATCAACAGAACTGTATTTGAGAGAGTCAGCAGTTTTTTGGTTCCTCGGCATCCACATCACTGAGGACATGGACGAACACCACCACCACTCCTGTCAAGAGGGCGCAACAGCATCTCTACTTCCTAAGACTGCTGAAGAAATTTGGAATGCCACCCCGGGTCCTCTACAAATACTACCCCTGCACCCCAGGAGGTTGGTGGCACCTTACATGGGGAATTGTGGTAATGGCTGGAGATGGAATGAGTGGAATAGTATCAAACACATGGTTTCTATCTGTTTGATGCCATTCCATTCGCTCCATTCCAGTCATTATTATGAGCCGCCCTCCCCTCAGCAGCCTCCACTGCCTGCACCATCGAAAGTCCTGACTGGTTGCATCACGATCTGGTACAGGTATTTCTCCTTCCACGACCTTAAGGTTCTCCAGCGGGTTGTGAAGAGGGTCCAGTACATCACTGGGACTGTGCTTCCACCCATCCAGGACATATACTACCACAGCATCATCAAGGACCCAACACATCCAAGCTGTACACTCCCTTACCGTCGTCCAGACAATATCAGAGCATGAGGTCTGATAACAACAGGCTCAGTCAGACAAGCCACCAGACTGCTGAACACTGGACTGACCACCTGCATTGACTCTCTGCACCTTAGCAAACATAATCACACTCACACACCCACACATACAGTATACATTCATACTACACACACATCCAAACTATTGCTACCAGACTCTTGTGATAGCTAAATACAGCACAATTTAAACACCTGCCCCCCAATCCCCCTTACGTAAAACACTTGTAAATATTGGACTATTAATGGTGCCATCCAATACATTTTAAGAAAGTCTAAGCTCTTTTACTGCATTTCTATACAATTTAAAAACTATAAAATGCTATTTGGAGAACAGCAAAAGCAAGCCAAATGCCCCCAGCCATTATCACAGTGGTTGCTGTAGCTTCATTCACTTTAACTCAACTCCGGAATTAATCTTTTAGCAGAAAAATTATTTAATTAACAAATGTTTAAAACATAAGTTTGCTTTACAGATTTTTTTTTTGTTGCAGTTTTTAAGCACATTTCCTGCAATTTTACACATTTTACCATGACTCATGCCGTGTTAATATGATATCTGACTGAGCCTTATTAACAAAATCAATGTGTTCCCCCTGGAGGTTAGGGTACCTAGGCACGTGCCCTGCATGCCCGGTCGGTAATTCGGCCATGATAACTACACGTTTAGATAGCTGGCTAGCTAGACTACCTCCACCTAGACTAATCAACCAAAACATGGGCTAATTGAGTAACTGTCAGGGAGTGACACACAGGGGTGCCACTTTGGTTTTAGGGGTGGGGGGGACATAGTGTCACGCTCTGGTCTAAGTATTTTGTGTTTATGTTCATGTATTGGGTCAGGCCAGGGTGTGGCATGGGGTTTTTGTATTGTGGTGTGTTTTGTCTTGGGGTTTTGGTGTTGGTATTGGGATTGTAGCTTAGTGGGGTATCTAGCAAAGTCTATGGCTGTCTGGAGTGGTTCTCAATCAGAGGCAGGTGTTTATCGTTGTCTCTGATTGGGAACCATATTTAGGCAGCCATATTCTTTGAGTTTGTCGTGGGTGATTGTCCTTAGTGTCTTTGTTCCTGTCGCTGTGTTAGTTGACACAAGTATAGGCTGTTTCGGTTTTCGTTTCGTTATTTACGTTCTTTGTTTTGTAGTGTTTGTGTTAATTCGTGTTTACGGTGTTCATTAAACATGGATCGCAATCTACACGCTGCATTTTGGTCCGACTCTCCTTCACACCTAGAGCACCGTTACACATAGCCTGGCGGGTGGTCATCTAAAGTTAATTTCCTCAATTTTAACACAATCCAATATCCTGTCTCTATTTAGGACAAATAGAAAGCAAAAATGCCTACAGTCATCAAGCTCGGTAATAGATCATTATTAAATGTTTAAGTGATTAATAAGATTGAACTAGATAAAAATGTAATTCAATGATAAATATAGTGTTGCACCTTTAGCCAATAGTTTATCAAATTAACTAATGAAAAGACCATTTCCTTCCCAGTTCAGTCCTTCCTAGTTCAACACCCTGCAGCCCCCCAACACACCCCACTCAACTTCAGGATCTTAGTGAAACATTCATTATTGGTTTTGTGTGTGTTAGGCCAAGGCCAGAGTGACAACCCACAGCACAGCAGAACTTTTATCAAGGCACACCTGTTAATTGAAATACATTCCATGTGACTACCTCATGAAGCTGGTTGAGAGAAGGCCAATAGTGTGCAAAGCTGTCATACTGCACACAACCAGAACTCAGTATGATTAACACACACCTTGTTATTATTCCAGAGTACATCCAAAGAGCTGTGCAGCAACGCTCCCCATCCTGCCTGACAGAGTTTGAGAGAATCTGCAGAGAAGAATGGGAGAAACTCTCCAAATACAGGTGTGCTAAGCTTGTAGCGTCATACCCAAGAAGACTCGATGCGGTAAACGCTGCCAAAGGTGCTTCAACTATGTACTGAGTAAAGGGTCTGAATACTTAAGTAAATAAATTATTAAAGTTTTTTATTATGAGGTATTGTGTGTAGATTGATGAAGGGAAAAAACAATTTAATCAATCTTAGAATACGGCTGTAACGTAACAAAATGTGGAAAAAGTCAAGGGGTCTGAACTTTCCGAAGGCACTGTATACATATACTGTACCTTGCCAGTTACATCAGTCAACTAAATAGTAGCCAGTTTCTGCTCTGCTTGCTTTTGAAACTCTGTGAAAGAGTGGAACACATACACACTGAACTATGCTCAACTCTCCTCTGCTGGTCCAGCCAGCCTTCCAGAAGATTTGCCTTCACACAACCTGTCAGACCGCTCTGTGATCCAGCTGGCTGAATACTACAAACAGCCTACCTGACGGCGTCCGCATGGTCCTAAAGCATACCTCTGCCGCATTTTGTAACAGATTACAATGATAAAGCTGGGGTGGACAAAAATACAATTTCAGAATGACCCCCCCCCAGTTCCCCAGTGAAAGTTGCGCCCCTGGTGACATATAACAAGTGGAAAACTGCTGATGCACATCCCAAGTTTTGAAATTGCATCTTGTGCATTCTACTATTATAACTCTTAACAGTAAGTGCATATAGTTGTTTTTTATTCAAAACAAATACAGAGGTCTGGACTGTGTCCACATACGTAGCTACAGCCCTGGGTGGGGGAGATTCTCAATTTGAAAAAAAGTCAGTCCTCGAATCCTCCATCTCCTCTGTGACCCGGAAATAGATAAGTGGTCGAGTGATCGAGGAGAGTGTCAATTCAATAGTAGTCGACTGAAGAGTGCTCCCCTCCTTGATTGACTACTTCGGCAGAGGATGCACAAGAGTAGCCTCTACCGACAATTGTGGAAGTGTTTAAAATTAAATGTTATTTTCATGAAGGATAAAATCCATACATTTAAAACAATAAGCTACTTATCATTTTATCTATAAAATGTATTGCACAACTAGCTCAATTTGTTTTGATCACTTTACACATTTATTTTGTGATTCCACTCCTGTAAATGTAATTAGCCTACATGACATGAGAGTGGAGAAGAAGAGTCTCACTTCAAACAAGCACATTTGTTTTCATGTTTCCTCTCCTCGCCTCCGCTCCTCAATTACCTTTGACTTTTTTCAAAAAGAGACAAGGAGAGGGAAGAGGAGGGGAGGCGAGCAAAACCAATTGAGATTCTCCCTGGGTCTTCCTACGGATTAAGGAAAGATCACATAATTCTGTCCAGGTCATCAGGAGGGATCAGCCAATGAATTATACTGTTGAGCATACTGTTGGTATGTTTATACCATAACTGCAGGTGGCAGTAAATCGACAAATTTGGTTTATACCTGTTCAACCACACTCCAAGCGGCAGTACGCACCCTTTCAGTTCCTTTACCAACTCATGAAAGTAGTGGAAGAAGAAATGGATTACTTCAAAATGAAAATGGCCTCAATAGCGCTGCCTGTGCTCTCACAGATGCCATAATGGGACAGATACAAAGATGAGATGTCTATCTAAATCTATGCTCGAACCCATGACATCCGGTTTCCACTAGATATCACAGCCACATAGTCAAAATAGGCTATCATAAAATATCATGAAAACAATCATTTGTTTTTTGGTCTTCATTTAAGGTTAGGGATAGGCATAAGGTTAACATTGTGGTTAAGGTAAGGGTTAAGGTGAAGCATACAATCACATTTTGGAAAAACCTAATTATTCTGCTCGTGAACAGCATGGTGATTTGGTATGTGCATTCTTAGCAAAGATTTTGGAATGCTTTGCCTGTTCCTCTCTGGATGTTGGCCTACTTGTCCCAAAATTCACTGATCAAAAATATAAACGCAACATGTAAAGTGTTGGTCCTATGTTTCATGATCTGAAATAAAAGATCCCAGAATTTTTCTATATGCCCAAAAAGCTTATTTCTCTCAAATTTGGCATTTACATTCCTGTTAGTGAGCATGTCTCTTTTGCCAAGATAATCCATCCCCCTTACAAGTGTGGCATATCAAAAAGCTGATTAAACAGCATGATTACGCAGGTGCACCTTATGCTGGGGTCAATAAAAGGCCACTCTAAAATGTTTAGTTTTGTCACACAGCACAATGCCACAGATGTCTCAAGTTTCCAGGGAGTGTGCAATTGGCATGCTGACTGCAGGAATGTCCACCAGAGCTGTTGCCTGGGAATTCAATGTTTATTGCTCTACCATAAGCAGCCTCCAATGTCGTTTTAGAGAATTTGACAGTACATCCAACCGGCCTCACAACCGCAGACCACGTGTATGGCGTTGTGTGGGTGAGCGGTTTGATGATGTCAACATTGTGAACAGAGTGCCCCATGGTGGCTCTGGGGTTATAGTCCTGTGTAATTCAGTTGGTAGAGTATGCCAGGGTTGTGGGATTGATTCCCACGGGGTCCAGTACAAAAAAAGTATTAAAATGTATGCACTCACTATTGTAAGATGCTCTGGATAAGAGTGTCTGCTAAATTATGTAAAAACAATATATGTACGTATAATGTTATGATATGGACAAGCATAAGCTACGAACACAATTGCATTTTATCGATGGCAATTTGAATGCACAGAGATACCGTGATGAGATCCTGAAGCCCATGGTCGTGCCATTCGTCTGCCGTCATCACCTCATGTTTCAGCATGATAATACACGGCCCCATGTCGCAAGGATTTGTATACAATTCCTGGACGCTGAAAATGTCCCAGTTCTTCCATGGCCTGCATACTCACCAGACATGTCACCCATTTAAAATGTTTGGGATACATGGATCGACGTGTACGACAGCGTGTTCTAGTTCCCGTCATTATCCAGCAACTTCTCACAGCCACTGAAGAGGAGTGGGGCAACATTTCACAGGCCACAATCAACAGGCTGATCAACTACTCGCGAAGGGAATGTGTCATGCTACATGAGGCAAATGGTGGTGACACCAGATACTGACTGGTTTTAATGATCCACGCCCCTACCTTTTTTAAAGGTATCCGTAACCAACAGATGCATATTTATATTCCCAGTCATGTGAAATTCATAGATTGGGGCCTAATTGATTTATTTCAGTTGACTGATTTCCTTATATGAACCGTAACACAGCAAAATCTTTGAAATTGCTGCATGTTGCGTTTATATTTTTGTTCAGTATAAATTGTAAAGGATAAGTTGTTTGTCAGAATAAATGACAGATTGACAAGTCAATCAAATTTCACCAAATGTTTTTAAAATTCCAATGGCACTTTGTACTATCAAACTATAAAATTATCCAACCCACAGATGATTGACAACCATAACAAATAGGCCTATATGCCTCCTACAGCATTTCTCCCAATTGTTTGCCCTGTGGACATTGTGCTTTTATTTTGAAGTGCCTTTGTTTTTGCACTGACAATAGTTTGAAAGCTTTAACAGTAAACAACATGCATGTACTGCCAAAGGAACAAAGCATTGAATGATTATCTCTTATCTCATCTCCCTTCATCTTCCCATGACAAAGTTTATAATCACACTGCACACAACCAGAACACAGTATGACTTACACACACCTTGTTATTGCTCCAGAGTACATTCAACTGTATACAATGCAAGGATAAGGTGTTCTGATAATCTATACTGACATTACTGGGAGATTTTGGTTAAATAGCCCAAGAGTAGATGTGAGATTTTTACAATATTGTTGTGTTCAGCGTTATTCATGTGATGTTTCCAGAATGTTCATTGTCATGAATAGCCTTCAGTCTTTTAAATCTTTCTCTTTTCAGCTTTTTTAAGAATCCATTCGACCAATTGTTCCATATTTTCCCTCTGGGGAACCCTCAGGCTGAAGTGATTCACATGCGTGCCTAGGGCCTTTGTGTTGATTGCTGCCTTACCACAGGGGGCAACTCTCCCTCTCTCTCAACTGGCAGGGTCAGTCTAGCGATCAACACCTCTGAATTACTCTGTGGGAAAGGAAACACCCTTTTGTTTACCTGTGCTTAATGTCGCAGACTTCTGACTTACACATGGTGGGAAAACATAGAGGAAGGAAGACAAAATCCTGAGTCACTTTACCATAGCTCTACACTGTCCAAAAAAATGCAGTTTTATTGTCACAGACAGTACTCTGGATACGTGATGAGAAATGTTTTGTTTTACAGGCTCAGCCATATTAGTATGGTGCCACTGGAGCAAATTAGGGTTAAGTGCCTTGCTGAAGGGCACACGGACCAATATTTTTTTTGGGGAGGGTGGATCAGTTTTAATTTTGCAAATAGATTGTAGCTTCTATCAATGTAATTGTCTGCATCATTTCCAATCCCCCATCTCGATTTTTTAAAATAAACACAGTATATATATATATATTTAAAAATATTCTCATCAATCTACACACTATACCCCATAATGACAAAGAAACTCTTTCTTTTCTGGTTAGAGCCAGTTTGCGCTGTTCTGTGAAGGGAGTAGTACACAGCGTTGTATGAGATATTTTGTTTCTTTGTAATTTCTCGCATGGAATAGCCTTCCTTTCTCAGAACAAGAATAGAATGACAAGTTTCAGAAGAAAGGTCTTTGTTTCTGGCCATTTTGAGCCTGTAATCGAACCCATAATTTTCTGATGCTCCAGATACTCAACTAGTCTAAAAAAGGCTAGTTGTAATTGCTTCTTAATCAGAACAACAATTTTCAGCTGTGCTACCATAATTGCAAAAGGGTTTTCTGATGATCAATTAGCCTTTAAAATGATTAACTTGGATTAGCTATCACAGCGTGCCATTGGAACACAGGAGTGATCGTTGCTGATAATGGGCCTCTTTATGCCTATGTAGATATTCCATAAAAAATCTGCTGTTTCCAGCCACAACAGTTATTTACAACATTAACAATGTCTACACTGTATTTCTGATCAATTTTATGTCATTTTAATGGACGGAAATTTAGCTTTTCTTTCAAAAACAAGGACATTTCTAACTGACCCCAAACTTTTGAACGGTAGTGTATATAAATTAGCTAAAAATGTTTATTTTAAAACTGTTTTTGCTTTGTCATTATGGAGTATTGTGTATAGATTGATGAGGGGAAAAAATATTTTATCAATTTTAGAATAAGGCTGTAATGTAAGAAAATGTGGAAAAAGTCAAGGGGTCCGAATACTTTCCGAATGCACTGTTAATTTTATGGATACAAAATATTTCACATTAGTTATCTTTTTTGTTGTTCTTCTTTTTAGTCCCACCCTTCAGCTCCCCTCTACCCCTTCCATCTATCGCCGAACACCATCCAGTTTTGAGTTCTATTTGCCATACATTTTCTGATTTGTGAAGTTTCACAAATGTTCTGAAGCTTTCTATTCTCATAGTTCCTACAGATTGTAAATTAAAGATTTTTTTTTTTGCTAAGAGTTATTATTATTGATCGATTGACTATGACTTTTCAGATCACCCAGCAGTGCTATTTGCAGAGTTAACTCCAGGTAAATGTTGCAATTCTTCAGCCATTCCTGAACCTGCGACCAAAAACAAGCTAAATATGGACAGTACCAAAACAAATTATCTATTGATTCTCTCTTCGCAGCTAAATCTGCAGAGCTGGGATGGTTGTATCCCCCATATATATATGTCACGTCCTGACCATAGAAAGCTTTTATTTTCTATGGTAGAGTAGGTCAGGGCGTGACTGCGGGGTTGATCTAGTTTATATTTTCTATGTGGGGTTCTAGGTTTATTTTCTATGTTGGTGATTTGTATGATTCCCAATTAGAGGCAGCCGGTTGTCGTTGTCTCTAATTGGGGATCATACTTAAGTAGCATTTTTTCCACCTGTGGGTAATGGGATATTGTTTATGTTTAGTTGCCTGTTAGCACTGCATTGTTAGTGACGTTTCGTTTATTCTTTTTTTGTTTTGTCTTTGCTAAAGTTTCACTTTATTCTTTAATAAATATGTGGAACTCTACATACGCTGCGCCTTGGTCCGACCATCATTCCTATGATCATGACAATATAACATTATATTGGTTGCAAGAATTTTGTATTATAATTTAAATTGAAAAACTTGTAAGGTTTTGTGTATCAGTTCGTAAACCATGTGCCATGGAATCGGTACATCAAATCTCTTCCCAACTATTTTGCAATCTGTATGGCACAGCTGTCAATTTTTTGGTTAGCAGACATTTCCATATATTTTTGTTGGCTGCATGTATGACTTCACTCCACCAGGCCTATTTTAGATTTTTTTTAAATTCTCCAAATATAACATTTTATTTTATTTTATCAATTAATATATTTGGACTTAACCATAATATTTGTTCTGTTTTTTTTTCTGGTGGATTAAACTGAAATTGCAACCAACTTTCTATGGCTCGTTTTAAAAATAGCTATATTTTGGAGATGATTTCATTTTCAAATAACCGAAAGTGAGAGGTTGTAATCTAAATAAAGGGAATAAGGCCATTCTTGAACACAGGGTGAGTCATCCTTACTAATCTGTAAGAGAACCAATTTGGATTTAAGTATAGCTTTTGTTTGACTGAAGCCTTTAGTGAGAGGTGTAATGCTTTTATATTTAATCATTTCTGCCCTCCAAATTCATATGCATTATATAAATAGGCCAGTTTAGTTTGGTCTGACTTGCCATTCCAAATAAAATGGAATCTTTTTTGCTTTTATAATTTAAAAATAAAGTGGTTAGGTGTTGGCAGGGCCATAAGCAAATAGGTAATATGTAAACTGGGATATGGCTAAAGAGTTAATCAGGGTAATTTTTCCCAAAATAAACAGGTATTTTCCTTTCCATGGTAGCAAGATCTTATCTATTTTTACCAACTTTCTACAAAATGTTAGTGTAGTGACTTCTGCCGAGGTCGATGCTTCTCCTTGTTCGGGCGGTGCTCGGCGGTCGACGTCACCGGTCTTCTAGCCATCATTGATCCATTTTTCATTTTCAAAATCGTGTTCATGGTTTTGGAGTTTTTTGTTTTCAAGTTATTAGACAACTCCATTACACTAAGTTAGATTGTCCTGCCCCTGACTTCCCTGCCACCTATACACAGGACTCTGACAAGTGAGATAATTTCTTTGCTTCGGGATATGAATAACGAGTATGTCCACTTCACCGTCAGACCATTTTATTGGTAAACTACACAGTAATGTAAAATGTTTTGTTTTTAGTGATCCAATATGTAATTTAGTACACAACAACATAATTTGGTTGTTATACAGAGAGGTTAGAGATCCTCTATGAGGCCTTGGTGGGATCCAAATTGTGTATTTAAAAGAGAACATGAATCATCAGCGTACAATGACACCTTTTGTTTTTATGCCCTGGATTTCTAGCACCTTGATATTATTATTATTTTACTCCTGACAGTTTAATACTTTCTGAGATGTAGCCATTATTTACTATTTTACACCTAGGGTTACTATACATAACTTTAACACATTGTATGAGATTCTCCAAAATTGAAATATTCCAGGCATTTATATATACATTTCAGTCGTACTTTATTAAAAGCCTTTTCAATGTCAGCTATGAATACCAGTTCTGTTTTCACAGGTTTTTCATAGTGTTCTATTGTTTCCAGCCTTATATTATCTCCAATGTATTGTCCATGTAGAAAGGCTGTCTGATTTGGATGAATATTATCCTACAATACCTTTTTAATTCTATGCGCTCTGCATTTTGCTATAATTTTGCGTCAAAACACTTAAGTGTAAAGGGGACTCACATTTTTTAAATGTACTCTTTATATTTACCACCTGGGTCCTGTTTAAGTAATAGTGAAATCAGACCTTGTGTATCTACCATTTTTATAGAAGTGGTTAAAACATGATAATAAAGGTTCTCTGAGTACATCAAAAAAGGTTTGATATATCTCAACTGGTATGCCATCCAGCCCTGGAGTTTTCCCGGACTTAAAGGCTTTAATTGCACCGAGAATTACATTCCTCAACATATTTTTTTTACCTCATTGGCTCAGGTATTTGAACCAGTGACCAGGGGTGTAAGAGCCGGGGGGGACATGTCCAATGTTATAAGCAGGTAAAATGGGCTGTCCCCCAATATTATACACTGCTCAAAAAAATATAGGGAACACTTAAACAACACAATGTAACTCTCAGTCAATCACACTTCTGTGAAATCAAACTGTCCACTTAGGAAGCAACACTGATTGACAATAATTTTCACATGCTGTTGTGCAAATGGAATAGACAACAGGTGGAAATTATAGGCAATTAGCAAGATACCCCCAATAAAGGAGTGGTTCTGCAGGTGATAACCACAGACCACTTCTCAGTTCCTATGCTTCCTGGCTGATGTTTTGGTCACTTTTGAATGCTGGCGGTGCTTTCACTCTAGTGGTAGCATGAGACTGAGTTTACAATCCACACAAGTGGCTCAGGTAGTGCAGCTCATCCAGGATGGTACATCAATGCGAGCTGTGGCAAGAAGGTTTGCTGTGTCTGTCAGCATAGTGTCCAGAGCATGGAGGTGCTACCAGGAGACAGGCCAGTACATCAGGAGACATGGAGGAGGCCGTAGGAGGGCAACAACCCAGCAGCAGGACCGCTACCTCCGCCTTTGTGCAAGGAGGAGCACTGCCAGAGCCCTGCAAAATGACCTCCAGCAGGCCACAAATGTGCATGTGTCTGCTCAAACGGTCAGAAACAGACTCCATGAGGGTGGTATGAGGTCCCGACGTCCACAGGTGGGGGTTGTGCTTACAGTCCAACACCGTGCAGGACGTTTGGCATTTGCCAGAGAACACCAAGACTGGCAAATTCGCCACTGGCGCCCTGTGCTCTTCACAGATGAAAGCAGGTTCACACTGAGCACATGTGACAGACATGACAGAGTCTGGAGACGCCGTGGAGAACGTTCTGCTGCCTGCAACATCCTCCAGCATGACAGGTTGGGCGGTGGGTCAGTCATGGTGTAGGGTGGCATTTCTTTGGGAGGCCGCACAGCCCTCCATGTGCTCGCCAGAGGTACCTTGACTGCCATTAGGTACCGAGATGAGATCCTCAGACCCCTTGTGAGACCATATGCTGGTGCGGTTGGCCCTGGGTTCCTCCTAATGCAAGACAATGCTAGACCTCATGTGGCTGGAGTGTGTCAGAAGTTCCTGCAAGAGGAAGGCATTGATGCTATGGACAGGCCCGCCCGTTCCCCAGACCTGAATCCAATTGAGCACATCTGGGACATCATGTCTCGCTCCATCCACCAACGCCACGTTGCACCACAGACTGTCCAGGAGTTGGCGGATGCTTTAGTCCAGG
The DNA here is from genome assembly GCF_023373465.1 of Oncorhynchus keta. Taxonomy (NCBI): domain Eukaryota; kingdom Metazoa; phylum Chordata; class Actinopteri; order Salmoniformes; family Salmonidae; genus Oncorhynchus; species Oncorhynchus keta. The sequence continues at coordinate 28,052,294 of NC_068435.1, read as the reverse complement.
TCTGGGAGGAGATCCCTCAGGAGACCATCCACCACCTTATCAGGAGCATGCCCAGGCGTTGTAGGGAGGTCATACAGGCACGTGGAGGCCACACGCACTACTGAGCCTCATTTTGACTTGTTTTAAGGACATTACATCAAAGTTGGATCAGCTTGTAGTGTGTGGTTTTCCACTTTAATTTTGAGTGTGACTCCAAATCCAGACCTCCATGGGTTGATACATTTGATTTCCATTGAGAATTTGTGTGATTTTGTTGTCTATCTATACTTAATCATGGTCTAATTACCAACCAGGGGGCCAGTTAGTCACTCTCACTCCAGTTAGTCACTCTCACTCACTCAGACATATTAAAAATGGCAAACATTTCTCTACCCAATGGCAAAATATGTAGAATTGCCGGGAATTAGCTGTAAAACTGCAACATTCTCTTCAGCCCCATGGTTAAATGTGCAGGAAATTAACTCTTTAAACTCCGCTGTCAAGAGGGGGGCAGCTAAAATGTTTTGCTTGTAATTATTTTGGATTGCCTAATAATTTTGAAGGTATGGGGGGGCACATGATATCCTCACGTAACTATTGCCATATTCACGTGCTAGTGTTTTGCTTGTGTAACGGATGTGAAACGACTAGCTTAGTTAGCGGTGGTGCGCGCTAAATAGCATTTCTTGCTCTGCAAGGTTGTGAAGCGATGGGTAACAATGCTTCATGGGTGACTGTTGTTGATGTGTGCAGAGGGTCCCTGGTTCGCGCCCAGGTATGGGCGAGGGACGGTTTAAAGTTATACTGTTACACTTGCACTAGGAAACTCAGACATTTCCGACTTGCTAACTGGCTGTAGATATACACGTGCTGCGTGGAACTAGTTAGCAAGTCAAAAACTTTCATTTGACAAGAACTGTATCCCTTCTAACCATGACCCACTTACACAGACAAGAACCTTGACAATTCTTTTCAATGGTAAACTTGCTGATTCATTAAATGTATTTTTTTTTAACTTAACCTTTATTTAACTAGATAAGTTAGTTAAGAACAAATTCTTATTTACAATGACGGCCTACCCCGGCAAAACCCGGACGATGCTGGGCCAATTGTGCGCTGATGTGATACAGCCTGGATCGCATTTTCAACTCTAAGATAGTTTGTCACCTAACTATATTATTTATCCACCAGCTTTGGCTCCACTCCACATTTAATTATAAATGCCTGCTGCTTGCAAAATATATATTCTTTGTAGGGCAAGGATTGTCCTGACTTTCTAAACTTGGAATTCCCGTGGTGATATGGTGTGGTCCTCCACTATGAACAGGGGAAGTATTCAGTTTATTAGGCTACAGATCAAATACATTTGGATAATTATAATAATTATGACCTCATGTAGCCTACCAGCACATGTAGGCTATCCGTGAGCTGTTGGCTAGAGCATGTGCCAAGGCCAGAGTAGACACCTTGGCTATTTAACACAACCGTTTTTGGGGAGTGACAAACTATCGTTAGAGTTGAAAATGCGATGGACACACATTGCACTTTCGATTTTTATTGGGGTACACTAAAATGTAAGCGAACAATTACATTTTGTGTACCACGTCATCCCGCGCTGATTTGTATTGTCAACAAGTCCATTTGGTGGAACTACACTACTGGTGGGAAAATGCGCATATTTTCTTTATGCAGATTTCAGAATATAAAATGTGTCGCCAATTGGATGGAAACCTAGCTACTGTTGGTTTTTGCGAAAAGTTGTTTTTATTTTGAGGGGGGATGTGACGTCAACACGTGCAGCTGTTTTTGTTATCAACAATAGTTAAATTGCAACGCAAAGTAGCATGCAATGTCGTATTTATTTTTCTTGGCAACGTTCTAAAAATCGACAAGTAAATGGAAACATAGAGATAGCATAAATACAGATAGAGGGCTCTTTTCATTAAAGGAAGGGAAATATTTTCAGGAGGTGCCTGTTGTAAAATTAGGATTCTTGTCTGTCGAAGGGACTATAGTTTAGAGAGGGAAGTTGAGTGTAAGAGGACTTTTTCCTGAGGGAGGAGTTGCAGAAACACTCCTTATTTGGAGAACGCCTGGTCACATGGGGGCAGAATCTAAGCGATAGAGATGATAGAGACGTAACAGGAGAGAACACATCGAACTGTGCCTTGAGATGTTGAGCGGGACTAAGGACGTTGATTTTCTCAGGCTAGAGTCAATGCAGTGAGGGGATAAAATGCCCACCAACTTCACTGTGGTCCCTGTGGAGGATGGCGGGGCCGGGAAGTCAAGTCTCGAACTTGTGTTTAGGGAGGAAGATATTACTCCACGACGACCCTATTCAGGTGAGGGCACACTGTTGACGTTGTCAGGACAGGCTCAGACAAGCGAAGCAGCTACTGTAGAACAGCTGAACATGTTCGCTTTACGTTTACCCTAGCACATAACGTACATAAATATGATATTGCTTTGTTTGTTTATTTTTCTCCTGTCTTAAGGGGATGAAATATATATATATTTTAAGACGAGTGAACTTTTTGCAACTTCTGAGAAACAAAAACAAGCGAGGGCTTCCTGAGATTTTCCTTGCCTCCATTTCTCTCTCTCTCAATTTCAATCTCACTCTTCTTTGGGTTTTATGGTGAAGTTGACGAAAAAAGTGTATTGCCGCCACCAACTGAATGGGATACAAAAAAATGTACAAGAGAAGAGTGCAGTTCCGTTTATCATCATTGCTATACATGTCACAAAGGCCACTTTCTTCAAATTAAGAATGTCTGAATCTTGCTGGTGACATGCAGGCCTTGGTGCATGTTACTGTGTAGTTCCATTGTTATTCACTGACATCGGATATTCTGTTCTTTCTACCCTTTTTACTGCCTCCACAAAGGAGACAGAAGCTGTGCTTACACCTTGCATTAACATGTGGTTGTTGTCATCGATCCAGATTTGTTGAGTCCACACATGGTAATAAAATTACTATTAATTGCCCACTGATTCTGTATTGTGAACAGATTCCCTTGTCCTTCCCTGTGTGCAAGTTAGTCCAATCTGCCTTGGATCTCCCTTACGACAAGCTGTATAAATCGACAGAAAACGGCACATTGTAAAACTACTGGAGTATAACAATCTCATCATTACAGTCTATATTTGATATCCAACGATTTAAGAACGAGTGCTACTGTCCCGACATCCTCGACCTGTACACAACCATAAAACATAAAAATACATATGATTCCATATATCCTCCTCTTGAACAGTAAACCAGCTTTTTAGGCCTGCATGCGTGCATTGGTTGTTTAGGCATGTCTTTGTGGCAATATGTAACTTTATGGGCAACCCTACCAAATTCACATACAAATGTGAGTTATAGATCTATCATTCTACTTGAATGAAAGTCTAAGAAGTGGTAGATCTGTTCTATTTGCACTTTCTATGCTTCCCTTAAGTTTGTCCTTTACTTTTGGGTTTGTACACCAGAAAATCCAATATTTTTTGTTATGGAAAATATATTTCACAGTGTTTCTCTACACTATGCTAGCTTATTTATGTCACAAACTGAAATTAGGCAAACTGTTAGTTTTAGCATCCAGAAAATGGCAGAGAAATTTCTGCATAGTGCAACTTTAATATGTGTACCAGAAGTCTTGTATTTCAAAGAACCTCTAATATGATAACCTATAACAACTCGCATGTTCAAATGATGAAAATTGATAAAAGCAGCAATCGATATTGGCAAAGGAGCACGCATGTGTTCGAGCCTCTCTCTGTACCCTTGCTGCACCAGGCTGTGTTTCTTGTCTCTTTCTGTCTGTCTCTCTTTTAATTCACTCAAGTCATTCAATAGCTTGCCCTCAGTGTGACACAATCTTTCTCCCTGTTGCTCTCCCTCCATGTGTTAGGACCATGATTAATGTGAAATCAATATGTATAGTATTACCTTTTTAAAGGTTTCTCAGCTCTGCATTTCACAATGCCTTTCCTCTGTCAAGTATTAACTTGCTGTGAATCAGTAGAACTCCATTGTTCTGTACCCGTTGGAAGGGAGATGTAGGTAACTTCCCAAATAAAGGAAACGCCAACATAGTGTCTTAATAGGGCATTGGGCCACCACGAGCTGCCAGCACAGCTTCAATTAACCTTTTGCATGGAATAGATTCTACAAGTGTCTGGAACTCTATTGGAGGGAAATTCCATAATTTGGTGGTGATGGAAAACACTGTCTTAAGCCACTCTTGCACAAGGTTGATGGAGAGCTATAGAATATACATCGCCTCGTGATCAATTTGATTGATTATTAACGTTTACTAATACTTAAAGTTGCATTACAAAAGTATTTCCAAGTGTTTTGTGAAAGTTTATTTTCAACTTTTTTAATTAAAAAAAAATGACGTTGCGTTATAAAACGCAGTTTTTTTCCTTGATCACACAGTCTTCATAGATCGATATCTAGGCTATATATGGACCGATTTTAATCGAGAAAAAAAAAGGCCCAATAGTGATGTTTATGGGACATCTAGGAGTGCCAACAAAGAAGATTGTCAAAGGTAATGAATGTTTTATTTTATTTCTGCATTTTGTGTAGCGCTGACTATGCTAATTATTTTGTTTACGTCCCCTGCGGGTCTTTAGGGGTGTTGCATGCTATCAGATAATAGCTTCTCATGCTTTTGCCGAAAAGCATTTAAAAAATCTGACTTGTTGGCTGGATCACCTTGTCATCTCAGATTTTTAAAATATGTTTTACAGCCAAAGCCTAGCATAGCATTATGTCCAGCTAGCAGTAGGCAACTTGGTCACGAAAATCAGAAAAGCAATCAAATTAAATTGTTTACCTTTGAGCTTCGGATGTTTTCAATCACGAGACTCCCAGTTAGATAGCAAATGTTCTTTTTTTCCAAAAATATTATTTTTGTAGGCGAAATAGCTCCATTTGTTCTTCACGTTTGGCTGAGAAATCGACCGGAAATTGCGGTCACGAAAACGCCGAAAAATATTCCAAATTAGCTCCATAATATCGACAGAAACATGGCAAACGTTGTTTATAATCAATCCTCAAGGTGTTTTTCAAATATATATTTGATAATATATCAACTGGGACAGTTGGCTTTTCAGTAGAACTGAGAGGAAAAATGGCTACCTCTGTATTTTACGCAAGAATCACTCAGAGCCACCAGGTGACCACATACGCAATATCGTCGCTTACGCTCATTCTTCAACATAAATGCGTGAAACTACGTCAAAATGCTGTAGACACCTTGGGGAATACGTAGAAAAAGGAATATGGTTGATAGCCCATTCACTGCTCAATAGGGACGCATCAGAACGCAGAGCTTTCAAAACATGAGTCACGTCCGGATTGGATTTTTCTCAGGCTTTCGCCTGCAATATCAGTTCTGTTATACTCGCAGACAATATTTTTACAGTTTGGGAAACTTTAGAGTGTTTTCTATCCTAAGCTGTCAATTATATGCATATTGTAGCATCTTGTCCTGACAAAATAGCCCGTTTACTCTGGGAATGTTATTTTTCCAAAAATGAAAATACTGCCCCCTAGTTACAAGAAGTTAAACGTTAATTTGTGTAATTTCTTTACTTCTTAACTTCATACTGATCATTGGGATGCTAGCGTCCCACCTCAACAACATCCGGTGAAATTGCAGGGCGCGAAATTCAAATGACAGAAATCGCAATATTAAACATTCATGAAGATACAAGTGTCATGCATAATTTAAGCTTAATTTAAGCTTAATTTCTTGTTGATCCAGCTGCTTTGTCAGATTTAAAAAAGGCTTTACAGCGAAAGCACACCATGCGATTATCTGAGGACAGCGCCCCGCACACAAAAGCATTACATAAATTATCCAACCAAGCAGAGGCATCACATAAGTCAGAAATAGCAAAAAAATGAATCACTTACCTTTGAAGATCTTCATCTGGTTGCAATCACAAGGGTCCCAGCTACATAAAAAATGGTCCTTTTGTTTGATAAGTCCTTCTTTAATCCACCGGTTTCCCTCGTTCAAAATGCATACAAATGAATCCCATAAGTTACCAATAAACTTCTTCCAAACATATCAAACAATGTTCCTAATCAATCCTCAGGTACCCTAATATGTAAATAAAGGCCTTGTGAATGTTGACCTGTTTAAAGGTCTTCCGGAACAGCTGGCGCTCTCATGCATGTTTCAGTGTTATTTGCCTCGAAGCTAGCATAGAAGTAGTTCAGCTCTTCTGGTAGGCTCGTGTCACTGGGCAGCTCTCTGCTGTGCTTCCCTTTGTAGTCTGTAATGGTTTGCAAGCCCTGCCACATCCGACGAGCGTCGGAGCCGGTGTAGTACGATTCGATCTTAGTCCTGTATTGACACTCTCTGTTTGATGGTTCGTCAGAGGACATAGCAGGATTTCTTATAAGCTTCCGGGTTAGTCACGCTCCTTGAAAGCGGCATCTCTCGTCTTAGCTCAGTGCGGATTTTGCCTGTAATCCATGGCTTCTGGTTGGGGTATGTACGTACGGTCACTGTGTGGACGTCGTCATCAATGCAGTTATTGATGAAGCCAATGACTGCTGTGGTGTTCTCATCAATGCCATCGGAGGAATCCCGGAACATATTCCAGTCTGTGCTAGCAAAACAGTCTTGTAGCTTAGCATCTGCTTCATCTAACCACTTTTTTATTTTCTTGATCTAGTCACTTGTGCTCCCTGCTTTAATTTCTGCTTGTAAGCAGGAATCAGGAGGATAGAATTATGGTAAGATTTGCCAAATGTAGGGTGAGGGAGAGCTTTGTATTCGTCTCTGTGTTTGGAGTAAAGGTGGTCCAGAGTTCCCCCCTCTGGCTGCACAATTATTAACATGCTGATAGAAATTAGGTAAAACTTATTTAAGTTTCCCTGCATTAAAGTCCACGGCTACTAGGAGCGCCGCATCTGGGTAAGCGTTTTCTTGTTTGCTTATGGTGGAATACAGCTCATTCAATGCTGTCTTAGTGCCAGCCTCCGTCTGCGGTGATAAATAAACAGCTCCGAAAAATACAAAGAAATTTAAGTGTGTACTGTATGACAGTGTTTCGTCAACATGAGAGGAGGATGGCATTGGCGTTTCTCTACAAGTAGGGTCAGTCAACATATTTTTCTACTTGCACGTACACACATAGTAAAACTAATGCTTAGCTTACGTTGATTGGACTAAATCGTTTTTGGTATCTTTTAGTTAGTTATCACTGTATTAGACTAAGTATTAGACTAAGTATTAGACTAAGCAAAGGTGATTTGATGTTGAAGTTGAATTGGTGCTGGAATAGTGGCCCCTGTTTTCTTTGCGACTTTCGGTAACTCTCTGTGGTTCTAAATCAATAGTTGTTTAGTAGTCTGAAAATGTCGGAAACATTAGGTTGCTTGACCATTGCTTGGTCATGTAACTCTCTGTTTTCATGCAATATGCTTTTTTGTGGACTAAACCAGACAGAGTTTGCCATCTGGTTTTGTGATAAAACAAAGGTGTGGTTGAATTTATTCTCCCACCATTGTCTCAGCCTTTAGGCCTATATATCACGGTGCCGAGGCATATGAACTAACAGGTTATAGAGCAAACAATGAAATTATCACAACACTTAGGTTGTAATATGGCTTTTTTTCTGGCTTCCCTAGTTATTTTACCCACGCACCGCTACTGGCTGTGACACAACATTTTGAAAAAGAAAAAGGTGTGTTTATTGTTTCTGAAGGCCCTGTATTATAGGACGACTTGGGAGAATGATGATCCGCAACAGACAGTACATCTCAGTATTAGAACTTAAAATACAGTCAGACTAGCCTGCTACTGTGCTTTTCTGGACCTTATAAACTGCAGAGAGTAGACCCACAACTGATACAAATGGAATTAAATATTAAAATCACAGGGCTTATGCGCTGTTATTCAGTATACATTTTCACTGCAGTTTACAGCCTTGAGTAGAATTTTGTACTCACTTGAAAATAATAATGCAATTATTCATTGGAATGTGGTGTTGTAGGATGATTGTATTGTCCTTAAGCAAGCTCAATAGGGGAGCTTTTTAAGGTGCGTATCTCACTGTTCTTTCATACACCTGGCCCCTCTGCTTATTTTGAAAATTGGTGCAGCTTTGAATAATTTGTGTGGTATGATTGCTAGTTAGCATATTACAGATCTAGACAAATTATCCACCTACCACTATTGTCACAGTGAATGGTGGATAGAGGGCAGGATAGACAGTTAGACTGGTAGACTATATTGACCTGTGGTATAGTTAGCGTGCAGAAAAGTGTAGTGCATAAGGGATGTACCAAAACACCTTGATATAGGGGTGGAGCATGAAAGCAGATGAAGAAATGTAGCTAGAATGGAAGAAATTATATAGTAAAACCTGCAAAAGGGTACATGTAAAAGAAACTCACTGCCCTCTCCTGTGCCCAATAAAATAAAAACACACAACCCTCCTCAAAGCAATTTTTAAAAATAAGTTTGACAACCTTCCCCTTTTTTGGACCACCCCAATTAATTTCTAAATTTCCCTTAATTTATTGGAATGTCAAAGGCGGACTGCCAGCTCGTACTGTAGGATTCTATTTGAGTGTTTGCACACAACACCGTTCTTATAAAACCTTAGTAATTCCAGATTCTAGTTGCTTTATAAAAAATAGTTCCTGATGAGTACTTTCTATGATTGTCTCCAAATTGTGTAGACATCAGTAGGCAGGTTTCCATTTACCCAGGTTATTAGACAATAGCATTGTCGCAAAAAATAATAGTTGCGACGTGTAATGGAAACGGCAGATATAGGAGACATTTTCTAAAGATCTTCAATTTTTATCCGTTCAACGGGTGGATTTTTCTTTTATCAACTTTATTGCAACAAATTATGATGGAAATGGTGTTTTTCAAGTCAATGACGATTGACAAATAATTTTGAAGGTACGCAGGTGGGGCACATGATGTAAATGGGAATGTGTACATGCATTGAGTTATTGAGCTTGTTTTAGCTGATTTCATGCGGCTACAGATGACAGATTACAAACAATCCTTTCCATTTTGGATGCATTTTATTTGCAACTGCTAGGAGAACATATTTTGTTGTACTGATCAACAACATTTGCATATAAGAAGCAGTCTCTTCTCTTGTAAAAGTGTGCGCTCTATTTTTTTAAAGAAAGTATTTACTTCATTAGCAAGGCAGAATGTGGCATATGGAATCTAGTGGAAACCAGACGGGTGGGGAGGGAGACGAGGAAGCGAATGAGGTTTTGGTGTTAACTAAGTTAATTAATAACGTGTTTGACAGTCAGCTTTGAAGTCAGCATATTTTGCGTTATGGTTTGCAAACGAAGTACTAGGGTAGTGAATTGATATTTCTTCATCCGTAAGCTAGCAATGAAAGTTAGCCTATAATTCAGCCTATAAAGTCACTCAATTGTCATACTTGAGTAAAAGTAAAGATGCCTTGATAGAAATTGTCTCATGTAAAAGTGAATGTCACCCAGTAAAATACTACTTCTGAAAGTATCTGGTTTTAAATGTACTTAAGTACAGTGGTGGAAAAGTACTCAATTGTTATACATGAGTAAAAAGTAAATGCTATGCATCTAATTCCTTATATTAATTAAACCAGAGGGCATAATTACACACTCAAACACACGGACATCATTTACAAATGTATTTGTGTTTAGTCCGCCAGATCAGAGGCAGTAGGGATGAAAACGCATTATATTGATATGTGTGTGAATTGGACCATATTGCTGTCCTGCCTGAGCATTCTAAGTGAAACAAGTTATTTTGGGTGTCAGGGAAAATGTACGAGAGTAAAAAGTACATATTAATTTAGGAATGTAGTGGAGTTAAAGTGAAAGTACAGTACAGATATGCCTAAAACAACTTAAGTAGTACTTTAAAGTACTTTTACTTAAGTATACGGAACAAAAATATAAACTCAACATGCAAAAATGTCAAAGATTTTGCTGTGTTACAGTTTTTTATAAGGAAATCAGTCAATTTAAATCAATTCATTAGGCCCTAATCTATGGATTTCACATGACTGGGCAGGGGCGCAGCCTGGGAAGGCATAGGTCCACCCAGTTGAGAGCCAATTGCACTCTCCCTCAACTTGAGACATTGGTGGCATTGTGTTGTGTGACAAAACTGCTCATTTTAGAGTGGCCTTTTATTGTCCCCAGCACAAGGTATACTTGTGTAATGATCATGCTGTTTTATCAGCTTCTTAATATGCCACACCTGTAAAGTGCATGGATTATCTTTACAAAGGCTATCATGCTCACTAACAGGGATGTAAAAACATTTTTTGCACAACATTTGAGAGAGGGACCAGCACTTTACGTGTTGCGTTTATATTTTTGTTCGGTGAACTTTTCTCTTTGCGCTATTAAGGGGTTGCGCTGATAGACAGACTTCATCACTTGAGACATTTGGCAGATTCTAGTACCTATTTATTTGGTTATTTTTATCAGAAGTACTGAAGTTTCAATATAACGTGCAACACTAGTATGAGTCACACAGAACACACGTAAGGGCAGGCTTTGGTCTGTTGTCATTATTGGGCTGTAATCAGCAGTAGGAAGACTTCACTAATTCCCAGCTATTATACCTGTGTTACGTCATGTGCTCTCCGCTCTGTTCTTATGCCTACAGTACCTGTACTCGCACACTGCTGTCTCCACACAATACGTCCAGTATAAACATAGTTTTCCAAAATGGACTGCTTAGACAGTGTCAGGTATCACAGCATCGTGGGTCTCTCTCCCTGCAATGCACTAAATATACAGCTCATAAAGGCTTTTTTGTGTTGTCATAACTTAACATCAATAAACTCATAAAACCTGTATTTCTATTCGGGGGCGTCATGCACCCATTATTTAAAACGCCTGAAACAGCTTTTTCCTACAATCTAGAGCCGTAATCATTATGCCTAATTATATGTAAAGTTAGTTAGGTTAGCTTGCCCCGAGACTGCCTGGCAGCTCCCCCACGGAGAGAAGCACAAGATTGAATTTCACTGAACTTTCTAGAGTATCCCCTATCAACGTTTCCCTTTTTACTGTGGAAATTCTGATCGAATCAATGCAATATTAGCCACTTTCAATGCAATATATTGAAACAAAATGAACTATGCGAGAGATTTTGTTGTAGGCAGAACGCATCAGATTAGGATTCTATTGGATTGACACACATGACTCAGCCAGTGCTCTACACAGACCGGTGCAGTATAACCAATCAGAGCTGCAGTAGGCCTAAATGCAAATAGACCATTGCCATATATAGGTCTGTCTTTACAGCTGTGGTCGTGAGTAGATGTGCTTGTTTTGAGATCAAAGCCACGTCTGCACATTTTGTTCATATCCTTTGCTAGTTAGTGAGTTATTAGCCCAGTTATATATAATTTGTCAGCATTAGGGTAGTGATTGCTTTCCGAAAGAGCACAAAATATGTACATTTCTAGAAATCTTTGACATGCTAGTCAGGTAAATAACTTGTTGTGTCTTAAAGGGGCAGTGTTGTATTTTGAGACAGGCTTGAATAAGCTAAGTAGCCAATACGTGGAGTGCAGCCTAATTTGTCTGATTCTCTGTAATAATGGTCAGGAAATAATAATGCATTTTATTTTGTAAAGTGGTTTCTTGCATTAAACAACACACCATTTTCAGTCACTTCCGTGTCTGAAGGACACGTGGATAAACAGGTTAATGTCATGCCCTGCATGTTTTTTTTATTTATAGGCCTACATTGAACCCCACACATTGACTGCTACTGAATGACAGATCAGCTATTTCCATGTTAAGCTGTTATGGGATGCATTTTATCCATTGTTTTTGATGGTAGGCCACTCTCATAGGCCTACGTTATGATCAAATAGCCACATGAGCCTACTTGGTCACTGATAAAACTAACATAAAGCAGGTACAGCCTCAGTGTGGAAGTTGCAAAGAATTTCCCCGACATATGAGTTTGCACTCGACAGACGTGAAAGGGAACATTGGTGGCTAGTATTATAGAGAAACAAAAAAAAATGGTTTTATTTATTCATCAAGAAGGAATTAATAGGCTACATAGCTTGATCAAATTAATTTCCAAACATACCTCCTGCTAGTCCTTCCCGTTACCCGCAATTAAAATCAAATCAAAGACTGTGTCACTCTACACTCTACACCAGTGGTCACCAACTGATCGGTTGATCTTCAAGGCATAGTCAATCACCAATTTTTGGGGTAAAAAACCCTCCAACAATAAAGCAAATTAAGTTGCTGTTTTTTTAAATTTGTCTCCTGCGGTGATCCGGATACAAGCTGCCCTGTGTGCTGAGTAGGTCTAAGTGTTCTGACTTTAAAACCATTTCATGTGTCTGAAAGTACAAATCCGCCTTCCCGGCAGTCCTGAATCAAGTGCACTATAGGTCTACCACTGGCCAATCGGACTGCTCTGATTTGTCTGTAGTAACATAGCAGGCGTAAACAAATAAAAGATACAGCAAAGTTAATATTGTGAGATTTCAAAACTTAAGAGAGTCTGTCAACAAATACAGCAAAGAGCTGCTGTTTTTATGAGTGAGCTCTTACTCAGCACTGTCAACACTTTTTTTTTTTATTCAACACCTAGGCTATATAAGCCATAAAATGTGCGTTTTTCCTTCTTCCACTCACGCTACAACAAGCACTGCAGCTGTAATGAATGACTAGGAACGTGCATCTATAGGCTTGTGTTGTTGTAATTATTAACGAATTGGGTCTTTTCTAATATCAAGGAAAATTTAACTTTCTCTGTTCATAGGAGTAACAACATGAATTTGTGCATGAGGCAGAAATAATGTGGTCAGACTCGAGTTTAACCATCAACTGGAAGACGGTGTCCCTTTTTGGTCAGTGTCAGTGGAGGAAAGGTAGAGTGGAGGGATGCTGAGAGGTGGACCCTCAGCCTGCTGCTCTCTCCCTCCACTGAGACCATCATGAGCCCAGTCAAATAAAAAGCTAATATTTTAAATGTATGTTCACACAGGTGTGCCTCACAAGTAATACAACAACAAATCTACTGTGTGGTCATATAGCCTATCTCAAATGTCAGAACAACAATGCATTGGTAGGGCAATTCAAGCCAAGTCCATATGCGGTGATAATGCATTGGTCCTATAGCCTACTGCAAAAACCTTATTGCTACAGTACGGTTTTTAATGTTGCATAGGCTTAAATTTTTATTGATTTTTTTTGGCTTGAATTTTGACTCCGTGATCTTGACTCAAAGGTTGGTGACCACTCCTCTACACTCTCTCCTCCTCCACTGAAGATACGGCCCATACCAAAGCAGTGGTTATCAAACTTTTTGGTCCCCTAAAAGGAGTGGTTCGAATCTCATGGTACAATACCGTAGGCCTATGTTAGTTACCCGATCAAATAGGCAAAGGTATACATATCAAATAAATGGTATATGTAGCTTATTAAAATATGTATGAAAAATATATTTTTTCCATTCAGTTTCATACTCTCGACCCCCACAAAATGTTTGAGACCCCCAGTTTGAGAACCACTGCACGGGACTACAGTATCTAACGTCCTCCCTAGGCATCTCTTTGCTCCATGCACCCTGGGCGGAACCACTTACTAGGGAGAATAGGGGGGGTACTCTTTGCCTGGTCCAGTCAGTGTGCCCCCTCTGCAAAACACTGGCGACAGATCTTTTTTTTATTTTTATAAATAGTGGATTCTCTGTTAATTTCATTCAGTGAGCCAGAGTCTGAGGCAGTGTGAGAAACGATAGTTAGCACTGTCATTCATAATTGTTTATGAATGAGGTAGAGTTAGGCTTACTTGCTGTTTTGACATATATGATGACCAAATTTGAGCAACAGTATCATGGTGGGCTACATGCTTATCATTTTGACTTAACTTTGCTTCATTGTTTCCTGAAAACTACCTCCCCATTGGCAGAAGCAATAAAAGGTCAGAATTCCCTCCCTTGGGACTAGGATGAGATTACAATCTGTTGTGCAGATCTGTTTTTTTGTGTCTGTGTTCCTAGAGATAGAGAGAAGACCCAGGGGCCCATGTGGTTACATTCAGGCTAACCTCAGTTTGTTTACAATGTGATTCTCCTATTAATTTAAGCAAGATCTGTTGTTTCCGCAGTCAGCACGACCTAACTGTAAGATCATTTCTCCTTATTCTGTGGAGAGTGACTTCAACACAGTGACTCAGGAGACTGTTGAAATCCTGTTCAGAGTACCACAGGCCAACGCCCAACCCATCCGCAAGCTTGTTAAGAATGTGTAGGCCTGGCCTACTGTCTTTCTCAATAAGTCTACCCTCAGGGCATTCAACTTCGTCACTGCCTATCACAATAAGAGCACCAAACAGAGCCCTAACACAAAGTCCTCTGCCGTGCCATGCTGTATGCATATGCATGTGATGGCATTTAATGTTCAATGCTACTGTAATTCGCATAGCCTTTCATGACAATGGTGCTCTAATTTTGTTTCACCTTCTCCTTCTGGGTTGATGACAAACAGTATTTTTTTCTGAGTGACCCCAGGTTGGATATACAGCATCTTGTTTACAGTAAATGAACATAGTTGTTATGATATTATAGTATTTTGCATGGTGTTACATGATACCATCGTCAACTATGTCAGAGCAGGGAATGTCAGTGTTGCTTGTGTGTTCTTTTTTAATATGCGTGAATGAAACAGAAATGACTTGCGTCATTGTAGGCTACTGTGAATTAATTGAAGATGGTTAAATGCCTGAGTGGCATGGGACAGTTCACAGCAGCATGTGCATTATTTATGCCTAGTAACAGGCAAAGTGTTCATATTGTTATATTTTCTTATTGTTGCATTGTCGAGAATGAACCGGTCTGCTGATACAGGGCCAGTTTGTGAATTCTCATCCGAGTAGAGAAGTGCAACTGAAGCATAAAATGTGTCTGATGCCGAGCTGAAATTACAATGAGAAGAATTTTAGATATGTATTTATAAAACGCAGCAAGATATTTCTTACATGTGTTTTTATATTGTTTTAATGCATGAAAAACAAAGAATGCTGTGTTAATGTGACCCCTAAGTTTATCTTACTAGTTATCTAAGTATGTGGCTGAATTAATACGGTAACGGTGCATTATATTGTGAAGAGCTTTCTGCCGTGTTTGAGAAGCATTTTGGATGAGTTCTGTACTGCTGCCACTGCAGCTTGATCCTTGTTTTTTCTCCTCTCTGTTCTCTGCCTGTCTGCTCCCCCCTCATCTTCTCCCGAGCAAAGCAGGGAGGCCCAATGCCTTAGTGACACCAGACTTCACACAGACACGGTGTGTACACATGCTGCTCCAGAGCCAGTACTGTTCTTCCTTCAGACAAGCATGCGTCAACACTTGTTCATTTGCCCAATGTATCTCATTCACTTTCACTTGTAAATGTCCAAACTCAGTAAAAATGACATTCGGTAGCTCTTGACTATACATTGCCTTCAGAAAGTATTCAGACCCATTGACATTTTCCACATTTTGTTGCGTTGCAAACTTATTCTATAATGAATAAAAAATACATCCTCAGCATTCTACACACAATATCCAATAATGATAAAGTGAAAATAGGTTTTCAATGATTTGGAAAGGCACACACCTGTCTATATAAGGTCCCACAGTTGACATGTGCATGTCAGAGCAAAAACCAAGCCATGAGGTCGAAGGAATTGTCAGTAGAGCTCGGAGACAGGGTTGTGTCGAGGCACAGATCTGGGGAAGGGTAACAAAAAAATGTCTGCAGCATTGAAGGTCCCCAAGAACACAGTGGCCTCCATCATTCTTAAATGGAAGAAGTTTGGAACCACCAAGACTCTTCCTAGAGCTCGCTCCCCGGCCAACCTGAGCAATTGGGGGAGGGCCTTGGTCAGGGAGGTGACCAAGAAACCGATGGTCACTGACAGAGTTCCGCTGTGGAGATGGGAGAACCTTCAAGAAGGACAAACATCTCTGCAGCACTCCACCAATCAGGCCTTTATGCTAGAGTGGCCAGACGGAAGCCACTTCTCAGTAAAATGCACATGATAGCCCACTTGGAGTTTGCCAAAAGGCACCTAAAGGACTCTGACCGTGAGAAACAAGATGGTCTGATGGTCATCTCTGGTCTGATGAAACCAAGATTGAACTCTTTAGCCTGAATGTCAAGCATCACATCTGGAGGAAACCTGGCACCATCCCTACGTTGAAGCATGGTGGTGGCAGCATCATGATGTGGTTGATGAACCTGATCGAACATCTCTGGAGAGACCTGAAAATATCTATGCAGCAACGCTCCCCATCTAACCTGACAGAGCTTGAGAGGATCTGCAGAGAAGAATGGGAGAAATTCCCTAAATACAGGTTTGCCAAGCATGTAGCGTCATACCCAAGGAGACTCTAGGCTGTAATCGCTGCCAAAGGTGCTTCAACAAAGTACTTAGTAAAGGGTCTGAATACTTTTTTATGTTTAATAAATTAGCAAAAATTTCCTTTATCTGCTTTGTAAATATTTATGGGGTATTGTGTGTAGATGGTTCCCCTCCCCCCTCATCATTGTCATACATTTTTGAATAAGGCTGTAACCTAACAAAATGTGGAAAATGTCAAGGGGTCTGAATACTTTCCGAAGGCACTGTATATGTATAACTTTACAAGCTGGATTGCCTGTCTTGTCCTGCAATTCATTTATTTTCATTTGCTATCATTAGCATATTTATTTAGCTAGCATCCTCCATGGAAATTCTCTATTACTTGTGCTAATTTTGTTAGCATTATGGTAATAGATTCCCAATGTTGTTTTTTGGTACCCCCTTGTGTACTAAGCTGGTAATACTGTAAATCTAGGATAAGAAAAGGACGATATGAAATTCTGGATACCGTCCCACCCTATGTGGAACCCATGTTATGCGTGCAAAAAGTGATCTTTTTTCAAACGGAGCCCATGCCCTGATTTAAAAAAATATATATAAAAAAATACAAGTATGTGTATCTGCTTGTAGAAACCTTAGAATCTGCTCTTTCTAATGGTGTAAAGAAATAGAAAATCTGATCTGGATGAACCTCTAGGAGGATTTGAAAAAGTTGTTTTTATTATCCACAGTTTAATACTTTATTCCTACCCTCACTGCACTTTAGATATCATGCACATTGATTGCTTCCTAGCAAACGTCCTCGACAACAGATTTTTTTTTCATTTTCATAGTAGCAGCAGACAGTTATCTAAATAGGCTTTTGGGACTCCAAGAGAAGAGGAATAGCGGATGGGCGCGGGCTCATCAGGAAAAGAGAGGCTATGTGTAGCCGAAGAAGCTCATTCATCATAATAATGGTGCCGAAGGAGATGGCTGCCGTTTTTATTATTCCGTAACGAATTTTGCTATTGTGTATGTTTTTGTGTGTTATTTGTAACTTATTTCGTACATAATGTTTCTGCCACCATGTCTTATGACTGAAAATAGCTTCTTGATATCAGAGCAGCCATTACTCACCCCGTACTGGAGGAATTCTTCTTAACCTGTAGTGACACCCCATCCCATGAATGGGACCGTTGTCATCATCTAACACTAATTAGCATAACGCAACGGACATAAATCTTCCTAG
The DNA here is from genome assembly GCF_023373465.1 of Oncorhynchus keta. NCBI lineage: Eukaryota > Metazoa > Chordata > Actinopteri > Salmoniformes > Salmonidae > Oncorhynchus > Oncorhynchus keta. The sequence goes on along the minus strand of NC_068435.1, from coordinate 28,034,706 downwards.
AAAATATTCCTATTCATGAAAATCACAAGTGAAATATATTGGAATACAGCTTAGCCTTTTGTTAATCACCCTGTCATCTCAGATGTTCAAAATATGCTTTACAGCCAACGCTAGACAACGCTAGGCATTTGTGTAAGTTTTTATCATAGCCTAGCATAGCATTATGCCTTGCTAGAAGCAGGCAACCTTGTCACGGAAATCAGAAAAGCTATCAAATTATATCGTTTACCTTTGAACTTCGGCTGTTTTCACTCACGAGACTCCCAGGTAGACAGCCAAAGTTCATTTTTTCCCAAAATATTATTTTTTTAGGCGAAATAGCTCCGTTTGTTCTTCAAGTTTGGCTGAGAAATCGCCCGAAATTGCGGTCGCCCAAAATTAGCTCCATAATATTGACAGAAACATGGCAAACGTTGTTTAGAATCCATCCTCAAGGTGTTTTTCTAATCGATAATATATCCGTTGGGACAATTCGTTTTTCACTAGGACCGATTGGAATAATGGCTACCTCTGTATTTTACACGAGAATCTCTCTCGGAGCCACCATGTGACCACTTACGCAATGTGGCCGCCTATGGCTATTCTTCAACAGAAATGCGTAAAACTACGTCACAATGCTTTAGACACCTTGGGGAATACGTAAAAAGCGTAAGCCCGTTGATGGTACATTCACAGCTGAATAGGGAGTCATCGGAACACAGCGCTTTCAAAACCTGGGGCACTTCCGGATTGGATCTTTCTAAGGCTTTTGCCTGCAACATCAGTTCTGTTATACTCACAGACAATATCTTTACAGTTTTGGAAACGTTAGTGTTTTCTATCCAAAGCTGTCAATTATATGCATATTCTAGCATCTTTTCCTGACAGAGTATCCCGTTTTTAAAACAGGAACATTTTTTCCAAAAATGAAAATACTGCCCCCTAACACCAAGAGGTTAAACAAGTCAGATGGGAAGGATTTACTTCGGCCGCCCGACCTAGCCCTCATCCCAGTCATTCGCAGGAGGAAAAGACGGAGATATCATGGACGAAGGTCCGGGTGCCTTGTAAGGATCCGTCTCAGAGAGGGTAATCTACCTTTTCCATCGGTCCTATTAGTCAACATTCAATTAATTGATAGTAAAATAGACAACTACGATCATATATCTAACCAACGGGACATTAACCGTAATATCTTATGTTTCACCGAGTCGTGACTGAACGACAACATGATTAACTTCTTGCGTCGAGCCATCCGGGATCGTGAATACAGCCTCAAGCTCATTACCATTAGTCAACGTTAACTATTCATGAAAATCGCAAATGAAATTAATGTATTTGCTCTCAAGCTTAGCCTTTTGTTAACAACACTGTCATCTCAGATTTTCAAAATATGCTTCTCAACCATAGCAAACTAGCATTTAGCGTTAGCATTAGCATTTAGCGTTAGCATTAGCAGGCAACATTTTCACAAAAACCAGCAAAAATATTCAATAAATCATTTACCTTTTGAAGATGTTTTCAATGAGGAGACTCTCAGTTAGATAGCAAATGTTCAGTTTTCCTGAAAGATTAGTTGTGCAGGAGAAATCGGTCCGTTTTCTGCGTCATGTTTGGCTACCAAAAAAAAACAAATTCATTCATCCAAACGCCAAACTTTCTTCCACATTAACTCCATAATATCGACTGAAACATGGTAAACGTTGTTTAGAATCAATCCTCAAGGTGTTTTTCACATATCTCTTCATGATATATCATTTCTGGAAGTCTCCTCTCTGTCTCAATCACATGGATGAATGCGAGCAGTTTGGAGATTACGCAACAATTTCAACAAAGGACACTGGGCGGACCCCTGGTAAATGTAGTCTCTTATGGCCAATCTTCCAATGATATGCCTACAAATACGTCACAATGCTGCAGACAACTTGGAGAAACGATAGACAGGGCAGGCTAATTTGTGGCGCTTTCACAGCCATATAAGGAGACAATGGAAAACAGCCTCAAAAATCCTGCTCATTTCCTGTTTGAAGTTGCATCTTGGTTTCGCCTGTAAGATCAGTTCTGGGGCACCCACAGATAATATCTTTGCAGTTTTGAAAACGTCAGTGTTTTCTTTCCAAAGCTGGCAATTATATGCATAGTCGAGCATCTTTTTGTGACAAAATATTGCGCTTCAACTGGTTAACATACAGCTGGCAGGTTTTATGCTTTTTGTCATATGTAAATTTGTAAACACCAGCTGCTGCAAAAAATCGAAGTAATTCTCAAGGTTTTGCTCGCCTGAGGTAGAGTATCTTATGATAAGCTGTAAACCACACTATTTACCAAGAGAGTTTACATCTATATTTTTCATAGCTGTCTATATACCACCGCAGACCGATGCTGGCACTAAGACCGCACTCAATGAGCTGTATACGGCCATAAGCAAACAGTAAAACACTCATCCAGAGGCTGTGCTCCTAGTGGCTGGGGACTTTTATGCAGGGAAACTCAAATCCGTTCTACCAAATCTCTACCAGCATGTTAAATGTGCAAACAGAGGAGGGGGGGCGGGCGACGACGACTCTAGACCACCTTTACTCGACACACAGAGATGCGTACAAAGCTCTCCCTCTCCCTCCATTTGGCAAATCTGACCATAATTCTATTTTCCTAATTCCTGCTTCCAAGCGAAAATTAAAGCAGGAAGCACCAGTAACTCGGTCAATAAGAAAGTGGTCAGATGAAGCAGATGCTAAGCTACAGGACTGTTTTGCTAGCACAGACTGGAATATGTTCCGGGATTCTTCCATTGGCATTTAGTCACTGGCTTCATCAATAAGTGCATCGATGGCAGTGACCGTATGTACATACCCCAACCAGAAGACATGGATTACAGGCAACATCTGCACTGTGCTAAAGGGTAGAGCTGCTGCTTTCAAGGAGCGTGACTCTAACCCGGAAGTTTATAAGAAATCCCACTATACCCTCCGATGAACCATTAAACAGGCAAAGCGTCAATACAGGACTAAGATTGTATCGTACTACACTGGCTCCGATGCTCGTCGGATGTGCCAAGGCTTGCAAACGATTACAGATTACAAAGGGACGTACAGCTGAGAGCTGCCCAGTGACACGAGCCTACCAGACGAGCTGAACTACTTCTATGCTCGCTTAGAGGCAAATAACACTGAAACATGCATGAGCGCACCAGCTGTTTCGGACGACTGTGTGATCACGCTCTCCGTAGCCGCTGTGAATGTTGACCTGTTTAAATTGTCTTACTCGCAATGCTGCAGGGCCAGGGCCAGACAAGTGGACTATGGATTGTCTATACATAGTAGGACTTGGATTTGTAGATGTTACACACCCTAAAGAATACAGACAGATAAATAATCAATTGAAAAGTCATTCATTTTAAGCACAATGAATTGGTGACTCAATGGAGTTGAGTGCCGATGAGTTTTGGCGGAGTGTAGACTACCTCCCACTACATTGAGTTGGTATCAGTCGATACTTGTAAAAATGCCCGTTCTTTTATGCGTACTTTGTACCTACTGTATGGTTGTCCTGTGTAAATACATTTTTTTCTTGCGACCTCCGCCAAGGGAGCCATTTTTTAACACAGAAGGAGCATAGAATGCAGTATTTTTTATCAAAAACAGATTGTAACACCTAAAGAAAATAAATCTGTTACACAGGACAAACATTGGTACAAGGTACGTATTAAAGAATTGACGGATACCAACACAATGTAGTCTGAGGTACACTCCCCCCAAATCTTATTGCCACTCATCTCCATTGAGATATGATGTACATATCATGGAATTGAGAATGATCAGCTAAGAGGAGAAATACACCTTTGAGAACTAGAAGCCCAAGTAATGGTGCTGGCTGACTGCAGTCCATATCGTCACAAGTGCTCACTCTCCCTGACTTTTTCAGCCACTATTTATTCATGGATAGTTTAGTACAAGGTGTTGATTAATGGAAGAAGTTTGTCTGTAACTGTCTGATCAAGCTGCCTGTAAAGATTGTTCAATAAGCATTCTGAATGCTCATTCTGAATGCTTGAATTAGAGCTCTTGTGAAACAGGGACATCTTGTGGCAAGGCTCTACATAGCATGGAATAGTGTGGGATAAAGCTTTATATTGAAACATAAGTAGTACCCAATCTAAAGTCAGAATCAGAAGTGCTGCTTATCACCAAGGCAGACCTTTCAATGTCACCGTCAGAGGCCATTCAGGTCCATGTTATTTTGATGCCAGACAACAACTCAGCAGTTTGACTTCGCTGTTTGGTTTGAGGTGGATGGCACGTTTTACTTCCCAGAGGAATGGGATAGGGACGGAATATTCCTTCATGTCATCTCTCTCAGCTACTCCATAATTATTTCCCCTTGAGCTGTTAAATGTAAAAAGTGCACAAGACTCTAGGATTATATTAGGAACCCCATTACCCGACAACAATGGCGACAGCAATTTTTCCTGGGATTTGACACATAACAAAAAATACATTAGACAGACTTTGCAATTGACATGCATAAATTAAAAAACATTTACATGTGGTGCTTGTGTGTGTTTGCATCTATCAGTTACACATAGTACCAGGGTTTTCTTTATTTTTTACTGTTTTCTACATTGTGGAATAGTAGTGAAGATATCAAAACTATGAAATAACACATGGAATCATGTAAGAACCAAAAAAAGTGTTTAACAAATCAAAATATATTTATATTTGAGATTCTTCAAAGTAGCCACCCTTTGCCTTGATGACAGCTTTGCACACTCTTGGCATTCTTTCAACCAGTTTCATGAGGTTGTCACCTGGAATGCATTTCAATTAACAGGTGTACCTTGTTAATAGTTAATTTGTGGAATTTCCTTTAAGCCAGTCAGTTGTGTTGTGACAAGGTAGTGGTGGGATACAGAAGATAGCCCTATTTGGTAAAAGACCAAGACCATATTATGGTAAGAACAGCTCAAATAAGCAAAGTGAAACAACATTCCATTACTTTAAGACATGAAGGTCAGTCATTGCAGAACTTTAAGAACTTTGAACATTTATTCAAGTGCAGTCGCAAAAACCATCAAGCGTATGAATACACTGGCTCTCATGAGGACCGTCACAGGAAAGGAAGACCCAGAGTTACCTCTAATGAACTTATCCTCTGCAGCAGAGTTACCAGCCTCAGAAATTGCAGCCCAAATAAATGCTTCACAGAGTTCAAGTAACACACACATCTCAACATCAACTGTTCAGTGGTGACTGCATGAATCAGGCCTTCATGGTCGAGTTGCTGCAGGGAAACCACTACTAAAGGACACCAATAAGATGAATAGACTTGCTTTGGCCAAGAAACACAAGCAATGGACATTAGACTGGTGGAAATCTGTCTTTGGTCTGATGACTCCAAATTTGAGATTTTTGGTTCCAACTGCCGTGTCTTTGTGAGACGCAGAGAAGATGAATGGATGATCTCTGCATGTGTGGTTCCCACGTGAAGCATGGAGGAAGAGGTGTGATGGTGTGGGGGTGCTTTGCTGTTGACTCTCAAGGCACACATAGCCATCATGGCTACCACAGCATTCTGCGGCGATATACCATCCCATCTGGTTTGCACTTAGTCCCACTATCACTTGTTTTTCAACAGGACAATGACCCAAAACACACCTCCAGGCTATGTAAGGGCTATTTGAACAAGAAGAAGAGGGGTGGAGTGCTGCATCAGATGACCTGGCCTCCACAATCACCCGACCTCATCCCAATTGAGATGGTTTCACTGCAGAGTGAAGGAAAAGCTGCCAACAAGTGTTCAGCATAAGCGGTATCTCCTTCAAGAATGTTGAAAAAGCATTCCAGAGTGCCAAGAGTGTACTGGGTACTACATGATTCCATGTGTGTTATTTCATGGTTTGGATTTCTTCACTATTATTCCTTAATGTAGAAAATATAAAAAAATAAGAAAAACCATTGACTGAGTAGGTGTCCAAACTTTTTGACTGGCACTGAACAAAAATATTAACGCAACATGTGAAGTGTTGGTCCAATTTTTCATGAGCTGAAATGAAAGATCCTAGACATTTTCCATATGGCCAAAAGGTTATTGCTCTCAAATTTTGTGCACAAATTTGTTTACATCCCTGTTTATAAGCATTTCTCCTTTGTCATGATAATCCATCCACTTGGCAGGTGTGACGTATCAGGAAGCTGATTAAACAGAATGATCATTACACAGGTGCATGTTGTGCTGGAGACAATAAAATGTAAATGTTTGTCACACGACACAATGCCACAGATGTCTCAAGTTTTTTGGCAAGCAATTGGCATGCCGACTGCAGGAATGCACCTTAATTGGGGAGAATGGGCTTGTGGTAATGAGTGGAATGGTATCAATTTCATCAAAAGCATGGTTTTCCATCTGCTCTGTTCCGGCCATCAATATGAGCCGTTCTCCCCTCAGCAGCCTCCACTTTTATGACTGTAAGTCGCTTTGGATAAAAGCGTCTGCTAAATGGCATATATTATTATTATTATTATCACGCTCTGTTGCCTCCTTGTGGTGGCTCGGACGCCTGCAGGCTGACGTTGGTTGTCCGTTGAACGGTGTTTCCTCCGACACATTGGTGTGTGGCTTGCTTCCGGGTTAAGCGGGTGGGTGTTAAGAAATGCGGTTTGGCGGGTCATGTTTCGGAGGACGCATGACTCAACCTCCGCCTCTCCCGAGTCCAATGGAGTTGCAGCCATAAGACAAGATCGTAATTGAAATTGGGAGAACAAAGGGCTAAAATCAATACAAAAGTTACAAATAGGACTGGGACAACGTTCCACAGGCCACAACTTACTCTATGCATAGGAGATGTCGCACTGCAGGAGGCAAATGGTGGTCACAGCAGAAACTGACTGGCTTGCTGATCCACACTGCTATCTATGTACAAAAGATGCACATCTGTATTCCCAGTCATGTGAAATCCATAGATTAGGTCCTAATGCATTTATTTCAATTGACTGATTTCCTTATATGAACTGTAACTCAGTTCAGCACACATGTCAGTACATACACACAACAAGTAGGTCACATGGGGGAGTTGTGCCGTGAGGTGTTGATTTATTTATTTTTTGGAACTAGGTTTGCTTTTCACTTGCACTATTTGAGATGTAAGGGAGTTCCAGGCACTCATGTCCCTGTAGAATACTGTACGTTTCCTTGAATTTGTTCTGGACATGTTTGAGAATTTTTGCAAGCTGCATACTAGGTTACAATGGTAAACTAATAGCTGTGTGTGTGTGTGTGTGTGTGTGTGTGTGTGTGTGTGTGTGTGTGTGTGTGTGTGTGTGTGTGTGTGTGTGAATGCACTGTAAGCTCATTAATCTGTGTTTCAGGGCACAGACATGCGCAGTAGCTCACCTTCAATAACTTAATGATACTCAATGCAGAAATCGCTCCGCCATTTCCTGGCTGCTAAAATTCTAATAGTTCGCCTAATTTCAGTTTGACACAAAACACGCACCTATAGTGTATAGAATCATTGTACCATCTAAATCGCTGTGAAATACATTTTCCAAAAATATTGTATTTTCAGCTGTTTGAAGCTGGTGTACAAACCTGAAAGTTAAAGACGCAAAAACAAATCTTAAGAACACGAAGCGTAGCAATAGTGCATATTGAACAGATCTACTGCTTCTTAGACTTGCTCTCAGTGAGAATGACAGAACCATAACACCCATTTCTATGGGTCGCCCCATAAGTTACATATTGCAGCTTTAAAGCTGCACCCTCTACCCCTCCCTACAGTGAGCGGATGAGGGGTCAGGAGCTCAAGTACTGATGCTGCTCTACTGCCTCCGACAGAGTGCCCAGAATGGACAGGACAGGACGGTAACAGGACAGAGTAGGGATGTCCACAACTCACTGGGCTGGAGCAGCTGATTCCCAGGGCACTGCAGACATAGATACCTGCCTGTCTACTACCTGAACCAAAGCTGCCAAGCTCCCTATTGCAGAACAGATAGGCAGATATTCATATAGCGCTGTGTTACACCGATTCAAGTCAACTCCATGAAAGTGGGACTAGACAGAGCAGACTGAGGTCTGTAACTCTGTGGTTTGCAGTAGCGTACTGGAAGAGAGTTGTGGGACTCCAGCATTACCTCCCCCCTAGCATGGAGCATGGGGAGGGTTCACGACAATCAGGTGAGCTCTTCTGTGTGATGAACCGTTAGGAAATAATCAGGCTAGACATATTTACACATTAGTCTGGTCTGTAGTAAGTATTTTGCTCATTACCACAGCTGTTTCTCTTGTTGTGGAAGTGATGGTTAAGCCATCATCATGTACTTACTACATGTACAGGTATGTGTTGCCTGTCCTTGTGTATTGTTGTCGTTAATCTGTGGTGCTGGGAGGACCCAGGGTTAAATATAGGGATTTCATATCTCTGTCTGTGCATCTTACCTTTAGGTTTAGGTGTGTTAGGCAGCTTATGAATCTTCCACTGTGGAGGCTTAACAAGTTATAAGTTGTCATGTATTATCATAGGTTGCAATGCTTCACTTACTGTTGTTCCTGGGGAGGGATTTTTCGGCATTTGGTAAACTTTTAGGGGACTTTAAAATATTGAAAATGTATGTTAAATCAGCCACATTTTTTGTATTTATTTTGTGTACATAGGAGTTAAGGTATTCCTAGTTTCTGAGATTCTTACCTTGAAGTTATTCACTTAAGTGATCAGTGCTGTTCATCACTGTCAATGGAACTAACGTAAATCACGAGGATTATCTCCCAGATTGAATGCATGAACCTGAACCTGTCCACCTCTCTTCTCTATACAGTGTCAGATCCCCATTGTCTAATGTATCGCTGTAGTCTGATACAACTGATTCCTATGCATTCCCTGTGTGTGTGTAATGAACAGAGCAGACAGCCAGTACATGGTGATAGATGGTTCTACCACTGCCCTTGTCTTCTCTTCAGAAAACTGCCGTGCTTTCCTCAGCCAGCACATTTTACAATAGGCTGGGTGTCTCTTGTCTGTAGTGTGTTAGTCTCGCTTTGCCAAACTTATATTGTTAGAGACTGCGACTGTGGTAGACTACTGTAGGGCAAACTAACTATGGCTTGCAAAGGAATGAAGAGAATCCAATGATTGAGAAATGGTGCTCTTTTCATTGAAACTCTCTTGGGATGTAGCACCACATCTAATTTAAAAGGTAATGTAAATGGATGATACATTGTGATGATAAATGGCATCATTGCGAAACTCCTTTATGGAACAGTGTCTGCTCTTAGTTTTGAATACTAGGCTGCACTTTATAATTAGATGGTTCATTATGATGACATTAGACGCAATTTCCTTAGTAGTATGACAAAGCACTGGTGAGCACCTCTAGTCTTAGCCAGTTGGGGGAGCAATCATGGGAAAATAACATTGCAAAGAGAAAGTTGTTTCAAGGTAGCTTGACTTTTTGATTATCATACTGCACAGGATGTCTGCAGTGCAGACTTTAGTGTCTCATTGACCAGTGTCATCACCACCCTCATCTGGTGCATATGATGGCATTGATTGCTCTGATTCCAGTAGCTTTGTGCGTGCTACCAGCAGGTTGCCTGTCATAACATTTACTCAGCTACAGGGGTGTGAATTCTCTAGTGTGTAATGCTGCTGTTGTTCTATTCCTGATTTCATATCAGATTATTTAAACAGAGATCAGCTCTTTGGCAGTTAAACAGTGAAACGTCTGTCGGTGTAAACAGCCACAGAAGTCTTCAAAGGCACCGCTGGTGCTAACACACTGGAACAGAACTGAGTACATATGGTAATCTGAGAGGTGAAGGTCATCTGAGGTCCTGAAGGTTACAGACAGTGCTGCTTTTTCAGCCTTCGTAGCACAGACAAAGGCACAAAACCCCTCAGGACACATGGCAATGACAATCAACAAAACTCTTGATTTATTGATCTGTAGCAGAGCAAAGTGAATAACGGAATATGGGTTGTTTCCTAAGACACGTATGACTGAAAATGTTAAGCACTTTGGTCAAGTGCAAAAAAACTCCCAGGAAATCCATAGTGATTCAAAAGACAAACGTTCAGATTCTTTAGACAACTGCATTTAAGCATTTGTTCACCTCTGTTTTGAGTCAGTGACACTTTTTTGAAATCAGGTGAATACTGATATTGAAACCAATCAGGGACTGAGAATTCCTAACCCTTTCAAAAAGAAGTCTGGTGAAAAGGCAATCTTTAATCTGAGTCACATATAGCTAGCTGCCTGGTTGAAAATGACCTTAGAGAAGTTGCCAGTAAGCATAAATACTCTAAAGGTAACCTCATTGCAGAAGAGGTTGTAGCGCTCAAAGGTCTACAAAATCACTGTAATCTTGTAGTTTGCCCTGCTGATAAGGGTGGCACTGTTGTGGTACAAAGTTATGACCAGTATCACATGGCCATTATGAGTCATCTGAACAATAGAGAATTAAATGTCCCCTTACGTGCAAACTCTACAGATCGTATTGAGAGTAACATTGATGCATATATTAAGTGCTTTAGTCCATGGTTGGATTACTGAAAATTAGAGATTTCCTCATCACTCCTCACCGAGATATGCAGTTTACTATGGCCTACCTAAGAAACTGTCTGACCCTCCTCTGAGGCATATAGTCAAATGATAGCCTCACGGAACCCCTATCCCAATTTTGTAGATATCTATTTATTTATTTTCCATAAAGTTGGTTCCTCCCCTCCCAGCATTCTTGGGGACACCACTGATGTGCTAAAGATCCTTGAGAATGTCAAAGTTGAATCTAATGACATACTTGTAACTATGGATTTTCAAATTCTTTATACAAACATCCCCTATGCAGGAGGCCTAGAAACCCTCTCCCGCTATCTAACTTTGATCGGGGCAATCACGATGAGAAGCCACAGTGGCTCGTGGGTCTGCTTACCTGCATCCATCCATCCATCCCCTGCAAGCAAAATATTTTAGCGGCCCCTCTCGTGTCAGCGATTATCTTTTATTTTCTGAATTAAGTAAAGTCTGCACATTTTGCTATGGGGCGAAGATAAAATATTGTCATTCTAAAGCATATTTGTTGCAATTCTACACATTTTGCCATGGGGCGTAGAGGAAAAATGTGCAGTTTTACAGCTGCAAAAATATGAACGCAAAACAAAGTGTTGGTCCCATGTTTGCTTAGCCAAAATAAAAGATCCCAGAAATATTCCATATGCACAAAAAGCTTCTCAGAATTTGTGCACAAATTTGTTTATATCCTTGTTAGTGAGTATTTCTCCTTTGCCAAGATAATCCATCAACCTGAAATGTGTGGCATATCAGGAAGCTAATTAAACCGTATTATCATTAATAGGGCTGACCCCGACTATTAAAAAAAATCTTAGTAAACCAAAAGTTGTCTGTTCTTTCGACCAATCGATTGGTCTACATTTTTGAATGTGTATTTTTCCATATACAGTCGCACACTGGGTTTTTAATAAAAATCAACTATATGCGTTGAGCTTGTCTGATTCTTTAAGCTTACGGTTTGATGAAATAAGAGGGCGCCAGAGATAATCAGAATTTAAAAAACAACCTGACCCAACTATTCCATTCCTGCTCCTGCTGGTTTTAGCAGATTCTGCCATTATTCTCCAGACATTTCCGGTAATAGGCTACACGAGGAATTGGCAACTTTGGAATGCCAATTTATCTTACAATTTCTACCGATCTGCGTGCCAGTTATGATTTGCATATGCTCATTTTCGTAAAACTTTAATTTATAGTAACGTCTTCATGCCTCAATCATTGTCATGTGGTCAATCATAATTCGATCTAGATCTAAATGAAAATGATGCTGACCTAAAAAGTAAGAGTAAACAATAAACCAGCTGTCAGAGCAGCTCACAGATCACTGCACCTGTACATAGCCCATCTATAAATAGCCCAAACAACTACCTCTTCCCCTACTGTATTTATTTATTTAGCTATTTTGCACCCCAGTATTTCTACTTTGCACACTCTTCTACTGTCAAATCTACCATTCCAGTGTTTTAATTGCTATATTGTAATTACTTCGCCACCATAGCCTATTTATTGCCTTTACCTCCATTTGCTCACATCGTATATAGACTTATTTTTCTCCTGTATTATTGACTGTATGTTTGTTTTACTCCATGTGTAACTCTGTGCTATATGTGTCGAACTGCTTTGCTTTATCTTGGCCTGGTCGCAGTTGTAAATGAGAACGTGTTCTTAACTTGCCTACCTTGTTAAATAAAGATGAAATAAATCAAATAAATAAGAAGCAGTGCTTGACTTGGGCAGGAGCTCACTGTAGCTGAGTACCGGCACCACAAATGTTCTTCTACTTGAGCTCCTGTTCCTCTTTATAGAATATAGTATTGCGGAGCTCCTGCACCCAAATATAAACAGTACCAAAACCCATTTCAGTTCAAGTCCAGCACTGATAAGTAATCAGGTAGGCCTATTTAAAATGTTTCCACTAGATCAGAGTGTGACATTTTTCCCTTTCACGCTGAGTGGTTATCGAAAGGTGGAAACGCTAGAAAGATTTTTCAAATCTATTGAGGAACTATTATAATTCTCAATGGATGTAAAAACAGACTATGTTTGCTTGGTGTTTGAGGTGAAGAAAACAACATTACTTTGAGAATTTCCACATTAGTGGTGATGCATTAAGCCAATCAGAAATACCATCTGATCCCCAAATGGGCACATTTATACAGTGTATTCGAACCCTTTTGACTTTTCCCACATTTTTTTTTTTTTTTACGTTACAGCCTTTTTCTAAAATGTGTTATTGTTTTTTCCCCTCATCAATCTACACACACTACCCCATAATGACAAGAAAAAGCAAAAACAGATTTTTAGACATTTTAGCACATTTATTAAAAATACAAAATGGAAATATTACATTTACATAATTATTCAGACCCTTTACTCAGTACTTTGTTGAAGCACCATTGGCAGCGATTACAGTCTTGAGTCTTCTTGCGAATGCCGCTGCAAGCAAGTCACACCTGTATTTGGGGAGTTTCTCCCATTCTTCTCTGCAGATCCTGTGCGTTGCTGCACAGCTATTTTCAGTTCTCTCCAGAGATGTTTGATCGGGTTCAAGTCTGGGCTCTGGCTGGGCCACTCAAAGACATTCAGAGACTTGTCCCAAAGCCATTCCTATATTGTCTTGGCTTTGTGCTTAGGGTAGTTGTCCTGTTGGAAGGGGAACCTTCAACCCAGTTCCTGAGCGCTCTCCCAGTCCCTGCCGCTGAAAGACATCCCCACAGCATGATGCTGCCACCACCATGCTTCACTGTAGGGATGGAGCCGGGTTTCCTCCAGATGTGACACTTGGCATTATGCCCGAGTTAAATCTTGGTTTCATCAAACCAGAGAATCTTGTTTATCATGGTCTGAGAGTCTTTAGGTGCCTTTTGGCAAACTCCAAGCAGGCTGTCATGTGCCTTTTACTGAGGAGTGGTTTCTGTCTGGCTACTCAACCACAAAGGCCTGATTTGGTGGAGTGCTGCAGAGATGATTGTTCTTCTGGAGGGTTCTCCCATCTCCACAGAGGAACTCTAGGGCTCTGTCAGAGTGACCATCGGGTTCTTGGTCAGGGAGGTGGCCCTTCTCCTCTGATTGCTCAGTTTGGCTGGGCGGCCAGCTCTGTGAAGAGTCTTGGTGGTTCCAAACTTCTTCCATTTAAGAATGATGGAGGCCGCTGTGTTCTTGGGAACCTTCAATGCTGCAGAAATGTTTTGGTACCCTTCCCCCAGATCTGTGCCTCGACACAATCCTGTCTTGGTGCTCTACGGACAATTCCTTTGACCTCATGGCTTGGTTTTTGCTCTGGCATGTACTGTCAACGGTGGGACCTTAAATAGACAGGTGTGTGCCTTTCCAAATCCTGTACAATCAATTGAATTTACCCCAAGTGAACTCCAAGTTGTAGAAAGATCTCAAGGATGATCAATGGAAACAGGATGCACCTGAGCTCAATTTCGAGTCTCATCACAAAGGGTCTGATTATTTATGTAAATTAGGTATTTCTGTTAGGGATGCACCGATATGAAATTCTGGGCCAATACCGATATCCAATATTTTCCTTGTCAAAAAAAACCTGATAACGATAACCAATATTTAACATTTTAGCTACCTTTTTAAACATTCTAGTACAGTTAAATAGTTGAAAATCACACACGCTGACCCAAAAATGATTTTGTTTGGCATTTACATATATCCCCATTACCAGTAAAACACAATCAAAACCTATTTCTTTCACTTACTTTCTGTGCTGTTTAGTTGTGCATTTGTTCAGTCGTTTCATTCTCAAACAGGATTTCATTATACATGTCTAGCAGTGAAGTTTCAGCTCTGCCTGTCCATGGCCTCTTCTATCGTGGGTCCTCTTCCTCGGTACGCACTGTCACTGTGTCCATTTTCATCTTGCCCAGCTGTGTCTAACATTTCACGTAAACCCTGTTTCTTATCTGCATCGAAGTAGCGGTCCTTGTACCTAACATCGAGCGTGGTGACGACACCGTAAAGCGGCTCAGAGTGAATGCCACTGAATCGATTGTTCACAGCCTCTAGTAAATCAAACCCAATTTTATTGGTCACATACAAGTGATTAACATGTTATTGCGGGTGTAGCAAAATGCTTGTGCTTCTAGCTCTGACAGTGCAGAAATATCTAACAAATAACACAACATATACACACATCTAAGTATGAATGAATTAAGACTATATACAATGGACGAGCGATGTCAGAGCGGAACGGACTAAGATGTATAGAATACAGTATATACCTATGAGATGAGTAATGCAAAATATGTGAACATTATTAAAGTGACTAGTGTTCCGTTCCTTAAAATGGCCAGTGATATCTGGTCTATGCCTATAGGCAGCAGCCTTTAATGTGCTTGTGATGGCTATTTAACAGAATTTAACAGTCGGATGGCCTTGAGATAGAAGCTGTTTTTCAGTCTCTCGGTCCCAGCTTAGATGTACCTGCACTGACCCCGCCTTCTGGATGATAGCGGGGTGAACAGGCAGTGGCTCAGGTGTTGATGTTCTTGATGATCTTTTTGGCCTTCCTGTGGCATCGGGTACTGTAGATGTCCTGGAGGTTAGGCAGTGTGCCCCCGGTGAGGCGTTGGGCAGACCGCACCACCCACTAGAGAGCCTTGCGTTTGCGCGTGGTACAGTTGCCATACCAGGCGGAGATACAGCTCTATAGGATGCTTTAAATTGTGCATCTGTAAAAGTTTGTCAGTGTTTTAGGTGACAAGCCAAATTTCTTTAGCCTCCTGAGGTTGAAGAGGTGCTGTTGCGCCTTCTTCACCACACTGTCTGTGTGGGTAGTAGAGTACTTTTGCAAGTTTTAACCCTATGGGTTTTGTGGTATTGAAAGAGACAAATGTTGCATATGGCCTTTTTGCTATCTTCCTTTGAAATCCACATAGCAGACGTGGGCTAGGTTAGGAATGCGGTGTTGCACGTGTAGCGCTGTATTTTTCGTGGTGTCATTACATCTACCTACGTTATATAGGAATACACTTCAGCTTTGACATCGGTTTTGCACATCACTGTTAAACTAGACATTGGGCCGATGTTGGCATTTTTAGCTAATATCATCCTATATGTTCACCGATTAAAAAATAATAATAATGTATATCGTGCATCTATAATTTCAGTTATTTTTTAAAATAAATAAGCAACAATTTCTCAACCTGTTTTATGGGGTAATGTGTTAAGATTGATGAAATCAGTTTTAGAAAAAGGCTGTATGTAACGTAACAAAATGTGTAAAAAGTCAAGGGGTCTGAATACTTTCTCACTGTATGTCTACATTTGCGCTCAGGCCATGTAGCCTTTCGGCCTACTTCTGTGCATGTGCGTCCTTATTCAACATTAACAGGAGCACTCAAACAAAAGACAATTCGCTAAATTGACAAAACTCATAAATGGAGTGAAATGAACCAACTTGTTTCTCGCAACATTTTCCAGAGTGCACAACCTATGCTACAATTGATCCACTCCTAAAATGATAACTGGAGTCCTAGAATAATAATATTGAATGCATTAACAGAAATGACTGTAACCAAAGTAACCAACATTGCAGATTAGGAATGAACAGTAAATATACTACTGGTGATATGTAATGGAGAATTGAAATAACACTAACAATCAAACGTGAACAATTAACACAAAGTTATGAAACAATGAATGTGCACAAATTGGCGGGAGAGAGCGCATTCTGGAGAGAGAAGTGCATCTGGGCGCATGGTCAATCCGACGTCTGCATTGGCCATACAGCATTTACGGTGATACGGCCTCAGCAGAAGTCAGGGCATTCATACTTCTTGCGCTTCACGGAGCAGTGCAGAGCTTTTGTCAAGGAAGTGAGTTTGTGTTTTCTACAGGATGTACCGCCTCCACCTACAGTCAACCAATCATGTCAATGCGGAGCTATACAGAGGCCTGTGCGTTGTTTCAAAATTTGGAAAGCGCATATCGATGCGGTATGGCGCTCGATTTGGCCTCTGCATGCCTCTGGAGCCTCCGCAATTGTGTCACACTCCCCATATGGAGGCTCCAAACACATTTTCGGATCAAGCTTAAATTGGCTTTTAGTTTAGTCTTCCACAAGGGATTAGTTCACTGAGATGGGTGCAAATATATATTTGTTGCTGCTCGACTAAAACAATATCGGTCGACCAACAGCCTAACAACCAAACTATCACCCAGTCGACTAATCATTACACCAGTGCACCTTGTGCTGGGTACAATAAAAGACTACTGTAAAATGTGTAGTTTTGTCACACAGCACAATGCCACAGATGTCTCAAGTTTTGAGGGAGTGTGCAATTGGCATGCTGACTGCAGGAATGTCCACCAGAGCTGTTGCCTGAGAATTGAATGTTTATTGCTCTACCATAAGCCGCCTCCAACGTCATTTTAGAGAATTTGGCAGTACATCCAAATGACCTCACAACTGCAGAGCATTTGTATGTAGTTTTGTGGGCAAGCGGTTTGCTGATGTCAATGTTTTGAGCAGAGTGCCCCATGGTGGCAGTGAGGCTATGGTATGGGCAGGCATAAGCTACGGACAGCGAACACAATTGCATTTTATTGACGGCAATTTGAATGCACAGAAATACTGTGACGAGATCCTGAGGCCCATTTGTGAGGCCAGTTTAAAAAAAAAATGTTTTACTACTTTGGGGTAGGGGGCAGTATTGGGAATTCTGGATGAAAAGTGTGCCCAAATGAAGCTGCCTGCTACTAGACTGTGCATAGTATTAGTAGTATTGGATCGAAAACACTCTGAAGTTTCCAAAACTGTTTGAATGATGTCTGTGAGTATAACAGAACTCATATGACAGGCAAAAACCTGAGAAGAAATCCAAACAGGAAGTGGGAAATCTGAGGTTGGTAAATCTCTCAACCAAGCCCCTATTGAATACACAGTGGGATATTGGTTATGTTGCACTTCCTAAGGCTTCCACTAGATGTCAGCCGTCTTTAGAAACTTGTTTGAGGATTCTACTGTGAAGTGGGACCGAATGAGAGAGGAATGAGTCTCATTCCTGGTCTGCCAGCAGTCACGCACTGGTCACGCACATTTCACATGAGAGGTAGCTGCGTTCCTTTACTTTTCTAAAGACAAAGGAATTCTTCGGTTGGAATATTATTGAAGTTTTATGTTAAAAACATCCTAAAGATTGATTCCATACATCGTTTGACATGTGTCTACGGACAGTAACGGAACTTTTTGACATTTCATCTGCAACTAGGGAACACGCTTCATGACTTTGGATTTGTTTACCAAACGTGCTAACAAAAGTAGCTCTTTGGACAAAAATGATGGACATTATCGAACAAAACAAACATTTAACCTCTTGAGACTCTAGGGGCAGTATTTCATTTTTGGATAAAAAGACGTGCCCGTTTTAAGCGCAATATTTTGTCACAAAAAGATGCTCGACTATGCATGGGATTGATAGCTTTGGAAAGAAAACACTCTGACGTTTCCAGAACTGCAAAGATATTGTCTGTGAGTGCCCCAGAACAGAAGCTTCAGGCAAAACCAAGATGAAACTGCAACCAGGAAATGAGCAGGATTTTTGAGGCTCTGTTTTTCATTGTCTCCTTATATGGCTGTGAATGCGACAGGAATGAGCCGGCCCTATCTATCGTTTCCCCAAGGTGTCTGCAGCATTGTGACGTATTTGTAGGCATATCATTGGAAGATTGACCATAAGAGACTACATTTGCCAGGGTCCCGTCCGGTGTCCTTTGTCCACGTTGGTGTGTAACTCTCAGCGGCAAAACTTTTACCATGCGATACAGACAGCGAGGTGTCGTTCCTGGAAGTGTGCATCATTGAAGAGATATGTGAAAAACACCTTGAGGATTGGTTCTAAACAACGTCTGCCATGTTTCAGTCAATATTATGGAGTTAATTTGGAAAAAAGTTCGGCTTTTGGATAACTGAATTTTCGTTTTTGTTTTGGTAGCCAAACATCTGAAGTTCTTCAAAAGGTCAAATATTTATTTGAATGTTTTTGCTGGTTTTTGTGAAAATGTTTCCTGCTAATGCTAAATGCTACGCTAGTTATCAGTACTTTTACACAAATGCTAGTTTGCTATGCTTGAGAAGCATATTTTTGAAAATCTGAGATGACAGTGTTGTTAACAAAAGGCTAAGCTTGAGAGTTAGCATATTAATTTCATTTAATTTGCGATTTTCATGAATAGTTAATGTTGCGTTATGGTAATGAGCTTGAGGCTATGATTACGCTACCGGATCCGGCATGGCTCAGCGCAAGAGGTTAACGTGGAACTGGGATTCCTGGGAGTGTATTCTGATGAAGATCATCAAATGTAAGTGAATATTTATAATGCCATTTATGACTAATGTTGACTACCCAAAATGGCGGATATCTTTTTGGCTGCTTTTGTTGTCTGAAAGCTGTACTCAGATTATTGCATGTTTTGCTTTTTCCGTAAAGCTTTTTTGAAATCTGACACAGCAGTTGCATTAAGGAGAAGTGTATCTATATTTCCATGTCTAACAATTGTATTTTTTGGAACTAGTGGACATAACGTGCCAATGTATACTGAGATTATTGTATAGAAATGAACTTTAACGAACAAAACACATATGTATTGTGTACCATGAAGTCCTATGAGTGTCATCTGATGAAGATCATCAAAGGTTAGTGATTCATTTTATCTCTATTTGTGCTTTTTGTGACTCCTCTCTTTGGCTGGAAAAATGGCTGTGTTTTTCTGTGGTTTAGCTCTGACATAATCGTTTGTGGTGATTTCGCTGTAAAGCTTATTTGTTAATCCCACCAAAGTGTCCGATTTCAACAAGATTACCTTTTAAAATGGTAGAAGATACATGTATGTTTGAGGAATTTTAATTATGAGATAAAGGGCGCTCTGCACTTTCACTGGCTTGGGTCATATCAATCCCGTCAACAGGATTGCAGCCCTAAGAAGTTTTTAATGACTCCAACCTTAGTGTATGTAAACTTCCGACTTCAACTGTAAGTATATTTAAAACCAAATACTTTTAGACATTTACTCAAGTCGTGTTTTCCTGGGTGACTTTCACTTTTACCTAAATAGATAATTACTCAAGAATCTTTACTTTTACTGAAGTATGACAATTTAGTACTTTTTCCACCACTGTACGTGAGTGCCAATCAGGGCTCAGCCTCAACCTTAAAATTCTGGGGAATTGAGAAAGTCTCCCCTACCTCCAGAGGGGGCAATATTGTGAAGAAATTGTTAGAGAGGCATGTTGGCTCGACTGCTTAGATTGCGCCAAGCCAAAGGGTCTGAATGAACAGCTCTCTTTCTCATCTTTTTTTGTAAATGCGTTTTTCTTAGTTTGTCTCTTTTGTTATTTAAGTGGAATCTATATCTAGGATTATTGAATGATGTTCAAACTCGTGTATGAATAACCTGTTTAGTTGCTACCCCTGACAGTGTTGACATTTATTGACATGTTTGATTGACATATGACCAGTGGGACACTCCAATGCAAGGGTATATTGGTGACTCCAACCCTTTTCCTACTCAAGGCTCTGATGAAGGTGATTCATGCCGAAACGTAAGCCTATTGTTTGTTTGTCTCATCAATAAACCTATAAGATTTATGCAGAAACAGAATGCTCCTTTTTCTTTATTTTCCTTCTTAATCACCAGTTGAAGTATCCTGGGGTAAGGAATGTTTTTTTGGATTTTCAAGTCCCTTAGTCGAGCACTTGATTCCCCTTTTTTGTTTAAGCTGGGCTGAAGCGTGTTTGGGTATCCCGTTTTTCCCATTGTACTGTAGAGGTTTGTTTTATCTTACGCTATCACGTTTTCTGTTGTCTCCCAGGAGATAACACTCCCAGAGAGAGCAGCCCTTTCATCAACAACACTGACCATGACCGAGGAAACTACTACGATGGCAAGAACATGGCTCTCTTTGAGGTATACCACATGTCAATGCTTTTGATATTATAATGTAATTAATTACCACATACATTTTATGCCACTTAATCTAAAGTGGGAGCTAAATGCTTACCTGGATTATCTTGTTGTAGACTACATATCATCCAAACATGTGTTGTGCTTGTTTGTTGTATACTTGGATGTCTTCAATGCCATGGTGTCCTGATTTCAATGTTGTCGTGTCCTTATTGACAGGAAGAGATTGAGAGCAACCCCATGGTGTCCTCTCTCCTCAACAAGCTGGCCAACTACACCAACCTCACCCAGGGCGTCACTGAGCACGAGGAATATGAGAATGAGGATGGGGTCACAAAGATTGCAGTCAAGGTATGACCGTTGTCATCCCAGTGGGTACTTTGTGGGAGACCTTGCTAAAGAGGTACAGTAGAAGACAGACATTGTATTAACTCTCAATCAATTAACTCGTAAAAATGCTCTATTATCGTGCAAGCCAACCTTGGTTGGTGAGCGTGATGGCTATTCAGCAGCTCCTCTGAGAACAGAGTGAGAATTTGAGAATATAAAGCAGCATTCTTGTGACCACAGGCTGGGTTCTCTCAGGCTTATTTTTGTTATAACTGATGCCAGGCCTTGAGCAAACTTCTTTAATAGCTGCCTTCACATCCTTCTAGCCGTTGCTACCAATCCCATCCAAAGAAATACCCCTACTGTTGCTCTTCAGCGTCAGAGCACCACCGCAAGGCCACAGAAACCATGCCTCTGTCCCCTGACAATTTCTCCAGCACATCTCCCTGCTGGAGATCTGATTGGCTTGGGGAGGGAGGTTTTGGAGACAAAGAGTGGATCGTCAAGATGCCACTCCAGGTTGTGAATGGTCTATGAACAAGGGCCACATTGACCCTGGTAAAAAGGCGTACAGGAGAACCAACAGCAGTATTGAGAGAGGGCTGTGTTGTCTTATGGGATATATGGTATGTACTGTATTGTATTTACGCAGCGGCTTCTTTTTTTGGGGGGAGGGGTGGGGGCGCTGTTGATGTGATTGTAAGTGTGTTTTTGCAGGGTTCTCTGATCTCAAAAGATTGGGGTGGCGTTGTAACTTTGGAATGTTGAATTGCATTGTGGGGCATACCGGGGGGCTTGTGTCATCAACCGGTAGATGACACGCTGAAATTGTTAATTTATCCTGTGGTGATCAGGGTATGGATTGTATGGCTGTGATGAGGTCAAACAGATCATTGTAAAGGTAGCCAATGACTGTACGCTGTGTTTGGGTGTTATATTTGGATCGCCCTGCTTTCCGAACTCTATTACATACACACAGAACATTATAGTATTATATGTGAGCATGAATGGGTAAATGCTGACAAAGGGCTGAACACCGAGGAAGGATTAATCTTAGTTAACCCAGAACTAAAATCTTGCGTGATTAGTACCAGTCATGTTTACGTAGTCTGTTCACGAGAGATTAAGGATACACTTCTGATGTTTTCTTAAATGCAGAAAGCACATTGCAATGTATTTGAGCAATAAATCTGTCCACTCACTGTCTGAAATGCATGCCAATCCAAACTTAATTCTATGTTCACTCTTCATAGACTCCAGAAATATAATTAGTAAAGTTCTAAATTCCAAACTGTGACGCACATTTATTCTGCAATACATTTTTCAGTTGTGTTTGCATAATGTTATTAGCCAATATTTGTAAAAAATTCACTTGCAAACACAGGGAGATGGATGGGGGTTGGAACAGGCTTAAAACAAAACAACTTGTGTGGTGAGAACTGTTGTAGGAGGATTGGCGTGGTATGGTTGGCATGTGACGGTTTTGTATATGTTTAGTGTAGTGAGTAACCCAGCTAAATGATGGGGTTTCCTGATACGGGGTTTGAATCATATCACTACAGGGCACTGTTAAGCAGCTGACCTCACACCACTGACTTCACCATTGTTTTTTTTATGCTGCCAGTGACCACATTCCAAATTAGATGGTTTGATGGTTGCTAATGAGCCAATTTTAAAATTAGCATTTACCAAATAGTGTACAGCTCTGTTAATATTTTGCCAACTCTTTTTGCCGACATTACATTTGTAGACCAAAAATGATCTGGGGAATAACACCAATTGTAATCTCAGCTGTAAAATGTATTGTGCAGGAGACTTAATCAAGCTAGTCGTCTTGACTACTTTGTTTCTTTCTCTCTTGCATCAAAGGTTTTGATAGGAGACAGAATGCGATCGGACCATCATCTAATTGGCCTTCACGTAACTCTTACAGAATTTCCACGTGGACGGGCATATCGGAAATTTTATCTAAGTCTACTGGAGGATAATTATTTCTTAACTAATAATTTATTACTGAATTTATTCAGTGAAAAATAGGTTCAGCAAATCCCTTTATTGTTTGGGATACCTTTTTAAATGTACTGTCAGAGGTCATTCAATTCAATATTCGTAAGTTAAAAAAACAAACATGTTTCTGTCTAAAGAAACAAGGCAGACAAGGGAAATATACAAACTAATAGTACAGGTAGATGGCAATAAAAACTGTACTCCAGAGATACAAAACAAGTTAGAGAAAAAAACAGAAGAACTGGAGGAACTTATTTAAGAATAATCTAATCTATTACAAAAATAAAGCAAACTGGATAGAATATGGAGAAAAATGCAACAAATTCTTAATGAATCGCCAACACAGGAACGCTGCAAATGTTTTTGACAGAAACTCGTTACTAAAGACTATCATTCTCTGAATGATATTTTAAGAGGAAGATTAATATTTCTTACTTTTAAGTCTCATCCTCACCCTCTGAATGACGATTACTGTAAGGAACTCTTTCCAAATAATAAAAAAATGTAAAATGCACAAAAAGAACAGTGTGAAGGCCAAATTACAGAGGAATAACTTTGAGGCTATGAATCCGATCAGTCTGGAAAAACCTCAGGGCTTGATTTCGTACCAGTAGAGGTACAGTTGAAGTCGGAAGTTTACGTACACTTAGGTTAGAGTCATTAAAACTTGTTTTTCAACCACAAACTATAGTTTTGACAAGTCGGTCAGGATATCTACTTTGTACATGACACAAGTAATTTTTCCAACAATTATTTACAGACAGATTATTTAATTTATAATTCACTGCATCACAATTGTGTGTCAGAAAGTTACATTTCTTTAACTTGTATTTTACTAGGCAAGTCAGTTAACAAATTCTTATTAACTGCCTTGTTCAGGGGCAGAACGACAGATTTTTACCTTGTCAGCTTGGGGATTCGATCTTGCATCCTTTCGGTTACTAGTCCAACGCTCTAACCACTGCCGCCCCAAATATAAACTATGTTGACTGTGCCTTTAAACAGCTTGAAAAATTCCAGAATATAATGTAATCGCTTTAGAAGCTTCTGATAGGCTAATTGACATAATTTGAGTCAATTGGAGGTGTACCTTTTGGATGTATTTCGAGGCCTACCTTCAAACTCTTTGCTTGATCATGGGAAAATCAAAAGAAATCGGACCTCAGAAAATAAATTGTACAACTCCACAAGTCTGGTTCATCCCTGGGAGCAATTTACAAATTCCTGAAGGTACCACGTTCATCTGTACAAACAATCATACGCAAGTATTAACACCATGGGACCACATAGCCATCATACCGCTCAGGAAGGAGACGCATTCTGTCTCCTAGAGATGAATGTACTTTGGCGCGAAAAGTGCAAATCAATCCCAGAACAGCAGCAAAGGACCTTGTGAAGATGCTGGAGGAAACCGGTACAAACGTATCCATATCCACAGTAAAACGAGTCCTATATCGACATAACCTGAAAGGCCGCTCAGCACGGAAGAAGCCACTGCTCCAAAACCACCACGTTGTTTGGGGGAAAAAGGGGGGGCTTGCAAGCCGAAGAACACCATCTCAACCGTGAAGCATGGGGGTGGCAACATCATGTTGTGGGGGTGCTTTGCTGCAGGAGGGACTGGTGCACTTCACAAAATAGATGGCATCACGAGGTTGCTTCAATATATCCAAGTCATTTTCCTACATCTCAAGACATCAGTCAGGAAGTTGAAGCTTCATCGCAAATGGGTTTCCAAATGGACAATGACCCCAAGCATACTTCCATAGTTGTGGCAAAATGGCTTAAAGACAACAAACTCAAGGTATTGGAGTGTCCATCACAAAGCCCTGACCTCAATCCTATAGAGAATTTGTGGGCTTAACTGAAAAGGTTTGTGCAAGCAAGGAGGCCTACAAACCTGACTCAGTTACACCAGCTCTGTTAGGAGGAATGGACCAAAATTCATCCAACTTATTGTGGGAAGCTTGTGGAAGGCTACCTAAAATGCTTGATCCAAGTTAAGTAATTTAAAGGCAATGCTACCAAATACTAATTGAGTGTATGTAAACTTCTGACCCACTCGGAATGTGATGACAGAAATAAAAGCTGAAATAAATAATTCTCTCTATTATTATTCTTGCATTTCACATTCTTGAAATAAAGTGGTGATCCTAACTGACCTAAATTTTTTTACCAGGATTAAATGTCAGGAATTAAGAAACTGAGTTTAAAGTATTTGGCTAAGGTATGTAAACTTCTGACTTCAACAGTAAGTATCAAGCCTTTTTAGATATGCTCAAAGCTCCATTATTAGCATGTTTTAACTAGTCCTATAGAAATGGTACTCTGTCACGTACTCAGCAGGAAGGTCTGGTTTCAATATTATTAAAACAAGACCCAGATTGCGAATATAAAGATCTGGAGGCCTCTTCAATTTTGTGATGATAATACAAAAAAATACTAGTGAAATGCATAGCACTCTGAATTAAAAAGGTTTTACCAGGTATTGTTCATCCTTATCAGATAGTTTTTTTTACATGGACGATACATTGGAGATAATGTACAAACACTTCTAGAAATAATAAAACAACATGAAACCTGGCCTGGTATTTACAACATATTTTGAAAAGGCCTTTGATAAAGTAGGACTGGATTTTATATACAGTGCATTTGGAACTTTTTTATGTCTCTGAGCTCTACGGACAATTCCTTCGACCTCATGGCTCGGTTTTTTCTCTGACATGCACTGTCAACTGTGGGACCTTATTTAGACAGGTGTGTGCCTTTCCAAACCATGTCCAATCAGTTCAATTTACCACAGGTGGACTCCAAGTTGTAGAACCATCTCAAGGATGATCAATGGAAACAGGATGCACCTGAGCTCAATTTTAAGTCTCATAGCAAAGGGTCTGAATACTTACAGTACCTGTCAACCTTAGACACACCTACTCATTCAAGGGTTTTTCTTTATTTGTACTATTTTCTACATTGTAGAATAATAGTGAAGACATCCAAACCATGTGGTAACATATATGGAATCATGTGGTAACCAAAAAAGTGTTAAATAAATCGAAATGTACTTTAGATTCTTCAAAGTATCCACCCTTTGCCTTGATGACAGCTTTGCACCCTCTTGGTATTCTCTCAACCAGCTTCACCTGGAATACTTTTCCAACAGTCTTGAAGGAGTTCCCACATGCTGAGCACTTGTTGACTGCTTTTCCTTCACTCAGCTGTCCAAACCATCTCAATTGGGTTACGTTTGGGTGATGGTGGAGGCCAGATCATCTAATGCAGCACTCCATCACTTTCCTTCTTGGTCAAATAGCCCTTACACAGCCTGGAGGTGTGTTGGGTCATTGTCCTGTGGATAAACAAATGATAGTCGCGCATACCAATTGGGATGGCATATCGCTGCAGAATGTTGTGGTAGCCATGCTGGTTAACCTCTTGCTCCTACCTGACACGCAGGCGTCCCATCTAGACATCTGTAAATGCAAATGCACTATGCTAAATGCTAATAGTTCTAGTTAAAACTCAAACGTTCATTAAAATACACATGCAGGGTATTGAATTAAATCTACACTCGTTGTGAATCCAGGCAACAAGTCAGATTTCTAAAATGCTTTTCGGCGAAAGCATGAGAAGCTATTATCTGATAGCATGTAACACCCCAAAAGACCCGCAGGGGGCGTAAACAAAATAATTAGCATAGTCGTCGCTACACAAACCGCACAAATAAAATATAAAACATTCATTACCTTTGACCATCTTCTTTGTTGGCACTCCTAGATGTCCCATAATCACTATTGGGTCTTTTTTTTTATTAAATCGGTCCATATATAGCCTAGATATCGATCTATGAAGACTGTGCGATAAACGGAAAAAAATAGCGTCTTATAACGTAACGTCATTTTTTTAAATTACAAAAGTTGACGATAAACTTTCACAAAACACTTCGAAATACTGTTGTAATGCAACTTTAGGTATTAGTACACGTTAATAAGCGACCAAATTGATCACGAGGCGATGTATATTCTTTAGCTGTCTGTCTGGAAATAATGTCCGGGTAAATCTCAACCAAAATATCCGGTCGGAGACTTGAACAAATGGCTTGTCTCTTCTTCGTTTGTCCAAGAAACAAATCCTAGGCAAATGACAAGACTGTTGACATCGTGTGGAAGCTGTAGGTATTGCAACCTCAGCCCCATTTATTGTGGTTCGCCTTTATCAATGGGTTGAAGTGGCGGATGGATATATATTTCCATTTTCAGTGATCAGATCTTCCTGCGCTTTTCGATGAAACACGCGTTCTGTTATAGTCACAGCCGTGATTTAACCAGTTTTATAAACGTCTGAGTGTTTTCTATCCACACATACTAATCCTATGCATATACTATATTCCTGGCATGAGAAGCAGGGTGCTGAAATGTTGCACGATTTTTAACAGAATGTTTGAAAAAGTAGGGGGTAGGAGTAACAGGTTAAGCTACAATTTCTAGCTCTAATGAACTTTGCCTTTGTAGGCGAGGTAACTCTGGATCTTCCTTTCCTGTGGTGGTCCTCATGAGAGCCAGTTTCATCATAGAGCTTAATGGTTTTTGTGACTGCACTTGAAGACACTTTCAAAGTTCTTGAAATTTTCCGCATTGACTGACCTTCATGTCTTAAAGTAATGATGGACTTTCTTTGCTTATTTGAGCTGCTTTTGCCAGAATATGGACTTGGTCTTTTACCAAATAAAGCTATCCTCTGTATACTACCCCTACCTTGTCACAATTTAACTGATTGGCTCAAACGCGTTAAGAAGGAAAGAAATTCCACAAATGAACTTTTAACAAGGCACACCTGTTAATTGAAATATATTCCAGGTGACTACCTCATGATGCTGATGAGAGAATGCCAAGAGTGTGCAAAGCTGTCATCAAGGCAAATTGTGTCTACTTTGAAGAATCTCAAACAAACAAATAAAAATATTTTACCTATTACCTTTTCACTTACTACATGATTCCATATGTGTTATTTCATAGTTTTGATGTCTTCACTATTGTTCTACAATGTAAAAATAAAGAAAATCCTTTGTATTTGTAGATGTGTCCAAGCTTTTGATTGGCACTGTATGTAAATCAGGTATTACAGTTTTTGATTTGTAATGATTTTGCCAAAATGTCTAAACCTGTTTAAGCTTTGTCATTATGGGATATTGTGTGTAGATGGAGGACCTTTTTTTAAATCCATTTTAGAATAAGGCTGTAACGTAACAAAATATGCAAAATTGAAGGTGTCTGAATCCTTTCTGAATGCAGTGTATAAATGCATGGATTTATTCAATATCGGTGAGTCTCTTATAAAATGGGTAATAGTAATGTATTGCAACCCCAGGTGTAAAACTGTAAATAACGGCTACTTCTCAGAGTTTTGAATTGTCAAGAGGATTTAATCAAGGGGGTCCGCTGTCACCATATATATTCTTTATGGCCATCAAAATGCTAGCTATTAAAATCAAATAACAACATTAGAGTATTAGAATTCCAAGGCTTAAAAACAAAGATTTCCATGTATGCCGATGAGTCCGCAAGATAGATCCCTGTAATGTCTCATAACTTTTCTGTACTCTCTGGACTAAAACCTAATTATGATAAGTGTACCATATTACGTTTTGGATCTTTAAAAATACAACTTTTACATTACACTGCAGTTTACCTATAAAATTGGCTGATGGTGAAGTAGACATACATGGTATTCATATCACAAAATATATAAATGAGCTCTCCAAAATGATTTTCAATAGAAAACAAGTAATAATAGACAAGATCCTTCAACCATGGAGAGGTAAATACCTGTCTATTTATGGAAAAATTGCCCTGATTAACTCCGTAGTCATATCTCAGTTTACTCACTTACTTTTGGCGCTGCTACTCCTGATTATTTTTTCAAATCATATGAGAAAAAAATATTTTGCTTTATCTGGGTTTCTAAACCAGACAGGCTGGTCCGCCCACGTGTTCTCGCACACCCCGAGAGCTTCTGGTCAGCGGGGTGGTGGCACCGGGATCCTCATCTCTCCCAAGTGCTCATTCTCTTTCTCCCTCACCCATCTGTCTATCGCCTCCTTGAATTCCATGCTGTCACAGTTACCAGCCCTTTCAAGCTTAACATCCTTATCATTTATCGCCCTCCAGGTTCCTCGGAGAGTTCATCAATGAGCTTGATACCTTGATAAGCTCCTTTCCTGAGGACGGCTCACCTCTCACAGTGCTGGGCGACTTTAACCTCCCCACGTCTACCTTTGACTCATTCCTCTCTGCCTCCTTCTTTCCACTCCTCTCCTCTTTTGACCTCACCCTCTCACCTTCCCCCTACTCACAAGGCAGGCAATACGCTCGACTTCATCTTTACTAGATGCTGTTCTTCCACTAACCTCATTGCAACTCCCCTCCAAGTCTCCGACCACTACCTTGTATCCTTTTCCCTCTCGCTCTCATCTAACACCTCCCACACTGCCCCTACTGGATGGTATCGCACCGTCCCAACCTTCGCTCTCTCTCCCCCGCTACTCTCTCCTCTTCCATCCTATCATCTCTTCCCTCTGCTCATACCTTCTCCAACCTATCTCCTGATTCTGCCTCCTCAACCCTCCTCTCCTCCCTTTCTGCATCCTTTGACTCTCTATGTCCCCTATCCTACAGGCCGGCGCGGTCCTCCCTCCCGCCCGCGGCTCGACGACTCATTGCGTTCTCACAGAATAGGGCTCCGGGCAGCTGAGCGGAAATGGAGGAAAACTCGCCTCCCTGCGGACCTGGCATCCTTTCCCTCCCTCCTCTCTACATTTTCCTCCTCTGTCTCTGCTGCTAAAGCCATTTTCTACCACTCTAAATTCCAAGCATCTGCCCCTAACCCTAGGAAGCTCTTTGCCACCTTCTCCTCACTCCTGAATCCTCCCCCCTCCCTCTCTGCAGATGACTTCGTCAACCATTTTGAAAAGAAGGTCGACGACATCCGATCCTCGTTTGCTAAGTCAAACGGCACCGCTGGTTCTGCTCACACTGCCCTACCCTGTGCTCTGACCTCTATCTCCCTCTCTCTCCAGATGAAATCTCGCGCCTTGTGACGGCCGGCCGCCCAACAACCTGCCCGCTTGACCCTATCCCCTCCTCTCTCTTCCAGACCATTTCCGGAGACCTTCTCCCTTACCTCACCTTGCTCATCAACTCATCCCTGACCGCTGGCTACGTCCCTTCCGTCCTCAAGAGAGCGAGAGTTGCACCCTTCTGAAAAAACCTACACTCAATCCCTCCGATGTCAACAACTACAGACCAGTATCCCTTCTTTCTTTTCTCTCCAAAACTCTTGAACGTGCCGTCCTTGGCCAGCTCTCCCGCTATCTCTCTCTGAATGACCTTCTTGATCCAAATCAGTCAGGTTTCAAGACTAGTCATTCAACTGAGACTGCTCTTCTCTGTATCACGGAGGCGCTCCGCACCGCTAAAGCTAACTCTCTCTCCTCTGCTCTCATCCTTCTAGACCTATCGGCTGCCTTCGATACTGTGAACCATCAGATCCTCCTCTCCACCCTCTCCGAGTTGGGCATCTCCGTCGCGGCCCACGCTTGGATTGCGTCCTACCTGACAGGTCGCTCCTACCAGGTGGCGTGGCGAGAATCTGTCTCCTCACCACGCGCTCTCACCACTGGTGTCCCCCAGGGCTCTGTTCTAGGCCCTCTCCTATTCTCGCTATACACCAAGTCACATGGCTCGGTCATAACCTCACATGGTCTCTCCTATCATTGCTATGCAGACGACACACAATTAATCTTCTCCTTTCCCCTTCTGATGACCAGGTGGCGAATCGCATCTCTGCATGTCTGGCAGACATATCAGTGTGGATGACGGATCACCACCTCAAGCTGAACCTCGGCAAGACGGAGCTGCTCTTCCTCCCGGGGAAGGACTGCCCGTTCCATGATCTCGCCATCACGGTTGACAACTCCATTGTGTCCTCCTCCCAGAGCGCTAAGAACCTTGGCGTGATCCTGGACAACACCCTGTCGTTCTCAACTAACATCAAGGCGGTGGCCCGTTCCTGTAGGTTCATGCTCTACAACATCCGCAGAGTACGACCCTGCCTCACACAGGAAGCGGCGCAGATCCTAATCCAGGCACTTGTCATCTCCCGTCTGGACTACTGCAACTCGCTGTTGGCTGGGCTCCCTGCCTGTGCCATTAAACCCCTACAACTCATCCAGAACGCAGCCCGTCTGGTGTTCAACCTTCCCAAGTTCTCTCACGTCACCCCGCTCCTCCGCTCTCTCCACTGGCTTCCAGTTGAAGCTCGCATCCGCTACAAGACCATGGTGCTTGCCTACGGAGCTGTGAGGGGAACGGCACCTCAGTACCTCCAGGCTCTGATCAGGCCCTACACCCAAACAAGGGCACTGCGTTCATCCACCTCTGGCCTGCTCGCCTCCCTACCACTGAGGAAGTACAGTTCCCGCTCAGCCCAGTCAAAACTGTTCGCTGCTCTGGCCCCCCAATGGTGGAACAAACTCCCTCACGACGCCAGGACAGCGGAGTCAATCACCACCTTCCGGAGACACCTGAAACCCAACCTCTTTAAGGAATACCTAGGATAGGATAAGTAATCCTTCTCACCCCCCCCCCCCTTTAAGATTTAGATGCACTATTGTAAAGTGACTATTTTACTGGATGCCATAAGGTGAATGCACCAATTTGTAAGTCGCTCTGGATAAGAGCGTCTGCTAAATGACTTCAATGTAAATAATATGAACTGGGTTAGTTGAGATTATTAAATATAAAAGCACTAATCCTCTCTCTAAAAGCTTCACTTATACAAAACTATTACTTTTACCCAAAATGGCATTTTTGCCTTTCTGCAGACTGATGTCAAATTTTTTGATTTAATTTAAAACGAAACCTTTTTCAAAGCATTTCTCTTTTTCAAATGATGATTGCAGAGCTGGATAAATTCCAATTTCAGATAGCGGGAGGGGGTAAGGAACTGGTGTGTCTGCCCCATATAAAGCATAAAAACTGGCAGAGGAATACAAACAGCATCCGGAAAGTGGCGGGGGTCTCAAATGGTTGAGGGGCAGCTGTCGTGGAGATCTTGGAGGGTTGGTGGCCTGGCGGTTGGGCCGGTGGCCGATAGGTTGCTGGTTCGGGTCCCCTTTTTGACTTGGTGGGAGATCTGTCGACGTGCCCATGGGCAGGGCAGTGCGTTGACCCTGGTTGCTTCTGTGGACTGCTCTGATTACATGACTGAATGTAATGTAAATGTTGAGCCGCTTCACTGCAGGTAGATTGTATGTTTTAATATTCAATAAATAAAAAATACATTCAAAAAATTGGACAGGATTGTACAATGTTGTCTTGCGGCGTTACAGTATACCTTACAAGGCCCTACTGTACCATAACCTGACTCATTGTAATCCTACTTCTCCTCTTCCCTGGCCCTCTGCATTGGCACCTCTAGAGTTCTCAGATGGGCACCTTCATCGGTGTGTACCTGCCCTGCATGCAGAACATCCTCGGAGTCATCCTCTTCCTGCGTCTCACCTGGATCGTTGGCACCGCTGGAATCATGGAGTCCTTCGCTATTGTCATCATGTGCTGCACCTGTGTGAGTACTTTTCTATAGAACTATGTAAGAGTACTAAAGTGTGAAAAATATAGGTCTACATACATCTAGTATGACTATTTACTTTTCTTTCTTTTAGGGAGTTTCAGGTACTATACTGTAGTATTCTCTGTCGGTCTTAGTCATCTCATGTTTTACTCCCTGAGGAAATTGTATCCATACACTCAACAATGCTAGTATTTTGTATTGTTTCCTCCCTTACAGACCATGCTGACAGCGATATCAATGAGCGCTATTGCAACAAATGGTGTAGTGCCAGGTAATGCCAGTTCAACTTCAACTTATTTTCACCTTGAATAAGGAACCTCAAACTGTGTTTTTATGGAGAGATGGTTATTTAACACTATAGTAATGTTTTACCTTGGTGGTTTATTTACTATTAAATGTATTACATATGCTCTATAGATTCTGTGGATACCTTTTTGTTATTTTCTAGGCGTTTTTACATGAATCTGTTCTCTTGCCCCATGCAGCTGGAGGCTCCTACTACATGATCTCCAGGTCTTTGGGTCCAGAGTTTGGTGGGGCTGTGGGCTTGTGCTTCTACCTGGGCACCACATTCGCTGGGTCCATGTACATTCTGGGTACCATTGAAATCCTACTGGTAAGGATGAAACAGAATGCCTGGTCATGATATACTGTAGGACATGCCCAATGTTTTGAGACAGGAGTTTTTAATGACCACATGACTCTTCCAGGAGTTGTTACCTTGTTATAGCCTATAACACTGGCCCAGAGTTTTTCCTGGACATGTCACATGGTCAGGCCCAACCAATGTTTCATAAAGCTAGTATCCTAGTTGACTCCTATTCTTGTTCCAGACGTACATCGTGCCGAACACTGCAGTGTTTGTGGCGGAGAAGAAGGAGGACGAGACGGAGGCCATGCTGAATAACATGCGTGTGTATGGGACCTGCTGTCTGGCACTTATGGCTCTAGTGGTGTTTGTGGGGGTCAAATATGTCAACAAGCTGGCCCTGGTCTTCCTGGCCTGTGTGGTGCTCTCCATCATGGCCATCTACGCTGGAGTCATCAAGACCGTAATAGAACCACCCAACTATCCGTGAGTTTGATTTATGAGTTCTAGTTAGTCTATTGGCATAGGAAATGCTTGTTCCTGTGTTTGTCTCATCAGAGTAATAGGCACACTTTATAGGACCATCATCAGTCATCTGGTCTTATAGGCCCAAAATTAGTGCGACGCATACGCTTAGACTATTTACAGCCATTACAGTGGCTAAAAGGAAAATATTCTTTACACTAGAAGATCTCCTCATAGATGTATGTTTCCTACAGAATCTGTCTCCTGGGGAACCGTTCCTTGCAGAACCACAACTTTGAGAAGTGTATGAAGACGGAGGTGATCAAGAACGTGACGTACACCACCGAGCTGTGGAAGCTGTTCTGTGGCAGCCCCCACCTCAACGCTACCTGTGATGAATATTTTACCCTGAACAACTTGACTGAGATCCAGGGCATCCCAGGCCTGCTCAGCGGGGTCATCAAAGGTCAGCCACAACCCACTGCCTGGCGAACATTACTACACTGGATAGGCCTGGTGGAGACCTACACAGTACAAATGTTACCAGGCCTTCTACATTCTTACTACTAGTTACTCACTTACCATGGTCATATCATAATTTATCATAGTATTATCATGAACAAAGCAAACTGGGAAGACACACAGACACACACAGGCACATACACACGCTAACACACACTTACATTGTAATGTTGTAATATTATTGTGGTATTATATTATACATGTTGTATTGTAGAGTAGTGGGTTAATAATGTGTTATATGATGTACTGTTTTATCAAAACTTTTAATCTTGTTTGGACCCCAGGAACCATAGCTGCTGCCTTAGCAAAGGCTAATGGGGATCCTTATACAAATTATTGGTTTGTCTTCTCAACCTGTTTGAATTAGGAAAGCAAAGTATATTAGTCTTTTTTGTGTTATTTCTCAATTGGAATACATGTGTTATTGCATAATACAAATGGTTAAATGGCTAATGACAAAACAGTTGGATATCTACAGTTTATAGTCTACTATAATGTGACTCCTCTGTGTCCCCCGTAGACAACATGTGGGGTGAGTATGGGCCCAGTGGGATGTTGGTAGAGAAGAAGAATCAGTCTTCTGTCCCAGTCCAGGATAACTCCAGAGATATCTACAAGCCTTACATCTTCAACGACATCTCCACTTTCTTCACTCTGCTGGTGGGAATCTACTTCCCCTCTGTCACAGGTTGGTATTGCGACAATATTGGCAACATAGACATAATGGAACTACCATAATATGACATTATTGATTGATTGTCACCCTCTGGCAGATTGTTGGGGTGCTACTGTAACTTGAGGTTTGGAAGAACTATGTATTTTTCTATGTCTTCACTATTATTTTACAATGTAGAAATTTGTAAAAATCAAGGAAAACCCTGGAATGAGTAGGTGTGTCCAAACGTTTGACTCGTACGGTATGTGTGTTTCCATCACAGGAATCATGGCGGGCTCCAACAGATCTGGAGACCTGAGAGATGCCCAGAGATCGATTCCCATCGGCACCATCCTGGCCATAGCAACCACTTCTTTTATTTGTATCCTTGGGGAAAGTGTGTGTGTGTGTGTGTGTGTGTGTGTGTGTGTGTGTGTGTGTGTGTGTGTGTGTGTGTGTGTGTACTATTTCTATCTTAAACACAACTCCCAGACATGACCTGTGTGGTCCTATTTGGTGCCTGTATCGAGGGTGTCGTTTTGAGAGACAAGTAAGTACTATTTAAGTGTCGTTGTGATTATCTTTATAGTGAAAAGCGCTATATAAAATACATCTATTATTTTTCCACAGTTAGTACTTCCAAGTAAGAACTATTATTATTTACAATTTGGAAATAGCTGTTATGTCATTATGTAACTTTGATGCGGAAGCCTTTACTGCTCTGTATAATTTCTATATCAAATACCTATCATACAGATACCCCCTTGTTGCGCATTTAGAAGGAAAGACCACACGTAAACAGACAGCATTGTAAAGAGAACATTGTGTGCCAACAAGGTCAATGTCATGTGATAGGGTGTTTAGTTGTTCTGTCCCAATCAGCCTAAGATTATTACTGAGTTTTTCATTATGTGTACAGTATATACTCAGATTTGTCCCTCAATTTGCCTGTCTTTCTTTTGGTCTAGTTCTCTCCTGTGTTTGTATAACATTCAACTGGGTGTATTTCTACTACAGATTTGGGGACTCGGTTAAGAAGAACTTGGTGATTGGAACTCTGGCATGGCCTTCTCCGTGGGTAATCGTGATTGGCTCCTTCTTCTCCTGCTGTGGTGCAGGGCTGCAGAGCCTCACCGGTGCCCCTCGCCTGCTGCAGGCCATAGCACGCGATGGGATCGTCCCCTTTCTGCAGGTAGGAAGGTCCTAGAGACTCTGCCCTTGCTTTTGCATCTCGAAAACAGTAACACTTCAGATAGTTCTCTGTGTCTGTCTCTCTAGGTGTTTGGTCATGGTAAAGCCAATGGGGAACCTACCTGGGCCCTCTTGATGACTGTTGGTATCTGTGAGATTGGAATCCTCATTGCATCACTGGATGCTGTTGCCCCCATTCTCTCAATGTGAGTGTTTAGCTCTGTGTGAATAATCTTGTCTCAAAAGCCTGTTGGTCAAAAATAAGTCACTTTTATTTGTCCTTTCCGTGGGGCTGGGTTGCAGGTTTTTCCTGATGTGTTACCTGTTTGTGAACCTAGCCTGTGCCGTCCAGACACTGCTACGCACTCCCAACTGGAGGCCCAGGTTTAAGTTTTACCACTGGTGAGTTTATTTCTCATACCAAAAGCGCCAAATGCAATTATATTCCATTCTGGACCTTTGGACCCACAAGGAATGCAGGTTTTGTTGAGAATGGCGCTGGAGGGGATGGCTGGCGTTTTACGAGCTCCTATCCAACTGTGCTATTTTGTAATTTTTTTAGCGTTGTTTGTAACTTTAAAAAAAACGTATTTTGCACATAGTGTTGCTGCTACCGTCTCTTATGACAGAAAATAACTTCTAGACATCAGAACAGCAATTACTCACCTCGAACTGGATAAAACTGTATTTCTTCTTTAACGAGTCCGACACGAATGATATACTGATTTCTTGGGTACTGTTCCAAATTCCCATAATTTGCGTGAAGAAAAGACAGAGAAAAAGGGGGCGGAGATCGGGCTGCCGTTTGAGAATTCGTAGGCTCGTGAGAACCTCCACTACCATCCGTTCTATTGGCCAATGTGTAATCATTGGAAAACAATGTAGATGATAGACGATCCTACCAACGGGACATTAAAAACTTGAATATCTTATGTTTCACCGAGTCATGGCTGAACGATTAAAAGGATAATACAGATCTGGCCGAATTTTCCATGCATCGGCAGGATCGAGAAGCTCTGTCTGATAAGACGAGGGGTGGGGGTGTGTATCTATTTGTTAATA
This sequence comes from Oncorhynchus keta, assembly GCF_023373465.1. Taxonomy (NCBI): domain Eukaryota; kingdom Metazoa; phylum Chordata; class Actinopteri; order Salmoniformes; family Salmonidae; genus Oncorhynchus; species Oncorhynchus keta. Next base: position 27,997,793 of record NC_068435.1, on the reverse strand, counting down.
ACAGCTGGTGCGCAATGTCTAATATTAAAGAAATCTCAAGGTATTGCACGCCTGAGGTGTGGAGTACCTTATGATACACTGTAGACCACACTATGTACCAAGCGTGTTCATCTATATTTTTTGTAGCTGTCTATTTACCACCACAAACCGATGCTGGCTCTAAGACCACACTCAACAAGCTGTATAAAGCCATAAGCAAACAAGAAAATGCTCATCCAGAAGCGGCGCTCCTAGTGTCCGGGGACTTTAATGCAGGGAAACTTAAATCAGTTTTACCTCATTTCTACTAGCATGTAACATGTGCAACCAGAGGAAAAACAACTCTAGACCACCTTTACTCCACACACAGAGATGCATACAAAGCTCTCCCTCACCCTCCATTTGGCAAATCTGACAATAATTCTATCCTCCTGATTCCTGCTTACAAGCAAAAACTAAAGCAGGGAGTACCAGTGACTCCCTCAATATGGAAGTGGTCAGATGAAGCGGATGCTACGCCACAGGACTGTTTTACTAGCACAGACTGGAATATGTTCCGGGATTCTTCCAATGGCATTGAGGAGTATACCGCCTCAGTCATCGGTTTCATCAATAATTGCATGGATGACGTCATCCCCACGTTGACTGTACGTACATATCCCAACCAGAATTCATGGATTACAGGCAACATCCGCATCGAGCTAAAGACTAGAGCTGACACTTTCAAGGAGCGGGACACTAATCTGGACGCTTATAAGATATTCCGCTACGTCCTCAGACGAAGCATCAAACAGGCAAAGCGTCAATACAGGATGAAGATTGAATCCTACTACACCAGCTCTGACGCTCGTCGGATGTGGCATGGCTTGCAAACTATTACGGACTGCAAACCCAGCCGCAAGCTACCCAGTGACCCGAGCCTATCAGCGAGAGAAATGCCTTTTTATGCTCGCTTCAAGGCTAGCAACACTGAAGCATGCATGAGAGCACCAGCTGTCCCAGATGACTGTGATAACGCTCTCAGTAGTTGATGTGAGCAAGTCATTTAAACAGGTCAACATTCACAAAGCCGCGGGGCCAGAGGAATTACCAGGACGTGTACTCAAAGCATGCGCGGACCAACTGGAGAGTGTCTGCACTGACATTTTCAACCTCTCCCTGACCAAGTTTGTAATACCTACATGTTTCAAGCAGACCACCATAGTCCCTGTGTCCAAGGAAGCGAAAGTAACCTGCCTAAATGATTACCGCCCCGTAGCACTCACATCAGTAGCCATGAAGTGCTTTGAAAGGCTGGTCATGGCTCACATCAACAGCATAATCCCGGATACCCTAGACCAACTCCAATTCGCAGACTGCCCCAACAGATCCACAGATGGTGCAATCGCACTCAACACTGCCCTTTCCCACCTGGACAAAAGGAACACCTAATGTGAGATTGCTGTTCATTGACTACAGCTCAGTGTTTAACACCATAGTGCCCACAAAGCTCATCTCTAAGCTAAGGACCTTGGGACTAAACAACTCCCTCTGCAACTTTATCCTGGACTTCTTGACGGGCCGCCCCCCAGGTGGTAAGGGTAGGCAACAACACGTCTGCCATGCTGATCCTCAACATGGGGGCCCCTCAAGGGTTTGTGCTTAGTCCAATCCTGTACTCCCTGTTAACCCACGACTTCGTGGCCAAACATGACTCCAACACCATTACGTTTGCTGACCACACAACAGTGGTAGGCCTGATTACCGACAACGATGAGACAGCCTATAGTGCGGTGCCAGGACAACAACCTCTCCCTCCAATGTGAGCAAGACAAAGGAGCTGATCGTGGACTACCGGAAAAGGCGGGCCGAACAGGCTCCCATTCTCATCGACGGGGCTGTAGTGGAGCGGGTCGAGAGTTTCAAGTTCCTTGGTGTCCACATCACCAGCGAACTATCATGGTCCAAAGACGGTCGTAAAGAGGGCACGACAACACCTTTTCCCCCTCAGGAGACTGAAAGGGTTTGGCATGGGTCCCCAGATCCTCAAAAAGTTCTACAGCTGCACCATCGAGAGCATCTCGCCCGGTTGCATTACTGCCTGGTATGGCAACTGCTCAGGCGTCTCACCATAAGTCACTACAGAGGGTAGTGCGTACGGCCCATTACATCACTGAGACCATGCTTCCTGCCATCCAGGACCTCTAATACAGGTGGTGTCAGAGGAAGGCCCTAAAAATTGAGACTCCAACCACCCAAGTCATGGACTGTTATTTATGTTACCGCATGTCAAGCGGTACCAGAGTGCCACATCTAGGACCAAAAGGCTCCTTAACAGCTTCTACCCCCTAGCCATAAGACTGCTGAACAATTAATCAAATACATGTAGAAATTACCTTGACTAACCTGTACCCCCGCAAATTGACTCGGTACCCCCTGTATAAAGCCTCGTTATTTTTATTTTGTTACTTTTTATTAGTTTTTAGTTTATTTGGTAAATATTTTCTTAACTCTTTCTGGAACTGCATTGTTTGTTAAGGGCTTGTAAGTATGCATTTCAAGGTCTACACTTGTTCTATACGGCGTTTGTGACAAACAAAGTTAGATTTTTTTTATTTCAACCAAGCACTAACCCACCTGATTCAACCAATCAACTAATCATCAAGCCCTTGATGAATTAAATCAGGTTTGTTAGTGTTGGTGTGGAGTAAAAGTAGGTGTCCAAGAAATATCAGGACTAAGGAACACTGACCTAATGCCTATCCAAAAAATAAGCCCCTGTTGTCCTGTTCTCTGGTCCCTGCAGGACTCTGTCATTCCTGGGGATGAGTCTCTGTCTCTCCCTCATGTTCATCTCTTCCTGGTACTATGCCCTGGTAGCCATGACCATTGCAGGATGCATCTATAAGTACATTGAGTACAGAGGGTAAGAGTTTGGTTTCCCAATTACAGCTCAATAACATTGTACTGTATTGTAATTACATTGGTTGTGGTAAATGTGTGACTAACAGCACTTATGTAGTGGCCATTCCCCACACAATACAATATAACACTGTATCATACATCCCTACACGTGTCCCACCCTTTCTTTAACCCATGTATTGGACTGTGTCTTATAATTTGCTTAAGTGACAGTTTGGTGCATTGCATTGGTTTCAGTTTAGTGCATTGTTTTTGTTACCTAATGTGTGAGATCTCTGTAATCCTATAGTGTTCCTGCCTTTTTTAACCCACTCTGATCTCAGGGGCTCCCGAGTGGCGAAGCATTCTAAGGCACTGCATCTCAGTGCTAGAGGCGTCACTACAGACCCTGGTTCGATCCCGGGCTGTATCACAACCCGGGCTGTATCACAACCGGCCGTGATCGGGAGTCCCATCGGGCGGCGCACAATTGGCCCAGCGTCGTCTGGGTTAGGGGAGGGTTTGGCTGGGGTAGGCCGTCATTGTAAATAAGAATTTGTTCTTAACTGACTTGCCTAGTTATATGAAGGTTAAACCAAATCTATAATTGAACTCTCTTTCCTATCAGGGCAGAGAAGGAGTGGGGAGACGGGATCAGAGGGCTGTCCCTGAACGCTGCTCGCTACGCCCTGATCCGCCTGGAGGAGGTGCCAACACACACTAAGAACTGGAGGTGAGAGGCTGAGAACTGTGTAGAGCGTAGGGTGGCGATGACTCCTGATGAACTAAGGGCTAATGTATAGTGATGATAAAACCCTTCCTCTTCAAAGAGTCATGGAATTTTGTCTCACTGTAATTGACCGAAAATGTACATTAACATCTCCTGGCCTCCATGCACACAAGCTGCTGACCTACACCTTTGGAACATTTTAAAAAAGAAAGTCAAATAAATTTTATTTAATTTACACCATCACAATAAATCCATTATTTATTTTAGTTGGGTCCAAACTAAACATTATGATATGAAGAAAATGTGTTTCAGAAGAACAGAGTATGAGTTGGCCTACTGTAGGCCTATGTTATCTTGCTATGCTCCATGCCATAGGCATTGACAGAAAATGGCGCCGGAAGCAATGCCTGCAGGTTTACTAGCGCCCAAGCAATTGTGCTATTATGTGTTTTTTTTTGCATTATTTGTCATTTATTTTGTACATAATGTTTCTGCAACTGTATCTTACGGCAAAAAAAGAGCTTCTGGATATCGGGACAGCGATCACTCACCTCGGATTAGACAAAGATTTTTTTCTTCAACAAGCAGGACACACAGGACATTCTTCTAACACCCAACAAGGCCAACATCCCAGTTATTTGCAAGAGGAAGAGACGCAGGTACAGAGGACACAGAGCGGGATGCCTCGTGAGGATCGGCAGAAGGCGAGTGGGAAAGCTGCCGTTACCGTCAAAATTACTCACGAACGTGCAATCATTGGACAATAAATTAGACAAGGTACGATCACGAATATCCTACCAAAGGGACATTAAAAACTGTAATATCCTATGTTTCACGGAATCGTGGCTGAATGACGACATGGATATTCAGCTAGCGGGATATACACTGCACAGGCAAGATAGAGAACAGCACAGTCCGGTAAGACGAGGGGGGGCAGTCTGTGCATATTTGTAAACAACAGGTGGTGGAGGAAATCTAAGGAAGATTTTGCTTGCCTGAAGTAGAGTATATTGTGATAAATTGCAGGCCACACTACTTGCCTATAGAGGTTTCAGCTATACTTTTCATGGCCGTTTATTTACCACCACAGACCGACGCTGGCACTAAGACCGCACTCAGTCAGCTGTATAAGGAAATAACCAAACAAGCAACCACTCACCCAGAGGCGGTGCTCCTAGTGGCCAGAGACTTTAAAGCAGGGAAATGTAAATCAATTCTACCTCATTTCTATCAACATGTTAAATGTGCAACCAGAGGGGGAAAACTTCAAGTACATCTGTACTCCACACAGAGAGAGGCGTACAAAGCTCTCCATCACCCTCCATTTGGTAAATCCGACCAACTCTATCCTCCTGATTCCTGCTTACAAGCAAAAATGAAAGCAGGAAGCACCAGTCACACAGTCTATAAAAAAAGTGGTCAGATGAGCAGATGCTAAACTACAGGACTGTTTTGTTATCACAGACTGGAACATGTTCCGGGATTCTTCCAATGGCATTGAGGAGTACACCACATCAGTCACCGGCTTTATCAATAAGTGCATTGAGGACATCGTCCCCACAGTGACTGTACGTACATACCCCAACCAGAATTACAGGCAACATTCACACTGAGCTAAAGGGTAGAGCTGCCGCTTTCAAGGTGCGGGACTCTAACCCGGAAGCTTATAAGAAATCCTGCTATGCCCTGCGACAAACCAACAAACAGGCAAAGCGTCAATACAGGGCTAAGATTGAATCATACTACACCGGCTCCGACGCTCGTCTTATGTGGCAGGGCTTGCCAACTTTTACAGACTACAAAGGGAAGCACAGCTGCAAGCTGCCCAGTGACACAAGCCTACCAGATGAGCTAAATCACTTCTATGCTCGCTTCGAGGCAAGCAACACTGTGGCATGCATGAGACCATCAGCTGTTCTGGACGACTGTGTGATCACGCTCTTCGTAGCCGACGTGAGTAAGACCTTTAAACAGGTCAGCATTCACAAGGCTGCTGGGCCAGACGGATTATCAGGACGTGTGCTCCAGGCATGTGCTGACCAACTGGCAGGTGTTCACTGACCTTTTCAACATGTCCCTGATTTAGTCTGTAATACCAACATGTTTCAAGTAGACCACCATATTCCCTGTGCCCAAGAACACAAAGGCAACCTGCCTAAATAACTACAGACCCGTAGCACTCATGTCCGTAGCCATGAAGTGCTTTGACAGGCTGGTAAATGGCTCCCATCAACACCATTATCCCAGAAGTCCTAGACCCACTCCAATTTGCATACTGCCCAAACAGATCCACAGATGATGCAATCTCTATTGCACTCCACACTGCCCTTTCCCACCTGGACAAAATGAACACCTATGTGAGAATGCTGTGAGAGCACACCTCCATTCTCATCGACGGGGCTGTAGTGGAGCAGGTTGAGAGCTTCAAGTTGCTTGGTGTCTACATCACCAACAAACTAGAATGGTTCAAACACACCAAGACAGTTGTGAAGAGGACACGACAAAGCCTATTCCCCCTCAGGAAACTAAAAGATTTGGCATGGGTCCTCAGATCCTCAAAAGGTTCTACAGCTGCAACATCACTGCTGTATCACTGCTTGGTACGGCAATTGCTCGGCCTCCGACCTCAAGGCACTACAGAGGGTAGTGTCTACGGCCCAGTACATCACTGGGGCTAAGCTGCCTGCCATCCAGGACCTCTACACCAGGCGGCCCTAAAAATTGTCAAAGAGCCCAGCCACCCCAGTCATAGACAGTTCTCTCTACTCCCGCATGGCAAATGGTACTGGAGTGCCAAGTCTAGGACAAAAATGCTTCTAAACAGTTTTTACCCCCAAGCCATAAGACTCCTGAACAGGTAATCAAATGTCTACCCGGACTATTTGCATTGTGTTCCACCCCCAACCTCTCTTTTACACTGCTGCTACTCTCTGTTTATCATATATGCATGGTCACTTTAACTATGCATTCATGTACATGCTACCTCAATTGGGCCGACCAACCAGTGCTCCCGCACATTGGCTAACCGGTCTATCTGCATTGTGTCCCACCACCTGCCAACCCCTCTTTTACGCTACTGCTACTCTCTGTTCATCATATATGCATAGTCACTTTAACCATATCTACATGTACATGTATATAGCCTCGCTACTGTTATTTTTCAGTCTTTTTACTTTTTATTTCTTTACTTACCTATTGTTCACCTAATAACTTTTTTTGCACTATTGGTTAAAGCCTGTAAGTAAGCATTTCACTAAGGTTGTATTCGGCGCACTTGACAAATAGACTTTGATTTTATTTGTAGGCTTGTTAGTTTAGCTGATGCTTATAAGCTTATAAGTCCTGTGCCATTATTTTATATGATTTTATAGTAAGAAAAATATAATTGAACTTAGCTGAATAAAATAGAAAGGATATTTTTCCCATGACAGAGCGAGTGGGCATTTGAAGTGACTATGTTGAGCGTAAAAGGGACCATTTGAAACAGGTTATACATACTAGATTTAGAGTTATTTGGCAGCTTTAGTTGTGAAAGATACAAGAATGTCTTATAAATCAAAACAGGGGTGCATTGTCAGTTTGAAGACTGTAGAATCTAGTGTAGATCTGATGCACAATACACACAGTTGTCTTGATGTTCTGTCTGGTGACCTAGTTTTTGGGCTTTTCCTGATGCCTATCTATTGACATATACTGACTGTACTTTACCTTATCTCTCCCCTCAGGCCTCAGCTACTGGTGCTACTGAAGTTGGATTCAGACCTGGGGGTGAAACACCCTCGTCTGCTGTCCTTCACCACCCAGCTGAAGGCAGGGAAAGGCCTGACCATCGTCAGCTCTGTGCTTGAGGGCACCTACATGACCCTGGGAGCTGAGGCCAAGAGCGCAGAGCAGGTGAGACTGAGACATTCATATCACATGATCATGGCGGCAGGGAATTCGTATCCATTGTTGGGATTTGTTACTTGGGAAAGTAATATTTTACTCCTTACTTTCAAAGTAACACGTTACTTTATGAAAATTACTTTGTGCAGAGTAATGCGTTATAGTTACTTTCTTTCACAAACACCCTCATGTGAATCTTGACAACATGACATGTTGGTCATCTTTTAATGTAATAATGTAGAAGAGGATACAATACTAATGATATGACAGACACAAAATCCATTTATTTTTCTCTTTAAAACTAGAATAGCCGGGCCTCGACAAATTCGAATTGACCAATGCTGCAGGCGTTTATTTTACCAGTCCAAGTCCATTTAATATACACCATCACAAAGAAATCTAATATAATTTCCATTTATGCAGGCCTTAAAAAACATTATGCAACAAATAAAATTTATTTCAAAAGAAGAGAATAGCATTATTTATGTTACTGTGCTTAGTAGCCTAGGCTATGCGGCGTGAAATCAAATCAACAATAGCATAGTTAATTTGTTTATGTAAAAGACAATACACTCTTTTTAAATTCCCCTTATTGCAGTCAGTCACACAGTTAGGTCCATAATTATTGGCAACCTTGATAAATATGAGCAAAAAAGACTGCGTAAAATAAATACAAGTACTGAGTGATATTCTATGCTCAAAATGATTGGTATATTATTTTATACAAATAGATTTTACTTTAAAAATTGTTTTTATAGAATCTCGAAAGATACCGGGTCAAAATTATTGTCACCTCTGTTTTCCATACTCTAGCACCCTCCCCTTGCGAGGATAACATCACTGATATTTTCATACATACATACATACATACATACATACATACATACATACATACATACATACATACATACATACATACATACATACATACTAGGGATGCACGATATATCGGTGAACATATCGGAATCGGCCCGATACTAGCTAAAAATGCCAACATTGATATCGGCCCGATGTCTAGTTTTAACGCCAGATGTGCAAAACCAATGTCAAAGCTGACGTGCATACCTATATAACAAAGGTACATGACGTGAATGACGATAAGTGCAACACAGCATTCCTAAACTTGCCCACAATGTCAGCTGTGTGGTTCGAGCAGTGAACAAGTCAAGCAGTCATTTGAAAGAGTAACAATATTTCAGCGAGACAACTCAAAGGCGAATTCCTTGATAATGGATTTCATTGTCCTTGACAATCAACCGTTCTCTGTCATGGGAGGTTATGGCTTTCGGACTAGTCGAGCACTGGTTAACATTAACAAGTGTGCTATTTTTCCGATGTGGCCCTACCGGAGATACACAGTAATAGCGTCACTGCTATTAGCTTCACGACATGCATACTATGGAACACGGTTTGGGTGTAGCACTGTCAAAGCTGTACAAAAAAATCTGCAATCACCAGCCACAAACAATGTGTTTATGATTATTTGACCCTGCTGGCCATTTATGAACATTTGAACATCTTGGCTATGTTCTGTTATAATCTCCATCCGGCACAGCCAGAAGAGGCTCCACCCCTCATAGCCTGGTTCCTCTCTAGGTTTCTTGGTAGGTTCTGGCCTTTCTATGGAGTTTTTCCTAGCCACCGTGCTTCTACACCTGCATTGCTTGCTGTTTGGGGTTTTAGGCTGGGTTTCTGTACAGCACTTTGAGATATTAGCTGATGTAAGAAGGGCTTTATAAATAAATGTGATTTGATCTGTACCAGTGAAAAGTTTGGACACCTACTCATTCAGGGGTTTTTCTTAATTTTTTACTATTTTCTACATAGAGAAGACATCAAAACTATGAAATAATACATATGGAATCATGTAGTAACCAAAAAAGTTCAGCGTGAATAGCACAGCAGTGTTGCAGTTATTCAAACACTCAAACTACTACCATACCCCGTTCAAAGGCAATTCATTATTTGGCTTACCCATTCACCCTCTGAATGGCACACACACAATCCATGCCAAAAAAAAATTCAAGACTTAAAAATCCTTCTTTAACCTGTCTCCTCCTTCATCTATACTGATTAAAGTGGATTTAACAAGTAACATCAATAAGGGATCATGGCTTTCACCTGGTCAGTCTATGTCATGGAAAGAGCAGGTGTTCTTATATACTCAGTGTACATGTAAACACTGCTGAAAAAGTAACTGGTAACAGAAATATATAAATACTTATGGTAATATACTACTGGTATATATTAATGTGTATGTATAAACATGTAAACAGTAGTAATAGTGACCAGTAGCAGGATAAATAGATAAATACTAATGATAATCAATGGACAGCAGTGTAATGCAGTAATACATCGGTGGAGACCTGTGGATGGTCTGTGTGGATAGTCTGTAGGAGAGGGAGACCAGTAGTTGTTAGCCATTTTAACAGTCTTATGGCTGGCCAGGGGATAGAAGCTGTTTAGGAGTCTGTTGGTCTGAGCCTTGATGCACCGGTAACGCCTGCCGGATGTGAGCATGGAGAACAGTCCATCTCTCGGGTGGCTGGAGTCTTTGTCAAGCACGCTTTTGGCAAGCACACTACAAGTGCTAGTATATGCATTATTATCCCTGACTCTAACAGGCTTGCTTACTCCTTTGCTTTCACCTCACCTCATATTCATGATCTCAAAACAGAAAGCTCTGCCACCTGCTGGCAGGTCAGAGGGGTGCACTGAAACATCATAGAGGCAAGCTGTTAGAGATGAGTACTGGTGAATTATCATTGTGATCCATGGAGATGTTATATGTTTTTTACCTGCTGCAAAGCCAATTGCCCTCTGGGACAACATTTTACAACTTTATACATAATTACATACTGCTCTGTGCACCTCACTCTCTGTCCTCTTCCTCGTCCCAGATGACAGTCTGATGAAAGCTGCATTTCAGTCTTGTTCTGTCATGCTACCCTCTGGCCAAGTTCAATGATATGTTCTGACTAGTCTATTTCAAGTACGAAGAGGTCAATAAAACGCTTTGTGACATCTAACTCTAACACTGGCTCTGTAAAGATTCCTGCAGTAAGCTGTATAGATGTTTCCAATTATTAGCCATACATGTTGAAACATTATTTTGGTCACTCACTCTTGACTTAAGGTCCAAGTTTAGAAAGCATTTATAAAGACTTACATCCCATGGGTGATTTTTCTTCATACTTTCTGCATAGTACAATGGCAAGAGAAAGTAAGAACCCTTTGGAATTATCTGGATTTGATCAAATGTAATCTGATCATCTAATAACTAATAACACACACATTATTGTATTTCTCTTGTCTATATTGAATATATAATTTAAACATTTACTGTGTAGGTTGGGAAAAGTATGTGAACCCCTAGGCTAATGACTTCTCCGAAAGCTAATTGGAGTCAGGAGTCAGCTAATCTGGAGTCCAATCAATGAGACGAGATTGGAGATGTTGGTTAGATCTGCCCTGCCTTATAAAAAACACTCACAAGAAACATTGCCTGATGTGAACCATGCCTCGAACAAAAGAGATCTCAGAAGACCTAAGATTAAGAATTGTTGACTTGCATAAAGCTGGAAAGGGTTACAAAAGTTTCTCTAAAAACCTTGTTGTTCATCAGTCCATGGTAAGACAAATTGTCTATAAATGGAGGAAAAGTTCAGCACTCTTGCTAGTCTCCCTAGGAGTGGCCGTCCTGCAAAGAGGCAGCAAGAGCACAGTGCAGAATGCTCAATTAGGTTAAGAAGAATCCTAGCGTGTCAGCTAAAGACTTAGAGAAATCTCTGGAACATGCTAGCATCTCTGTTGACGAGTCAACGATACGTAAAACACTAAACAAGAATGGTGTTCATGAGAGGACACCACGGAAGAAGCCACTGCTGTCCAAAAACAACATTGCTGCGTGTCTGAAGTTTGCAAAAGTGCACCTGGATGTTCCACAGCGCTACTGGCAAAATATTCTGTAGACAGATGAGACTACAGTTGAGTTGTTTGGAAGGAACACACAACACTATGTGTGGAGAAAAAAAGGCACAGCACACCAACATCAAAACCTCAACCCAACTGTATGGTGCAGTGAGCATCATGGTTTGGGGCTGCCTCAGGGCCTGGACAGCTTGCTATCATCGATGGGAAAATGAAATCCCAAGTTTAACAGGAGAGTTAGGCTATCTGTCCGTCAATTGAAGCTCAACAGAAGTTGGGTGATGCAACAGGACAACGACCCAAAACACAGAAGTAAATCAACAACAGAAAAAAATATGACTACTGGAGAGTCCTGACCTCAACCCGATTGAGATGCTGTGGCATGACCTCCATAGAGCAGTTCACACCAGACATCCCGAGAATATTGCTGAACTGAAACAGTTTTGTAAAGAGGAATGGTCCAAAATTCCTCTTGCCCTTTGTGCAGGTCTGATCCGCAACTACAGAAAACGTTTGGTTGAGGTTATTGCTGCCAAAGTACGGTCAACCAGTTATTAAATCCAAGGGTTCACATACTTTTTTCACCCTGAACTGTGAATGTTTACATGTGAATGTTTAGTGTGTTCAATAAAGACATGAAAATGTATAATTGTTTGTGTGTTGTTAGTTTAAGCAGACTGTGTTTGTCTATTTTTGTGATCTAGATGAAGATCAGATCATTTTATGACCAATTTATGCAGAAATCCAGGTATTTCCAAAAGATTCACTTACTTTTTCTTGCCACTGTATTCTTGCTTCAAATGTTTCATCCACTATCTGTATTTTGCAAGTGTATTTATGGAAACTGTATTTATTTCACTTTCCCATCGATTCATCCTCCTCTTCACTCTTTCATTATATTTTCTCCTGATGTTTTTTTGTCTTTTCTTGGTACAGAATGTTAAGTCGGCCATGCACCTGGAGCGTACCAAAGGTTTCTGCCACGTGGTGGTGTCCTCTAACCTGCGGGATGGTTTCTCCCACCTGATCCAGTCGGCAGGGCTGGGGGGCATGAAACACAACGCCGTTCTCATGGCCTGGCCTGGAGGCTGGAAACAGGCTGAGGACTCATACCCCTGGAAGAACTTCATTGGTACACACACACCATACTCTAGTATCCTCCACACTACACACCGTCGTTTGCTATACTAGTCTACAGTAGATTTAAGTAGCATCAAGTATGTCATAATAAGTAGCCTCTTGTGACGACATCCACATACATTTGAAAAATTAGGCTAGCGTAGCTATCTATTGAGATTTGGTTTTAGCTTCTGAGAACATTTTTGTATGTTTTATAGGCTGGGTTAAGAGTTTTTCCTGACCAAATGACCTGACCAGAGTCAGTCAACTGTGGGGCCTAATTATGTGGGTTTCTTGCACCGATAACAATACAATCAGTACAGTAAATATCCTCCTTATCCCACAGAGACAGTGAGAGAGACAACGTCAGCCCATCAGGCCCTGTTGGTTGCTAAGAACATTGACAAGTTCCCCTGCAACCAGGACCGTCTGGGGGAGGGCACCATAGACGTGTGGTGGATTGTTCATGATGGAGGTCTTCTCATGCTGCTGCCTTTCTTACTGCGCCAACACAAGGTAGTCTGGCATTGGCACCATATGCCTTTGGGTACTGTATACTGTTGCTTTGTAAAAAAAAAAAAAAGAATAAGAAAAAGTATGTACACACTACATTCTAATAATGGCCAGAAATGTTTTTTGTTAATTGCAAGGGGCCATTAAACAATTTCCACAACTGATATTGGACTGAAGCACAATATCATTTAGAACAGTTTCATAGACGCTCATAGTTTCTTTCCTTTTTTTCTATCTCTCTGTCCCTTGTCCATCCCAGGTGTGGAGGAAGTGTAAGATGCGTATCTTCACAGTGGCTCAGATGAATGACAACAGTATTCAGATGAAGAAGGACCTGCAGATGTTCCTGTATCACCTCCGTCTCAACGCTGTAGTGGAGGTGGTGGAGATGGTAAGCAGCTGCACTCACACTTAATCATACCTGCTATAGTATTAATAAGAAACCATTTGTCAAGGGCTTTGCCCCCTTTTTTTTACCAGTTTCTTTGAATTTCTGTCCTCAGCACGATAGTGACATTGCAGCCTTCACCTATGAGAAGACCCTGGTGATGGAGCAGCGCTCTCAGATGCTGAAACAGATGCAGCTGTCCAGAACCGAGCGGGAGAGAGAGGTAATGTGATGCTCAACTCTTGTCAGGTTCTGTTTAACCTACAGGAGGTTGGTGGTACCTTATTTGGGGAGAACGGGTTCATAGTAATGGCTGGAATGGAATCAATGGAATGGTATCATACTCATCGTGTTTCCACGTGTTTGATACCATTCCATTTACTCCATTCCATCCATTATTATGAGCCGTCCTCCCCTTAGCAGCCTACTGTGGTGTAACCAGGTGATTCAATAGTGGACAACAAAAAGGAAACGCCACACACTGCTGCTCACTATCCCAGGTGATTCTATATGGAACAGTTTGACCCTTCATCAGGCATCCATATCCAGGTGGGGGCGGAAGGTTCATGAAACGGGAGGTAAAATTATATAACAGGTTCACAATATTAACATTCAATGTATCAAAATATATGATCATACACAAGGAAGGTGATCAGTATTTTCGGTTATATTATATATATATATACATACATATACATATACATATACAATATTCAGTTAGGATAAGACACAATATGTACATTTTGAAACTGAAGGGTTTAAGTCAAAACATTGTTGTAAATAAAATCACCTGGGAGCATGAGCAGCAGTATACTGTGTTTTCCTTTCTGTTTTCCTACATCTCCAGCACCTGCAGAAAGTACCTGGATGTGCGTGTTTTCTTCAGCTTTTGTACAATAGTGAATAAAACATAATTATATTGACAAGTGAACACTTGGTCACTGCTTTGAATGTTGACTGTAGGCCTATGCACAGTGTTTAAATCAAGGACGGGGACAAAGGTTGCACTTCACACGCGGGATAGATTATATTTTTGTTCATTCCTGTTACAGTAGTTCTTCCTTGTTGTTTGTGGCTCGTAATATGGACTGACTGTTGTGACATTTTGGCCTGTCCTGATTTCCTGCTGCTGTGTTGGATGTTCTGGGCTCGCATCGGGTTGGGCTTCAGATTCAGAGCATCACAGACGAGTCACGTAACTCCATCTAGAAGAAGAAGTCCTCCGTGGTAGAGACACTACAGGCCTCAAACACACTACAGGTCCCAAGCCTGTCCATATCCATGGACATACGGGAAGATGAGGAGGTAGCCCAACAGCCATGTGATGTGTCTGCCTCAGAACCATCCCATAAACATCCCATAAGCAATCTCCCTTCCCTCTCCACCCTTTAGCCCATCCTCATGCCTGTATCTGACATGGACAGAGCCACAGCTATTAAGTATGTTTCTAAAAAAGCTGTGATTTGTCAATTCTTGAGGAAATCTTAAGGAATGACTAAGGTGTTCCAGTAAAAGCGTACCCCAATACTGTCTGCGTTTCTTGAAGCAGCGCCCTGAAGCATTACTCAATGAATATGGCTATGGCAAAAGAATGAAAGAGAACTGAATTATAGGATTTCTATGGCTGTGGTCTTCTTGTGTCCTTGTCACCCTACTCCTGCATCCACTTACGTGAGAGTTATCGGCTCAGTAACTTTGTAGCAAGTATTACACTTAGATCTTTTTACAACAATCTTCTTAGAACCAACAACTTAGAACGTTCTTGGTGCGCTGGCAAAACCGCCAACCCCAAACCGCCAACTTCAACTTGGATTAGAAATAGTAATAGTAATAATATAGTAATATATGCCATTTATCAGACGCTTTTATCCAAAGCGACTTACAGTCATGTGTGCATACATTCTACGTATGGGTGGTCCCGGGGATCGAACCCACTACCCTGGCGTTACAAGCGCCATGCTCTACCAACTGAGCTACAGGGACCACAAAATGTAATCCCATTTTTCCTAATTGTTTCCATCATTTCCATTTTTCTTCACTTTGATTTATTTGTAGTATGTTTTATTATTATTGTTTGCTATAGTACACTTTATTTTGTTTCTATGTCATGCATTGTTTTTATGGAGCTTTGTTATTTTAACGTTGAAGCATTGAAATGTACAGTAATATTTCATAGTAGACAGATGAACGAATGCAACCATGAGAATGTCATCCATAATCCATTTTGGATCTATTGCTTGGATTAACATTGTCATTCTTGCCGATAATGCAAAACATAAGGATAGTCTCCATTCTACAGTTGTGCCAGCCTCCTGATCCTATCTGACAGGAGGCACTGCTTTGTTTAGCATCCTGCCTGGGTCTGTAGTGACACCAGTGTTATCCCCCAGGCTCAGCTGATCACTAAACTGGGCACTAAATCCCATGCCAACCTCAGTGACACAGCTACCGCCGCTCCCGACCACCATGTCCACATGACCTGGACCAAAGACAAGCTGATCGCCGAGAGGAACCGTAAACGCGGCGAGCCGAACATGGGCGTGAAGGACCTCTTCAATATGAAACCGTAAGTATCTCCCCTAGAGGCTCATGGCAGTACACTGTCAGACATACCCCTTTCACACTACTGAACTGAATCTTGCTGTTCTGTACTGGCCTGGTTATGGTAGTGTGAAAATGGTATTAGCACTGCCAACAGAAACTACTCAATCCATAGATGCACCTGTCTAGTGCACATATAGAATAATGGTTACAATAGCTACAGTACTGTTACATACTTGAAATATCTAGACTGAGTATGATGTACCTTTACTTGAACTGTACTCGGTTCTCATGTTCAGACTAGTCTGTACTCCATCATTGATGCCCTGTTCTCCCTATTTGTGTCTGAAATGTGTGATTAACCATGGTGAGATGTATATATTATAAACATACCTATGTTTTGTTTTGTTTCCTCTCTTCTAGAGAGTGGGAGAGTTTGTAAGTCAAGTTTCTCTTAGTCTTAAGTATGTGTGTGATCCTTTTTCCCCCCTCATGTCGTGACCTTATAGTTTTTCTTAGAGCGACGAGGGGTGTGTGGTGTCTTTCTTCACTTCTCTCCTCCTCCTCCTCTTCTAACAGCATGTATAGTTCTCTCTCAGTTGATTTACGTGGAAAAGACAACATTCACTCAGCATGTGTGACCTTGCCTAACTTGCCTAGACTATTTTATATATGCTTATAATGGTAAGCATATATACAGTACCAGTCAAAAGTTTGGACACACCTACTCATTCAAAGGTTTCTTTATTTTTACTACTTTCTACATTGTAGAATAATAGTGAAGACATCAAAACTATGAAATAACACATATGGAATCATGTAGTAACCAAACAAATCTAAATATATTTTATATTTGAGATTCTTCAAAGTAGCCACCTTGATGACAGCTTTGCACACTCTTGGCATTCTCTCAACCAGATTCATGAGGAATGCTTTTCTAACAGTCTTGAAGGAGTTCCCACATATGCAGAGCGCTTGTTGGCTGCTTTTCCTTCACTCTGCTGTCCAACTCATCCCAAACCATCTCAATTGGGATGAGGTCGGGTGATTGTGGAGGCCAGGTCATCTGATGCAGAACTCCATCCCTCTCCTTCTTGGTGAAATAGCCCTTACACAGCCTGGAGGTGTGTTTTGGGTCATTCTCCTGTTGAAAAACAAATGATAGTCCCACTGAGCGCAAACCAAATGGGATTGCGTGTCGCTGCAGAATGCTGTGGTAGACATGCTGGTTTAGTGTGCCTTGAATTCTAAATAAATCACTGACGGTGTCACCAGCAAAGCACCCCCCCCCACATCATCACACCTCCTCCTCCATGCTTCATGGTGGGAACCACATATGCAGAGATTATCCATTCACCTATTCAGCGTCTCACAAAGACACGGCAGTTGGAACCAAAACTCACTCATCAAACCAAAGGACAGATTTCCACCAGTCTAATGTCCATTGCTCGTGTTTCTCTGCCCAAGCAAGTCTCTTCTTTTTATTGGTGTCCTTTAGTAGTGGTTTCTTTGCAGCAATTTGACCATGAAGGCCTGATTTATGCAGTCTCCTCTAAACAGTTGATGTGGAGATGTGTCTGTTACTTGAACTCTGTGAAGCATTTATTTGGGCTGCGATCTGAGGTGCATGTAACTCTAATGAACTTATCCCCTACAGCAGAGGTAACTCTGGGTCTTCCTTTCCTGTGGCGGTCCTTATGAGAGCCAGTTTCATAATAGTGTTTGATGGTTTTTGCGACTGCGCTTGAAGAAACTTTAAAAGTTATTGAAATTTTCCGGATTGACTGACCTTCATGTCTTAATGTAATGATTCTCTTTGCTTATTTGAGCTGTTCTTGCCATAATATGGACTTGGTCTTTTACAAAAATAGGGCTATCCTCTGTATACCCACACCTACCATGTCACAACACAACTGATTGGCTCAAACACATTAAGAAGGAAAGAAATTCCACAAATGAACTTTTAACAAGGCACACCTGATAATTGAAATGCATTCCAGGTGACTACCTCATGAAGCTGGTTGAGAGAATGCCAAGAGTGTTGTCATGGAAATTTCCTGTATTTACCAAATCATGAGAGCAAACCACACACAACTCAGTTATCACAAAGTCCATCTTTAATTATATGAGCTCCATCACAACCCTGTGACTCTCAGATCAATTCAGTGTCTATAAATTAATTCTCTGAGAGTCCCTTACACATTGCAACTGAGATCCTTTATAGCAAAGACACACATAGCCAGACAGCATTGGCCATAATTTATCGTTCAGCTTTGTCTCCTAAAGTATGTTATTTTCTCAAACTCAGAACCATAAAACAAATCCTCATATCAACAGGCATATATTAAATCCACCCTATCTTGACAAGATCACAGAGACACATTGACTGGCACACAGACATTGTGGAGCCAAGAGATACACGCTTGACCTCTCCCCTCTCTCCGGCCCAAGTAACTTAGTCCTGAGAGAGAACAGATAACTGCAAACCCGGCCACAGTATTATACAAAAATAAACATTCTGATGAGAAGTAACTTACAAACATATGATGAATATAAAACATCTTACCTATGTTGGCAACTAATTCTGATTATTCCCCAACAGTGTGAAAAGCTGTCATCAAGACAAAGGGGTGGCTACTTTTTGGGGATTTGTTTAACACTTTTTTTGTTTACCGCAGTACATGATTCCGTATTATTTCATAGTTTTGGTGTCTTCACTATTATTAAACAATGTAAAAAATAGTACAAATAAAGTAAAACCCTTGAATGAGTAGGTGTCAACTTTTGACTGGTACTAAAAATACAGTTGAAGTCGGAAGTTTACATACACTTAGGTTTAGTGTCATTAAAACTCGTTTTTCAACCACTCCACAAATTTCTTGTTAACTAACTATAGGTTTGGCAAGTCTGTTAGGACATCTACTTGGTGCATGACGCAAGTAATTTTTCCAACAATTGTTTAGAGACAGATAATAATACATATATAATTCACTGTATCACAATTCCAGTGGGTCAGAAGTTTACATACACTAAGTTGACTGTGCCTTTAAACAGCTTGGAATGTAATGGCTTTAGAAGCTTCTGATATGCTTATTGACATCCTTTGAGTCAATTGGAGGTGTACATGTGCATGTATTTCAAGGCCTACCTTCAAACTCGGTGCCTCTTTGCATGACATCATGGGAAAATCAAAAGAATTCAGCCAAGACCTCAGAAAATAAATTGTAGACCTCTACAAGTCTGGTTCATCCTTGGGAGCAGTTTCCAAATGCTTGAAGCTACCACATTCATCTGTACAAACAATAATTTGCAAGTATAAACACCATGGGACCACGCAGGCGTCATACCGCTCAGGAAGGAGACGCGTTCTGTCTCCTAGAGATGAACATACTTTGGTGCGAAAAGTGCAAATCAATTCCAGAACAACTGCAATGGACCTAGTGAAGATGCTAGAGGAAACCGGTACAAAAGTATCCATATCCACAGTAAAACGAGACCTATATCATCATAAGGCCGCTCTGCATGGAAAAAGCCACTGCTCCAAAACCACCATAAAAATCCAGATTACGGTTTGCAACTGCACATGCGGACAAAGATTGTACTTTGTCCTCTGGTCTGATGAAACAAAAATAGAACTGTTTGGCCATAATGACCATTGTTATGTTTGGAGGGAAAAGGGGGAGGCTTGCAAGCCGAAGAACACCATCCCAACCGTGAAGCACAGGGTTGGCAGCATCATGTTGTGGGGGTGCTTTGCTCCATGAGGGACTGGTGCACTTCACAAAATAGATGGCATCATGAGGTAGGGAAATTATGTGGATATATTGAAGCAACATCTCAAGACATCAGTCAGGAAGTTGAGGCTTAATCGCAAATGGGTCTTCCAAATGGACAATGACCCCAAGCATACTTCCAAAGTTGTGGCAAAATGGCTTAAGGACAGCAAAGTCAGGGTATTGTGTGGCCATCATAAAGCCCTGACCTCAATCCTATAAAAAAAATGTGTGGGCAGAACTAAAAAAGTGTGTGCGAGCAAGGAGGCCTACAAACCTGACTCAGTTACACCAGCTCTGTCAGGAGGAATGATCCAAAATTCCCCCAACTTATTGTGGGAAGCTTGTGGCTACCTGAAAAGTTTGACCCAAGTTAAACAATTTAAATACTAATTGAGTGTATGTAAACTTCTGACCCACTGGGAATGTGATGAAAGAAATAAAAGCTGATATAAATTATTCTCTCTATTATTCTGACATTTCATATTCTTAAAATAAAGTGGTGATCCTAACTGACCTAAGACTGGGAATTTTTCTAGGATTCAATGTCAGGAATTGTGAAAAACTGAGTTTAAATGTATTTGGCTAAGGTGTATGTAAACTTCCGAATACAACTGTATCTAACAAATATGCCTTGGTGCTTAGGTAAGTGAGGCGTGATATTATTCTTGTCAAATCAACAATTACTTCTGCCTGCAATATTCCTTAACTAGATTTAGTTAAGCCTACTGTTACATGCAGTATCAACATGACATTACTCCTGAACCATGTTTTATCAGTATAATCTATAGTATGGCTATGGAGGCATTTGTTATACATTACTTAGGGTAGCTAATTGGCTTACTGTACATTTTTGCCATGATACCGTCAAGTCACGTATCATGAATGCTTATGACATGTTTATAGTAGAAGCCTGTAGTAGGATATAAGGCATCCCTATTTGACCAGGGCCTGGTCAAATTTTAGTGCACTATATAGGGAAAATGTATTTATCTGTTATTTTACCAGGTAAGTTGACTGAGAACACGTTCTCATTTGCAGCAACGACCTGGGGAATAGTTACAGGGGATGTAAATTGGGGATTATTAGGTGACGGTTTGAGGGCCAGATCGGGAATTTAGCCAGGACACCGGGGTTAACACCCGGCCCTTCTGTAGCACAGTTGGTAGAGCATGGCGCTTGTAACGCCAGGGTAGTGGGTTCGATTCCGGGACCACCCATCGTAGAATGTATGCACACATGACTGTAAGTCGCTTTGGATAAAAAATCTGCTAAATGGCATATATTATTATATTAAAAAAAAAAGTATTATAAGTGCAATGGGATCTTTAATGACCTCAGAGAGTCAGGACACCCATTTAACATCCCATCCAAAAGACAGCACCCTACACAGGGCATTGCCCAATCACAGCCCTGGGGCATTGGGATATTTTTTAGACCAGAGGAAATAGTGCCTCCTACTGGCCCTTCAACACCACTTCCAGCAGCACCTGGTCTCCCATCCAGGAACTGACCAGGACCAACCCTGCTTAGCTTCAGAAGCAAGCCAGCAGTGGTATGCAGGGTGGTATGCTGCTGGCAATTTTTAAAAGGGTGCTTTTTGGGGCTCAATCCAAGTAGAAGACATGTAAAGTTGTTATTCTTGAGTTTAACCTGTTATTTTTCCTATTTTGTAGGAACCAGTCTAACGTGAGGAGGATGCACACCGCGGTCAAGTTGAATGAGGTTGTGGTCAACAAATCCCAGGGAGCTCAGCTGGTGCTGCTGAACATGCCTGGACCGCCCAAAAACAAGGGTGGTGACGAGAATTGTATCCTTTTTTTAAAACCACTAGTATACTCTGAACTGGGTAACGGAGTGTCCACTGTCTGAGTCAGTATCATCTTACAGTAATAAATAGACTGACAGGGAATGAAGCTATAATGATGTACAGTGCTGTGAAAACACATTTTCTACCTTTATGATTTTTATTTTTTCACATTTTTCACGCTGAATGTTAACAGATCTTCAATCAAAACATAATATTAGATACAGGGAACCTGACTAAACAAATAACACAAAAATTGGATACCTATTTATTTAACAAAATTAAGCAACACTCAGTGCCCCTGTGTGGAAAAGTATTTATTAAGCCTGGCTCGCTGTCGGCGTTCCTATTCATCCCAAAGGTATTTAATGAGGTTGAGGTCAGGGCTATGTGCAGGCCAGCCAAGTTCTTTCGCACTGATCTCGACAAATCATTTCTGTATGGACCTAGATTTTTGCACAGGGGCCTTGTCATGCTGAAACAAAGTTGGAAGCACAGAATCATCTAGAATGTCATTGTGTGCTGTATTGTTAAGATTTCCATTTCATGAAGCTCCTGGTGAACAGTTCTTGTGCTGACATTGCTTCCAGAGGCAGTTTGGAACTTGGTAGTGAGTGTTGCAACCGAGGACAGGTGATTTTTATGCGCATACAGCACTCAGCGGTCCCGTTCTGTGAGCTTGTGTGCCCTACCACTTCGCGGCTGAGCTGTTGTTGTTCCTACACATTTCCACTTCATAGAAACCGCACTTACAGTAGACCGTGGCAGCTCTAGCAGGGCAGAAATTTGACATACTGACTTGTTGGAAAGGTGGCATCTTATGACAGTGTCACTTCGAAAGTCACTGAGCTCTTCAGTAAGGCCATTCTATGACCAATGTTTGTCTATGGAGATTGCATGGCTGTGTGCTCGATTTTATACACCTGTCAGCAAAGGGGTGTCCACATACTTTTGTATAGTGTATATCGTTTTTTTTTTTTTACAAAATTTCTAGGAATCTCTCAGCACCAATGTTGTGTAACTTTTCAAATTAAATAAATTAAATAAGTATACAAATGTTATTAGTTAACTCGGGTTCCCTTTATTTAATATTTGGTTTTGGTTGAAGATCTGATAACATTCAGTGTAAAGAATAAGCAAATATAGAGAATCCGAAATACGTTTTCACGGACGGCATTGTACATAGGCATGAACTGTTGATGAGGAACTGCTTGAGGTGTCTAAATTAAAATTCCAGACTTTTAGGTTATTGCCCCCATTACTTTTACTTTTGATATTTCAAATCACTGTACCATTTAGTACTCTTCCACGTCAGTGTCTATGCGGTTGTTTCTCCTTGACCCCATGGCCTGTAGACATGGAGTTTCTGGAAGTTCTTATGGATGGACTGGACCGTGTGCTGCTGGTACGTGGCGGAGGCAGGGAGGTGATAACAATCTATTCCTAGCGCCAACAGACACGGGCGGGTATGGTGCAGCCTCAGAGAATCCGGCGAGGTCATCCGGACAAATGGCTGGGCCTCAGCCTCCACCACAGTGCCAGGAGAGGAGTGGGTCGCCCCTATACTGTAGTATGGGAGGACAGTAGGGGGCTGCCTCCACACGCGGAGCAGACTAAGCACACACTGCTGCTGACTGGAGGACAACAGAGGGCACTCTGGATAATCTTTCCATTTCTTATTGTCAGTCGTTAGGAATAGGAATTCTTTCAGTAGAACAAAGTGCATAAGTAATGATATTAGGATGGATAGAGATGACCTCGGATGACATGGCTCAGGACTCTATGTAGTATGGTCTAGCCTAGCTGACATAGGATGTAGCTTGTAAGTCCAGATAGTAGACGGGTGTTTAAATCGCAAGTTAGGCAGCCTACTGTGGTTGTGCTCTGGAGTGAGCCACTTGCCCTGTAGTGCACTACTTTTGACGAGAGCTCTTATGGGCCCTGGTCAAATGTAATGCACTATATCGGGAATAGGGTGCCATTTGGCAGAACTGGCCTTAGGCATTACCGGTCGCGTTGTGCCCCACAGCCTCTTGTGAACAAAAAAGGAACTTAGTCAGGGTCTCAACTTTCTGTTATATACAAGGTGAAATTTGGTTGTGCGTCATTATTTCAGTCATAGACCGTCAATCGGTAAACAATGTCAGACAGAATTTTTTTTGATTGATAGTTATTTTTGTCAATATATATTTTCTTTTAGGTGGTAGATCAGCTTTAATATCGCAGATAGATTGTGGCTTCCAAACCCCTGTATATTTTTATATATATTACACAGTACCAGTCAAAAGTTTGGACACACCTACTCATTCCATGGTTTTTCTTTATATTTTACTATTTTCTACATTGTAGAATAATAGTGAAGACATCAGAACTATGAAATAACACATGGAATCATGTTGTAACCAACAATGTGTTAAGCAAAACAAAATATATTTGAGATTCTTCAAAGTAGCCACCCTTTGCCTTAATGACAGCTTTGCACACTCTTGACATTCTCTCAACCAACTTCATGAGGTAGTACCCTGGAATGAATTTCAATTAACAGGTGTGCCTTGTTAAAAGTTATTTTGCGGAATTTCTTTCCTTAGTGCGTTTGAGACCATCAGTTATGTTGTGACAAGGAAGGGGTTTTATACAGAAGATAGCCCTGTTTGGTAAAAGACCAAGTCCATATTATGGCAAAAGCAGCTTAAATAAGAAAAGAGAAACAACAGTCCACCATTACTTTGTAAGACATGAAGGTCAGTAAATCTGGAGAATTTCAAGAACTAAGTGTAGTCGCAAAAATCAACAAGCACTGATGAAACTGGCTCTCATGAGGACCGCCACAGGAAAGGAAGACCCAGAGTTACCTCTGCTGCAGAGGATAAGTCATTCGAGTTAACTGCACCTCAGATTGCAGTCCAAATAAATGTTTCACAAAGTTCAAGGAACAGACAGACATCTCAACATCAACTGTTTAGAGACTGCGTAAATCAGGCCTTCATGGTTGAATCCTGCATAGAAACTACTATTAAAGGACACCAACAAGAAGAAGAGACTTGCTTGGGCCAAGAAACACGAGAAATGGACGTTAGACTGGTAAAAGTCTGTACTTTGGTCCGAACCAAAGTACTGAGTCCAAATGTGCGATTTTTGTCTTTTGTGAGACGCAGAGTAGGTGAACGGATGATCTCTGCATGTGTGCTTCCCATCGTGAAGCATGGAGGAGGAGGTGTGATGGTGTGGGGGTGCTTTTTGCTGGTGACAATGCATTCTGCAGCGATACTCCATCCCATCTGGTTTGCGCTTAGTGGGACCATCATTTGTTTTTCAACGGGGCAATGACCCAAAACACACCTCCATGCTGTGTATGCACTATTTGACGAATAAGAGTGATGGAGTGCTGCATCAGATGACTAAGCCACCACAATCACCCGACCTCAGCCCATTTGAGATAGTCTGGGATGTTGGACCGCTGAGTGAAGGAAAAGCAGTACTCAGCATATGTGGGATCTCCTTCAAGACTGTTGAAAAAGCCTTCCTAATAGTTTTGATGTCTTCACTATTGTTCTACAATGTAGAAAATAGTAAAAAATATATTTAAAAAACCTTGAATGAGTAGCTGTGTCCCAAACTTTTGTGTGTGTGAGAGAAGTTGTAAGTTTACGTACACCTTAGCCAAATACATTCACACAATTCCTGACATTCAATTCTTGTAAAAATTCCCTGTCTTAGGTCAGTTCGGATCCTCACTTTATTTAAATAATGTGAAATGTCAGAATGATAGTAGAGAGAATGATTTATATCAGCTTTCATTTCTTTCATCACATTCCCAGTGGGTCAGAAGTTTCCCCTTCACTCAATTAGTACTTGGTAGCATTGCCTTTAAATTGTTTAACTTGGGTCAAACGTTTCAGGTAACCTTCCACAAGCTTCCCACAATAAGTTCGGTGAATTTTGGCCCATTCCTCCTGACAGAGCTGGTGTAACTGAGTCAGGTTTGTAAGCCTCCTTGCTCGCACACGCTTTTTCAGTTCTGTCCACAAATGTTCTATAGGATTGAAGTCAGGGCTTTGTGATGGCCATTCCAATACCTTTATTGTCATTAAGCCATTTTGCCACAACTTTGGAAGTATATGCTTGGGGTCATTGTCCATTTGGAAGACCCATTTGCGCCCAAGCTTCAACTTCCTGACTGATGTCTTGAGATGTTGCTTCAATATATCCACATAATTTCCCTCCCTCATAATGCCATCTATTTTGTGAATTGCACTTGTCCCTCCTATAGCAAAGCTCCCACACAACATGATGCTGCCAGGTTTTGTAGGCCTCCTTGCTCGCACACGCTTTTAACATTCCTGTGCTTCACGGTTAGGATGGTGTTCTTTGACTTGCAAGCCTCCCCCTATTTCCTCCAAACATAACAATGGTCATTATGGCCAAACAGTTCTATTTTTGTTTCATCAGCCCAGAGAACATTTCTCCAAAAAGTATGATCTTTGTCCCCATGTGCAGTTGCAAACCGTAGTCTGGCTTTTTTATGGCGGTTTTGGAGCAGTGGCTTCTTCCTTGCTGAGCGGCCTTTTAGGTTATGTTAATATAGGACCTGTTTTACTGTGAATATGGATGCTTTTGTACCTGTTTCCTCCAGCATCTTCACAAGGTCCTTTGCTGTTGTTCTGGGATTGATTTGCATTTTCTCACTAAAGTACGTTAATCTCTAGGAGACAGAATGCGTCTCCTTCCTGAGTGGTATGGCGGCTGCGTGGTCCCATGGTGTTTATACTTGCGTACTATTGTTTGTACAGATGAACGTGGTACCTTCAGGCATTTGGAAACTGCTCCCAAGGATGAACCAGACTTGTGGAGGTCTACAATTTATTTTCTGAGGTCTAGGCTGATTTCTTTTGATTTTCCCATGATGTCATGCAAAGAGGCACTGAGTGTGAAGGTAGAACTTGAAATACATCCACAGGTGCACCTCCAATTGACTCAAATTATGTTAATTACATCATTTTCTGGAATTTTCCAAGCTGTTTAAAGGCACAGTCAACTTAGTGTGTGTAAACTTCTGACCCACTGGAATTGTGATACAGTGAATTATAAGTATTATTATCTGTCGGTAAACAATTGTTGGAAAATTGACTTGTGTCATGCACAAAGTAGATGTCCTAAACGACTTGCCATAACTATAGTTTGTTAACAAGAAATTTGTGGAGTGGTTGAAAAACAAGTTTTAATGACTTCAACTTAAGTGTATGTAATTGTTTTTGTTATCCTTCAGCTACCCTCAATCCCTCGCATCTATCTCTGAAGACCATCCAGTTCTATTGGCCATATATTTTTAACTGTGCTGTTTCACAAAAGTTATGAACCTATGTACATTTTAGGGAAACAGTATATTTTACATGAGTTATCTTGTTACTTTTAGTCCCACCCTTCAGCTCCACTCAACCCTTTCCATATATCTCTGAACACCATCCAGTTTCTATTTGCCATTTATTTTTCAGCTGTGATGTTTCACAAAAGTTCTGAAATGTTCTATTATTAGTTTCTACAAATTGTAAATTAAAGATAAACATTTTTGCTAAGAGTATTATTATATTATTGATTGATTGACTATGACTTTTCAAATTAGCTAGCAGTGCTATTTGTAGTTAGCTCCAGGTAAATGTTGCAATTCAAGAGCCATCCCTGAACCTGCGACCAAAAACAAGATACATATTGACAGTACCAAAACAAATGATCTAATGATTCTCTTTGCAGCAGAATGTGCAGAGCTGGGACGGTTGTGTCCCCCATATATATAACGTTCTATTGGTTGCAAGATTTTTGTATAATAATATTAATTGAAAAAAGTTTTGAATCCGGAATCGTTTTGTGTATCAGTTCATAAACCATGTGCCATGAAATTGGTACATCAAAAATATCTTCCCGACTACTTTGCAATCTGTATGGCACAGCTGTCAATTTTTGCGATCTTAAATTAAACTGGTATACTTTTTTATTTATCACAATTTTCTTTAACCAATTTTGGTCATTAATGAAGGGCTGACAGAGAAGTTCCTTACATTCTCCCCTTTCCACATGCCTCTTCCATTTTTGCGGTAATGCTGCAATTAGTTGGTTGTACAGCAGACATTTCCATATATTTTTGTTAGCTGCATGTGTGACAGTCCTATTTATAATCTCATTTTTGTTTTTTTATCAATCAGTATATTTGAGTTTAACCATAATATTTGTTGTAATATTTGTTCTGTCTTTTCTGGTGGATTAAACTGAAATTGCATCCAACTTTCTATGGCTCGTTTTAAAAATAGTTATATATATATATATATATATATTTTTTTTTTTTCGAGATTCCATTTTCCAAATAACCGAAAGGTGTAATCTGAATAAAGCCATTCTTGAACATGGGGTGAGACATTCTTACAAATCTGCTTGAGAACCAGATTTAAGTATAACTTTTTTTTATCTGTTATTTTACCAGGTAAGTTGACTGAAAACACGTTCTCATTTGCAGCAACGACCTGGAGAATAGTTACAGGGGAGAGGGATGAATGAGCCAATTGTAAACTGGGGATTATTAGGTGACAGTGATGGTTTGAGGGCCAGATCGGGAATTTAGCCAGGACACCGGGGTTAACACCCCTACTCTTACAATAAGTGCCATGGGATCTATAATGACCTCAGAGAGTCCGGACACCCGTTTAACGTTCCATCCAAAAGACAGCACCCTACACAGGGCAGTGTCCTGGGGACATTGGGATCATTTTTTTTTTAGACCAGAGGAAATAGTGCCTCCTACTGGCCCTCCAACACCATTTCCAGCAGCACCTGGTCTCCCATCCAGGAACTGATCAGGACCAAGCCTGCTTAGCTTGAGAAGCAAGCCAGCAGTGTTATGCAGGGTGGTATGCTGCTGGCATACTTCTTGTATGACTGAAGCCTTTAGTGAGAGGTCTAATATTTAATCATTTCTGCCCTCCGAATTCATATTCATTATATAAATAGGCCTGTTAATTTATTTTTCTGGCTTCCCATTTCAAATCAAATGTTATATTTTTTGCTCATATAATTTAAAAAACAAGTCGCAAGTGTAGGAAAGGCCAAACTGGGATTTGACTAAAGAGTTAATCAGTGTGATTTTTGTACAAAGACAGGTATTTTCCTTTCCATGGTAGCAAGATCTCAACTATTTTTGCTAACTTTCTATTAAAATGTATTGTGGTGAGAATTTCTTGATTTTGGGGAATGAGTGGGGGACATACTGAGTATGTCAACTTCACCGTCAGACCATTTTATGGGTAAACTACCAGTTAATGTAAAAGTTGTATTTTCTCTACGCCCCATGGCAAGATGTGTAGAATTGTATGAAATGAACCTTAAAACGTACATTTCTCTCTGCCTTCAAGAATGGGGCCACTAAAATGTTTTGCCTGGGGGGGGGACCAAATATCGCTTAGGGCCAGGGCCGGCCCCACCATTTGGGACAGTCTATGATTTAGGTGTTCTACAGAGAATGAACGATACAGTACAGGGTGTAGAGTATATCCCAGTAACATAGTGTCCATGTCACATTTATAAGCACAGAATGATGTGTAAGTTGTCTTGTGCTTTATAGGCCAACTGCTCAGTATGTTATTATTGTTTATTTTTTCAAGTCAGTAAATCAAGTGAAGTCTACTTCTGCTCTTAACATATCACAGTGTAATAGGAAACAGTTGAATATCTTATTTAATTGTCTGTGATGCTGTGTATTGTGTTAAGAGTCCAACCGTACTTGTACATTTCAATAGACAAGCAGCCATTGTGTGTATTGAGATCCCTAAAGTTTCTGGTATTGATTTATTTAATGTTGTACTCTATCTACACTGTTTGATAGATTTTGGATGTGAATTCATGTACTGTATTTCCCGGGGTATACTGTAAACTATTATTTTGTCCCTAATAAGTATTGCAGGTAAACACAGGACTATGGGGTCGACATTGTTCCAACTACATGGTCGTACTCTCCCCTAGTGGTTATGCCGTATCTACATGCGTTATGCTTGTTTGAATCCAATGTTGTGAGGTTAGTGTGTTTGAGGGAGCCTGAATGTGTCCGCGACCTGCACCATATGCAATTTTGCAAGACATTGTATGTTTTTTTACAATAAGAGTTAGCTGAATATGGAAGAACTATATGAATATGACATGGTGTCGAAATCCATCATTTTAAGATAGATGGTAGATGAATGCAAAGATTGTTTGTCACTTTAAAAATATTATACTATACATTTGTTTGTTACAGTATTGCATGTTGCTGGCCTATTATATACTGTAATCCACCTCAGAAATATAGTGGGAGATGAAAACATGTCAGCCTATTTTGCTCGCATGTGTACTAATATGAGCCCTATAGATTCAGATGGTCTATAACGTGCCAAATATGATATGAATGGATGAATATCAGAATGACTGAGTTCATGTATTTCAATGTATAGTTATCAGTAGCATAATTAATTTGATAGTATAGCTGGAGTACATATCTCTTATGACTCATTTTAGTTCTCTACATCAACCATCGTTAGCATAGTATTTACCGTTAGATTTCATGTTATGCAGTTCTTAAAGTTAAAGTAGACTCACTTTGGGACTGGAAAACTGTATTGCACTCTAAGTTTGTACTTTTAGCCAACATCCCCTGTATCATACCATCATAACGTCATGACATTAATTTGACAAGACTTTCCAACACTCACTTGAATTTGCATACCGCCCCAATAGGTACACCGAAGATGCAATCGCCATCACACTGCACACTGCCCTGTCCCATCTGGACAAGAGGAATACCTATGTAAGAATGCTGTTCATTGACTACAGCTCAGCATTCAACACCATAGTACCCTCCAAGCTCATCATTAAGCTTGTGCCCCTGGCTCTCAACCCAGCCCTGTGCAATTGGGCCCTGGACTTCCTGACATGCCGCCCCCAGGTGGTGAAGGTAGGAAACAACATCTCCACTTCACTGATCCTACATGCGTTATGCTTTTACACCTGCATTGTTTGCTGTTTGGGGTTTTAGGCTGGGTTTCTGTACAGAACTTTGAGATATCAGCTGATGTACGAAGGGCTATATAAATACATTTGATTTGATTTGATCCTCAACACGGGGGCCTGACAAGGGTGTGTGCTCAGCCCCCTCCTGTACTCCCTGTTCACCCACGTCTGCGTGGCCATGCACGCCTCCTACTCAATCATCAAGTTTGCAGACGACACTACAGTGGTAGGCTTGATTACCAACAACGACGAGGCAGCCTACAGGGTGGAGGTGAGGGCCCTTGGAGTGTGGTGTCAGGAAAATAAAAGAGATGATCGTAGACTTCAGGAAACAGCAGAAGGAGCACCCCCATCCACATTGACGGGACAGCAATGGAGACGGTGGAATGTTTTAAGTTCCTCAACGTACACATGGCGGAAAATTGAAATGGTCCACCCACACACAGTGTGGTGAAGGCGGCGCAACAGTGCCTCTTCAACCTCAGGAGGCTGAAGAAATTAGGCTTGTCACCTAAAACCCTCACAAACTTTTACAGATGCACAATCGAAAGCATCCTTTCGGGCTGTATGACCGCCTGGTACGGCAACTGCACCGCCCAAAACCGCAAGGCTCTCCAGAGGGTGGTGCGTGTTCAAACTACCTGCCCTCTAGGACATCTACAGCACCCGATGTCACAGAAAGGCCAAAAAGATCATCAAGGACAACAACCACCCGAGCCACTGCCTGTTCACCACGCTGCCATCCAGAAGGCAAGGTTAGTACAGGACCATCAAAGTTGGGACTGAGAGACAGAAGATGTTTCAATCTCAAGTCCATCAGACTGTTAAACAGCCATTACTTAACACAGAGAGGCTGCTGCCTACATACAGACTTGAAATCATTGGCCACTTTAATAAATGGATCACTAGTCGCTAATAATGCCACTTTAATAATGTTTACATATCTTGCATTACTTATCTCATATGTATATGCCGCTCAGTCATCGCTCATCCATATATTTAGATGACCAAACTTTTGAACGGTAGTGTACATTTAGAAATAAAATAAAATGTCCATTAAAATAACATCAAATTGATCAGAAATACAGTGTAGACATTGTTAATATTGTAAATGACTATTGTAGCTGGAAACGGCTGATTTTTAATGGAATATCTACGTAGGCGTACAGAGATCCATTATCAGCAACTATCACTCGTGTCTTCCAATGGCACATTGTGTTAGCTAATTCAAATTTATAATTTTAAAATGCTAATTGATCTTCTGTGAAGGGAGTAGTACACAGCGTTGTACAGGACCGTCAGTTTCTTGGCAGTTTCTCGCATGGAATGGCCTTAATTTCTCAGAACAAGAATAGACTGATGAGTTTCAGAAGAAAGTTCTTTGTTGCTGGCCATTTGGAGCCTAATCGAACCTACAAATGCTGATGCTCCAGATACTGAAATAGTCTAAAGAAGGGCAGTTTTATTGCTTCTTTAATCAGAATAACAGTTTTCAGCTGTGCTAACATAATTGCGAAGGGGTTTTCTAATGATCAGTTAACGTTTTCAAATTATAAACTTGGATTAGTTAACACAACGTGTCATTGGAACACAGGAGTGATGGTTGCTGATAATGGGCCTCCTTATGCCTATGTTGATATTCCATAAAATAAGCAGCTGTTTCCAGCTACAATATTCATTTGCAACATTAATGTCTACACTGTATTTCTGATCAAATCAAATGTAGTTATATAGCCCTTCGTACATCAGCTGATATCTCAGTGCTGTACAGAAACTCAGCCTAAAACCCCAACCCAAACAGCAAGCAATGCAGGTGTAGAAGCACGGTGGCTAGGAAAAACTCCCTAGAAAGGCCAAAACCTAGGAAGAAACCTAGAGAGGAACCAGGCTATGTGGGGTGGCCAGTCCTCTTCTGGCTTTGCTGGGTGGAGATTATAACAGAACATGGCCAAGATGTTCAAATGTTCATAAATGACCAGCATGGTCAAATAATAATAAGGCAGAACAGTTGAAACTGGAGCAGCAGCACGGCCAAGTGGACTGGGAACAGCAAGGAGTCATCATGCCAGGTAGTCCTGAGGCATGGTCCTAGGCCTCAGGTCCTCCGAGAGAGAGAAGGAAAGAGAGAATTGGAGAGAGCACACTTAAATTCACACAGGACACCGAATAGGACATGAGAAGTACTCCAGATATAACAAACTGACCCTAGCCCCCCGACACAAACTACTGCAGCATAAATACTGGAGGCTGAGACAGGAGGGGTCAGGAGACACTGTGGCCCCATCCGAGGACACCCCCAGACAGGAAGGATATAACCCCACCCAGCTGATCAATTTGATGTTATTGTAAATGGGCAAAACATGGCTTTTCTTTAAAAAACAAGGAAACTTCTAGGTGACCCCAAACTTTTGAACGGTAGTGTATATATTCCTATTCCATCCCTTTGGGTAGTTGTTCTTGAATTGTTAGATTACTTGTTAGATATTACTGCACTGTTGGAACTAGAAGCACAAGCATTTCGCTACACTTGCAATAACATCTGCTTACCATGTGTACAGTGTATGTGAGCATTAAAATTTGATTTGAACATGTAGCTGTTGAAGCACATCCTATTACATTTCCCATGATGTTGTCGTCCTTTTTCTGCTTGGGTGCTTTCCACTGGCAAGGCTTATTATCATGTGGCTGGGAATCAATGCCTAACAACCTCTGAAACTGTCCCAACAGCCCAGCACAAACAGCTACTGTGTTAAACCAACTATTATTATGTAAGTCCTTCCAGACTAAATGGTCACAGAGAAAATGCTAACAAATGTTAAAGAAAGGAAGTATATTGCATCTAACAACATGCATTTCTGCCCAAAGGCACATGAGCATTTAAATCAAGCAAGCCATGTTTGATGTTTTTATTTGTGTTTTCCCAATTAGGACAGTACAGCCACCCATTACTTGTCAGAGAAGCCTTCGCTAAGACTCTCCTCCCTCACAGACCGTTCTCGAATATGGGTGTACTGTGAAGCGTGAACAAACCAGACAAATTAGGATTTGGCAGGAACTTCCTGAACGACTAAGATCTCCATGGTGTTTTGATTCCCTTTATGGGTTGATTATTATTATCACAAGATTGTATGCAATTATTTTACACTTGACCCAATTATAAATGGCATGATGGGGGTGTTATAATACCATTTTAGCCCTCTGCTAACATTATGCCACATTACTTTGGGACCTAAATTGCCTTGCACTTTGTTTTGTGCTATTTTGTTTTTAGTCTGACTGGGGAAGGGGAATCCTGTTTTTGCTCAATGGCTGCTTTTAGCGTCCTTGGAGAAGTGATGCTGTGAGAACTAAACTGAACAGACTGATTTAGCATTTGGGATACAGAATGGGTTTGAGATCATAGTCACAGAGTTTTTCCACTGGGCACAGATCAGTTAAATCAATGTTGCTTCAAAGTAATTTGTCAACGCAAATTTGATTGGATTTGAAAAAAAGTTCAATTTCAAATGCAGGATTATGTCATCATGGTAACAAAATTTCAACTGACAAACCAACAGAACAAAAAGGGATGTTGAATTTGTACCTTTAAAACAACTTCAGATTTTCAACAGTTGAAGTCGGAAGTTTACATACACTTAGGTTGTAGTCATTAAAACTAATTTTTCAACCACTCCACAAATTTCTTGTTAACTATAGTCTGTTTTGGCAAGTCGGTTAGGACATCTACTTTGTGCATGACACTTTTTTTTACATTTTTTCAACAATTGTTTACCGACGGATGATTGAATTAAAATTCACTGTATCACAATTCCAGTGGGCCAGAAGTTTTACATACACTAAGTTGACTGTGCCTTTAAACAGCTTGGAAAATTCCAGAAAATGATGTCATGGCTTTGGAAGCTTCTGATAGGCTAATTGACATCATTTGAGTCTATTTGAGGTGTACCAGTGGATGTATTTCAAGGCCTACCTTCAAACTCAGTGCCTCTTTGCTTGACATCATGGGAAAATCAACAGAAATCAGCCAAGACCTCAGAAAATAAATTGTAGACCTCCACAAGTCTGGGTGCCTGAAGGTACCATGTTCATCTGTACAAACAATAGTATGCAAGTATAAACACCATGGGACCATGCAGATGTCATACCGCTCAGGAAGGAGACGCGTTCTGTCTCCTAGAGATGAACGTACTTTAGTGAGAAAGTGCAAATCAATCCCAGAACAACAGCAAAGGACCTTGAAGATGCTGGAGGAAACCGGTATCTATAAACCACAGTAAAAAGAGTCTTAGAAGAAGAAGCCACTGCTCCAAAACCGCCATAAAGAATCCAGACTACGGTTTGCAACTGCACATGGGGACAAAGATCGTACCTTTTGGAGAAATATCCTCTGGTCTGATGAAACAGAAATATAACTGTTTGGCCATAATGACCATCGTTATGTTTGGAGGAAAAGGGGAAGGCTTGCAAGCCGAAGAACACCAGCCCAACTGTGAAGCACGGGGGTGGCAGCATCATGTTGTGGGGGTGCTTTGCTGCAGGAGGAACTGGTGCACTTCACAAAATAGATGGCATCATGAGGTAGGGAAATTATGTGGATATATTGAAGCAACATCTCAAGACATCAGTCAGGAAATTAAAGCTTGGTCGCAAATGGGTCTTCCAAATGGACAATGCTCGCAAGCATACTTCCAAAGTTGGGGGAAAATGGCTTAAGGACAACAAAGGTAAGGTATTGGAGTGGCCATCACAAAGCCCTGACCTCAATCATATAGAACATTTGTGGGCAGAACTGAAAAAGTGTGTGCGAGCAAGGAGGCCTACAAACTTGACACAGTTACACCAGCTCTGTCAGGAGGAATGGACCAAAATTCACCCAACTTATTGTGGGAAGCTTGTGGAAGGCTACCCGAAACAATTGATTAAGGCAATGCTACCAAATACTAATTGAGTGTATGTAAACTTCTGACCCACTGGGAATGTGATGAAAGAAATGAAAGCTGATATAAATCATTCTCTCTACTATTATTCTGACATTTCACATTCTTAAAATAAAGTGGGGATCCGAACTGACGTAAGACTCGGAATGTTTACTTAGATTAAATGTCAGGAATTGTGAAAAACTGAGTTTAAATGTATTTTGCTAAGGTGTATGTAAACGTTCGACTTCAACTGTACGTACAATGCTGTAAAATACAATACATGATTACAGTACAGGTGGACGATGTATGATTGCCATCCCAATGAGCGTAGAACCCTCCTTTAGGCCATGGATGAGGACTGCAATGATTTCAGTCCAGACCTACTGTATGTCAGACTTAGATTCTCCGTACCAAAAGGTTTTTCCCCAGGTGCATAAAGATATTTACTGACATGAAGATGAGACATTATGGACAAATGCTCAACACGGGCTAAACATTGTTTCTTTCATTTCATTAAATTGATTATATTGTGAAAAAGTACTTCAATGATCACACCTTTTGATCACACATGGGATCAAAATGATAACACATTGGAAATTCAACTCACTCTTGGTTGTCGTTTTGAGTGGGTGAAGATCGGTTGTAATCTCATTGATCAACGTCTCAACCAAATGCGACCTAGTTATCGCCATCACTTGTCCCACATTTTATGTTACAGCCTTGTTTTTAAAATGGATTAAAAAAATGTCATAAATCTACACACAATGCCTTATAATGACAAAGCGAAAACAGGTTTTTAGAAATATTTGCAAATTTCTTCAAAATTTCTTCAAAACAAAATAAAAAACAAACTGAGCAATGGTATTGATATAATAATAATAATTGCTGACCCATGGCTTGTGAGATCAGCATTGCACACACTGTCCTGACATAGCCCTCCTTCTTACCGCTAGCTAACCCAGTCACATCCCACATATGGCATACCATACAAGTCACATTTTACATGAGTTTCAAGCACTGTGAATAAAAAGGCTGTTCTCTGATAAAATTCCCTTTTCATTATGTAAGCTGTTACCGTAGTTACCAAAGCAATCAATCGACAACCTATAAACAAGCGCAGGGACTTGCAGCATTTGACCTGGCTTGCCATCATGTAAAAGAAATCAAGTCTAATTTCTCTGATTTCCTAGCTCTCTTTCCCAGCACATTGGGTTGTAGAAGACAGAGGTAGAGGAGACCGGTGCTGCTCAAAACCTCATACAGGTATCATGACACAAGTTTTAAAGCCTTATGAGAGGAAAACCCACAGAAATGCAGAGGGTAGTGTTTGTTGTGGTCCCCAAAAAAGTATAGTAAGTGTAACTTTCTTGCTAATCTGGCAACCCAGAACCAAATCTCATATGAGCAAGAGACTACTTTAATGTGAATAAACCCAGGTCCCTGCTAAACTTGGAGTAATATCTGTCGATGTATCTTGGCCTTGAATGAAATACTTCAAATCAGATGTCCTAGCATGCTCTTTAAAAACGTATTGTAAGAATTGATTCTCAAAATGAAAACATTAGATTCTATCGTTTTTTCAGGATACATTTTTCACAGATACAACAACAGTTCAGATGGTATCTGGCTGGTGTTGTCCTTAGGTGATAGAAGAGCATATCAATTCTAATAATAAGGCAAAAAAATTGCCAGGTTGTCTTCTCCTCAGTTTAAAGGTAGATTATGAACCCTTTCTTTCCAAGATCTACTAATTGTAGTTTGTTAACATCCCAACCATTTTCACTGAAAACAGCATGGCCTCACAGCCTCTTCTCTGTGCTTGCTGAGATAAAGGTTATTATAGGCAGATAGATCTGAATGTAGCTTTGGGCCAGAAGGATCCTGACCATGTTTTCTCTACTTGTCCATTCCTTGCTTGAGAAAATAACACTTGGATCTCTTTAAACTGTTGAACTGGGCCAACCAACTCTGTTAATTGAAACCTATTTGCTTTTATTATGTTACAATGCAATGGTTTGCTATAAAACTTGCTCACCCTCTTCACTATTGTCAGTGTGGCGATACCACTAGTTCTGTTATGACATAATGTAATTGGCTTTGGTGTGGGTATGTCGTGCAGTGGTTTTGTCAGGATGCGTTTTGTAGGGCAGAGGAACGAGGTGCTGACTGGTTAGGAGTCCAGCTAGAATAACAATCAGGCAAATTGTCAAATTGGATTGTAACTTCACAACATAAAATCTCCATCAGGAATGCTTCCATAAGAGTTTTCTTCCCCCAGCTCTCTTGGAAACATGTCATAAACAACTATGTAATGTAATAAAAACCAGTTTGTCACGTTCCGACCTTTATTTTCTGTGTTTTGTGTTTAGTTAGTATGGTCAGGGCGTGAGTTGGGTGGGCAGTCTATGTTTGTTTGTCTAGGTTTTGGGAATTTCTATGTTTCGGCCTAGTATGGTTCTCAATCAGAGGCAGGTGTCATTAGTTGTCTCTGATTGAGAATCATACTTAGGTGGCCTGGGTTTCACTATGTGTTTGTGGGTGATTGTTTCCTGTCTCAGTGTGTGCACCAGATAGGACTGTTTTGAGTTTCACATTTTTTGTTTTGTTAGTTTTGTTCATGTGTACCTTATAGCATTAAAAAGTACCATGGAAAATTACCACGCCGCGTATTGGTCCTCTGATCCGTTTCGCCTCTCCTCTTCGGAAGAAG
Source organism: Oncorhynchus keta (assembly GCF_023373465.1). NCBI lineage: Eukaryota > Metazoa > Chordata > Actinopteri > Salmoniformes > Salmonidae > Oncorhynchus > Oncorhynchus keta. The sequence goes on along the minus strand of NC_068435.1, from coordinate 27,959,595 downwards.
AGGAGGAAACTACAGAATCACCCACCACAATCGGACCAAGCGGCGTGGTAAAGGACAGCGACGACAGCAGCAGCAGCATCAACAACAGAGGCCACCATCACAGGACTCCTGGACATGGGAGCAGATATTGAACGGAGAGGACCCTGGGCACGGGCTGGGGAAAATCGCAGCCCCAAAGCAGAGCTGGAGGCAGCGAAAGCTGATCGGCGGCAATATGAGGAGCCAGCACGGCAGTGCGACAGGTACGAGAGGCAGCCCCAAATTTTTTTTTTTTGGGGGGGGCTGTGGTACTAAGCCAGGTAGCAGACCTGAGCTCACTCCTCGTGCTTATTATGAGCAGCGCATTACTGGTCAGGCACCGTGTTATGCGGTTGGCGCACGGTGTCGCCAGTGCGTGTCCATAGCCCGGTGCGCTATAGGGCAGCCCCGAGAGTGCCATGCGAGTGTGGGCATTGAGCCAGGGCGTATGGTGCCTGCTCAGCGGGTCTGGTCGCCGGTACGCAGTCTTGGTCCAGGTTATCCTGCGCCGGCTCTGCGTGCTGTGTCTCCGGGCGCTGGGAGGGTGCAGTGCGTCCTCTGCCTGCGCTCCGCTCGTACCGGGCAACTGTGGGAGTGGAGCCTAGGGGAGAGGTGCGTGTAGTAAGCACTAGATCTCCCGTGCTTACCCACAGCCCGGTTCAACCTGTGCCTGCACTCTTGAGGGTCCGGGCTCGAGTAGTTGTCCAGCCTGGGGAAGTGGTGCCAAGGTTGCGCACCAGAGCTCAGTGCTCCCCCACAGCCCGGTCTTTCAGGCTCCTCCTAACACCAAGCCTCCTGAAAGTCTCCCCAGCCTGGTAGTTCCTGTGGCAGCCCCACGCACCAGGCTGTCTCTCAGTCTCCTCCCTGCAGGTGCTCCCGCCTGTCCGGCGCTGCTGCCGGAGCCTCCCGCCTGTCCGGGCGCCGCTGCCGGAGCCTCCCGCCTGTCCGGGCCTCCCGCCTGTCCGGCGCCGCTGCCGGAGCCTCCCGCCTGTCCGGCGCCGCTGCCGGAGCCTCCCGCCTGTCCGGCGCCGCTGCCGGAGCCTCCCGCCTGTCCGGGCGCCGCTGCCGGACCTCCCGCCTGTCCGGCGCCGCTGCCGGAGCCTCCCGCCTGTCCGGGCGCCGCTGCCGGAGCCTCCCGCCTGTCCGGGCCTCCCGCCTGTCCGGCGCCGCTGCCGGAGCCTCCCGCCTGTCCGGCGCCGCTGCGGAGCCTCCCCCTGTCCGGCGCTGCTGCCGGAGCCTCCCGCCTGTCCGGCGCTGCTGCCGGAGCGTCCCGCCTGTCCGGCGCCGCTGCTGGAGCGTCCCGCCTGTCTGGCGCCGCTGCCGGGAGCGTCCCGCCTGTCTGGCGCCGCTGCCGGAGCGTCCCTCCTGTCCGGCGCCGCTGCTGGAGCGTCCCGCCTGTCCGGCGCCGCTGCCTCCTGTAGCAGCTCCACGCACCAGGCTGTCTCTCTGTCTCCTCTCTGCAGGTGCTCCCGCCTGTCCGGCGCCGTTGCCGGAGCGTCCCGCCTGTCCGGCGCCGCTGCGGAGCCTCCCGCCTGTCCGGCGCCACTGCCGGAGCGTCCCGCCTGTCCGGCGCCGCTGCCGGAGCCTCCCGCCTGTCCGGCGCCGCTGCCAGAGCGTCCCGCCTGTCCGGCGCCGGGCCCCTCAGCCCAGAGGTGCCAGAGCCCCTCAGCCCAGAAGCGCCAGAGCCCCTGTCCCTCTGTCCAGAGCCCCTGTCCCTCTGTCCAGAGCTTCTGCCCCTCTGTCCCGAGCTGCCCCTCTGTCCAGTGGGGTCATTGAGAGGGGTTGCCATGGTGAGAAAGCCACGGAGGCGGACAAAGACAATGGTGAAGTGGGGTCCGCGTCCCGCGCCAGAACCGCCACCGCGGACAGATGCCCACCCAGACCCTCCCCTATAGGTCAAGGTTTTGCGGCCGGAGTCCGCACCTTTGGGGGGGGGTACTGTCACGTTCTGACCTTTATTTTCTGTGTTTTGTGTTTAGTTAGTATGGTCAGGGCGTGAGTTGGGTGGGCAGTCTATGTTTGTTTGTCTAGGTTTTGGGAATTTCTATGTTTTCGGCCTAGTATGGTTCTCAATCAGAGGCAGGTGTCATTAGTTGTCTCTGATTGAGAATCATACTTAGGTGGCCTGGGTTTCACTATGTGTTTGTGGGTGATTGTTTCCTGTCTCAGTGTGTGCACCAGATAGGACTGTTTTGAGTTTCACATTTTTTGTTTTGTTAGTTTTGTTCATGTGTACCTTATAGCATTAAAAAGTACCATGGAAAATTACCACGCCGCGTATTGGTCCTCTGATCCGTTTCGCCTCTCCTCTTCGGAAGAAGAGGAGGAAACTCGTTACACAGTTGATCCAAAATGATTACATTATGTTAGATCGATGACCGCTGACCATCCTATAATGATGTCAAATGATCGAAGCTAAAAGACTATAATTTTCAGAGATCACATCCTTTTTAAAATGTATACCCGTAGAGTTCTGGATGTATCTGGTGTAGTTGCATATGAACTGAATTGGAATCAGGAATTTGTGGAGATGCCTTGTGGTCAACATGCCATCTTCAGTAGGTCCAGTTTATGGAGTCTGAGGCAGATAAGCATCTAAACAGGGTGCCGAGAGTCACATGATACAGGGTCTATGGAAAAGCTTTAGCAGTCCTCAGTGGTTGATGACAACCGAACTTCAAAGACTTGGAAGGTCCTTCACCTTATTACTAAATTTCACTGTCAGGGTGCCACTACCTGTTGTTGGGTATAGGCTATGAACAGACATTTACGATTAGGTTTTCCAATATTTGACATAATTTACACATATTTGTGATGAAATTATTTCCATAGTAACTTGTCTCATGAATCAGAACAATTTCAGTAACACGTCATTTTAAGTTGATTTAACTTTTCCCCAACTCTCATTGAGTCAGAACAAATTTCGTCCCCTCTCAAAATGTAATTTTCACGAAAACATTTTGGAGCAGCTTAATCTTATTGAGGTTCCCCAGCCAGGCCTCCCGGGTGGCGCAGTGGTTAAGGGCGCTGTACTGCAGCGCCAGCTGTGCCACCAGAGACTCTAGGTTCGCACCCAGGCTCTGTCGTAACCGGCCACGACCGGGAGGTCCGTGGGGCGACGCGCAATTGGCCTAGCGTCGTCCGGGTTAGGGAGGGTTTGGCCGGTAGGGATATCCTTGCCTCATCACGCACCAGCGACTCCTGTGGCGGGCCGGGCGCAGTGCGTGCTAACTAAGGTTGCCAGGTACACAGTGTTTCCTCCGACACATTGGTGCGGCTGGCTTCCGGGTTGGATGCGTGCTGTGTTAAGAAGCAGTGCGGTTGGGTTGTGTATCGGAGGACGCATGACTTTCAACCTTCATCTCTCCTGAGCCCGTACGGGAGTTGTAGCGATGAGACAAGATAGTAGCTACTAACAATTGGATGCCATAAAATTGGGGAGAAAAAAAATAATAATAAAATAAAAAATACTTAAAAAATAAAATAGCCAGCCTGATAGATGGATTGCAAAATATCTTCCATTCCATCAACTTCAAATACTGTTAATAATGCAATAAAATAATGGAGATGGAAAAATTCAGATAGTCACCATACAAATGGCAAAGTTAAGAATTTTAAGGCAGCGGTTTAGTGAGGGATTTTAAGGAGTCAGATTTCCGTGTCCGTGGGCCAGTGACTCACTGAAGAACTGAGGACTTCTTTGTTCGATTGGTACTCCAGCCTGTCAGGGAGAGAGAGAGACAGAGTGAAGAGAGAAAGGGAGGGAGGGAGAGTGCACTCAGAGGCAGGAGAGGCAAAGGTCTGAAGTAGACCGAGAGCAGATTCCAACTAAGCACGTTGGATTTGACATCTCTATCCCAAAATGATTATTCGGTAAGGGTGTTTATTTTTTAATGTTCTGTGCTTGATTTTAAAAGCCAAAAAAATATTCAGACTAACTCATGCAACATAATTTTCTTACCTCCAGCCTCCCCAGGTGGTCTTCGGTTCTTCTTCTCATCCTGCTGTACCACTTTGAACCTGCAGTTCAGGTCATTGAAGGTAAGACATTTTGAAATGTAAGTATTCATAATTAATGTAGCCCTATTTGATGTATTTCTTGGTAGTGCTGATGTGATGCAGTCAATACTTGCCTAAACATTGCCAAGGCTATCGACCTGCTGCATTTGGATTTAAAATGTCTTGACTCTCTTGGAAGAAATTGTAAGACAAAGTAGCTTCTTTATCAAATAGCCTTCTTTATGTCAAAATAGTTAGATACAGTATCTTAAGTGGATATACTTGATAACTTTTCTGAGGACAAGTTGATTTAAGGTGTGAGATGTAGGCTTATGTTGTTTTAGTGTACAGTACATTATTGATCCCCCTATGCTACAGATGCTTTTGAAATGAAGTGTTTGCTGCATCTTTTACCTCCCTACTGAAAGTTGAATGCAACTGGTTTATTGGGTGAATAGCTGAATGATTTTTTTTCTCCATCTCACAGATTATCCTGTGACATACATAGCATGTAGTATACAGACTCCGGGCAAGTCTGAGTTATATGCTCACTTGATGAGCATATACAGTACATACTTATTTTCCACCATCATTTGCAAATAAATTCATTAAATTAAATTCCTACAATGTGATTTTCTGGATTTTTTTTCTCATTTTGTCTGCCATAGTTGAAGTGTACCTATGATGAAAATTACAGGCCTCTCTCATATTTTTAAGTGGGAGAACTTGCACAATTGGTGGCTGACTAAATACTTTTTTGCCCCACTGTAAGTATGTGGACATGCATTCTTTGCATCTGTATGAAATTGTGAGTCACATACAATACTTTTTAGAGTGTATGTATATTTACCCACCAATTTAGCATTTCTAATTGCTTTAGTTTGTTTGAATAGCCCCCATATACCCTGCGATAAGATGTTTTCTTGACTGGCCCTGGTTTCCGCCCCATCCGCTATTGGCAGTGTTGTACACACAGTGGACGTGGAAGCAGTGGTCTGGTTAAACTCAACACCTGGATGTGAACTGGTGTGGTCACTTCTTATGTAAATGTCCCTCTTGTTACTACCATAGAGAGAGAACTGTACTATTATCTAGGGTTGTTACATTGTCATTACACTGACTCTGGTTAACACACATTCTGAAGGGCTAAGTTCCTCTTCAATCTGCTGTCTAAAGGAGTGGCTCTGGAGAATATCGTGTTAACTACACTTCAAAATACAACAACAACAACAAAAAAAATGCATAAAGCATTTGTATAATACCTGTTTCTCAGTGTGTCGTTTTGAGTTCAAATATGGGAATGTGTGTAGGAATGTCATCATTTGAAATATGATGATCACCCTAGCCAAAACGTCTGTTAATGAAGATATGACAGACAACAGAGATTGTATATTCTTATCACAAAATCCACCGCTGAGGTTTTATTATTCTTTATGACTGGTTAATGAGGACTTTTACTTTGACTACTTTTACTAACCCTAACCCACTTTTTTTTGTGGGGCTGAATATTACTGCCTTTCTCATTTGATTTTAGTCTGGTTCAGTTCCTCACAAATGAATTCATGTTTGGTTAATACAGTCCTGTTGATCGGTCCCCAGTGGGAGATTTATTTTGAAGCGTGTTAATACATCGAACCACTGTGATTATTATTATTTGACCCTGCTGGTTATCTATGAACATTTGAACATCTTGGCCATGTTCTGTTATAATCTCCACCCGGCACAGCCAGAAGAGGACTGGCCTCCCCACATAGCCTGGTTCCTCTCTAGGTTTTTTCCTAGGTTCCGGCCTTTCTAGGGAGTTTTTCCTAGCCACAGTGCTTCTACACCTGCGCACTGCTTGCTGTTTGGGGTTTTTAGGCTGGGTTTCTGTACAGCACTTTGAGATATCAGCTGATGTAAGAAGGGCTTTATAAATACATTTGAAAATGAACAATTGACATTATAAACCTTATTCAGTTTTATGGGCTAAGAAATTCCCTCCACATTTTGTAAAAGGTTCCAGTATGTTCCACTTACAGTATAGTGTCATATAGAGCAGAATGGTGAAGGTTATAAGACCAACTGTAAAAGGTGTCACTAAGCTGTAATGTTTCGTTGTGGTTTTTAAGGGAAAAACCACTCAATGGAAGGTTTATTACAAAATATCCTACCTATTCATGTGTTAGTACTTTTTGAGACATTGACATGAATATACAATATTTTTCCATGTGCTCATACAAGCATAGGAATGTCATAACTTCTCAACCGTTTTTATATTTGACAGTTGGTGGCGTCAAATATATGCCGATGTTGTTTTGTAGGCGTGAGGTTTCCTTGGTTACTTCATTTGAAAAGGCTAGTAACTCCCTCATCTAACGGTTACCCACTTTTGGATGTGAAGACTGTCTTGTGTAAGCGACATCTGTAAGAGTGTTATGATAACCTTGTCTGAGTACGATGAGGAAAATGATAGGTTTCTTAATGAAATTGTCCTGATAAGTTGTTCTCAAGCTGTTCACTTTGAGGTAAAAATGAAGGGGAATGTACAGTACAGTATTCCTGGAGGCTCCATGGGGAGCACTCAGCACTCTCTGGATGCCGCTGTTCTGTCCCGTGAAAGTTGTGGAAACACAACCCAGTGAAAGGAAAGCCGTGGCCATTTTACAGCTGTGATGGGAAGGATCTTATACAGATTACTCAGTGGGCACAAACTGGTTGTGGAGAATTATGACTACTTCCTGTTGTCATAACACCACCCAGTGAGACATCTAGGAGAGAGACATGCCTGCTGTGTTGTGTCGTCTGTCTCATCTGGGAACTCTTGGTTCTGTTTGATGTGTTTTTGCTGCACAGATCATCTCTTAGAGTCTAGCAGCATCTCACCATGAAAGTGCCAGAGTGCGGTCCAATGATGACTGAATCTAATTAAAAGTTATATAAAGTGCATTTAAAATCGCCCCACACTTTACATACATATATATTTTTAAGTAATAACATGAGCAGAGGATGTGGAAAACAATCACTTATTAAAAGCCCAGCTAAAATGTGATTTAAAAACCTCAAATGGTGTCTGGCCCTCATACCTGACAGGGCAAACCCTTCCACAACTAAGGTGCTTTAATAGAGAACGCTCCACCCTCTGCCTTGGTTCTGCATCTAGAAACTGTAAGCAGACCGGCTCCTTGGGTGCAGAGCGCCTTCGCTGGGTTGTATGGAACGAGCATGTCTGCCAGATACAGTGGCATGCGAAAGTATTCACCCCCTTTGGCATCTTTCCTATTTTGTTCCCTTACAACCTGGAATTAAAATGGATTTTGGGGGGTTGTATAATTTGATTTACACAACATGCCTACCACTTTGAAACATACAAGAAGTAACACAACCCCCCAAAAAAAAAAGAAGGGTTGGGTTTGCACCAGACAGCATTTTCCTTGATGGCCAAAAAGCTCAATTTTAGTCTCATCTGACCAGAATACCTTATTCAATATGTTTGGGGGGTCTCCCTCATGCCTTTTGGCGAAACGTGTTTGCTTATTTTTTTCTTGAAGCAATGGCTTTTTTTTCTGGCCACTCTCCCGTAAAGCACAGCTGGACTGTAAAGCCTTAAAGTGGACAGATACTCCAATCTCCGCTGTGGAGCTTTGCAGCTCCTTCAGGGTTATCTTTGGTCTCTTTGTTGCCTCTGATTAATTCCCTCCTTGCCTGGTCTGTGAGATTTGGTGGGTGGCACTCTCTTGGAAGGTTTGTTGTGGTGCCATTTTCTTTCCATTTTTAATAATGGATTTAATGGTGCTCTGTGGGATGTTCAAAGTTTCTGATATTGTTTTACAACCCAACCCTGATCTGTACTCTCTACAACTTTTTCCCTGACCTGTTTGGGAATTTCTGGCGCCGACAGAGATGACCGCCTCGCTTCGCGGTCCTAGGAAACTATGCAGTATTTTTTTTTTATGTGTTATTTCTTACATTGTTACCCCAGGTAATCTTAGGTTTTATTACATACAGTTGGGAGGAACTATTGGATATAAGAGCAACGTCAACTCACCAACATTACGACAAGGAATACGACTTTCCCGAAGCGGATCCTCTGTTTGGCCTACCACCCAGGACAATGGATCGGATCCCAGCCGGCGACCCAAAACAACGACGCCGTAGAAGGAGCAGATGGAGCAGTCTTCTGGTCAGGCTCCGTAGACGGGCACTGCTCCCGAGCATACTACTCACCAATGTGCAGTCTCTTGACAACAAGGTTGACAAAATCCGAGCAAGGGTAGCATTCCAGAGAGACATCCGAGACTGTAACATTCTTTGTTTCACGGAAACATGGCTCACTCGAGACATGCTATCTGAGTCGGTAAAGCCACCGGGTCTCTTCATGCATCGCGCCGAAAGAAACTAGCATCTTTCTGGTAAGAAGAAGGGCAGGGGTGTATGCCTTATGATTAACGAGACGTGGTGTGATCATAACAACATACAGGAACTCAAGTCCTTTTGTTCACCTGACTTTGAATTCCTAACCATCAAATGCCGACCGCATTATCTACCAAGAGAATTCTCTTCGATCATAATCACAGTCGTGTATATTCCCCCCCAAGCAGACACATCGACCGCCCTGAAAGAACTTCATTGGACTCTATGTAAACTGGAAACCACATATCCTGAGGCTGCATTTATTGTAGCTAGGGATTTTAACAAGGCTAATCTGAAAACAAGGCTCTCCAAATTCTATCAGCATATCGAGTGTGCTACCAGGGCTGGCAAAACCCTAGACCACTGTTATTCTAACTTCCGCAACGCACATAAGGCCCTCCCCTACCTCCATTCGGAAAAGCTGACCACGACTCAATTTTGTTGCTACCAGCCTATAGACAGAAACTAAAACAGGTAGCACCCGTGCACAGGTCTGTTCAACGCTGGTCCGACCAATCGGATTCCACGCTTTAAGATTGCTTCGATCACGTGGACTGGGATATGTTCCGCATTGCGGTTTATTAACAAGTGCATCGGTGATGTTGTACCCACAGCGTCTATTAAAACATTCCCCAACCAGAAACCGTGGATTGATGGCAGCATTCACGCAAAACTGAACGCGCGAACCACTGCTTTTAATCAGGGCAAGGTGACCGGAAACATGACCGAATACAAACAGTGAAGCTATTCCCTCCGCAAGGCAATCAAACAAACTAAGCGTCAGTACAGAGACAAAGTGGAGTCGCAATTCAACGGCTCAGACACGAGAGGTATGTGGCAGAGTCTACAGTCAATCACAGACTACAAAAGAAAAACCAGCCCCGTCGTGGATCACGATGCCTTGCTCCTAGACAGACTAAACAACTTTTTTTGCTCGCTTTGAGAACAATACAGTGCCACTGACACTGCCTACTTCCAAAACCTGTGTGCTCTCCTTCACTGTAGCCAACGTGAGTAAAACATTTAAACGTGTTAACCCTCGCAAGGCTGCAGGCCCAGACAGCATCCCCGGCCGCGTCCTCAGAGCATGCGCAGACCAGCTGACTGGTGTGTTTACAGATATATTCAATCAATCCTTATCCCAGTCTGCTGTCCCCACATGCTTCAAGAGGGCCACCATTGTTCCTGTTCCCAAGAAAGCTAAGGTAACTGAGCTAATTGACTACCGCCCTGTAGCACTCACTTACGTCATCATGAAGTGCTTTGAGAGACCAGTCAAGGACCATCTCACCTCCACCCTATCTACCAACCTAGACCCACTCCAATTTGCTTACCTCTCCAATAGGTCCACAGACGACGCAATCGCCATCACACTGCACACTGCCCTAACTCATCTGGACAAGAGGAATACCTATGTAAGAATGCTGTTCATTGATTACAGCTCAGCATTTAACACCATAGTACCCTTCACCATAGTACCCTGCGTCTCGACCCCGCCCTGTTCAACTGAGTCCTGGACTTCCTGACGGGCCGCCCCCAGGTGGTGAGGGTAGGTAAATCTCCACCCCGCTGATCCTCAACACTAGGTCCCCTCAGCCCTCTTGTGTACTCCCTGTTCACCCACGACTGCCTGGCCATGCACGCCTCCAACTCAATCATCAAGTTTGCAGACAACACTACAGTGGTAGGCTTGATTACCAACAGCAGCGCCTCTTCAACCTCAGAAGGCCGAAGAAATTTAGCTTGTCACCAAAACATGCACAATCGAGAGCATCCTGTAGGGCTGTATCACCGTCTGGTACGGCAGCTGCTCCGCCCATAACCGGAAGTCTCTCCAGAGGGTAGTGAGGTCTGCACAACGCATCACCGGGTGCAAACTACCTGCCCTCCAGGACACCTACACCACCCGATGTCACAGGAAGGCCAAAAAGATAATCAAGGACAACAACCACCCGAGCCACTGCCTGTTCACCCCGCTATCATCCAGAAGGCGAGGTCAGTACAGGTGCATCAAAGCGGGGACCGAGAGACTGAAAAACAGCTTCTATCTCAAGGCAATCAGACTGTTAAACAGCCATCACTAACATTGAGTGGCTGCTGCCCACATACTGACTCAACTTTAATAATGGGAAAATTTATGTCATCAATTTATCACTAGCCACTTTATATTATATAATGTTTACTTACCCTACATTACTCATCTCATCTTGCCATCTTGATGTAATTAAATGTATCACTAGCCACTTTAAACAAAGCAACTTTATATAATGTTTTCATACCCTACATTACTCATCTCATATGTATATACTGTACGCTATACCATCTACTGCATCTTGCCATCTTGATATAATGTATCACTAGCCACTTTAAACAATGCCACTTCATATAATGTTTTCATACCTACATTACTTATCTCTTATGTATATACTGTACTCTTTACCATCTACTGCATCTTGCCTATGCTGTTAGACCATCACTCATTTATATATTTTTATGTACATATTCGTATTCATTCCTTTACTCTTGTGTGTATAAGGTAGTTTTTGTGAAATTGTTAGGTTATATTACTTGTTAGATATTACTACCTGGTCGGAACTAGAAGCACAAGCATTTCGCTACACTTGCATTAACACCTGCTAACCATGTGTATGTGACAAATCATTTTGATTTGATTTGGGTCTTCATGGTGCACCTTGCTTAGAGGTGTTGCAGACTCGGGAGCCTTTCAGAACAGGCGTATATATACAGAGATCCTGTGACACTAAGATTGCACACAGGTGGACTTTATTTAACTAATTATGTGGCTTCTGAAGGTAATTGTTTGCACCAGATCATATTTCGGGTCTTCATAGCAAAGGGGGTGAATACATATGCACGCACCACTTTTTTTCTCTCTCTCTCTTCTTTTGTTTCATTTCACTTCACCAATTTGGACTATTTTGTGTATGTCCATTACATGAAATCAAAATAAAAATCTATTTAACTGACAGGTTGTAATGCAACAAAATAGGAAAAACGGGAACAGGGATGAATACTTTTGCAAGGCACTGTATGAGGGGGGCAAGGCCATGCAGTGCCTTTAAAAGTTAAGAGTAAGATCTTAAAATCAGACCGATACTTTACAGTCAGCCAGTGTAGTGCATATAAAACTGGAGTGATGTGCTCATACCTTCCATTGTTTGTTCGAATACGAGCAGCAGTGTTCTGTACAAATTGTAGACTTTTAATAGAGTCTGAGCAGCTGGAGATGAGGGCATTACAGTAGTCTAGCCTAGATTAAACAAATGCATCGGCCAATTTTTCGGCATCTGGCTGAGAGATGAAGTGTAATTCTGGAAATGTTCCTGAGATGGAAGGATGCTGTTTTTGGATGCTTTTTATGTGGTTGTCAAAGTTAGACCTGGTAAAATGTAAAACCAACGTTTTTAACAACCATGTTTGGTGTAATGAGGCAACCTTCAACGTTGAGAGTGAGGTCTGACACTTTATATATGTTTTTAGTGTCCAAGTAGCATCATTTATGTCTTATCAGAGTTTAAAAGCAAGATGTTGGTTGTCATCCTGTGTTGAGACTTGTGATGCATTTCTCATGGTGGGCTGACTGGAAAGCATTGTCTGGTTTAAAAGATAAATACAATTGAGTATTATCAGTGTTAGCAGTAAAGGTGCATGTTGTGCTTACAGATAACATAACCAAGGGGTAACACGTACAAGGAAAATTAAAGGGGTCCAAGCACAGAACCTTGGGAAACGGCACATTCAAGCTTGGAACGATCAGATGAATTATTGGCCAGATGAACAAATTGAATACCGCTCAGAGGTATTTTTATTTTATTTCACCTTTATTTCACCTTTATTTTATTTAACCAGGTAGGCTAGTTGAGAACAAGTTCCCATTTGCAACTGCGACCTGGCCAAGATAAAGCATAGCAGTGTGAACAGACAACAACACAGAGTTACACATGGAGTAAACAATTAACAAGTCAATAACATAGTAGAAAAAAAATGATCTATATACATTGCGTGCAAAAGGCATGAGGAGGTAGGCAATAAATAGGCCATAGGAGTGAATAATTACAATTGATCAGATTAACACTGGGGTGATAAATGATCAGATGAACATGTGCAGATAGAGATACTGGTGTGGTGTATGATTTGGACCAATTGAGAACCTGTCCTCGTAGACCAACCAAGTCGTCTAGCCTCTTGGTGAGAATAGCATGATCAATAGTATTGAAGGCAGCATTTAAATCTAAACGAAATCTAAGTTCTCATTGTTAGAGGCTAAAAGATGATCCAATAGAAATAGTTATTCTGAGATCAAAGTGGCTGTTGGTATATGGTGACTCCAGTTGCTTCTCCTGTGAGACCAGGTGAATCTAACTGAGGCTACAGATAATCTAGATATCAACATAGAGACAGTGACGATGACCACAGTGACAGTTCAAGGTTTGAGGGCACATTACATTAGTTATCTCACCTGTAAATGTGACCTCTTTCACTCCCTACCCAGGGAGATTTATGAATGAACTCTGCTGAATAACTGTCCAGTCTACTGTAACAAATCTGTCTCAGTCTGAACAATACTCAATAGAGGTTTTCACTGGGCTGTTTGGTTTTCCTTTGTGGCCGAAATGTTGTCAAACCATTTCCTCTCCATTCTGTCCAGACACATAAAACACGCTCTTCTGACGTGATGTCACCAGTGCTGTATGATTTCTGATTGGTTGAGTGAGCCAGTGAAATGGTTCGATGGTCTTTATAAAGCAGACTGCAAGACTGAACCAGACTGCTTACCTGTGTGTGTGTGTGTGTGCATACGCGAGATTGCGTGCTGAAGGGACCCTTGGCAGACTCAGAAAGATGGCCCGGGCTCTCCTCTGTCCGACCCAAATAAGCACGAATGGCAGACCACACAATGCATCTCCACAGGTCTGTTTGCATAGCCATTACTACTAATTGTGGGTACAGTGTTGCGGGAAAGTTATCTGTCCTTATAAACAATACACCCAGGTGTGTATTATGAATCTGCATCAGACACTATCGGCAACCTTTCCTTTCCTACTTTAAGCACTTGAGGATCAAGGACAGTGTTATTTTGGCATGCCATCAATAAACATGATTTTTTTCTGTATTGTATTATGTTACAGTAGTTCTTTAACTAACCTGACCTCCCACTCCACTTTACTCCAGGTTAAAATGTCTCAGAATGAAGTAAATAAACTAATCTGATGGTCATCAGCTGGCAGAAAGGCTTCCTGTTAATCCCGCTACTCTTTAAATATATGCCCTTAAGGCACAAGTGTTTACCTTAAACTCTGTTATTGCTTCCAATGAGAACACTAAATCAAATGTGGCCATGCTGGCTCTATCAGTACTACTGTACTGTAGACCTGTGTTCAGGTCAGCTCAGCCTCTCTACACAGCCTCTAAAAGTACCACAAGCCCCAAGCACAGAAAGACATGGCCATTAATAAGCTATAAACATATCCCACTGAAGCAGGATGTATTTGATACCATGTTAAGGTGAAATGGGTCATGTTTAAGAGGTGAGTATGAGTAGGGAGCATTGAAATACAATCGCTTTGATTGTAAACAGGAAAGGAGAGACGATGTTTGGTGGACCAAAAAGAGACACTATTTACAGTTGAAAAATAAACATTATTTCACTACTGTGAACTCATGTACTCAGAACTAAGAGTCCTCTGCGAACATCCTGAAACTCCAAAACAGTCAGCAACTAACCTCCCCCCACCCCAACCTCCAATGAGAATGGGATGTGAAGATTTCACACTTGTTCTAAAGAGATTAAAAGTGTAGATATTTTTCAGGCTAATAACTTGTTTAGATAGTGGCTTACAACTGGCTGACTCCTAGCCAAGTTCTACAAATGTCCATAGAAAAGAGGCTGCTTGATTTTGTATAATAATGCATTGATTGGAGATTCAATACAATTCTCCCATTCAAACTCATGTACAATCCCACATTTTTGGGAGGTTTTGAGCTAGGTTAAACAATTACAATTGACAAGGGGAGTGAACCTATAGGGTTCTGAAAAGTGCTATTTAAATGTGAAAAATATTTTATTTTATTTTTAAAAATGAATGCCATGTGCTGCATTTGCTATAGGCCTATTGTTTACCTTTTTTTGGTGACACTTTGATATCTTGATAATATGCAGCTGTTTAGAGGGAAAATCCACAAATTAAACAACAACAAAACGGGCGCCCCGCCTCTGTTTTGGTAAAAATCTGAGGGATGGGCCTGGAGAAATGTAACCACTCTCAGATTAATAGACAGAGCTATGAATGCAAGGACTGACCATTATATCACAATTGTTTTATTGTTTTAAATCCAAAAATGGATGCTTGCAACTACAGATTGCCCCTTTTAAATCTATCGAAAGTGTGCGAGTTTGTGCATGTGACCATTTAGACCTATGGATTTTTTTTTCATCAGCATTAATTCGATTGAGAAATAAAAGGCCCACTTTTATTCCATAGGCTTGGATCGGCACTATGCAGCTGTTGCAGGAACGCATTTTTCACTGGCTGTCTACTGGTTTAAGAACAATGATTGCTAGGCAGCTTAAACTTCTTGAGTTCAACCATTATAGGGTTCAAATACACATTTCGATTTGTGAACAACCACAATCCATAAGGTGCAAATAGCTAAATGAGAGAGCAGCAGTGTGACTCACATCAATGCGCTATGTAGATATCAATAATAAGTGATATCCGTATCACCGTAGACGACACCACTGCTGTCATCCTTACCTCTAAGCGTTTATTCAAGTTGGATCATCTTTGGATGCCTACATCAGTGGCACTGTTGGAAGACACTAGCTTAAAACGATTCCTGCTCTTTTCCCGCGATCCATCAAACCCATTTGGTGTATCATCATAGTGGTCTCTGACTTGTGGCCAGCCTCACTCAGGAGGAACAAACTTATTGAGAAAACAGAGAAGTGTCAAAGATTTTTTTCCGGAAACATCCTTTCTGCATTTAAACGTTAATCTTATTACAATAAGGATTACGGTTACTGTTTTTTGTAACCCCTTACATATACAGGATTACATGTAATCTGTTACTCCCCAACCCTGACTGTAATGCATTTAATACAAGTCATTCCACTCAATCGGCCAGTGCCACACACTGGATAATACAGATACATTACCCAATAACCTGTGGTTCTACTCAAATGCTGTCCTGCGTTAGTCTATCCCTACAGGGAAGTCCACACACGGCAACACGCTTTGAACCCCTGTCTGTGTGTGAGGAGAGGAGAGCATCTGAGGTTCTATAATTCTCCTCTTATGACTTCCTTTAAGGCTAATAGAATTGGCTGAGTGACCTGCCCTGAACATCACATCTACATTGGTGGTCACCCTCTTCGTATTTCTACGCACCATATATATATAAACTATGCTGTGATGTTTAACATACAATTTCAATCTATCTAATCAAATAGAATCCCCAGATTGTGAGTTGAAAATAAATACTTTTACTAAGAATATTAGTATATTATTAATTGACTGACCCGGTCTCTCCAGATCGCCCAACAGTGCTCTTTCTAGGGTCAATTTTAGATCAATGTTGTGCATTTTCAGCCATTCCTGAACCTGAGACCAGAAACAGGCTACCTGAGGGCAATACCAAAATAAATGGTCTATTGATTCTGTATCCTCACAACAAAATCTGTAGAACTTCGATGATTGAATGCCCCAAATATTCAACATTTTGTTGGTAGCAAAAATTCCATATAATAATTTTAGCTGAAAAACACAGTCTTGAATCTTTATATATCAACTCATACACCCTGTACCATGGAATCGGTATATCAAAAGTCTCTTGGCACAGTTGTGCCAACATCCTGGTCCTCAAACGAAACTGGTATACTTTCCTCTTTATGCTATTTGTATTCCTCTGCCAGTTTTGATCCTTTATATTGGTCAGACAGACCTGTTCCCTACCTCCTCCCGCTGCCACCTACCTCCTCCCGCTGCCACCTGCCTCCTCCATTTTTGGGGTAATGCTTGTAATTAATTGGTTGTACTCTTGGATTGAGCAGACCTCCCCATACAATTCTGACAACTCCATGTAAGACACAACTCTACCATTCCAATTTACAATATCCTTTAAAAACAAAATACCCAGAAATACAGGTATTTTATCAACCAGCACATTTGAGTTCAGCCAAGGTATTTGTTGTAATATTTGTTCTATCTTTTCAGGGGGATGAAATTGAAATTGTAGCTCTACAATGCTTGTTTGAAAAAGAGAGATGCTTTTAAAAAAGTATCATTTTCAATTCAACAAAAATGAGACATGGCAATCTGCACAAAAGCTTTTCTTAGTAATCTACTTGAGAACCATTTAGGGTTCAAGTAAAACTTTTGAATAAGTGAAGCTTTTAGAGAGAGGTTTAGTGCTTTTATATTTAATAATCTCAACCCACCCAATTCATATTCATTATATAGATAGGCACACTTTATTTTGTCTGGTTTAGCGTCCCAGATAAAGCAAAATATTTTTTTCTCATATGATTTGAAAACAAATCACCTGGAGTAGGCAGCGCCATAAGTAAATCAGTAAACTGAGATATGACTAAGGAGTTAATCAGGGCAATTTTTCTATAAATAGACAGGTATTTACCTCTCCATGGTTGAAGGATATTGTCTATTATTACTCGTTTTCTATTGAAAATCATTTTGGAGAGCTCATTTATATATTTTGTGATATGAATACCATGTATGTCTACCCCACCATCAGCCTATTATATAGGTAAACTGCAGTGTAATGTAAAAGTTGTATTTTTTTAAAGATCCAAAACGTAATATGGTACACTTATCATAATTAGGTTTTAGTCCAGAGAGTCCAGAAAAGTTATCTAGATCTTCAATGAGACATTGCAGGGATCTAGCTTGCAGACTTAACATAAAACTTGAGTCATAGGCATACATGGACACTTTGTTTTTAAGCCTTGGAATTCTAATACTCGAATGTTGTTATTTGATTTTAATAGCTAGCATTTTGATGGCCATAAAGAATATATATGGTGACAGCGGACCCCCTTGATTAACTCCTCTTGACAATTAAAAACTGTCTAAGTAGCCGCTATTTACTATTTTACACCTGGGGTTGTTATACATTACTTTTACCCATTTTATAAGAGAATCACAGAAATGGGGAAAAATCCAGGCATTTATAAATCAAATCCAGTCTTACTTTATCAAAGGCCTTTTCAAAATCCGCTACAAATACCAGGCCTGGCTTCTTAGATGTTTCATGATGTTCTATTATTTCTAGTAGTTGTCGTAAATTATCTCCAATGTATCGTCCATGAAAAAACCTGTCTGATCAGGATGAACAATACCTAATATAACCGTTTTAATAATGTTATATTTATTTTAGCCACGTAAAGACTGGTCTTTTTTTAGAATCTGCTAAACCATTACCATAACTAATTATAACTGGCTATACTTTTCTTCCACTACTTCATATTTGTTCCTTCGACAAACACTTGCCACGTGTCCAAACTTTTTACAATTGTAACACTGAAACGGCTTCGGTACATACAGCACTGTCTCACCAAATTATCTTTACATAAGTCGGGAGAACCCCTTCATCAAACGACAGTACAACCGATAGGCTTTGATCCTTCTTTCCGTCTATCATTTGATTCAAGCTAAGTGCGTCAACCATTCCTGGAATGATGACACCTTTAACCGGTGCCCTACTCTGAAAAGTGTAGCGTTCCACATCAGACGTCGACATCTTGTTGAGCCACAGAGCTTTCTCCCTTTGCGCTTTTGACACACATGAAATCAACATCATTACCTCTCCTGGTCACTCTGACCGATTCCACTTTACCCAATTCATCATTCGAGATCTCTAACAGGTTACCCCCCAAAAACATCCTTGCTTGTGAATTGCACCCCGACCATAAATTGCTTTTCATCTCCAACTTTAGCCCTTTTTCTCCACTCTTGTTCACCATCGTCCACTCATTCTTACCAATTGTACTTGTGCCAAGAGAATCAAAAAATACTTCTCCTTCCGCCATTGCTTCCCTCTGATCCCTTATTGATGTAATTTGTTAAATCCACTTCAATCAGTGTAGATGAAGGGGAGGAGACGGGTTAAAGAAGGATTTTTAAGCCTTGAGACAATTGAGACATGGATTGTGTATGTGTGCCATTCAGAGGGTGAATGGGCAAGACAAAAGATTGAAGTACCTTTGAACGGGATATGGTAGTAGGTGCCAGACGCACTGATTTGTGTCAAGAACGGAAATGGTGCTGGGTTTTTCACGTGTGTATCAAGAATGGTCCACCACCCAAAGGACATCCAGCCAACTGGACACAACTGTGGAAAGCATTGGAGTCAACATGGGACAGCATCCCTGTGGAACGCTTTCGACACCTTGAGGGGAGGGGGGTATAGTCAGTGGTGTATCATCACAGTGTGTCTGTAATTTGGTGTCACATTTGCCAAAGTATTTCGCCCAGTAAAACATAATCAACTCTAATGTTATTGCAGATTATTACAAGTCAGAGAGGACCAGTACCCTTAACCTATAAGTACATATAAATAAATAAATGTCCTGCTCTGAACATGCCATAGATTGCCTGACCTGAAAATGCGTCATAAATGACACTGGGGGAGTTGGCCAACTTAGCCATAGGAAAACAGATCTGCAACAGAGGCTTCATTGAGTTGGATCGCTGAGAGGGAGAGGGAACTTATGTATGTGTGTGTGCGGAGAGAGAGTTGAAAAGTGAAATGCTTTATAATTACCTCTTCCAGAGTGGAGAACAGTCACACACTGTCTACCTCTCCACTGGTCTCCACCCATAGCTTTTATATCTAGACAGGGATTGGCTGGGAAGAACTGCCAATCAGTTTGTTCCTCTGACACAATAAATACTTTGGCTGCTATATGGACAGCCTTCCTACATACTTTGTCTTCAAGGCTAGATTGGTCCAACTGTACATTTAAAGTGATGTTTTTATGGTTTTATGTCAAGTTAGCATTTTATTAATAGTAATGCCCTCTTATTTGAAAGTTATGTGGCAATTTAGGAGTTTTATGGCTTATGGATTTTGTCACTTTTTTAAAGAAATTGGCAGCCCTCAGATGAAATGTAGACTTAGCTAAATGTATAATAAACTGATGAGGATAGTTAAAGGAGTAAGGATCTGAATATCCTAACATATGGTGCCATACAAATAATGGATTATTTTACAAGCAAAATATTGGAATGTCTGTCTTTCAACATGTTGGGACAAATCTTTTTTGAGAGAGAGATTTATTTGGCTACAAACTTAGCTATAGGCCATTGGGCCCATGTGTCTAACTAAATCATCCCGATAAAACCAGATTGCTCTTGATCTGCTGCCCATAATAATAATACACCATTCAAGGGCCAGACTCTTGATAAGAGAGCTTCCCAGTGATTGTGATTTAATGTGGCAAAGTTCTGTTTTTGTTCACCCGCAAAGTCTCCTTCACTTTGCTAATTGATTAGTGAGGCCTGGCCTCTGTCAGGTTGGCTCTTCTCCTCCACACTGACGGTAATCTTCCCAGGAACCTAACCTCTGGTGACATCACTATGGTCAATCTTAAAGGGGCAGGGATTGCTGTGGCACCCTATTCCCCATATAGAGCACTACTTTTGACCAGAGTCCCATGGGTCCTGGTCAAAAGTTGTGCACTACATAGGGAATGGGGTGCATTTAGGGCACAGTGTGTGTAGTACACAGGGCAGTGTGTTCTGGTGAGGGAATGAAGTTTCATCTGCAGTTCTGTTTATGACCACATGGAGGAGCTGGAGGACCACTCTGTGTCTATGAATGATTGGTCTGTGATGTAATTTTATTGTATCGGGGAAGGTGAATGCTTTTACACCTGTAACAATCTACACATGAAGTTACCAAGAAGCTTAGTTGTTATATTTAACACAGTCACTTTTACAGTAGGGACATTTGAAGGAATTCATTACAGATTTGAATGGGGGTATTCAAACCCATTCATGGTTAGACTTTATATGAGCACAGAATGTATATTATCATTGTTCATTGCATATATTGTGAGCATATTAATCACTTTGTGCTGAATCTATTTTATTCATAGTACATGTGATGAAGTGCTAGGTGTTACTGGATTTTGGATATAGTGTATTACAGTCAAAGGTCTTGTGTACTGATTCCATATAGATGAAAAATTACTGTATCTCTGTGTGAAGAGATTCGCAACATTAAAACAGCAACTGATTGCTTGCCTCCTAGCCCCTAGTCCTCTATAGCCCATCAGGACCCTATAAGAATGGGATTCTTATAGAGGCCCCCTCACATGAAACTACCACCCCAGGGCAGGCTAACCTGGGCTTCCTTCCTCTCTGCCGGGACCACTGAAACTCTAGTTTCTAGTCTCTTTGGTATGGAGTCCATCCATACCTCCACTGTGGATTGCTGTGAAATGTTGCACATCTAAGACAATGCACATGCAATTCCAAGTGCTGGTTGTAATATCCAAACATGCACTTCACAATTACAGTTGGTGTTCAATGCATGATTGTGTATTGGTAATCTTAATGTGCATTTGAATAGGTATTGTTACTGTAATTGAAGCAGTATCAGATCAGTGTATTCCTTTGGTACTTGATTGGTCCAGATTGGGCTCATCCTCATCTTCCATGTCTGTGTGTGTATGCTGCTGACAGTGCTGTCAGAACCTAGGCCCCATTCCCATCCCCTCAACACCAGGGTCCTGAGTACTGAGTAGCGAAACAGGCTTCTCCTTTGTCCTTATGCCTGCCTGCCTGTATTTTTGCCTGCCTGTCTGCCTGCCTGCATGTCTTTCTGCCCGGCCCCTCTGATCACTGAGCTGTGAAGGCTTGGCAGAAGCCCCTCTCCTCTTCTCCTCTCCTCCATGCCCTGCATTCCCCTCTCCTCTGTCACAGTCCAGCTTTTCACTCTCCCATGTTTAAGCAGTGCCCAGGGGCCCTCAGAGTCAGACAGCCACTGATTGGCAGATTCCTGTCCAATGGGGACCTACTGTACTGATTGCTGAGATGTTTTGTAATAATAATAATACAATCAGTATATACAGGAAAAGAAAACAAAAAAAATAAGTGGGACTCCACCCCCAACCTCCCACCCCATCCACCCCAACCCCTGATTGCTGCCTGCCAGCAGTAGTCATCTCTGATTGATTGACAGATTCAAGGTGCTATCATTGTTAAGTAAAGATAATAGATACAACGTGTTGAATATTTACATTCATGCACTTCAAAATTAATTTTGTAACTATGCTCCTGAAGCATTTAATTACAGGGCAGTAGAAAAAAGGAGTTACCTGGTAATGTGTATGTATCTTTCAAATCTTGAAATGTTCTCAAACCATTATATCCATGATATCATCTGTCCATGATATCGATAAGCGTAAGAATTCCACATATTGACTATTGGGGGAATGCAAAAGGTCGCCCTCCAGATCACAAGGCATTATTGTGAAATGCTGGAGTATGGTCATGACATTTTAAATCCCAGTTACCTTGTTTTTACATTTGGTGCCAAATAGAAATTGTGTGAGCAATAATAGGACCAAAGTATAGCTTACATTGTTTAAGGGATATATCAGTGAAGACCACCTCTTTTAGGGCAATAGGCGACACCATATGTCTCTCTATGCCAGAGGGCGAAAAAATCATGTCTTAATCAACTTAGGATGCTAGTGCCTGGAAATACGATTAAAATTTATATACGGATCGTCCTCCTATGTCTTTCACTCTTTATAAGTTTGTTCATTTTATCCTGGATCGTTTACCTTGCCATATACATCTTGAAACCACACTATGAATTGTATCCCAATTGCCAGAAGGGGGAGCCATGGGAATCATTGAACTACAAAAATTTTGCCGCAGCAGGACAGTGCATTTGGAAAATATTCAGACCCCTTGACTACGTCACAGCCTTATTCTAAAATTGATTAAATTGTTGTTTGTTCTTCAATCTACACACAATACCCCACAATTGCAAGGCAAAAATAGTTTTTTAGACCTTTTTGAAAATGTCCAACAAAAAACTGAAATATTACATTTACATACGTTTTCAGTACTTTGTTGAAGCACCTTTGGCAGCAACTACAGCCTTGAGTCTTCTTGGGTATGAAGCTACACGCTTAGCACAACTGTATTTTGGGAATACTCCCATACTTCTCTGCAGATCCTCCCAAGCACTGTCACGCTGAATAGGGAGCGTCGCTACACAGCTATTTTCAGGTCTCTCCAGAAGCCACTCCTGCATTGTTTGGCTGTGTGCTTAGGGTAGTTGTCCTGTTGGAAGGTGAACCTTCGCCCCAGTCTGAGGTTCTGAGAGCTCTGGAGCAGGTTTTCATCAAGAATCTCTCTGTACTTTGCTCCATTCATCTTTCCCTCGATCCTGACTAGTCTCCCAGTCCCTACCACTGAAAAACATCCCCGCAGCTTGATGCTGCCACCACCCTGCTTCACCATAGGGATGGTGCAAGGTTTCCTCCAGACGTGACGCTTAGCATTCAAGTTTCTCATGGTCTGAGAGTCATTTAAGTGCCTTTTGGCAAACTCCAAGCGGGCTGTCTTTTACTGAGGAGTGGCTTCTGTCTAGCCACTCTGCCACAAAGGCCTGATTGGAGGAGGGCTGCAGAGATGGTTGTCCTTCTGGAAGGTTCTCCCATCTCCACAGAGGAACTCTGGAGCTGGGCGAGAGGAGCTCTTTGGCCGGGCGGCCAGCACTAGGAAGAGTCTTGGTGGTTCCAAATGTCTTCCATTTAAGAATGATGGAGGCCACTGTGTTCTTGGGGACCTTCAATGCTGCTAAAATGTTTTGGTACCCTTCCCCAGATCTGTGCCTTGACACAATCCTGTCTCTGAGCTCTACGGACAATTATTTCGACATCATGGCTTGCTTGGTTTTTGCTCTGACATGCACTGTCAACTGTGGTACCTTATGTAGACAGGTATGTGCCTTTCCAAATCACATCCAATCAATTGAATTTACCACAGTACTCTAATCAAGTTGTAGAAACATCTCAAGAATGATACATGGAAACAGGATGTACCTGAGCTCAATTTTGAGTCTCATAGCAAAGGGTCTGAATGCTTATGTAAATAAGTTATCTGTTTATATTTTATAGATTTGCAAAAATGACTAAAAACATGTTTTTGCTTTATCGTTATGGGGTATTATGTTAAGATTGATGAAGGAAATCAATTATTTAATACATTTTTGAATGAGGCTGTAACATAACAAAATGTGGAAAAAGGGAAGGGGGCAGAATACTTTCCAAATGCACTGTATGTATATTGACAATAGATATTCTGCCGGTTTAAACAACTAGGATATTATTCCATCGAGGTCGGATTTAATTGATTTAAGCATTATGCTAAAGTTTCTGGTGATGGTTTTATCTAAAAAAGGAAATATCTACTCCGATGTATTTAAAATCGGTAACAATTGGTATTCCATAAGTAGAGATGGAGCTCCATTGGGGCCTTGAGATGCAGACATCTTGATTTGGTTAGATACTGTATGTTTTATAACTTGAGATTAAGCTGAATTTATCTTTGATGTGTTTGGGAGCGATTGAGATATGTTGTCTAGATAAAGTAAAATATCATCTGTGTATGATGAGATGAAGTAATTAGTAGATTCTAGGTAAATTGGTGTTATTCCTTCGATTTGAAAAAATTGCCTGTGCCAGGGTTTCCATGGATAATAAAAACAGCAAAGGAGAAATTGGATTGCCTTGTCTGCTGCTTCTAGTGATTCTAAACGGAGCAGATATTGTCTGTTATAACGATGGCTGAGGGATTGACATAGAGTATTTTAATCATAGTATTGGAGCCAATTCCCATATGTTCCAAGACAGACCAAAATCTTTTTTTGCGTCGAGAAATAATACAGCCCAAGGAGCTGTTGTTTCTGATGAAGCATCTAAGATATGTAATAGTCAACTGAGTTTATCCGAGGATACATTTTTTTAAACAAACCCGCTTTGGTCTGTGTGGACCAATTTGGGTAAGTCTCGAGACGGGACAACAACATTTAGGAAAACAGTTTCATATCTGTGTTTATCAAAGATGGGGGCGATAGTCAGAACACTGGTACTGTATTCACATCTCTCCCAAATGAACCTTTGTGAATGACTGTGTTAATAATTTCGAGCAATAGTGGACCTAATTGATTCCAACATTTTAAATAGACCTCAGGAGGAATATCATCCCTTTATTCATGCTATCCAGTGCCCTTTTGAGTTCATTGAGAGAGATTTGAGCTCCCAGTGAGGTGGCTTCTCCTGCTGAGAGAAGAGGAGTTCTTAATTATTTTAGAAAGTCCCCCCCCTACATTTTTATTAAGCATTTAAGTGATCCATGCTATGTAAAAAAAAGAATTAAGAAGATGATATGTGCAAGAAATGAAGTCTATAATCAAAATCTTCACAATATTTCATTATGGCCTCCCTGGGAGATAAATTCAATAGCCTGTCCTAAAAAAAAATGTAATACATTTTTTTTTAAAACATTGTGTAGTTGTCCATATGGGACTGGCCATATCTCAGTACCAGTAGCAAAAAGTAGTTTTATATTGTATTTTTTATATTGTATTGTTTTTTTAATTTTTTATTGTACATATTTAGCCTATTTAGGAACGCAATGCGCTGTAGCCCCACAGGGAATGTGGGGCTATGTGTATCATGGTGCCGGAGAAGATGCCTGATGTTTTACGTGCTCCTAACCAACTGTTCTGTTGTTCATTTTTTTGCGTTATTGCAACTTATTCTTTTACGTATTTTGTACATAATGTTGCTGCTACCGTCTCTTATGACCGAAAATAACTTCCGGACATCAGAACAGTGATAACTCACCACGAACTGGCAGACGCTTTTAATTCATTTAACGAGTCTGACGAACCTGACGTGAAGGACATACTGCTTTCCCTGGAACAGGCCCAAATCCCCGTCATTTGCATGAAGAGATGCTGGAGAAAAAGAGGGCAGTCAGGCTGGCTTCTGAGAATTTGTAGGTGATCGAATAAACCTCCACTGCCTTCTGTTCTACGAGATAAAGTGCAATCATTGGAAAATAAAATTGACAACCTACAAGGAAGATTAAAGTACCAACGTGACAATAAAAACTGTAATATCTTATGCTTCACGGAGTCGTGGCTGAATGACAACATTGTCAACATACAGGTGGCTGGTTATATGCTGTATCAGCAGGATAGAACAGCGGCATCTGGTAAGACAAGGGGGGTCAGACTATGTATATTTGTAAACAACCACTGGTGTACGATGTCTAAGGACGTCTTGAGGTTTTGCTCACCTGAGGTAGAGTATCTCATGATAAACTGTTGACCACACTATCTACCTAGCGAGTTTTGATCTGTATTTTTAGTATCTATTTACATACCACCACAGACCTATGCTGGAACTAAGACTACACTCAATGAGCTGTATTCCGCCATAAGCAAACAGGAAAATGCTCATCCAGAGGCGGCGCTCCTAGTGGCTGGGGACCTTAATGCAGGGAAACTTAAATCCATTTTACCAAATTTCTATCAGCATGTTAAATTTGCAACCAGAGGAAAAAAACTCCTTTATTCCATACACAGAAACACGTACAAAGCTCTCCCTCGCCCTCCGTTTGGCGAATCTGACCATGATTCTATACTCCTGATTCCTACTTACAAGCAAAAATTAAAGCAGGAAGCACCAGTGACTCAATAAAAAAGTGGTCTGTTTTGCTAGCACAGACTGGAATACGTTCCAGGATTCTTCCCGATGGCATTGAGGAGTACACCTCATCAGTCATTGGCTTCATCAATAAGTGCATCGATGACGTCATCCCCATGGTGACTGTATGTACATACCCCAACCAGAAGCCATGGATTACAGGCAACATCTGCACTGAGCTAAAGGCTAGAGCTGCCACTTTCAAGGAGAAGGACTCGTAAGGACCCGTAAGCTTATATGAAATCCCGCTATGCCCTCCGACGAACATCAAACAGGCAAAGCGTCAATACAGGACTAAGATCAAATCGTACTACACCGGCTCTGATGCTTGTCGGATGTGGCAGGGCTTGCAAACCATTACAGACTACAAAGGGAAGCACAGCCAAGAGCTGCCCAGTGACATGAGCCTACCAGACTTCTATGCTTGCTTCGATGGGAATAACACTGAAACATGCATGAGAGCACCAGCTGTTCCAGACGACTGTATGATTACACTCTCCGCAGCCGATGTGAGTAAGACCTTTAAACAGGTCAACATTTACAAGGCCAGATGGATTACCAGAACGTGTACTGCGAGCATGCGCTGACCAACTGGCAAGTGTCTTCACTGACATTTTCAACCTCTCCCTGTCCGAGTCTGTAATACCCACATGTTTTAAGCAGACCACCATAGTCCCTGTGCCAAAGAACACTAAGGTATCCTTCCTAAATGACTACCGACCCATAGCACTCACATCTGCAGCCATGAAGTGCACCATTTTCCCAGAAACCTTAGACTCACTCCAATTTGCATACCGCCATAACAGATCCACAGATGGTGCAATCTCTATTGCACTCCACACTGCCCTTTTCCAACTGGACAAAATGAACACCTATGTGATAATTCAATACCAAGACTGCACGGTCAGGCACGACTTCAACACCATCATTAAGTTTGCCGATGACTCAAAAGTGGTGGTATGCCTGATTACCAACAACGATGAGACGGCCTAGAGGAAGGAGGCCAGGACAACAACCTCTCCCTCAATCTGGGCAAGACAAAGGAGCTGATCGAGAACTACAGGAAAAGGCTGGCCGAACAGGCCCCCATTGACATCGACAGGGCTGTAGTGTAGCAGGTCGAGAGTTTCAAGTTCCTTGGTGTCCACATCAACAATGAACTATCATGCTCCAACCACACAAAGACAGTTGTGAAGATGACACAACAATACCTTTTCCCCCTCAAGAGACTGCAAAGATTTGGCATGGGTCCCTAGAACCTCAAAAAGTTCTACAGCTGCACCATCGAGAGCATGGTTGCATTACTGCCTGGTATGGCAACTGCTCTGCATCTGACCGTAATGCGCTACAGAGGTGAGTACGTAAGGCCCAGTACATGCGGACAAGCTTCCTGCCATCCAGGACCTATATACTAGGCTGTGTCAGAGGAAAACCCAAAAAATTGTCAGAGACTCCAGTCACCCAAGTCATAGACTGCTCTCTCTACTATCACACGGCAAGCAGTACCTGAGCACTAAGTATAGGACCAAAAGAGTCCTTAACAGCTTCTACCCCCAAGCCATAAGACTGCTGAACAATTAATCAAATGGCCACCGGAATATTTACATTGACACCCCCCCACCTACATGTACAAATTACCTTGACTAACCTGTACCCCCGCACATTTTCTCCGTACCGGTACCCCTGTATATAGTCTCATTATTGTTATTTTCTTGTGTTATTTTTCATAATTTTTTTCTTTAGTTTATTTGGTAAATATTTTCTTAACTCTTTCTTGAACTGCATTGTTGGTTATGGGCTTGTAAGTAAGCATTTCACGGAAAAGTCTAAACCTGTTGTATTCGCATATGTGACAAAGTGTGATTTGATTTGTTGTATTCTGGAAGATCAAGAGGAGTTTTGCCAGATGGATGAACCGCATCTCAGATTTGGGATTTCACCTCATTGTAGGGCGCCCTCTTTTTTAGCAGTTCGCCACTACGATCTGGGTAGATGCTGATCCTATTCTCTGAATAGGTCAGAGCCCTGGATTCCACTGCAAGGCGAACAACTCACGGTTTGACTTCAAAACTGTGGATTTGTACAATCATAGAACAAGACCCATTTCATAGAGGACCCGTGTGGTGCGCAATATTAATTAGCGGCATGGGACCCAGCTTCTTCTGCCCAAACAGTTCAGAGAGAAGATTGCTCATGAAGGAAGTTGGGTTGCCCGCATCCACTACAGTTTCAAGTCCTATAACGCGCACATTGACTTTACCGGAATCATTTTCAAGTGATTCCGTTTTCTCTTTAGGAGATTGTTTTCCCCTTCTAGCTTAGCTCGCTCTGTTTCCAGGTCATGGATTCACACCTCTGTCACATTGGCCGCCTTCTCCAGACTTTCCACTTTAGTTGAATAGGCATTCAATTTAGAAGTGAGTGATTCATTTACCGGTTTTAATTTCAAGTCGAGGCCAGAGGTAATCTCCTCATGAAAGATCTCTCTGAAAGTAGCAGCCAGCTCTTTGTGTTGTGTGATGTTGAGAACCGCCATGTTGCCATGGTGAATTGCGGACAGACAGATTAAGCTATCTGCTGGAGTGAAATGGATCTGCACATTTTTTCTTGTCATACAATCAACATCCCACACCTTAATATGATGTTTGCAATTGACAATTTTAGAAAACACGTTTGTTAATTCTTAGTAATTTTGCAAAAGAAAGCGACGATAAGGCCACGCGATTCAACGCATTCCATTTTTCAAGGGGATGCTGCAGCACCCTTAGCACCCCAACTTCCTGTATTGTTACACCTATAGTTCTATTCAGCTTTTTCATGGACATGAATGCAACTGACTACGGGTAGGTAAGATGTCAAATGTACAAGTCGTTAGTGTTACATTTAATTGTGTTCCTTTGTGGTGCCCTTTTTTACAGCATTCTTCTGAGGTCTTGTAGTCTCTTGTCCCGGGTGAATGGAACATGTGTGAAGTGCTCACCATGTCCTTCAGGGCTGGGAATTGCCAGGGACCTCACGATACGATATTACGATATTATCACAATACTTAGGTCCCGATACGATATATATTGCGATTCTCACGATTCTATATGTATTGTGATTCGATACTGCGATGATATTGCTATTTGATGCTCCAAACATGTTGCTCACTTTAGGTCTGCTGCAGAAACACATAAGCGAGCCATAATTTAAAAAAAACATTTTGATCGTCATGGAAATAAAGGTGCTGAAAACATGTTGGCTTACTTTTTAAAAAGAAAATGGAGAACATACTACAGGATCAAAAACACCAGAGTTAATGTCACGGTGCCCCTATGTTTTTTATATATTTTTTTGACTGACAACTGTTTGTTTAGTAAGCAACGACTGTTGATGGCCAGCTCCTACATGTAAGCTGTACTAGGGTTGATGATAATGGGATACAGACGGGGATGGCATTACTGAAGGGGGCTGTGGCTTACAGCTGGCCCTTACATCCTCTTAACACACCCACCCACTGTGATGGGAGCCAGAGTGAAGTGAGCCAGACGTGGTGTAGAGCTGCTGCTCTTGCTGTGCTGCCTGTGAAATACCTAAGTCTGCGTGGTGCTGAGGGGTCTGGAGCAGGGGTCACCGCTAATCACAGAGCAGATTAGAACAGAGAGAGAGCGCACAGTTAGAAGCAGGTGAGAGAGAGAGCAGATAGAAGCAGGGAAGAGCGAGAGAAGCAGGGAAGAGCGAGAGAGAGCAGATAGAAGCAGGGAAGAGAGAGAGAGAGCAGATAGAAGCAGGGAAAGAGAGAGAGCAGATAGAAGCAGAGAAGAGAGAGAGAGCAGATAGAAGCAGGGAAGAGTGAGAGAGAGAGAGAGCAGATAGAAGCAGGCAAGAGAGAGAGAGAGCAGATAGAAGCAGGGAAAGAGAGAGAGCAGATAGAAGCAGAGAAGAGCGAGAGACAGAGAGCAGATAGAAGCAGGGAAGAGAGAGAGCAGATAGAAGCAGGGAAAGAGAGAGAGCAGATAGAAGCAGAGAAGAGAGTGGAGCATGAGAGCTGATCTGTGAACATACTGGAGAACATACTTCTTAAGTTTTTAGTCGGTAGTTGGAGCATCAAGACAGGATGGCTGTCCTGCGTCTGTGCAGTCTGCTGCTGCTGCTCATGGCTCCTGTTCATGGCCAATGGTGGAGTGTGCTCTGGGGGAATGCACAGGAGATGACCACACAGCCCCCCACCACCGGGGTCCTTACCACCACCAAGGTATTTTGGACAATGGAAAGGACAGAGGTGGGCCAGGTGGGGACCCAGACAGAGGTGTACACTACTGCACCTGTTCAGGGTACACCTCTACAGAGCACACATGAGCCCGCAGGTGCTGGAACAACAGAGATCAAGCCCAAGGCTAAGAAAATACCTCTGAAAATGTGGAAGAGTCGTGGTGAGTTATTCTGTGCTGTGCAGGAGTCGAGGAACACCTGGAGTGTGCTGGGTGAAGTAGTTTTTTCAGTTTAATTTCCGTTTGGGATTCTGTCCAAAAAAGTAGTATTTTATGTTGTGTTTAAATAACAAACACTTCTGCTACTGGTTTCTACACTTGGCTTGCACGTTCAATGAAATAGAACCAATGCTCTGTGAGTTCTCAGTCATTGACTTAGCATAATGCTCTAAAAACTTCCCCTGAAAGAATCTAAAGACCCTGACAATGTGGCAGCTGTGGAGCTGTAGACTCATGGTGGTCCATTATTTTTTGTTAAAGTAGTCTCAAGCTGATACTTGTAGTGGGATCATGACAGGGATTCGGAAGTGTGTTCCCTCACAGCCTGCTCAAGATTACTGAGCGTGGCTAAGCATTTTTAAATTGTTTAATTTGAGGCTGTGCATTGTTGAGGGGAGCAGGTTTCCTGCTAGCTCCTTGGTTTCCAAAAATAAATCCCTATCACATGATATTAAAACAATAGGATTAGGGCCAGGAGCCTTCCTGGAACCTGAGGAAATTAGGGTCTGAGGAGTGTGAGAATTGTTTCAGAGCCTGGCTGGGCTGGATTGTGGGGTGAGAGAGAGTGGGGAATGGGGGACAGACGGATGGCTGAGGTATGGGAGGGAGGACTGATATCAAGAGGCTGGAGATGAGAGGAGCAATACAACAATTTCAGAATTGAAATGGATGGTGCACCGGTTATAGTGTTGCCTGACTAGAATAATTCAGTACACAGACTCCAAGAAAATCACTCTCGACAAAGATAACAAAGTTGCGTCCACATTCTGCAAGCTCTCTCAGAATAAAATGTGCTGGTAACTTTTGTAGTAAACCATAAGTTTCATGAGGTCTCTCCTGTCTATTCCACTGTCTGAGCTGTACTGTAGGTGTTACACTCTGACAGCTTCTCTCCACAATGTGCCTGTCCAAGGAGGATGTCGGTCTGTCGATCCAGCTTTGATTATAGCCGGCCATAAACAGTAACTCACTCTCCCAGACATCCACTCAGTATGACAACCTATTTACAGAACTTTAGACAGTTCACACCATTCACCCGTACGTTATTTGCATTACTGTGTTGATATGCTAAAACAGGCAGGGTCCTCTTTGAGGTCGTCAGATGTATGTTTGGATATATTCCTACCTAACTATTTTACGTGAACTTCTGAACGATCTTTTTCTGATCCCACTAATAGATTGGCTTGGTTGTGGCAGTCTGGGTTGTGTGACTCAGTCAGTGTTTGTGTGAGGCTGCATGTTGTGGGAGGCATTTGTTCCGAGCAGAGGATGTTCAAACACTATCACCCTACTCCCTAATTGGCGTGTCTTTTCCCACTTTGCTAATTTGAGAAATTACAGACCCAATCAGAGACCATGTCTAGTCTGTGGGCAGAGAGGCCCACTGATGTGTAGATGAGGGTTAATACTTGACCAGACTGAGATGAAACCAATGGCCAAGAGGTTACCACAGTGGAATGTTGGGGTCATAGTGTTCGCCAAGGGAGATGAACAGCATGTGGGGGAGAATGGAGAGAATGTGATCTACCGGTATCTTTCTCTGCTCAGCCCTCTCTCTATATGCCACGACGATAGGCCCCTCAACCCCAATTGAAGGCTTTACGGCAAGTGTCTGTAGGTTATGTTGGGGAGCATTATGGTCTGGACAGGGGGGGTAGTAATGAGTGCAATGAGCCATAGGTGAACTTTTGACTTTTTAAGGGGTCGTTAGGCTCAGTGATGAGGATAGATGGATTTGGGAGACCCTGGCCACATGGGTTATGGTAGAATGAGATATTATTCCGATACTGTGCTTGCACTCTTTGGTATGGTTTCCTGGACACAGGTTAAGCCTAGACCTGTACTACCCACATTACAAATTAGTATAGTAGTCACTGTAGGGTTTTTGCAGACTAAAGTTTGCAAAAACACTACAGTTTATTCACTGTAGTGTTTACCGTTAACTACAGTTAAAATACCGCAGTAAAAGAAAACTACAGTATATAGTTTGAAGTATACTGTAGTATTTCTTCTGACTGCACTATACTGTAGTATTTACTGTAGTGTTTTTGTTTTACTATCACATAGAAGTGGAGGCTTTCTCCTGGAGAAATACTGAAAGAGCACATTTGCCATAACCTGTAGGTAGGTAAGTAGGTAGGTAGAACTGGGATCTGAACAGATGGTTCAGCACTTCGGCTCTTTTCTATAACCTGTAGGGAACACAATATAATATATATTATTATAATATGGTCTATACTTGGCATATAGGTTTCTCACTGATGGGTGGCTCAAATTGTGTTATGAGGGAGGGGAATGGGCAGGGTATAGTAATTACTATTGTAATTAGTGTTTTTGTGGATTGAAGTATTCTGTAGTATTTACTGTAGTGTTTTTGCGGACTATACTATACTGTAGTATTTACTGTAGTGTTTTTGCAGAATGTAGTATTTTCTGTAGTATTTTATTATCTTTGACATAGAAGTGAAGGCTTTCTCCTTCACAAAACCTACAGGAGAAATACTAAAAGAGCACATTTTCCATAACCTGTAAGTAGGTAGGGAACACAATATATGGTATATACTTGGCATGTAGGTTTCTCACTTATGGGTGGCACAAATTGTGATATGGGGGAGGGGAATGCAAATGAAATACTGCAGTATTTACTATAGTTTAAAAAGTTGTGTTTTTGTGGACTGTAGTGTTTTTGCAGACATTACTGTAGTATTTACTAGAGTTTTTTTTGTGGCTAATACTGTAGTATTTACTATGGCATTCTACAACATTCTATAGTCTGTACTACACATGATCGAGGTGTAAAAAACATGTTCAATTTAGAATTTCCATTGGAAGTGCTTTTTAGCCCAGGACTAGGCTTAATCTGTGTCTGGAAAAGCCTACCTTTTGTGTTCAAGTGCATACAACCATGCAATAGTGATTGTGATGATGCCCAGGGACTGATCAGGATCAGGTAACAGCACATACATACATGTATGATATTGTCTGCTAATTGACACTGGAGGAGGAGTTCCATAAAGGTTCCAGTGACTGAGGTTCTGACTGCAGTGGTGAAGTTACGTAACCTGATGACGTAGAGTATGGTGACACAACTTGATGAGAGCATTGGATGTTATTGTGATTTTGAGTTATGCTGATAATGGAAATGGTACTGATAACTAGTAATACTGAGCCATCTATTATATTTACATGTTAGTCATTTAGCAGACGCTCTTATTCTGAGTGACTTACAGGAGAAATTAGTGTTAAGTGCCTTGCTCAACGACCCATCAACAGATTTTTCAGTCGGCTCGGGGACTTGAACCAGAGACCTTTCGGTCACTGGCACAACGCGAACCAGCGACCATTCGGTTACTGTCCCAATGCTCTTAACTGCTAGGCTAACTGCCACAGAGTTTTCTATACAGCTTTAGGCTCATACACGTGATTCTGTTCATTGTGTTTTGATTTTAAGATTCTGTTGCATTTCCTCCTGCTTACAGAGCTTGGCTCTACAGGCCACCTAGACCTGACTGAGTTGATCGGAGTGCCGCTCCCTCCCTCTGTCTCGTATACCACCGGCTATGAGGGCTTCCGGCCGGCCTACAACTTCGGTCCCGGCGCCAACATCGGACGCCTCACCAAGACCTTCATGCCCGACCCTTTCTTCAGGGACTTTGCCATCATCGTCACCATCAGGCCCATCAGCAACCAGGGAGGGGTGCTGTTCGCCATCACTGATGCCCAGCAGAGGGTGGTGCAGCTGGGGCTGGCGCTGACAGCCGTGGAGGATCAGACTCAGAGGATTCAGCTGTACTACACCGAGGGGGGCCAGGAGTCCTCACACAGCCAGCAGGTGGTGTCTTTCAAGGTGCCCGATATGACCAAAAAGTGGACAATATTCACTCTGTCAGTGCAGGACCAGGAAGTGTGCCTCTATATGAACTGTGATGACTTCCAAGCAGAGACCTTCCACAGGAGCAGCCGCCAGCTCAGCTTTGAGCCCAGCTCAGGCATCTTTGTGGGCAACGCTGGAGGGACTGGCCTGGAGAGGTTTGTGGTAAGACGGTGGTTGCTTCTGATCATTTTACAGTACCATGTCACTGAGTTTGTGTGCTGGGTTTGGGTTGGTTGGGCTCTCTTGCTCTCTCTCTCTCTGTCTGTGTTTAATTCTTTGCACAAATGACTTGCACTGTGTGGATTGTGAGTCCTACTCTGTTTGCCCAGTCTGTGTTAGCGTGAACATTACTCAATTAACATGATAAAAGTCTCAATGGTCTTCTGTGTTGAATTAGTCTTAACTGCTGCACTAAAAGCTCCACAGCTGGGACATCTTCCCATTCGCTGTGCACCACTTGTCTAGCATACAATATCGGATTTTAAACAAGAATGTGTAGCTGTATCATATACAGTGATTCATGTATGAATGTGCTCGGTCATGGATTATAGTCACTTGATCACAGTTTCTCAGAATCAGCTCATATAAGGTTGTATATCTCCGGTCCAAACATCCTGAAATTTGACAGCAATTGATAGTCTGTGTCCTGATGGGAGGTCCTGGCAGTTTCTCAGAGAGGAAGGGAGAGATCAACTTTGTTTAATAAACAGACCCGTGGTCAGCTCTGCTCCTCACATTGATGTGTCCTGTGATGTCTGTTCCAGTTTTTTTGCTTCTCTGAGAAGAGAAACGGAGGAATTAAGGGGGTGATAGTCATGTCTGGTCTGGTCTAGTCAAAACAACATCTCCCAGCTATCAAACATTGACTGTCATCTAGTGTAGTTAGAGTGAGACCATTGAAATATGTTATATTATCTAGGAAGAGAGAACTATTCAGCTGGTTCAATATAACCAATGAAAATATTCCTATTAATAATGTTGTTGGGTGTCAGAGCAAGAGCAAAACTTCCCCTAAAGCCCGCTTCTATTAGGTCAAACACTGAGCTATTTACAGTGCCTTGCGAAAGTATTCGGCCCCCTTGAACTTTGCGACCTTTTGCCACATTTCAGGCTTCAAACATAAAGATATAAAACTGTATTTTTTTTGTGAAGAATCAACAACAAGTGGGACACAATCATGAAGTGGAACGACATTTATTGGATATTTCAAACTTTTTTGACAAATCAAAAACTGAAAAATTGGGCGTGCAAAATTATTCAGCCCCTTTACTTTCAGTGCAGCAAACTCTCTCCAGAAGTTCAGTGAGGATCTCTGAATGATCCAATGTTGACCTAAATGACTAATGATGATAAATACAATCCACCTGTGTGTAATCAAGTCTCCGTATAAATGCACCTGCACTGTGATAGTCTCAGAGGTTTGTTAAAAGTGCAGAGAGCATCATGAAGAACAAGGAACACACCAGGCAGGTCCGGGATACTGTTGTGAAGAAGTTTAAAGCCGGATTTGGATACAAAAAGATTTCCCAAGCTTTAAACATCCCAAGGAGCACTGTGCAAGCGATAATATTGAAATGGGAGGAGCATCAGACCACTGCAAATCTACCAAGACCTGGCCGTCCCTCTAAACTTTCAGCTCATACAAGGAGAAGACTGATCAGAGATGCAGCCAAGAGGCCCATGATCACTCTGGATGAACTGCAGAGATCTACAGCTGAGGTGGGAGACTCTGTCCATAGGACAACAATCAGTCATATATTGCACAAATCTGGCCTTTATGGAAGTGGCAAGAAGAAAGCAATTTCTTAAAGATATCCATAAAAAGTGTTTTTAAAGTTTGCCACAAGCCACCTGGGAGACACACCAAACATGTGGAAGAAGGTGCTCTGGTCAGATGAAACCAAAATTGAACTTTTTGGCAACAATGCAAAACGTTATGTTTGGCGCAAAAGCAACACAGCTCATCACCCTGAACACATCATCCCCACTGTCAAACATGGTGGTGGCAGCATCATGGTTTGGGCCTGCTTTTCTTCAGCAGGGACAGGGAAGATGGTTAAAATTTATGGGAATATGGATGGAGCCAAATACAGGACCATTCTGGAAGAAAACCTGATGGAGTCTGCAAAAGACCTGAGACTGGGACGGAGATTTGTCTTCCAACAAGACAATGATCCAAAACATAAAGCAAAATCTACATGGAATGGTTCAAAAATAAACATATCCAGGTGTTAGAATGGCCAAGTCAAAGTCCAGACCTGAATCCAATCGAGAATCTGTGGAAAGAACTGAAAACTGCTGTTCACAAATGCTCTCCATCCAACCTCACTGAGCTCGAGCTGTTTTGCAAGGAGGAATGGGAAAAAATGTCAGTCTCTCGATGTGCAAAACTGATAGAGACATACCCCAAGTGACTTACAGCTGTAATCGCAGCAAAAGGTGGCGCTACAAAGTATTAACTTAAGGGGGCTGAATAATTTTGCACGCCCAATTTTTCAGTTTTTGATTTGTTAAAAAAGTTTGAAATATCCAATAAATGTCGTTCCACTTCATGATTGTGTCCCACTTGTTGATTCTTCACAAAAAAATACAGTTTTATATCTTTATGTTTGAAGCCTGAAATGTGGCAAAAGGTCGCAAAGTTCAAGGGGGCCGAATACTTTCGCAAGGCACTGTACTTTATGTTCGTATTCTTCTCTTTTATTATTTCTTATTGTTGTTGCATTGTTGAAAAGGAACCTGCAAGTGAGCATTTCCTTTTGGGCGGTGTATACCGTTTGTACCCTGTACATGATATGACTAATAACTCTATGATGAAGTGAATGGGACTTTCTCCATGCCCCTAAATGAACCATCCAGCAACGTGTTTTATTAGTATGCTGCTGTGCCTTGAGAGTTCTGGTGTGTGTTTTGGAAAGTGGTTTCCATGGTGACAGCAGCAAAGTGGGCAGCTTTACCTTTTGTTGTTGCGAGACAATTTGGTGCTGGACTGGCGAGGGGCCTGAGAGGGCCAAGAGGGGTAAACCACAGTCAGTCAGTGCAGAAGGGCCAGGGAGGGGTGAGAGGGGAGATAGAGGGAGAGGAGGGGGTAGAGAAGGCGATAGAATAAGGGGGTCCCACAGAGCCAAAAGAACACTGTGGTCTGTCATGCTGGGCAAAACTCTGTGTGAAGAGATAGCTCTGGCCCATCAAAACCAGCCAGGACAATAAAGCTACAAGTTTTGTTCTGATGCAGCCTTGATTCATTTCACTCTCTCTCTTTGGTCTTGTGTTCTGGCGGTCTTTGTCTCTCTATGCAATATTGTGTCTTATGATTTTACAGCAGTAAATGTCATAGGTTGCTGTGTTCCATACTGACTGACTGTGGGGCCAGTATTTTACATCCCACTGATCCCAGATCAGAATCTCTCTCTAAGTTAGCTATATCAGCACAATAACTCCTTATCATACATCACATATATCTTTCTCTCCTTCTGTACAGGGCTCTATCCAGCAGCTGGTGATCAAATCAGACCCCAGGGCTGCAGAGGAGCAGTGTGAGGAAGATGATCCCTATGTGAGTGTTTACACACCACAGCCTGACAATACACATTCAGTTCTATTGATATGTATGCATCCATAGCCTTGAGCTCCTGACATTCTAGAGGCCTCACCAGCACAAATGATTGACTAACGTGTTGAGCGTTTGGCTGGCAGGACTTTTATCCATGGCTTGACTTTGCATAAAGATGGCTCCCCATAGTGTTCAAAATAGGGAATACTGGTTGATTTTCACTTTAACTGGCTCTCACACACATCCATAGCTGCCACTACTCTTGCCTTTCTTCGCCTAAATTACGTGAATTAAGAGTTTTCTCTACTGGTTAGTTAGGGAAATTCTACTTCTAGGTCACTGGTGTCAATATTGTGTTTAGATGGGTGGTGATGTCTTCTGTATTCCAGGCTTCTGGGGATGGGAGTGGGGCCGAAACGATGAATGACATGAAACGAAGAAAGGAAACAGCAAGGGTGAGCATGGGGTGAGAGAGATTGTATTCAGTGAGAGGCTGTCAACGGACACTGGTTGAGCAGAGGTGAGAGAAAGAACATCCACCCACTCAACTAAGATTGGCTTGGACAAGGAACGTCGCTGCCTGAGCAACACTTTGACGTGCAGTGGAGCATCTGTCTGTTTTATCAGTTTCAATTTGTACTGGTACAAAACACAAGTACCTAATAGTGAACACTTGGGGCACATATTCCAGTAGAGGGATTCAGTTCCTCTCTCCCCAGTTACTAGCCTGCTAACATTTTTGCACTCGCTAAGTCTAGGAGTCCTAAGCCTTGTTACATGTCTGTAGCCTGAATGAATGTGTGCATTTATTTGAGAAATCAGCATTTGAGGACTGTGTTGAATGCACATCACTGCATGGAAAGACACGTTTACAGCCCTGCACACATCCAGTATATCGCAGATAACGGACCCCTTGTGTGAGGGCGTGCATACATCTGGAAACGGTTCAGTAAATCCCCTAAAAACGGCCACACACATGTTGAAATTCCAATGCACGTTTAACGGCAGTTGCAATACATCTCCACCCAAGTCTCACCCATAAGTATCAGTAAATAACCGTGTACTTGTTTAAGGCTGTGCTTATTCGCCGCAATGAATGCTAATCAGTAGGTGCTGTATGTCACTGGAATATTAGAAATACAATTATTGAATTAGTGAATGTATTATCACCACACCTCAGGGTTCCTACACTTTTTATTCCACTATCGAGGTGTTCCCTACATCGCAGTTCCTTGAATAAAACACAAATCCACTTAAGTCACATCTTGAAGGACGATCATTTATTTCAGCAGAGAGAAGAATAGTCTCTGCATTTAGGCTAAGCAGGGCCTGAAACTAAAGCAACCACCGTGGAGGAATCTTGCCAGTACTCTGATTTTTATATTTATTTTACTTTCAATCATCTTTGCATTACAATTGTGGTGCTTACATTTGTGTAAACAGGTAAGCACCAGATTAAGGAAATATGAACGAGCCTATTCAAAATTCAAGGGTAAACAAAATAAATCAGATACAGTACTGAGAGTCATCCAGCGTCGCCCAGGGCGAGCATACATTATGGTTACTGTAGGGCTATAGTGTTGAGGGTAGAAGACCAGATGCTCTCAGACTATGAGAGAAAACAGTCAGATGAAGAAAACACTGCTACTCCAGCTGCTCTCTCTGGAGTGATCCATGTCTCCTTCAGGGCCAAAAAGTCAAGGGACTGAAGGGCAGCAGAGATGAACTCGCCATTTTGACCGCAGGTCCAAACACTGCCAAAGACCCAAAATTCCACATGGGTTGTGTGCAGGGTACAGTACTTTAGAAGGGTTGCAGACAAGGGGTGGGGAGCATCTGCAAAGCCTACAGGGAGAGG
This sequence comes from Oncorhynchus keta, assembly GCF_023373465.1. Taxonomy (NCBI): domain Eukaryota; kingdom Metazoa; phylum Chordata; class Actinopteri; order Salmoniformes; family Salmonidae; genus Oncorhynchus; species Oncorhynchus keta. Next base: position 27,919,656 of record NC_068435.1, on the reverse strand, counting down.
TGTGAACAGGTATAGAAAACACATTGTTGACAAAGCTATCAAAAAAACAATTAGATCTGTAAATAACTAGGTAAGATACTAAAAGGAGAGAGTGGTGTGGCGCCATCCTCTTAACACTAATTGCCTAGCAGAGGTGGGTAGCACACCTCCCTTTACTAATTGCCTAGGAGAGGTGAAATCACTCCCCCCTCCAATACAGCCACTGATTACCAAAACAAATCACCCTGCCCATTGATCCTGATTGATGTGTCAACAACTATTTGCAAATTATGAGCAGTCAGGAGTTCACACACCAAATAGGCTACTGGGAAGACAGGCAGCACTTAAAATAGATGGCCGTAGTTAGCAAAAAGACAGTACTAGACCACAACAGATATAGACTAAATATATACTTATCACTCCTGGACATAAGAGTCCTCTAGGTATAGAATGAAGCATACGGAGATGGAGCCTGATAAGCTGGTTATATAGACTCGGAAAAGTAGCTACTGTAGCTCACTCATTTTTCACTCAGTCAAAAACACTTAAATTATACATCAAAATGAACAGACAACTCACAATTTATAACAATCTCTAGATTTTGAAAAAGCAAAAAGTTCAGGGCCAGCTCCGTGTTGGCCAGTCCAAGCAGATTAGAATTTGTTCAGATGGTGACGAAACATAAATATGTACAAAAAGGAAAAATACCAAACTAAAGACCTCATGGCCACCAAACAAACCCAGCAACCTCACGGCTTTCCCCGTGGGAGACTGACTGACGATCACCTTAATTGGCAGCACTTGGTGTGCTTATCAACCAGGCTCAGCATTTGGACAAGGTTGCTGCTGCCCCCTGTGGGAAGGGAGTGTGGAAGTATAACCTGGATAGTGTGTTTGTCTATGGCCTAACACTAATGTTCCCCCCATATTAAGTATTTGCACTGGCCTTTGATGTGTCTTATGTCTACTGGTAGCAGTGGTTGTTTATAAGGAAAATGTGGCCAACCACCACATCCTTGTCAATAGGAAGCAAACACAGATACAGTGTCTGTTTCTCTTCCATTCTGGGGGTGCTCCAGATTCTGGCCATGTGTAAGCTACATTCGCTTTCATCCTCCCACCACTAGCCTTGTAACACACTGTACTTGTCCCAGAATGTCATGTCACTCTGCCCTTAAACATCCCACAATCTGACCCCAATAACTACATATAAATATAAGATGTAAGCTGTCTGTTCTTATTATTCTTATTTGATTCTCGTCCAAATGTTTTAGATCGCTAGATGTTTCCTGTATATTTAAAATAAGTTGCACATTGTTTTACAAATTTACTTACCTCTCTCTCGCGCGCTCTCTCTTTCTCGCATTCTCTTTATCGCTCTCTCTTCCTCGTAAATGTTTTTCTCCCTCCAGCCAGAGGACATGCTGAGCGGGCCTGTGCGAGCCCCGCCCACAGAGTCTCCGGAGGTGGAGCTAGATGAGTATTCAGGACACCTGACCCCCACAGAGGAGGCCCATCAGGAGATGCATCTCAGAGGTGGGGAAGGCAGGTTCACCATGCACTTATCCTATCATCTTATGGCAGTCCAGGGAAATAACTGATGAGCTCTTGATTTAACTCGTCCGGTGACTATGTCAACTGTTACTGGATTTTCTCCTTGCATTGATCAATCTTATCTGTCGTTCACTGGTTGATATCGTTGGTTGAATACATCATATATCCCTACCTGGTTAACATTATTGAAGCCTCATTGGTTAATCCTATTGGTGTCTCTTGTTCCTCTCTCAGGACCCCACCAGACAGAGGAGCCAGAGATGTCAGGGGATGTAAGTAATAGCTTAGATGTTACGTGCCTCAAAACCTAATGTCCCTTAAATGCTTAATTAATGATTCAGTATTTAATACATCTTCTTATACAACATTCTCCTCTTTGTGCTGATCATCAGGGTGGACCTCTTAGCCACAGACTGAAAGGAGAGCGAGGAGAGCCTGGGCCTATAGGACCTGCTGGTCCCCGTGGCCCCCCTGGCCCCCCCACTCTCTCTGAGGGTAGAAGGTCTGGGCACCGCCAGCCAGGACCCAGGGGCCCTCTGGGGCCTTCAGGGCCAACAGGGGCCCCTGGGGTGCCAGGGAAGGACGGACAGCAGGTGAGATTTATGTCATTATAATCATCCACTACTCTGTGATCGTAGTACATGTTTGATTATGTTTTCTATTACCTTCACTTGACAAGACTGAAAAGATACATCAAAGAAGTGTTCAATTCTTTTTAGGGAAGCAAGGGTGAAGATGGAGATCCAGTGAGTAAATCTGGTCTTGTGTCAAATGTGTACTGTTCTGTCATGGTCATACATAAATACTGTATGTCTTAAGAAATGACAGAATCTATGGCAATACCCACAGGGACAGAGAGGACCTCAAGGTTTCCCAGGTTTGGCAGGGGAGGTTGGAGTCAAAGGAGACAAGGTACAGTAATAAAAGATGTTAGAAGGAAAAATGTATATTCAATGTGTGTGAGATAGGCAGTTAGTCAAACCCTTTGTTCTTTTGTTCTCTTCTGTGCAGGGGGACCCAGGAGCAGGACTACCAGGGCCTCCAGGCCCCCCTGGACCTCCCGGACCCCTCAGATCACACAGTGTGCCAGTGGGTAGCAGTGTAACATCCTGAAAACATTGGGTTGAACTGCGGATCAAGTGGGGATTCGTCTTTAACTGCCTGTTTTCTGTTGCATTGCAGTATGGAGAGGATGCACTCGGCTCTGGTTTTGGAGACCTTGACAATACAGAATTGATCAGAGTAAGAACGTTCATTCTGCTGTCAGCCTATCTGTTATGTTTTTCTCTAATAAAATGTCTCTAGGAGGAGTATTTTAGCCACATACTGCCAGCCTGATCTCGCAAGATTTCATTTTTTAAAACATCATCACATCACTATAGGTTTCACTACACTTCAGGCTTGAAGTAGGAGGCTACAAGTGTTCATCTCTCAATGTTAAACATGTGCTATGGCATCCCATATCCAACAGGTGGTGGTGTTTCATCTGATCACCTACTGTATAGTTGAGACCAATCCACTATAGTGATGTGATAATTTTATGATTTTCTCCTAGGGTCCTCCTGGCCCTCCAGGTCAACCTGGCCCCCCAGGACCCACCAGCCCCTTCAATGCCTCGGAAGGCCTGTTCACTGGACAACCAGGTCCTCCTGGCAGATATGGCCTTGTTGGGAAACCTGGACCTCCGGTGAGTTGTCTATCTCATGTTCTCCCTAATATCCATTATTGATGTTTCCACCTGTTACCACTCATTTTCAACTGTTGTTGATGTTCCCACCCTTATTTTGTATTGTAAATGTTATTTTATATTCTGTATGTGTATGCATTGTAGTTGACAGTGGTTTCCTCTCCACTCTCTGTTGTTATTGACCTGGTTGTCCCTGGCCTTTATTGTTTCAGGTGAATGAGGATTGGTTTAGTGGTTCTGGCTTGGGCTCTGAGTTTGGCTCTGAGTTTGGCTCAGGGTTGTTCGGCTCTGGGCTTGGTTCTGGCGAGGTATTTCCCTGGTTCCTTCACTGAACCAGTAGGCTTGAAAAGGCAGACTGTTCTCTCCAACAGTCAACCATGTTTTCTAACAGCCTGCGCCATTTAACTTACTGTACATGGGATGAGTGTGTGTGTGTCTTTGTGTGTGTGTCACTGGCATACCACATAAGGTTGGGGGCCCCACTAGCTCTGTGGGCCTTTTGTGTTTTTATATTCTTAAAAGTAGCCACCCTTTTGCCTTGATGAAAACCTTGCACACTCTTGGCATTCTCTCAACCAGCTTCATGAGGTAGTCACCTGGAATGTATTTCAATTAACAGGTGTGCCTTGTGAAAAGTTAATTTGTGGCATTTCTTTCCTCCTTAATGCGTTTGAGCCAATCAGTTGTGTTGTCACATGGTAGGGGTGGTATACAGAAAATAGCACTATTTGGTAAAAGACCAAGTCCTTATTATGGCAAGAACAGCTCAAATTAGCAAAGAGAAACAACAGTCCATCAAAACTTTAAGACATGAAGGTCAGTCAAACCGGAAACTTTGAACGTTTCTTCAAGTGCAGTCGCTAAAACCATCAAGCGCTATGATGAAACTGGCTCTCATGAGGACCGCCTCATGTAAAAATAAAGAAAAACCCTTGAATGAGTAGGTGTGTCCAAACGTTTGACTGGTACTCTATATGAACAGGTCACAAGCCATGGCAAAACTGTTTAGAATTACAGAACATTAGCTGTAAAATTGCAACATTTTCTCTCATCCTTATGGCAAAATGTGTAAAATAGACAGTAATTATGTTTAAAATGCAAAATTCTCTCACCCACATTGCAAAATGTGTAGAATATCATGAAATGAGCTATACAACTAAAATGTTTTCTCTCTGCCCCATGGCAATAATATGTGTGGAATTGCAAGAAATTTAGCTTTAAAACAGCATCATTTCTCTCAACCCCCATGACAAAATGTGTAGAATAGCATTCTCTTTGCCCATGGCAAAATATGTAGAACCTCCTCCCCCCCAAAAAAAACTTCTAACAGGGGGGGGCTTGCTCAGACCTTGCGGAGGCCCCACGAAACTGCGGTACGCCACTCCTGTGTGTGTGTGCGGCACATGTGCCTCTGCTTTGAATTGTTTACCCATCTATGAAACCATCATGGGGTCTATGCTCATTCCCAATCCTCTCATTTAGCGGGAAACAACCCAGGTTGGACTTTAACGGCCTTGATGGACATTAAGCTTGAGCTATGTGCTTCATAGATTAAACATGGTCAAGCTACTGTACATTGGAGAGAACCTGCCTTTTTATATAAGTCTGTTGCCTGCGTGCTTTCACTAACTGCATTTATGGAGCTTGCCCTTTATTTTTTACAGTCAATGAGCCATGTTGTTCCTTCAGGAATGGCAAAAGGGACAATGGTGGCACAGGCTGGCAATGATTTATATTTAAAAAAATGTACAACTATTTAGACAGAGGAATGCTATATTTTATGTTGCAAAGTAACTAATTCTGAGGGATTCAATAAAGTTACAAAATAATCAATAATTACTATGTCGAGAAACCTTTTAAATGAATTTTCGAACGTTATCTTTGCAACAGTATCTATGGTTGCTACTATCACTCGAAGGAAAGCAACACAGTCTTGGTCATGGTTGACTAGTCACTTGTGGGACCTGTTTGTGCATGAAATTCAGAGAGCGGCGGTTGTGACATCACATCTCTCTGCTGTTGATTTCAGGGTCAACCTGGTCTGGATGGGGATGTTGGGCCGACGGGGCCTAAAGGTCTGAAGGTAAAATGATAGTTACTCTGGAGGCTATTGGCGGCATTTGATCCCCTAAGCTGATTTGATCCCCTATAATCAATTCCATTGCAAATGTTTACATTAACCGATCTCTCTTCCTCACATAGGGTGAACAAGGACGAGTTGGACCGAAGGTATTTCTAACCATCTGATAACTCAGTTATCAGTTATAAAATGCATTAATCAAACAATGAGACCTAAGTTCCTAATCATGCTGCTGACACGCAGTAACATTGACTTTACAATAAAGTCAAAACTATTCCATGTTCTTCATAGTAAGTTTAATGGGCCTATTCTTCCCTGCAGGGTGAACCAGGTGACCAAGGGTTGGCAGGAGCTACAGGGCTGAGGGGACCAGAGGGGAAGAGGGGTGACACTGGCCCTCGGGGGCTGCCTGGCCCCCCCGGACCCCCAGGAGCAGGATTGTTTGTCGAGGTGCTGTTTTGTTGATTTTACTGTTGAGTCAGTTTCCTATCATACGGTTGACTTGTTTTGTCTCTATTGATTCTGAATGCAACAATGTTGTGTGTTGATGCTTGCAGGATATGGAGGGGTCTGGGAAGAATGACATGCTCCTTGGTGTAGGACTCAAAGGCCCTCAGGTGAGTGAGAGTGGTGTATGTGTGTGTCTCCTGTAGTTTTGAAGTACTTGTAAATGGTCTTTCTCCTTAAGTTTCCATGAGAATAACTGTTATTATCTACTCTCTTCTATAGGGACCTCCTGGTCTTCCTGGCTCTGCAGGACCAAAGGTAAGATTACAAACATGAAATTTTCCACTTGAACATTTCTGACTTGATTTGCCCTAACTTAAAATGGGACATTTTCAGCTTCCAGGAATTGTGTACAAATCCTTGCGACATGGGGCCATGCTGAAACATGAGGTGATAGCAGCGGATGAATGGCAAGACAATGTGCCTCAGGATCTTGTCAGGGTATCCCTGTGCATTCAGATTACCATCAACAAAATGCATTTGTGTTTGTTGTCCATTGCGCTATGCCTGCCCATACCATAACCCCATTGCCACCATGGGGCACTCTGTTCACAATCTTGACATCAGCAAACCGCTCGCCAACACGACTCAAAACACGCCATCTGACATCTGCCCGGTACAGTTGAAAAGGGGATTCATCTGTGAAAACCACACTTCTCCAATGTGCCAGTGGCTATTGAAGGGGAGCATTTGCCCACTGAAGTTGGTTACGACACAGAACTGGTCAAGAATCTGGTGAGCACACAGATGAGCTTCCCTGAGATGGTTTCTGACTGTTTGTGCAGAAATTCTTCGGTTGTGCAAACCCACAATTTCATCAGCCTTCCGGATGGCTGGTCTCAGACAACCCGCAGGTGAAGAATCCGGATGTGGAGGTCCTGGGCTAAAGTGGTTACATGTGGTCTGCGGTTGTGAGGCCAAATTCTTAAAATTACGTTAGAGGTGGCTTATTGTAGAGAAATTAACATTAAATTATCTGGCAACAGCTCTGGTGTACATTCCTGCAGTCATTATGCCAATTGCACAGTCCCTCAAAACTTGAGACATCTGTGGCATTGTGTTACGTGACAAAACTGCACATTTTAGAGTGGCCTTTTATTGTCCCAACACAAGGTGCACCTGTGTAATGATCATGCTGTTTAATCAACTTCTTGATATGCCACACCTGTCAGGTGGATGGATTATCTTGACAAAGGAGAAATTCTCACTCAGGGATGTAAACAGATTGGAGAGAAATACGTTTTTTGTGCACATGGACAATTTCTAAGATTTCAGCTCATGAAACATGGGATCAACACTTTACATGTTGCGTTTATATTTTTGTTCAGTGTTGGTTCACATGGAAATCTGATAAGTTGTATATCCTGTTTGTTTTCTACAGGGTGAAGATGGGAAGGTTGGGGCTCCTGGGTTGTCAGTGAAGGTTGGTTGCATCTATTTTACACCACCTTCTACAATAATGATGGACATTGATGGTTGTGTCTCCATATACTGTGTAATTTATCCTGTCTTCAGCTTTATTCGGTCTCTTTTCAGGGTGAGCCTGGTGCTCTGGGCCCTGAGGGACTCCAAGGGCTAGCTGGACTTCCTGGTGCCAGGGTCAGTATTGAACCACGTGCAGTAACCATGAATTTAAGTCTTAGCTAAACCCAGGGATTAAAGTAGATTTAATTGATGTGTCCACTGCTGTCCGCGCGTGTGTCGGTCACGGCCAGTCATCTCTGCCGAGCCAAAATGTTTGTGTTCACGTCCAACCACACTGCATTTTGTAGCATTTAACACCCGTTTTCAAGTCCATTCGCACATTTTTCATGTGGCTGACAGGCAGTTATGATACATTTTGATTTAATAACCTACAGTTTTCTTGCGATCTTTATTTTTTATAATTGTTGAAGTCTCATGTTTTACCGGTACAGTGCACCCCCACTATTTCCGTACCGGCTTACTTTCATCTACTTACTGTCTTACTACGAAGGTGTTTGATATGCTATGCTTTCTTTACTTGTCTCTCCCCAGGGATTGAAAGGAGACAAAGGCGATCCAGGACCAAAGGTACATTTAGGGTTAGACAGCAGAACGACTCCAAACTAACCCTGTTGTGAGCTGTTCTTCTACCCTCATCTACTGTCCATCATATATTACGTGTGGTTGCATCAAAGCTTGTTACAACATTATAGACCAGCAGCTACTCTTCCTGGGGTCCAGCAAAATTAAGGCAGTTTTTACTATTTTAAAAACATTACGATACATTCACAACACACTGTGTGCCCTCAGGCTCCTACTCCACCACTACCACATATCTACAGTACTAAATCCATGTGTATGTATAGTGTGTATGTTATCGTGTGTCTGTGCCACTCTTCCATAAGGTGTTTTTTATCTGTTTTTTTTTAAATACAATTTTACTGCTTGCGTCAGTTACTTGATGTGGAATAGAGTTCCATGTAGACATGGCTCTATGTAGTACTGTGTGCCTCCCATAGTCTGTTCTGGACTTGGGGACTGTGAAGAGACCTCTTGTGGCATGTCTTGTGGGTTATGCATGGGTGTCCGAGCTGTGTGCCAGTAGTTTAGACAGACAGCTTGGTGCATTCAACATGTCAATACCTCTCATAAATAAAAGTAGTGATGAAATCACTCTCTCCTCCACTTTCAGCCAGGAGAGATTGAGATGCATATTATGAATATTAGCTCTCTGGTTCTCCATGTGATGTTGAGTTCATGGGGGGGGGTATCCTAACTGTCCTGTGTGCTGTGTCTTCCAGGGAGAGTGTGGTCCTGATGGACACAGTGTACCTGGTTCTCCTGGTCCTCCCGGCTCTCCAGGTCCCATCATCAATCTGCAGGATGTACGTCCACCCCTCACAACTCCCATCCTCTGTCTGGGTGCTGTTTCGCAAATAAAACACACACATTGACCAGGAATAGAGCTGTTGTGGTTAATTAAGGGGTTATTACCTTCATGAGTATTCATAACCAAATTGGTGTGCACACGTACAGTGAGGGAAAAAAGTATTTGATCCCCTGCTGATTTTCTACGTTTGCCCACTGTGTTACGGCTTCCTTCCGTCGAAAGAGAGTCGGACCAAAATGCAGCGTGGTTAGTTCGATACATCTTTAATAATGAAAACACGAACAAATACAAAAAACACAGCCTATCTGGTGAACACTAACACAGAGACAGGAACAATCACCCACGAAACACTCAAAGAATATGGCTGCCTAAATATGGTTCCCAATCAGAGACAACAATAATCACCTGCCTCTGATTAAGAACCGCCTCAAGTCAACCATAGACTTTCCTAGACAACCCTACTCAGCCACAATCCCAATACCTACTAAAACCCCAATACAAAAACACACCACAAAATAAACCCATGTCACACCCTAGCCTGACCAAATAAATGAAGACAAACATACATACTTCGACCAGGGCGTGACAGAACCCCCCCTAAGGTGCGGACTCCCGGACGCACATCAAAACAATAGGGAGGGTCCGGGTGGGCGTCTGTCCATGGTGGCGGCCCCGGCTCGGGACGTGGACCCCACTCCATCAATGTCTTAGTTCCTCCCCCTCGCGTCCTAGGATAGTCCACCCTCGCCGCCGACCATGGCCTAGTAGTCCTCACCCAGAACCCCACTGGACTGAGGGGCAGCTCGGGACTGAGGGGCAGCTCGGGACTGAGGGGAAGCTCGGGACTGAGGGGAAGCTCGGGACTGAGGGGAAGCTCGGCACTGAGGGGAAGCTCGGCACTGAGGGGAAGCTCAGCACTGAGGGGAAGCTCAGGCAGGTAGTTGGTTCCGGCAGATCCTGGCTGGCTGGCGGATCTGGAAGAGTCTGGTTGACTGGCGGATCTGGAAGTGTCTGGTTGACTGGCAGATCTGGAAGAGTCTGGCTGACTGGCAGATCTGGAAGAGTCTGGCTGACTGGCAGATCTGGAAGAGTCTGGCTGACTGGCAGATCTGGAAGAGTCTGGCTGACTGGCAGATCTGGAAGAGTCTGGCTGACTGGCAGATCTGGAAGAGTCTGGCTGACTGGCATATCTGGAAGAGTCTGGCTGACTGGCAGATCTGGAAGAGTCTGGCAGATCTGGAAGAGTCTGGCTGACTGGCAGATCTGGAAGAGTCTGGCTGACTGGCAGATCTGGAAGAGTCTGGCTGACTGGCAGATCTGGAAGAGTCTGGCTGACTGGCGGATCCTGGCGGATCTGGAAGATCATGGCTGACTGGCAGATCTGGAAGATCATGGCTGACTGGCGGATCCTGGCTGACTGGCGGATCCTGGCTGACTGGCGGATCTAGCTGCTCTGGCTGCTCCATGCAGACTGGCAGCTCTGGCTGCTCCATGCAGACTGGCAGCTCTGGCTGCTCCATGCAGACTGGCAGCTCTGGCTGCTCCATGCAGACTGGCAGCTCTGGCTGCTCCATGCAGACTGGCAGCTCTAGCTGCGCTAAAGAGGCAGGAGACTCCAGCAGCGCTGTAGAGGAGGAAGGCTCCGGCAGCGCTGAACAGGCGGGAGGCTCCGGCAGCGCAGGAGAGGAGAAAGGCTCTGGCAGTGCAGGAGAGGAGAAAGGCTCCGACAGCGCTGAACAGGCGGGAGGCTCCGGCAGCGCAGGAGAGGAGAAAGGCTCTGGCAGCGCTAAACAGGCGGGACGCACTGAAGGCCTGGTGCGTGGTGCAGGCACTGGTGGTACTGGACCGAGGACACGCACAGGAAGCCTGGTGCGGGGAGCTGCCACTGGAGGACTGGTGTGTGAAGGTGGCACAGGATGGACCGGACCGTGAAGGCGTACTGGAGAGCCTGAGAGCAGGACTGGCACAGGACGTGCAAGGCTAGGGAGGTGCACAGGAGGCCTGGTGCGTGAGACTGGCACAATCTTCACCAGCCGACTAACACGCACCTCAGGACGAGAATGGAGCGCTGACCAAGGTGTCATCAAATCCCCGACACGCTCCGTCGGGCGAATATCTTGCATCCTACGCCAAATCAACTGCTCTCTCTTCACTCTCCTCCAATTCAATTAACATCTCCTCGAGTGTCTCCTCATCTCCCATCTGTTCACTCTCCTCCATTCTGTCCAATAATTCCTCGACCCTCTCAGACTCAGCCCTCAGCTTCGCCGATAGCTCCGATAACATCCATGGCTCCTTACGGTAAACAGGGGGAGTTGGCTCAGGTCTGAACCCTGACTCTGCCACACTCTCCCTGAGCCCCCCCAATAAATTTTGGGGGCTGACTCTCGGTCTTCCGTCCGCGCCGCCATGCCTGCTTCGCCAACTCCATTCTCCGATAACCTGCTTCGCACTGCTCCAGCGAATCCCAGGCGGGCTCCGGCACTCTCTCTGGGTCGACCCAGGTCGTGTACTCTAAACTTTGCTCCTGCTGCCGCTGCCTGTCACCACGCTGCTTGGTCCGGGTGTGGTGGGTGATTCTGTTACGGCTTTCTTCCGTCGAAAGAGAGTCTGACTAAAATTCAGCGTGGTTAGTTCGATACATCTTTAATAATGAAAACACGAACAAATACAAAAAACAACAAACGGAACGTGAACCTATACAGCCTATCTGGTGAACACTAACACAGAGACAAGAACAATCACCCACGAAACACTCAAAGAATATGGCTGCCTAAGTATGGTTCCCAATCAGAGACAACAATAATCACCTGCCTCTGATTAAGAACCGCCTCAAGGCAACCATAGACTTTCCTAGACAACCCTACACAGCCACAATCCCAATACGTCCTAAAACCCCAATACAAAAACACACCACAAAATAAACCCATGTCACACCCTGGCCTGACCAAATAAATGAAGACAAACATACATACTTCGACCAGGGCGTGACACACTGACAAAGAAATGATCAGTGTATAATTGTAATGGTAGGTTTATTTGAACAGTGAGAGACAGAATAACAACAAAAAAATCCAGAAAAACCCATGTCAAAAATGTTATCGGTTGATTTGCATTTTGGCTGTGTGTTTTGGGTCATTGTCATGCTGGAATACCCATCCACGACCCATTTTCAATGCCCTGGCTGAGGGAAGGAGGTTCTCACCCAAGATTTGATGGTACATGGCCCCGTCCATCGTTTGATGCGGTGAAGTTGTCCTGTTCCCTTAGCAGAAAAACACCCCAAAGCATAATGTTGCCGCCTCCATGTTTGATGGTGGGGATGGTGTTCTTGGGGTCATAGGCAGCATTCCTCCTCCTCCAAACACGGCGAGTTGAGTTGATGCCAAAGAGCTCCATTTTGGTCTCTTCTGACCACAACACTTTCACCCAGTTGTCCTCTGAATCATTCAGATGTTCACTGGCAAACTTCAGACGGGCATGTATATGTGCTTTCTTGAGCAAGGGGACCTTGTGGGCGCTGCAGGATTTCAGTCCTTCACGGCGTAGTGTGTAACCAATTGTTTTCTTGGTGACTATGGTCCCAGCTGCTTTGAGATCATTGACAAGATCCTCCCGTGTAGTTCTGGGCTGATTCCTCACCGTTCTAATGATCATTGCAATTCCACGAGGTGAGAACTTGCATGGAGCCCCAGGCCGAGGGAGATTGACAGTTCTTTTGTGTTTCTTCCATTTGCGAATAATCACACCAACTGTTGTCACCTTCTCACCAAGCTGCTTGGCAATGGTCTTTAAGCCCATTCCAGCCTTGTGTTGGTCTACAATCTTGTCCCTGACATCCTTGGAGAGCTCTTTGGTCTTGGCCATGGTGGAGAGTTTGGAATCTGATTGATTGATTGCTTCTGTGGTCAGGTGTCTTTTATACAGGTAACAAACTGAGATTAGGAGCACTCCCTTTAAGAGTGTGCTCCTAATCTCAGCTCGTTACCTGTATAAAAGACACCTGGGAGCCAGAAACCTTTCTGATTGTGAGGTGTCAATGCAAATCAATTTATAACATTTTTGACATGTGTTTTTCTGGATTTTTTTTCACTGTTCAAATAAACCTACCATTAACATTATAGACTAATCATTTCTTTGTCAGTGGGCAAACGTACAAAATCAGCAGGGGATCAAATACTTTTTCCCTCACTGTATATTACATTAAGTAACTTGAGATGTATGTTGCAATTGTATTCATCGCCATCCACTTGGTTTTCAACTATTCATAGTTTGTAAAGAATGTAAAGTGTATAGCTTGTATAGATACAGCATATTTACTATTGTAATCAGTGTGTCATATTTACCCTCAGCTCCTCCTGAACGACACAGAGGGCATGTTTCATCAGATCCGTGGGCCCCCTGGCCTGATGGTGAGAAGCACGATGTTCAGTTGATATGTATTTCTGAAACTAGTCAATTATAATTTAATGGAAATGGCCATTATGCTCTACATTAAATGGGCTGGACGCTGAAGCATGGCACATATCAATATGCCTCAGGGCAGTTTGCATTTATTGTTTTGTCATGCATGAGCAATGGCATAATGATTCATACATTCTGGTCCCATCTATCATTTGTAAAGCCAGAGTGGCCTGTTTTCAATTCCTCAATGCCTATTTACTAGAGCTAGGTTCAGCTAAGTTTCAGCCTAACCATCCAATCAACCATTAATACAACCATAATGCATAATTGATCCAGAACACATACAGTTAGGCATACAATCAATATGCTTAGCTTACTTACATTATGTATGTATACACATAATGTATGTACACACTGAATCATGATTATATCAGGTCTAAAGATTGTTGATACATTACAGCCTTGAAATGTGTGTATTCTGTGAGATGGTTGCTAATACATACTGCATAGACACTTCATGTTACTGTATTATTCCATGCGTTAATAATATGTGTGTTTTGTTGCATGTCACAGGGCCCCGAAGGAGAGCCTGGCAGAGCAGGATTCCCTGTAAGAGCAATTCCATTCTTAATGTGATAACCCCATATATAGCATGCAGGATCCTTTGTACATTTGATGAATTACTGTATTACAGATTTAATTTAGTCTTTGCTGCCATGGGAAGGAATTGGGTATTTGTATGTATTAAGGATCCCCATTAGTTTCTGCCAAGGCAGCAGCTACTCTTTCTGGGGTGCAGCAGAATTAAGTCAGTTATACAATTGAAAAAACATTACAATACATTCACAACAGATTTCACAACACATTAAGTGTGTGCCCTCAGGCCACTAATCTACTACCACATATCTACAACAAAAAAGCCATGGTACGTGTGTGTATTGTGCGTATGTTATCGTGTGTTTGCATGCAATTGTCTGTGCCTATGTTTGTGTTGCTTCACAGTCCCTGCTGTTCTATAAGGTGTATTTCTATCTGTTTTTTTTAATCTAATATTACTACCTATATGAGTTACTTGATGTGGAATAGAGTTCCATGTAGTACTGTGCGCCTCTCATAGTCTGTTCTGGACTAGGGGACTGTGAAGAGACCTCTGGTGGCATGTCTTGTGCGGTATGCATGCGTGTCTGAGCTGTGTGTCAGTAGTTCAAACAGACAGCTTGGTGCATTCAACATGTCAATATCTCTCCCAATTACAAGTAGTGATGAAATCAATCTCCCCTCCACTTTCAGCCAGGAGAGATTGACATGTTAATGTTAGCTCTCTGTGTACATCTAAGGGCCAGCCGTGCTGCCCTGTTCTGAGGCAATTGCCATTTTCCTAAGTCCCTCTTTGTGGCACTTGACCACAACTGAACAGTAGTCCAGATGTGACAAAACTAGGGCCTGTAGGACCTGCCTTGTTGATAGTGCTGTTAAGAAGGCAGAGCAGTGCTTTATTATGTACAGACTTCTCCCCATCTTAGCTACTGTTGTATGAATATGTTTTGACCAGGACAGTTTACAATCCAGGGTTACTCCAAGCAGTTTAGTTACCTTAACTTGCTCAATATCCACCTTATTCATCACAAAAAAGGTTTAGTGAATGATTTGTGCCAAATACAATGCTTTTTGTTTTGAAATATTTAGGACTAACTTATTCCTTGGCTTTACTCAAAGCCAGTGGCATGTCGTTAGTAAAGATTTTAAAAAGTAAGAGGCCTAGACAGCTACCCTGGGGACTTCCTATTTCTACCTGGATTATGTTGGATAGGCTTCCATTAAAGAACACCCTATATATTCTGTTAGACAGGTAACTCTTTATCCACAATATTGCAAGGGGTGTAAAGCCATAACACCATACGTTTTTCCAGCAGCAGACTATGATCAATAATGTCAAACTCCACACTGAAATCTAACAAAACAGCCCCCACAATCTTTTTATCATCATCAGTCATTTGTGTAAGTGCTTGTTGAATGTCCTTCCTTATAAGCATGCTAAAAATATTTTGGCAATTTCTTTACTGTAAAGTAGCATTGTATTTGGTCAAACACAATTTTCTCCAAAAGTTTACTGAGGGTTGGTAACAGGCTGATTGGTCGGCTATTTGACCCAGCAAATCGTGCTTTACTATTCTTAGGTAGCAGAATGACTTTTGCTTCCCTCCAGGCCTGAGGGCACACACTTTCTAGTAGGCTTAAATTGAATATATGGAAAATAGGAGTGGCAATATCGTCCGCTATTATCCTCTTTTTTATCCAAGTTGTCAGACCTCGGTGGCTTGTCATTGTTGATAGACAGCAATACTTTTTTCACCTCTTCCTCACTCAGTATCCGGAATTCAAAATTACTACTCTTGTCTTTCATATTTGGTAAGATAGACTTGCATGTGTGGTGTGAGCGTTTGTTGATGGCATGTCATGGCTAAGTTTGCTAATCTTCCCAATAAAAAATCATTAAAGTAGTTGGCAGTATCAGTGGATTTTATGATGAATGAGTCATCTGAATCAATGAATGATGGAAGGGAGCTTTTTACTATCATTCTTTATGTCGTTCTACTTTGTTTCATAGTGTAGTTTCTTCTTCTTTTTATTCAGTTTTAGTCACATGATTTTTAAATTTGTCAATCGGTTGTGCAGCCAAACTTATTTGCCATTTCTTTTGCCTCGTCCCTCTCAACCATACAATTTTTCAACTCCTCATCAATCGATACAGTCATTTCCTTAATGGGTGCATGCTTATTATTAACTGGGATAAGCCATTTCATAAATGTGTCAAGTTTGGCGTCTGGTTGCTTCTCAAATGACGGACCAACAAATATTCTTTACATCAACATAGGAATCACTACAAACTTGTAGTTTCCTTATCATAATGAGAAGAGTCTGTAGTTATGAATAAAACATATATCTTGACTCACCTACTATACTGTAAGTACATTATGCTCAAATACGCTTATCTTTTCTGTCCATAATTATTCTTGTGATCTTGGCCCAGGGCCCAAGAGGACCAAAGGGTGACATTGGGCTTCCTGGTCTTCACGGTCCACCAGGAATGAAGGTAAGCTCAGAGGAAGCTCTTGTCTTTAGTGTTAACTGCCCTTGCATGCTAGGGCATTTATATTCTCTAGACCTTATATCAGATAGGTAGGATTTTTATAACCTAACCAAGACCTGGTGATCATGTCTTTGTGTCTTCTATGTCTTTCCTCATCATAGGGTGCGAAGGGGGATTCTGGTGTCACGATCGCTGCCGACGGCACTGTGTTGACAGGTGTCAGGGGCCCTCAGGGACCAAAAGGAATAAAGGTGACGTCTCTTTATACCTCTAGGGTCAACAGACATTTTATGGTAGTGGTTGTCTGATGATAAGCATTCTGACCTTGTATGGGTGCTGTTTACAGGGTGAGCGTGGGTTCCCTGGAGTTGCTGGTATCATGGTGAGTGAATGAAGACTTGTTAAATCAATGCTCTGTTACATTGGTCTTAGCTATAGACGTTGGAAACAACTGTAAACATATAAGGCCGGCATCCCGGACAGAGATTAAGCCTAGTCCTGGACTAAAAAGTACCTTTGATGAAGAATTTCCATTGAGCATGCTTTTTAGTCCAGGAATAGGCTTAATCTGTGTCTGGGAAACTGGTCCCTACTGTCTACTGAGTGAAAATGTTATGAAAAAAATACCATGTTTTCTTTTTAAGGGACCAATCGGACCAACCGGACAAAAAGGAGAATACGGGTTCCCTGGTCGACCAGTTAGTGTTTTTAGTCACTACTCTTCTGTCACTACTGTTTTAATTTGTTTGGTTATTATATGATCGTTTCATCCGTCACTGTAATCTGCGCTATGTAAGTGTTTACCTTTTTCTTCTGTAGGGACGACCTGGAATGGCAGGGAAGAAGGGAGACAAGGGTGATGCCATTGGTCAACCAGTAAGAATCGCCATCTTTGAACGTGATTTTATGGGATTACAGTACAATCAACTAACTAACTAATAGAAAAGTGAGGTGTCATTGACTGTGATTTATTGATCGATGTAATTGTGTTTAGGGACTTCCTGGTCCTCCTGGCCCTCCCGGTCCCCCAGGACCAGTAATAGGACTCAATGGAGTAAGTACAGTATGCCTGTATACTGTAAGTAAGAATTGATGTGTTGATGTCATTGCTGTTTCTCTACTATTATTAGAATGCATTGTGGATGGGAATGGACATTTGATTTTAGTAGCAATGTTATACAGTAGCAACGAGACCCACTGGAGACAAACAAAACAGAGCAACAAATGAACGGCCATTTGTCTCCAGTGGTGGTGTAATGTCAACACATGAAGTACTCGCTTTCATTGGATATCCAGATGCTGTCAATTATGTCGCCATCAATACTAGCCTGATGTAATAATTTCCCTCTGAATCTTAAAGACAGTTTTTCCGGTCCGTCCCCGACCGTTCTGCAAAACACCAGTAAGTTTGTGTTTGAGCACCTTTAAGGCCCTTTGGGTGGGGCGGCGCATGTAAGTCCGTGGGCTCTTACCTCTAACAGGCAGTCCCTCCATCTCCTCTCCTCCTGTCTGCAGCTGTGCTGTGTCTCCCTCCGCGTTTCTTGGGTTTGTGGTGGTCCTCACAACAGCATAAAGCTGGCTCCTGCTCTTCCGCAGGTCATAAGGTCATATGTGACATCATACAGTCCCATTATATGTGACTGGAACATCTCAACCACACTGAATAGTCACATTGACTTCAATACCTACATTTCTGAATTGATGAATTCAAACTCTTTTG
Organism: Oncorhynchus keta; assembly: GCF_023373465.1. NCBI lineage: Eukaryota > Metazoa > Chordata > Actinopteri > Salmoniformes > Salmonidae > Oncorhynchus > Oncorhynchus keta. Next base: position 27,901,780 of record NC_068435.1, on the reverse strand, counting down.
AATGTTCAGCCTGCTTTATGCTGACAGTGTAAAAGTCCAGTAGAAATGTAAAGAGCTTTTTTCCCTCGAGTGATCTGGTTCCTTTATTAACCCTGGGCATGTTGCTGTTGCATGTGTTTTTATCTGTTGGGTTTTCAGCTTCAGAGCGCTAAGAGGTTAATCATCAAATCAAGCTTTGTTTATACAGCACATGTCATGCAACACAATGTGCGTTACAGGACAAAAACAACAAACATAAGATAAAAAAACGAAAGAATGACACAAACTGAACCACTAAAAAGCATCCTAAGGAAAAGCAAAGCTAAAAAGATGTGTTTAAGATCTATTTTAAATTTGTCCACAGTTTCGTCCCCCCTCAGATTCTCTGGCAGGCTATTCCAGGCTGGGGACATAATAACTAAATGCTGCCTCTCCATGCCTCTTGGTTCTAGGCTTTGGGATAGTTAAGTGCCAGAGGACCTAAGGGACCTACTAGGTACATACCTTAAACACATGTCTGACATGCATTGGGGTGCACTATTGTGGATTGACTTATAAAACAATAGAAGAATCGTAAAATGAATTTAAAAACTCACAGGCAGAAGACTCTCCGTCTTCTAACTTCTCTGCAGTTCAAGGTGGCCAAAATAAGAACATTCAACTGAGGTCCTTACTACCTCTCGCCCTCCTTGTCCTCATTATATGTTTAACTGGTGTGTGCAAGGCTGGCAGGGATGTTTTAACACCTAAATGAATCTTCATGTCTCCATTTTAATTTCCCAACGTTTTTGACTGAACAGAAACATCTTTACTTGTTGTCTGTATAGGATGTACAGCTGTTTTGTTAGTGATTATTTTGGGGGAATTATGTGGAACTGGTTTTGGGTGTAATTTTATATTAGCCATATTGTTTGTGACATCTTTCCACAACAAGTTTGATCCACAATAACAGTACAATAAGCATACAATCTTGTGTTTTAGGTGAATGGCAGCAGGGGATCATCACAAGGTAAGTCATCAATGAATCACACTGACAATATCGGATCACCTATCCAGCCTATGGAGCAGGGTTTACATTTTTATAGATGATCTCAGTTGTCTCATACACCTGTACTGTATTTCTGTAAAGGTAGCAGGAGAGGAAACAGAGGTGCTAAAGGAGAAAAGGGGGAGGTTGGACTGCCTGGAACACCTGGAGAACCAGGTATGTATGTGCAGCCAAGGGTGCAGTTTATCCTCCATTTAACTTGTTTATTGGCAATTAGCGCACTTAATTATAACAGAAACTGTATGCATGAGCGTCTTCAGACATATGTTTGCAACAGACGACAATTAACTAAGATGTCTTCTCCCTCCTCAGATGGTGTTCTTCCCGAAGGCTTTGTGGTGAGTCTTTTTCCTTAAGTTGTCTAAGGAACATTTACCGGTTCAACTCTCAAATACTGCATAAGTAGTGGAAATGTATGTTATGTAAAACTCTTATGCATGTCATAGGGCGGCAGGTAGGCTAATGGTTAAGAACGTTGGGCAGTAACCGAAAGGTTGCTAGTGCAAATCCCAGAGCCAACTAGGTCAAGAAATCTGTTGATGTTCCCTTGATTGCTTCTGCAAGTCGCTGTGGATAATGACTCAAATGTACATGTAATAGACTGATTCAGCCAAACTGTGTGTTCCACAGGGAGAAAAAGGGGACGTGGGCTATGAAGGAATGAAAGGAGAGAAGGGTGACGCTGGGTTGCCTGGCCCACCAGGTCTTCCTGGGAGATCAGGCCTTGTGGTGAGTAATTCCAGGCTCCAAATACTCAACAAAGTACAGTATACATTATACATTTACCTTGTATACATTTACCTTGACTAAAAACTGTAGTCAAGCTAAATAGAAAATATACTTATTTCCATACATGATAAAGCTTTTACTTTTGTATGTTACATTTGGAAATATGACAGTAAATATGACAGTGTCTTTGGCCATTTTGTATATGATTTATATATAGGGTCCAAAAGGTGAATCGATTGTTGGCGCCCCTGGTCATCCTGGAGCTCCTGGTGAACCAGGAGTTCCTGGCATTGGACGACCAGGCACTCGGGGGCCCCCTGGCCCAACTGGACCCCCTGGACCACCCCCTGTCTATGCCTCAGGTAGCTGTGCACTGTGTGCTCGCTAAAATACAACATCTTAAACTAAGCCTTTCTGTCATGCTTTAGTTTAGGGTGAGTTCCAAGTTCATGTATTTAATAAAATACACAAATGTATGTTTAGTAGACCTACAGTACACTGATATACTTTTGTATGACTGTTCTATTTTTCAGCTGTGAGTATTCCTGGCCCACCTGGGCCTCCTGGTCCTCCTGGGATTACTGGCTATGAAAATCTGGTAAGACAACCAGTAGGGTACTTACTTCCTTATATACTCACCAAGTCAACATAGGTAAACATACACGGAAATGTGTGTATGTGTTTTTGTGTACCTACTTGTGTGTGAGTTTGCGTGTGCACTATACAGTTCTCACATTGCCACCATGGATTTATCTGTTGTCTATGATTCAGTGTGAACTTCCTCTCTTCTCACCCCAGGTGACCACATACAGGAACACCATCACTCTGATGAGGGAGAGCCACCGTGCTGCAGAGGGATCCATGGCCTATGTCTCAGACAAGGGAGAACTCTACGTTAGAGCCAGAGATGGCTGGCACAAGGTTCAGGTACTCTATGCCGTTACAGTCCCACAATCCCACAGTTATGTCTTCAGTTACTTAAAAGCCTTTGGCATAGAAAATGAGATGTTGCCTGTGCTTATTCAGTGATGAGTGTCCTGTCTCTCCAGCTTGGTGAGCTGATCCCTGTCCCAGCAGAGACCCCATCCTCCGCATTGTCCCAGGCCCTGAGCAGACCAGATCACAGCAGACCACACAGGCAGGTACTGTGGCAACAGTAACACAGCACCCACTGTTGTTACACTGCACACTGCATCTGGGGCGTGCTTATATTTGTCCTGCTACACACAAGTGCGTAATGGAAATGTTTTTTTTTTTTGCATATCCAAACAGCGTCCCTGGAGCAATTAGGGTTAAGTGCCTTGCTCAAGGGCACAACAACAGACGTGTCACCTTCTCGGCTCTGGTATTCAAACCAGTGACCTTTTGGTTACTGGCCCAGCGCTCTAACCTAGGTGCTACCTGCCACTCTTCAGTCTATGATAAATGTTTTATTTAGGATTTCTTTACTCACGGCGTGTCAATCTTTACTTGTGTCTCTGCTTTTTTAGGAACTAGTTGGAACTAGCTACATGCCCAACTATAATGTCCTACCTCATACAGTTCACTCAGTACCGGGGGTAAGACTTCATTTTCATATACAATATGCTATGGGTTTATACCTCTGTTGCACATTGTTTACCATGGACTTGCTTAATTAACCTGTCTAGGACACAGGTTCCGCTAACGGGAACCCCCCCCCCCAACATTCAGCTGAAAAGACAGCGCGGGAAATAAAATAAATTATGTTAGATCACCACCAAATCCACAAAACAAACACACAGCCATTTTTCCCAGCCAAAGATAGTCACAAAAGCAGAATTAGAGATAAAATGAATCAGCAACCTTTGATAATCTTCATCAGATGACACTCATATGACATCATGTTACACAATACATTTATGTTTTGTTTGATAATATGCATATTTATATCCACAAATCTCGGTTTACATTGGCGCCATGTTCAGAAATGCCTCCAAAATATCCGGAGTAATTACAGAGAGCTACGTCAGATAACAGAAATACTCATCATAAACTTTGACGGAAGATACATGCTTTACATATAATTAAAGATACACTCGTTCTTAATGCAACCGCTGTGTCAGATTTTTTTTAAACGTTAAAAGCATACCATGCAATAATCTGAGACGGCGCTCAGCCATGTTGGAGTCAACAGAAATACGAAATTACATCATAAATATTCCCTTACCTTTGATGATTTTTCATCAGAATGCAGTGCAAGGAATCCTAGTTCCGCAATAAATCGTTGTTTTCTTCCATAATGTCCATTACTAGTGTCCAATTAGCTACTTTTGCTAGCACGTTTAGTTCACATGTCCAAAAGCTGGCGCTGGTCCAGGCGAACTCGGACGAAAACTTCAAAAAGTTATATTCCAGGTCGAATAAACTGGTCAAACTAAGTAGAGAATCAATCTTCAGGATGCTATTACCATATATATCCAATAACGTTCCAACCGGAGCATTCGTTTTGTCTACAGAGTAATGGAACGCAAGGTGATATAATGACTACGGTGCGTAACCAGGAACTGGCATTCTGCCAGACCAGTGACTCAAACAGCTGCCATCCGGTCCCACATCACACTAGAGGCTTCATTCCACGTTCTACTGACTGTTGACATCTAGTGGAAGGCGTAGGAAGTGCGAACAGATCCATATCTTATTTGGATGTGAATAGGCGATGAGTTGAACATCAACCAACCCCAGAATTTCAACTTCCTGTTTGGAAGTTTGCCTGCCCTATGAATTATGTTATACCCACAGACATAATTCAAACAGTTTTAGAAACTTCAGAGTATTTTCTATCCAATAGTAATAATAATATGCATATATTAGCATCTTGGACAGAGTAGGAGGCAGTTCACTATGGGCATGCAATTCATCAAAAGTGAAAATGCTGCCCCCTATCCCTAAAAGGTTTTAAGCTGTGTTGTCTAAGTCCATTGACTTTTTTCTTCTTCAGCTGCACTTGGTGGCCCTAAACGCTCCGTTCTCTGGGGACATGCATGGCATCCGGGGGGCAGATTTCCAGTGCTACCAGCAGGCCCGCACCATGGGCCTCACCGCTACCTACAGAGCCTTCATGTCCTCACACCTCCAGGACCTGGCAACCATCGTCAAGAAGGGAGATCGCTACAGCATGCCCGTCATCAACCTCAAGGTACAGTTGTTCTCTCTTATGACAACTAAAACACAAACAATGGACTGATAGGTCCTTCGTTTTTTGGTTATGATGTGGTAAGACAGTTGTACTAAACTCATTAAGGTATAGTCATATTTTTCTAAATGAAATATTTCCTTCATTGAAACTACAGGAAGTGTGTGACTGTAAATGTGCCTTTAATCGTATATTTTCCACAGGGAGAGGTGCTCTATGGCAGCTGGATGAACATCTTCTCTGGGAATGGAGGTGTGTTGGACCCATCAATCCCCATCTACTCCTTTGACGGACGGAACGTCATGACGGACCCCACTTGGTTAGTGACCAGCTTTGGCTGACCCATTAAAAGACATACAACATAGTTGAACCCTGGTTTAAGTCACTCTGGAAACAAGTGTCTCTAAATGTAAAATGTCAAAGGTCTGTGTTTAACTCTCTGTGTGTGTTGTCTGTGAACGCAGGCCTCAGAAGCTGGTGTGGCATGGCTCCAGCACGGTGGGAATCCGTATGACCACTAACTACTGTGAGGCGTGGCGGGCAGGTGACATGGCAGTGACGGGCCAGGCCTCTCTCCTCCAAACAGGCAGACTGCTGGGCCAACACACCCGCAGCTGCTCCAACCGCTTCGTAGTGCTGTGTATCGAGAACAGCTACACTGACCACAGAAGGTCTAATTAACCTCAACATACACATCTAGTATACACACTCTCTCTCATACACACACAAAACTAGATCTCATTCATGTTTTCATGAAGAGCATGTAAAACTAAGCTATTGACACATGTTCAAGCAAATCCAGTACACACAAACAAACACACACCTCTCATTGACAGCAAACATCCATGTGGACCACACAATAAACTAACTCCCTCCCTACACACACACACACACACACACACACACACACACACACACACACACACACACACACACACACACACACACACACACACACACACACACACACACACACACACACACACACACACACACACACACACACGTCTCCTATTAACAAAGAGCAGTTATGTGCTGGACCACAAGAGGCACTTTTACACTATTTCATACTGACCACAGATGAAACTCCCCACTTCATTAACCTCTCATTATTAACCTTCCATCAACACAGCATCACCGCTTTGCACTTGTCCCTAATCTAAGTTTTCCTGTCCCTTTAAGAAAAGTGTAAATATAATGTAAATTGCTTCCTGTCAAAAGCACTGCATAACTCCAATTCACTTTGTGTTTAAATTGACTGAATAAGGAATGCCAAAGATCTGGTAATCAGCAACCAACCGACTAACACACTGTTTCTGCTGAAGTAATCATTAACACATTTTTTTTGTTGGTTTGCTCAATTTAGTCTTATTCTTAAGTGCCCAGTAGAGTAGTTTGCATAGAGGCAACAACAGTTCTAACCTTTTGTGGATTACTGTATCAGTCCTCAAAACAATGTGATGATATGATGAAATTAGGACAACTGGTCTTTTCTGTTTTTCTGTGATATAAATGTATAATAAAATACTTGGATGTTTTCAGACAAGGGACCTTTTTTTCCTCTTTAGGCCTTGAAGTCATTTCGATGCACTGTGAGTTGATTTGAATAGTTTGGGATGTTTCCATAGCCATGAAGGCTTTTTGTCTGTGAAAATTGTTAAGGGTTTTTCTGTTGCGAGTGATAACTTTTACTTAATATTTAAGTTTAATTCTATGTTTTACAATTTTTATTTATACTGTAACAGCACATCATCTTAAATCTAGCAAAACATAGCTTCACATTCAAATGAAATGAAATTGAAACACTACACGTGCTATCTAACCTGAAAGTTATTTTTGTACGGTATTCTACTAATTGACTAACTGTAGATGTACTTTCAACAAATATATAATCAAGAGCTAGATATTTTAATGGCTGGGGAAATGATAGGAACAGTATCAACTCTAGAGCGCAAAGTATTTTTATATGTTGATTAATTTCACAGACGTGATAGGTTATATTTTTACAGTCAGGAAGATTGTCTTTTTTAAATTGGAAAGAAAATGTTTGACTGTCATTCAGAGAAATACAATGTTTGACTGTTGCTCAGTGAATAAATGTTTTTTTTTTAAGACTCTGTTATTAATGTCATGTGTAGTTCTGCAACACACAATCAATGTTGATTTTATCTTGAAGGTAAATAAACGCAGTTACACCAAATGGGCACTAGGTGGTAGCAAACCATGTCACTAACGATTATTCTGTTGAAAGTGGGCCTAGGACGTCTACATCATTAAGAATAAAAAACCTCGGCATAATTTGATGAGTGTTCATACAGCTTCTTAATTATGGTTGGGGACATTTGAGAAATATTTCTGGTTTGTTATCAAATCTGTCTCTCTGGATTACTCTGACTAGGTGTTTCTTACAGTGTATCTGCAATGATTACAACTCTTCCGTGTTTCTCCTTGAAATTATTAATCGACCGAAGTCATTTTAATCATATTGAATTTAATTATCTTTTGTAAACAAGATTCTCTGAATGTTTCATTGTTTCCCTGAATCTAAAACCTAGATGTTTGCAGTACACAGTGCTGCTTTGTACAAACATCATTGTCCTCCAGACAAAGCAGCAGTTCTGTGAGACCGTTTATGAAGGACATGATGCACTTTTGAGCTGAAAATAAAATCTATTAAATGAAAATAAAGGTTTATGTTCATACGGAAAGAGTGAAGGGCAATATAAAACTTACAGTAACATCCCCCTCAAGTTGGATCCCCCTCAAGTTGGATCTTTCATTATTACTGCATTGTCGGAACTAGAAGCACAAGCATTTCGCTACACTCGCATTAACATCTGCTAACCATGTGTATGTGACAAATAAAATTTGATTTGATGTCAGGTTCAATAAGTGCATTGGCTTGTAGTCATAGGGGGAGCTTACGTTATTTCACCTGTGACAAAGGAGGCCAGTTTCATGCAGCACGGCAGTGTGTTTGTTGTTTTCTTCATCATTACAGGCCTCTCTCAGGTTGTTAATGGGATGTTCACGTCTTGTCCCTACAGGTAGATCCAGAGTCCTGTGTTCATGACCATCTGCCCTCACTGTGCTCTGTGTCATTACAGAACCTGTGTGTGTGTGTGTGTGTGTGTGTGGAGACAATTTATACTCCCACCTGTCACCTGCCCTTGTGTTACTTTGCACCCTGCCACCCAAGACACCTGTCCAAGGCACTGACAAACTACAACAAACAACAGGGGATAATGTGCTCTCCCTGTACACTATCTACCGTACCACCAGTCTTCTCATTATCAAAGCAGAGCACAACCCAGCTCAGTCTCCTACATAAATGCATGACGGAGAAACTAGTTATTCTATCACCCCCCCTAACCATAACATTCACCTTTTTATCCTGTAACTCTGTTGGTGGGATGAAAGTAAGCCAGGTTATGGTTCTCAAATTCAGTGTTATTGATGAAGTGGTGCTAATTTAAATCTTGAATGAATGGAAGACCGTGAATGGATTTAAACTTAGAAAGCCTAGTGACTCCAAATAGTGACGTGCTGTTTGTTTGCACCTCCCCAGCAAGGTCTGTTTTTCTGTCACGCTAAAGGCTGTTTACTCAGCAGTCAAACAAACAGAAAACTGTGTTGGTCAACTAAAAAGGGCAGCATTCCACATTGATCCCCCTGTGTTTGGGGTGGGTGGGCCTGGGGGGAATTTGGTGCATTGCGTCCAGTGTATGCTGGACCGCCAGGACAAGGCCTGTTGGTAAATAGACCAGATACTAGAGAGAATGTCCTGTCATCAATTTCTTCTGCCACTGGCCCAGAGAAGGGTGTAGAGGGGGGCAGAAGGGGACTGGGTCAGATACTAGTTGTGTATGTGGATCCATACAACCAGTGGTAGGAGTGAATGGGAGAAAGCTTAATACCGTTTCGAAGTCTTGAAGTTGTTGACATAAATGATATGTATGCTGCGTATTCATAGGCTACATGTTTAGATAGATTTATATAATACATATTCAAGCTGATCTGATTAATAGGCTACCAATGGGCTAGGGGTTTTAATGTCATCAATGTGACTGGATAATTATACATAATCTTTCTATAGGAATAGGCTACTCATTATTACAATTATTTAGACTAATGGATATGTTGGGGTTGGGCATCGATGCCTGACATGTAAATAGCAGTGGATGGATAGGCATGCGTTGTACGTGGCTACAAAATGGAATCAAATCAGGGTGGGTAACGAGAGTGGGGTTAGGGGTGTCCCATGTGGGCGGGGTATTTTCGCGTTGTTGGCCAATCACACATTTCTTTTTTCTCCAAGCAAAGACTACAGAAGTTGAGTGCGAGAAATTGCCGATTGACCAACAGCAAGTCCAGTGTAATTCTGTGCGACAATGGATACAATGCGCTCTTATTTAACATGTTGGGTCCTGTTTCTTGGAGCGGGAGTTCAGATATCCATCGGTAAGTGATTCGGTGACTGCCTTATATGGCTTTAGATACAGAATTGTGATTCTCAAGTTACATTTTCACACTTGTTTTTTTGTTTTCAAGAATAGTGTTTTCAAAGATGGCGCAGGTCAGGGGTATGCGAGCTGTCAGGAATGTTTATTGTTAAGCGTATGGCCAAACGAGAGGGGGAGCGAGAATAAAAAGTCACACGAAAATGGCCTCAGTTAGCCGGTAGTTTAGGACTTAGGCGGTGCCATGGTCAGACATTTATGTCCCGTTGTGTTGAAGTGGTTCATAGCCTATATTGTCGAGCAAAAGAGAGAAACTCGACAATTGATCTTTCGGTAGCCTACTTTGTCAAAAAAAAAAATTTGCACGGCGCGCGGTAAATTCATTTTGTCCAGAATAATTGTTTATCGTGGCTTTCTTGTGTTTTGAGTCGGGGGACAAGCAAAGCTGTAAACGTGGCAGTTTTATATTTGCTACAATGTGATACAAGTGCTAGATCATTATTATTATTATGAAATAGCGATAACTACAATTGTCGAATAGATAAAGTAGAAGACATTAGTCTGAAGACCACATCATGATCTAAAAGGTCGCTAAATTGCCGATTGAAGCGCATTGATTAGTACTCACGTGTGTAGTGGAAATTAAGATACGCGATTACATTGTTAATTACTGACAACCCAACGACACATTTACCAGATAAACATCGTATGGCCGTTTGATACAGACAATGGCAGCCGTAGTTAGCTATCAATTAAAACAATGTGTTGCTGATAACTGATAAATGAATGATTAGGCTACTAAACATTCAACGCGCGTGCTGATGTATCCGTGAATGCTGGAGTCGCATGCAGCCGACGTTGACATTAACCCGCGAGTTGTCCTAGGCAACATAGTTTATAGTTTCGACAGCTTCTCTGTTGGAGCTCAGAGAGCAAAAATACATTGTAACACAGTATCATTATCGCCATGTCTTATTCGAAAAACGTACAGGGACGGATTTGCGTTTATGAAGGATGGATAGATGTAGCCTAGAGATGAGATGAGTCAAGGTCATAGTTAATGAAGCCACAACGTTTTTAATCCAATTCGAGATGCAGTTTAGATAAAAGGGTAAATCCCATTCAGGGAGCACGCTTCTTGACACAAAGCATCCCATCTGTACGGGGAACGGTGATGCGCTCCATGAGTCCACTCTGATAGGCAGAGCTGAAAGATGCTCATCCACACCCTCATACCTTCAATGTACAGAGCACAGCTTATTCTCCAGCACTAGCATCCCAGTGTAGGATCTCTTGGTATAGATGACTAGAGGAGAGGAAAGCAGAGATATGACGGTGGTCCTTCTGTGGCTCAGTTGGTAGAGCATGGCGCTTGTAACGCCAGGGTAGTGGGTTCGATTCCCGGGACCACCCATACGTAGAATGTATGCACACATGACTGTAAGTCGCTTTGGATAAAAGCGTCAGCTAAATGGCATATATTATTATTATGATCAGAAACATGATCTAGTTTTCTGCTATAATGTCTCATTTCATCTATGTATATCAGTGTACTGTGCAGAGATGTGGATAGGTCTGTGAGTGATATTTTGGAAATGGCATATAGGCTATATGTCATTTCTATAATGTCACTTACAAACCTATAGCCTACCATGGGGAATAAACCCTCAGAGGCATTCCACAATGTGTACAAACACCATTGTCACTTCAGAGTGGTGGGGTTCTGTGAACCAATTGAAAATGTCACATCAAATCATACAGCCAATGTTTAGGTAATTTGTCAACCAATAATTCACGTAAACAAAGTCTTAGAGTGAATGCTTTTTCTCCACATATTGAATAAAAACTCTCGGGCCAGCACTTAAATACACATACAGTGGGGCAAAAAAGTATTTAGTCAGCCACCAATTGTGCAAGTTCTCCCACTTAAAAAGATGAGGCCTGTAATTTTCATCATAGGTACACCTCAACTATGACAGACAAAATGAGAAGAAAATCCAGAAAATCACATTGTAGGATTTTTAATGAATTTATTTGCAAATAATGGTGGAAAATAAGTATTTGGTCACCTACAAACAAGCAAGATTTCTGGCTCTCACAGACCTGTAACTTCTTCTTTAAGAGGCTCCTCTGTCCTCCACTCGTTACCTGTATTAACCTCTTGATCTTAGCCATCCGGATCCGGGATCGTGAATACACCCTCAGGCTCATTACCATAACGCAACGTTAACGATTTCTAAAAATCGCAAATTAAATGAAATAAATATGCCTGCTTAGCCTTTTCTTAACAACACTGTCGTCTCAGATTTTCAAAATATGCTTTTGAACCATAGAAAATCAAGCATTTGTGTAAGAGTATTGATAGCTAGCTTAGCATTTATCGTAGCAATTAGCACGCAACATTTTCACAAAAACCAGAAAAGCAATCAAATAAAATAATTTACCTTTGAAGAACTTTGAATGTTTTCAATGAGGAGACTCTCAGTTACATAGCAGATGTCCAGTTTTTCCTGAAAGATTCTTTGTGTAGGACAAATCGCTCCGTTTTGTACATCACATACCGAAACGAACCGAAAATTCAGTCACCAAAACGTCAAACTTTTTTCCAAATTAACTTCATAATATCGACAGAAACATGGCAAACGTTGTTTGAATCAATCCTCAAGGTGTTTTTTCACATATCTCTTCATTGATATGCTGTTCGTGGAAGCATGCTTTCGTCTCAGAATCCCATGGAAAAATACCAGCAGCTGAGTTTTGCGCACCAATTTCCACGCAGAACACCGTGCGGACACTTGGCAAATGTAGTCTCTTATGGTCAATCTTCCAATGATATGCCTACAAATACGTTACAATGCTGCAGACACCTTGGGGAAACGATAGAAAGGGCAGGCTCATTCCTGTCGCATTCACAGCCATATAAGGAGATAATGAAAAACAGAGCCTCAGAAATCCTGCTCATTTCCTGGTTGCAGTTTCATCTTGGTTTTGCCTTAAGCTTCTGTTCTAGGGCACTCACAGTGAATATCTTTGCAGTTCTGGAAACGTCAGAGTGTTTTCTTTCCAAAGCTATCAATTCCATGCATAGTCGAGCATCTTTTTGTGACAAAATATTGCGTTTAAAACGGGCACGTCTTTTTATCCAATAATGACACAGCGCCCCCCTAGGATGAACTGGATGAACCTGTTTGAACTTGTTATCAGTATAAAAGACACCTGTCTACAACCTCAAACAGTCACACTCCAAACTCTATTATGGCCAAGACCAAAGAGCTGTCAAAGGACACCAGAAACAAAATTGTAGACCTGCACCAGGCTGGGAAGACCGAATCTGCAATAGGTGAGGACTTGTGAGGCGTCTCTCAAACTAGACACTAATGTACTTGTCCTCTTGCTCAGTTGTGTACCGGGGCCTCCCATTCTTTCTATTCTGGTTAAAATCCGTTTGAGCTGTTCTGTGAAGGGAGCAGTCCACAGCGTTGTATGAGATCTTCAGTTTCTTAGCAATTTCTCACATGGAATAGCCTTCATTTCTCAGAACAATAATGGACTGAGTTTCAGGAGAAAGTTCTGTTTCTGGCCATTTTGAGCCTGTAATCAATCCAAAACATGTTGATGCTCCAGGTACTCAACTAATCTAAGGCCAGTTGTATTGCTTCTTTAAATCAGAAAAACGGTTTTCATCTGTGCTAACATAATTGCAAAAGGGTTTTCTAATGATCAATTAGCCTTTTTTTAAATGGATTAGCTAACACAATGTGCCATTGTAACACCGGAGTGATGGTTGTTGATAATGGGCCTCTGTACGCAATGTAGATATTCCATTAAAAAGAATCAGTCGTTTCCAGCTACAATAGTCATTTACAACATTAACACTGTCTACACTGTATTTCTTATCAATATGTTATTTTAATGGACAAAGAAATGCTTTTCTTTCAGAAACAAGAACATTTAAGTGACCCCAATCTTTTGAAAGGTTGTGTGTGTGTGTGTATATATATATATATATATATATATATTGTAGCATAATAGTGAAGACATCACAACTATGAAATAACACATGGAATCATGTAGTAAATAAAAATATAGTTTATATTTTAGATTGTTCAAATTAGCCAACCTTTGCCTTGATGACAGCTTTGCACACTCTTGGCATTCTCTCAAACAGCTTCAAGAGGTCACCTAGCATGCTTTTCCAACTGTCTTGGAGTTCCCACATGCTGAGCTCTTGTTGGTTTCTTTTCCTTCACTCTGCGGTCCAACTCATCCCAAACCATCTCAATTGGGTTGAGGTCAGGTGATTGTGGTGGCCAGGTCATCTGAAGCACTCCATTACTCACCTTCCTGGTCAAATAGCCCTTACACAGCCTGAAGGTGTGTTTTTTGGGTCATTGTTCTGTTGAAAAACAAATGATAGTTCCACTTCCTTTCCTGTGGCGGTCCTCATGAGAACCAGTTTCATCATAGCGCTTGATGGTTTTTGAGACTGCATTTGAAGAAACTTTCAAAGTTCTTGAAGCTTTTCCGTTGACGGACCTTTGTCTTAACTTCTTAAGGTATAGGGGATGCTTGCGTCTCACTTGGCCAAAAGCCAGGGAAAATGCAGCGCGGCAAATTCAAATAAAATGATATAAAAATCAAACTTTCATTAAATCACACATGTAAGATACTAAATTAAAGCTACATTCGTTGTGAATCCAGCCAACATGTCAGATTTTTTAAAAGGCTTTTCGGCGAAAGCATAAGAAGCTATTATCTGATGATAACACAACAGTAAACAAAGAGTAGCATATTTCAACCCTGCGGGTGCTACACAAAACGCAGAAATAAAATATAAAACATGCCTTACCTTTGACAAGCTTCTTTTATTGGCACTCCAATATGTCCCATAAACATCACAATTGGTCCAAAATGTCAATTTATTTGGCGTGTTTGATCCAGAAAAAAAACAGCTTCCAATTTGCGCAACGTCACTACAAAATATCTTAAAAGTTGACTGTAAAATTTGCCAAAACATTTCAAACTACCGTTGTAATACAACTTTAGGTATTTTTAAACGTAAATAATCGATCAAATTGAAGACTGGTTTATCTGTGTTCAATACAGGAAGACAACAAACCAACGCTACTTTTCAAGTCTTGCGCAACTCTCAACAGTGTTACCCAGTCCTAGATGGCCGTACTTCTTCATTGCACAAAGGAATAACCTCTACAAAATTCCAAAGACTGGTGACATCCAAAAATTCTGAACGGTTAGTCCTCGGGGTTTTGCCTGCTACATAAGTTCTGTTATACTCACAGACATGATTCAAACAGTTTTAGAAACTTCAGTGTTTTCTATCCAAATCTACTAATAATATGCATATCTTATATTCTTAGCATGAGTAGCAGGAAGTTGAAATTGGGCATGCTATTTATCCAAAAGTGAAAATGCTGCCCCTATACCTTAAGTTTACTTCTTCACTCACCCATCCCATTAGCGGGATAATTTTCATCAACATCCGCTGAATTGCAGTGCACCAAATTCAAATGAAATGACTAAAAATATTTAATTTTCAGGAAATCACAAGTGCAATATAGCAATACACAGCTTTGCTTGTTGTTAATCCACCTGGCGTGTCAGATTTCAATAAAGCTTTTCGGCGAAAGCATACCAAGCGTTTTATGTAAGAACATCTCTATCAGTAAACAAAATATTACAAACAGCTAGCAGCCAAGTAGATTGGTCATGACAGTCAGAAAAGCAATAAATTAAATTGCTTACCTTTGATCTTCAGATGTTTGCACTCATGACTCCCAGTTACACAATAAATGTTCCTTTTGTTCCATAAAGATTATTTTATATCCAAAACATTCCATTTGTTTGGCGAATTATGTTCAGAAATCCACAAGCTCGAGCGGTCACGACGGGACAGACAAAAATTCCAAATAGTATCCGTAATGGTCATAGAAACATGTCAAGCGTTTTTTATTATCAATCCTCAGGTTGTTTTTACAATATATGTAATCGATAATATGTCAACCGGAATGTAGCTTCTTCCATGGGAGAGAGAGAGAAAATGGCTGTTGCGCATGAAAAACTCTCCTGGCACCCAGCCATCCACTGACACAATGGGTTCTTTCTCACTTGTTTTTCAAAATAAAAGCCTGAAACTATGTCTAAAGACTGTTCACACCTTGAGGAAGCCATAGCAAAAGGAATCTGGTTGATATCCCTTTAAATGGAGGCAAGGCATCCAATGGAACAGAGCGCTTTCAGGAAAAACAGCACTTCCTTGTTGGATTTTCCTTAGGTTTTCCCCTGCAATATCACTTCTGTTATACTCCCAGACAATATTTTGACATTTTTGGAAACTTAAGAGTTTTTTTCTATCCTAATCTGACAATTATATACATATTCTAGTTTCTGGGCCTGAGAAATAGGCAGTTTCAAATTGGTATGTTTTTTTTTTTGTTGCCAAAAACGAAAATACTGCCCCCTACACTCAACAAGTTTTAAAGTAATGGACTGTAATTTCTCTTTGCTTATTTAAGCTATTCTTGTAATATAATAATATGGACTTTATCTTTTACCAAATAGAGCTACTGCCTCTACCTTGTCACAACACAACTGATTGGCTCAAATGCATTCAGAAAGAAGTTCCAGAAATGTTACTTTTATCAAGGCACACCTGTTAATTGAAATGTTTAACACTTTTTTTGGGTTACTTCACTGTTATTCTACAATGCAGAAAATAGTAAAATATAAAGAAAAACCCTGGAATGACTAGGTGTCAACTTGACTGGTACCGTATAAATATATACACTGCTCAAAAAAATACAGGGAACACTTAAACAACACAATGTAACTCCAAGTCAAATCCCACTTCTGTGCAAATTTTTTAAAAATTTAAAACATTTATTTCACCTTTATTTAACCAGGTAGGCTAGTTGAGAACAGGTTCTCATTTGCAACTGCGACCTGGCCAAGATAAAGCATAGCAGTGTGAACAGACAACACAGAGTTACACATGGAGTAAACAGTTAACAAGTCAGTAACACAGAGAAAAAAGGGGAGTCTATATACAATGTGTGCAAAAGGCATGAGGAGGTAGGCGAATAATTACAATATTGCAGATTAACACTGGAGTGATAAATGATCAGATGATCATGTACAGGTAGAGATATTGGTGTGCAAAAGAGCAGAAAAGTAAATAAATAAAAACTGTGGGGATGAGGTAGGTGAAAATGGGTGTGCTATTTACCAATAGATTATGTACAGCTGCAGCGATCGGTTAGCTGCTCAGCTAGCTGATGTTTGAAGTTGGTGAGGGAGATAAAAGTCTCCAACTTCAGCGATTTTTGCAATACGTTCCAGTCACAGGCAGCAGAGTACTGGAACGAAAGGCAGCCAAATGAGGTGTTGGCTTTAGGGATGATCAGTGAGATACACCTGCTGGAGCGCGTGCTACGGATGGGTGTTGCCATCGTGACCAGTGAGCTGAGATAAGGCGGAGCTTTGCCTAGCATGGCCTTGTAGATGACCTGGAGCCAGTGGGTCTGGCGACGAATATGTAGCGAGGGCCAGCCGACTAGAGCATACAAGTCGCAGTGGTGGGTAGTATAAGGTGCTTTAGTGACAAAACGGATGGCACTGTGATAAACTGCATCCAGTTTGCTGAGAAGAGTGTTGGAAGCAATTTTGTAGATGACGTCGCCGAAGTCGAGGATCGGTAGGATAGTCAGTTTTACTAGGGTAAGCTTGGCAGTGTGAGTGAAGGAGGCTTTGTTGCGGAATAGAAAGACTATTCTTGATTTGATTTTCGATTGGAGATGTTTGATATGGGTCTGGAAGGAGAGTTTGCAGTCTAGCCAGACACCTAGGTACTTATAGGTGTCCACATATTCAAGGTCGGAACCATCCAGTGTGGTGATGCTAGTCGGGCATGCGGGTGCAGGCAGCGATCGGTTGAAAAGCATGCATTTGGTTTTACTAGCGTTTAAGAGCAGTTGGAGGCCACGGAAGGAGTGTTGTATGGCATTGAAGCTCGATTGGAGGTTAGATAGCACAGTGTCCAATGACGGGCCGAAAGTGTATACAATGGTGTCGTCTGCGTAGAGGTAGATCAGGGAATCGCCCGCAGCAAGAGCAACATCATTGATATATACAGAGAAAAGAGTCGGCCTGAAAATTGAACCCTGTGGCACCCCCATAGAGACTGCCAGAGGACCGGACAACATGCCCTCCGATTTGACACACTGAACTCTGTCTGCAAAGTAATTGGTGAACCAGGCAAGGCAGTCATCCGAAAAACCGAGGCTACTGAGTCTGCCGATAAGAATATGGTGATTGACAGAGTCGAAAGCCTTGGCAAGGTCGATGAAGACTGCTGCACAGTACTGTCTTTTATCGATGGCGGTTATGATGTCGTTTAGTACCTTGAGTGTGGCTGAGGTGCACCCGTGACCGGCTCGGAACCCAGATTGCATAGCGGAGAAGGTACGGTGGGATTCGAGATGGTCAGTGACCTGTTTGTTGACTTGGCTTTCGAAGACCTTAGATAGGCAGAGCAGGATGGATATAGGTCTGTAACAGTTTGTCCAGGGTGTCTCCCCCTTTGAAGAGGGGGCTGACTGCGGCAGCTTTCCAATCCTTGGGGATCTCAGACGATATGAAAGAGAGGTTGAACAGGCTGGTAATAGGGGTTGCGACAATGGCGGCGGATAGTTTCAGAAATAGAGGGTCCAGATTGTCAAGCCCAGCTGATTTATACGGGTCCATGGCCAGCCGTTGAGAAATGCTTGTTGAAGTTTTCGATAATCATGGATTTGTCGGTGGTGACCGTGTTCCCTAGCCTCAGTGCAGTGGGCAGCTGGGAGGAGGTGCTCTTGTTCTCCATGGACTTCAGTGTCCCAGAACTTTTTGGAGTTGGAGCTACAGGATGCAAACTTCTGCCTGAAGAAGCTGGCCTTAGCTTTCCTGACTGACTGCGTGTATTGGTTCCTGACTTCCCTGAAAAGTTGCATATCGCGGGGACTGTTCGATGCTATTGCAGTCCGCCACAGGATGTTTTTGTGCTGGTCGAGGGCAGTCAGGTCTTGAGTGAACCAAGGGCTGTATCTGTTCTTAGTTCTGCATTTTTTTGAACGGAGCATGCTTATCTAAAATGGTGAGGAAGTTACTCTTAAAGAATGACCAGGCATCCTCAACTGACGGGATCAATGTCCTTCCAGGATCAATGTGCCTTTTTAGGGAGCCAGGATACCCGGGCCAGGCAATCAGAGATTGGTTGAGAAGCGGAGGCCTGCTCACACAGAGTTAGTGTTTTTCCTTGAGATTTGTGAGATTGAGGGCGTTTGACTGCCGGGGTGTTAGTGAAGAACTAGATGGGGGCAATCAATTCACAAATGGTGTCCAGGGCACAGCTGGGAGCTGAGTGGGGTTGGTAGCAGGCGGCAACAGTGAGAGACTTATTTCTGGAGAGAGTAATTTTCAGAATTAGTAGTTTGAACTGTTTGGGTATGGACCTGGAAAGTATGACATTACTTTGCAGGCTATCTCTGCAGTAGACTGCAACTCCTCCCCCTTTAGCAGTTCTATCTTGACGGAAGATGTTATAGTTGGGTATGGAAATCTCAGAATTTTTGGTGGCCTTCCTGAGCCAGGATTCAGACACAGCAAGGACATCAGGGTTAGCAGAGTGTGCTAAAGCAGTGAGTAAAACAAACTTAGGGAGGAGGCTTCTGATGTTGACATGCATGAAACCAAGGCTTTTTCGATCACAGAAGTCAACAAATGAGAGTGCCTGGGGACATGCAGGGCCTGGGTTTACCTCCACATCACCCGCGGAACAGAGAAGGAGTAGTATGAGGGTGCGGCTAAGGGCTATCAAAACTGGTCGCCTAGAGCGTTGGGGACAGAGAATAAGAGGAGCAGGTTTCTGGGCATGGTAGAATATATTCAGGGCATAATGCGCAGACAGGGTTATGGTGGGGTGCGGGTATGGCGGAGGTAAGCCCAGGCACTGGGTGATGATGAGAGAGGTTTTATCTCTGGACATGCTGGTTGTAATGGGTGAGATCACCGCATATGTGGGAGGTGGGACAAAGGAGGTATCAGGGGTATGAGGAGTGGGACTAGGGGCTCCATAGTGAACTAAAACAATGATAACTAACCTGAGCAACAGTATACAAGGCATATTGACATTTGAGAGAGACATACAGCGAGGCATACAGTAATCACAGGTGTTGAATTGGGAAAGCTAGCTAAAACAGTGGGTGAGACAACAGCTAATCAGCTAGCATAACAACAGCAGGTAAAATGGCATTGACGAGGCAACGGGGCCGACAGATAAAACAGACAAGCAGAATGGAGTACCGTGATTAATGGACAGTCCAGCATGCATCAGCTATGTAGCCAAGTGATCAGAGTCCAGGGGGCAGCGGTGGATGGGGCAGTGGGGCTGGACTGGCGAGTGTTATCCAGGTTAAAAAACTAACAATGACTAAGTAGCTTGTAGCTAGCTAGCTGGTTAGCTTCTGGAGGTTCTTGAGTGTGTTCTAAAAATAAAGATAATAGCGATTCCGTATCACATTGGGTGAGGCAGGTTTCCGGAAGGTATAAACAATTTTTTTTTAAATCGGGAAGAGATAGAAAGTACATATGGGCCACTGCGTTTTTGGGACGCGGCGATGCAGACGGTTAGCAGGCCTGCGCTAACAAGCTAACAGATTAGCAGGCCGGGGTAAACAAGGTAGTAGTTAGCGGACCTGGGCTAGACAAGCTAAACAAGCTAGCAGTTAGCAAGGAGATAGCGAGGGCTAGAGAGTTAGCCTTTGGAGGACGTTGCGATGGGGTGAGTCTGTTTATTCCTCTTCATGCAGTGATATCGATAGACCGGTCGTAGGTCCAGGTATTGTAGCCCAGGAGTATGCTAGGAGCTCTGGCCGGGCTAGCTTCAAGCTACGTGGGTGGAAACGCTAGCCAGGAGTAATCAACCAAGGATGCTGTTTAGCTCGATAGCTAGTTGTGAAGATCCAGCTGAAGAATGTTCCGTTTGTGGTGGGAATCCGGGGGTAAAAAATTAAATAGGTCCGTTATGCTCTGGTTAGCGTCGCGTCGTTCGAGCTGGCGAGAGCTTTCCGAGCTAAAGGTTAGCTGATGACCGGTTAGCTGAAGACTGCTAACCGGGAGGGAGGGAGGCGATCCCTCAGGAGACCATCCGCCACCTCATCAGGAGCATGCCCAGGTGTTGTAGGGAGGTCATACAGGCACGTGGAGGCCACACACACTACTGAGCCTCATTTTGACTTGTTATAAGGACATTACATCAAAGTTGGATCAGCCTGTAGTGTGGTTTTCAACTTTAATTTTGAGTGTGACTCCAAATCGGTGGGTTGATAAATTTGATTTCCATTGATAATTTTTGTGTCATTTTGTTCTCAGCACATTCAACTATGTAAAGAAAAAAGTATTTAATAAGAATATTTCATTCATTCAGATCTAGGATGTGTTATTTTAGTGTTCCCTTTATTTTTTTGAGCAGTGTATTTTAAATTTCACTGTCTATAAATATTCAAAAAGAGTGAAGGACAGGTTAGTTTGACACTGATACAGTTTTTCAGGCGCTGTGCTCTAGTTTCTCTCTGTTCAATGGCTTTGGTCTCTTGAGGAAAAAAACATGTCATAGTATTGCATATTCAGGTTTTATTCTCTGTGTAGAACTACCTTGAGCACAGTAATGGGGTAATAAGTAGGCTAATAGTAATAAGGGTGGCAGGTCGTATAGTGGTTAAGAGCATTGGGCCAGTAACTAAAGGTCGCTGGTTCGACTCTGAGCCGACAAGGTGGAAAAATGTGCCTTTCTGCCCATGAGCAAGGCAGCTAACCCCCAAAAACAACTGCCCCCTGGGCGCTGATGATTTACCAAGATTTGAGTGTGCATGCAGACTAACCTATTGTAAAGTGACTGTTCCACTGGATGTCATAAGGTGAATGCACCAATTTGTAAGTCGCTCTGGATAAGAGCGTCTGCTAAATGACTTAAATGTAACTGGTACTTCCTAAATGACACCCTATTCCCTATAACCCTCCAATTTTAAATCTGGACCTTGAAGCCAGTTCCACTGCTTCCCCCCTTGCCCCCATCCCCACATTTTTCACCTCTAATTAGGGACTGATTTTGCACCAGGTGGGTGCAATTCATTATCAGGTAGAACAGAAACCTTAAGAGGCCTGGACTACTCCTGGTTAAGTATTGAAAACCCCTGCCCTATAGTACACTACTTTGACCATCGACTTATGGGTCCTGATTGAAAGTATTCCCCATATACGCAAAAAGGTTCCATTTGGGACGCAAACAGTTTGTCAGCTAGATACATATTTCATCATGTTATTCATCATTATTCATAACAGTGTTGCCTGTGAATCGAGACCGTCTGTGCGCTACCACCAACAACTAACGTGAACGAACTCACTTTTTTACATCGTACAATTGACCTTATTTTAGGACCCAAAAAACATAATACTGCTAGATCAACTGTAATATCAATACCATTGTAAAGCGCAAGTTCTCCCCTTTCCAACAAAATCAATCACGAGACCTTCATGATGCCCATCTCTGCATGATTCAAGCCTATTGCGTGATAGTGAGAAGGAGAGATGTCTTTTTTCACTCGATCTGTCCAACTTATCACCTTATCTCCTCTAAAATGTAAATAAAACACTATTAAGAGTTTATATAATGTGTCATTACATACCTAAGAGGGTTTTTTGACTTGATTGTAGTGGCTTCCTTTCGTCTTTACCATAGCCACTGCCCAAGCCTGAAGCGGGGTTGTTTGGTACGCATACAGTCCACACTCAAGGTTTCCAAACGGCCAAACATTCAATGACATCCAGGGATATGGTGCAACAAAAATGTTTATTCTTCTTATATCAAACAAATAAGTGATTCTCCAATCAACTTAAAGCATAGATGACTTTATATGGAAAATACATATTATGACCGGTCTGTATGTCTGTATGGTCAAAAAACTATACCGCTCCCGCATCTAGCAAGGACTCCCTCTCCCGAAGGCCCAACTTCCTGCCTTTATCCTAACACACTTACCACCATACAATGAATAGGCAAGAGGGCGGGGGGGGCAAATGGCTGAGTTACACTAACAACAAATGAATATATCTCAATCAGGTAAATATAAATCATAAAGGTACGTACCTAATATTTCATCATTTACATTAATATTTAATATATTTACACAAATATACATGGAGCTCCATATGTTCGGTCTTTTATACAAATATGTCCAAATCGGCTCTAACATACCGGCCCCTAATTGTTGACTGCACTGAATGCACAACAATTACTTTAAATTCAAACGTAGAGCCAATACACAAAACATTCTATACCAGAGCACTATTACAGTTCATAGCTATATACAAATATACAAGGTACCATATAGGAAAATAGTCCATAGATCTCAGTCTGAGTTGAAGTGTAAAGGTGTTCAACTTCGAAAAATGTCAAGAGTTTGACGTCCAAAAATGTATGACATCAAAGAATGTAAGAGTACGACATCAACGAATCAGAGGTGCACGTGATTCTAAGATGGAGCACTGTTTGTGTGTGTGTCACTCCGTCGACTCAAGGAGCAGACAGAGTTTATTGATAGGTCTCTGTAAGATATTGGTCTTAGTCTTAACCATGACGCTCCGGACAAGACCTTTGGCCCCTGGCAAAGCCTCCACCACACGCCCCATTAGTCAAGAGTACCTTGGGGCGGTGTCATCGACGACCACGAGGTCACCAGGACTGAAGTTTCTCTTAGTTTTGTTCCACTTGTTCCGCTCCTGCATAAGTGGAAGATACTCCCTGATCCATCGCTTCCAGAAGAGGTCAGTGATATATTGTACTTGCTTCCATCTCCTTCGTGAGTATAGGTCGCTTCTCTGGAATAGTCCTGGTGGCAGGACTGGCTTAGCTTTCAGATGAAGCAGATGGTTCGGAGTCAGGGGTTCTAGATCATTAGGGTCATTTGTTACAGTAGTGATTGGTCTGTCGTTCATAATCGCGTCAACTTCACACAAGGCTGTCTGCAAAGCCTCGTCATCCAGTACTTGCTCTTTAAGGACTGAATAGAGGATCTTTTTCACCAGTCGGATCAACCTCTCCCATACCCCCCCATGGTGGGCTCCAGAGGGAGGGTTGAATGACCATGTCACTCCTTCCTTCAGTAATTCTTTTTGAATCTTGTTGTGATCCAGCTCTTTCATAGCTTCTCCTAGCTCTCTGTGTGTTCCAACAAAGTTGGTGCCATTGTCTGTTCTGATACTTGTTCCTGGGCCCCTTCGACAGATGAACCTGCGCAGGGCATTGATGCAGGAATCAGTATCCAGATAACTAGCAACTTCTAGATGGACAGCTCGACTCACAAGGCAAGTAAAGATCACACCATAACGCTTCACATGAACGCGGCCTCGCTTCACCTCTATGGGGCCGAAGTAATCTATGCCCACATGGGTGAAAGGCGGTCACTTCAGATGACATTGAAGGACTCCAAAGACCAGACCATTAGCAAGGCTGCACCTCTTCTACAAACTGGACGGAAATGGACATCATCCAAGGCTGTGCAGCAAGCAACATCAGCCCTGAGACACCAAGACATTGTGGGGAATATCCAGCATGGAAGAGGAGGCTTTGGCCTGGCAGCAAGCAAACCAACGTTCCATAAGGCAACAACATCTGAACGCAGGAAGCTGGTGGTCGAGGAGGTGCGCAGACAGGAGGAGACTGCAAGAAGTGCAAAGGCTGTCTCTTGCTAAACAAGGGCAATGGACGCGGTGGGAAGGCCTGGAGGCACAATCAGGTCCTCAAGAGCCTGGCTGTAGCACTTGAGACCAAGAGGAGTGCAACCAATTCATTACCTCCAAAAACAAGCAATCCCGTCAAAACAACAACATTCATCCGGGAGGGACAGAAAAGGCCCAAGTATCCTCCTACAGAGCCAGAAACTGGACACCTAGCCATGGCCCGGGACTGGAAGATGCTTGTCGATATTGGCCAGCAACTCATTTTTCCACCTGAGATTGCTTCTACCAACCTTAGGCCAGACATGGTACTCTGGTCCCCTTCACGAAAGGCTGTGTACATCATAGAGCTCACAGTCCCGTGGGAAAACTCTGAAGAGGCCTACGAGCGTAAGAAACTGCGCTACACAGAGTTGGCAGCAGACGCAACTCAGCGTGGCTGGAATGCAAAGGTCTGGCCAGTTGAAGTGGGATGCAGAGGATTCGTGGCTTCTTCCATCATCAGGTTGCTGAAAGAACTTGGAATCCATGGACAGAGCAGTTTCTCAAGCAGCTGAAAGAGGCAGCCAGTGGATCTGGATCAAACGGAAGGACCCTTGCTGGGCTATAACTTCATGACCCCCCACCCCCACCTGAGAACCCAATTCAGATCCCTCCAACTTGAGGAGGGCATATGAGGTATGCGGTCAGCTGTATGGCTGGCTCAGGGAAGAGGACGCCCCTGCCTTGCATAGTCCCGTGGGACATCTTAATTGGGCATGGGACACAAGCTAAGGCTTGATTACCCTTTAGCTGGCCACCTTTGATGAGGGTGTTTAGTGATTAAAGGCTGAAACACCCACTGATTCGAAGGCACACTACTGAGGATGTGTCCCAAAATTGACATCTTACCCCAGTCTAAGAAATAAACCTCCCATGCCACTCTGTCAACATCACGGCAAATCTCATGTGAGTGCATTCCATCTATTGGCACAATGGACAGTTTTTAACATCTCGCCCCGTGTTTTATGATTCTATTTGAAGGTTTGTGTCACATTTCAATCACTTTAGCACTGCCCTTAACAATCTGATCTTCAGAAGAAAACAGCGGCTTTTGAGAGTCATGATAGCTTGCAGTGATGACGCAAAACCATTACTAGGTATCCCCCCTTACCCTGTCCCTTTCTTGTTTTTAAACAGTGAGAGAAGTGCTACGCCTGGTGGAGAGAGGCTGTAAGAGAGAATTAGTTGCTTTATGTGTGCTGTACGTTACGCGATGACATGTCATGATGCAACGGACAGCGTTAAAAAAAAACTTTTCTCCAATACTATAGAGCCATTACCATGTCAATCAACGCTTGACTAGAAACGTAGTTCACACCCCAGATTTTGATGTCAACACAGTCGCAACAGTCTCATTAGTTTTCTTTGCAGCCTCATGGTTGCGCACATTTGTATGGAATGGGGTTAGTGTACTTTAGGCCTATATGAAGTTAAACTGACAAATGTTATCGAGTTTTACATGTTCACACTAGTGTACAAGTACCTTACCCCTCCTTGACAATATGGTGTACAAGGACAGGAGGAACATGTAGGCCTACATAATCTATTGTTGACATTTTTGGATTCCACAGTCACATAACTAAAATAACGTTTTACCCTTGAACAGAGCAATTTATATGAATTGAATACTGACGAATGTTCTTTCGAGACTCCGACAACACAATTGGCTTCCTCAAATGCAATGACTGAGCTAGAAGCAAAACAATAATACTTATGCAGCCATTGTTTTCTACAGAAACTACTGTCCAAGGGTGGTCTAACTTTTTGGCTTGAGGACAGGGCTCCAGACTCACATTTTCCCGTGTTGGCACTGGTGCCACAAACTTTGGCGACAGCCCATTATTTGGTGTCACATAGCAATAGACTACATTTGAGTAATCTTTCAAAAGGAGGAGTTAAACTGGAGAACAATGTGTTTTTTTTTGGTTTTCACACAATTTAAAATCAGTGTAGTTATCACAAAGCTACCACTAACAGGTCACGATCATCATAAAGGGAAATACAAATTAAACCAATACCTAACAAAACAATGCTGTAATGTTAGTAGGAGGAGAAAAGGGCAAATATTTTAGCTACTTTATTAACCTCTTACAGCTACCCCTCTACTTTTTTCAATTTCCGCCTGAAGACATACCCAAATCTAACTGCCTGTAGCTCAGGCTCAGGCCCAGGACCAAGGATATGCATATGCTTGGTTTAATTCGAAAGAAAACACTCTGAAATTTGTGTAAATGTGAATTGAATGTGGGATAATATAACACAATAGATCTGGTTTAGATAATACAAGGAAAAAAACATACGTTTTTTTATTTTTTATTGTTGTATCTTTAAAATGAACAAGAAAAAACAGCCATTCTCAGATAGGATGATGGGGGCAATTTCAGTGAAAAATATAAGAGGGCAACAGTACTTGTGCAATGTTTCAGAATGATAACTTCCAAAATGAGTGTGCTACATGACATTTATCAGGAAGTCACCCAGGTGTCTCACACAAGTAGCCCAAAAACATGATAAAAAATATATACATTTACAAAATAACACTTTCAATATTTGGAAGACCCTCAGTCACAATATTGTGCTGCTGATGCCAGGTGCCATAGCAGTTTATTTCTGCTGTAAAGCAGAGGGTCACCAAGCATGTGGTGCAGGTGATGGGGGACTTCATTTTGCAAAGAACACAGCAACGCCTCCATGCTGTGCCCTTTTGGCCCTGAGGCACATCCATGCCTGCAGAAATAAATTTGGGCAGATGAACACCACTTGTGGCAGGAGCTGGATGAACGAGCTTCAGTGGGGGATGGACACCTTGGCACTGGGGGCTCTCATTCGGAGTCAGGGTTACTGTGAAAGAAAATTGTCAGTTAGAATAGTTTCACATATGAGCCCTGTATCAACAGGTATAACAAGCAGATGTATATAGAGTACAGGGAACATAAGGTTGAATATATTATTATAGACCTGCTAGATTTACTGTCTCATTTATATTATGACAGACCAGCTAGATCTACTGTCTTTATTATATTACAACAGATCAGCTGTATCTACTGTATCCATTTCACTTTGGCCATTGTTGTGGGCCTGCCCTCCCCTCAACAGCCTCAAATAGGCTATTTCATGTGGGGGTGGGGTGGGGCGGCAGACACACGCCTCTCACATTTCATTACATTACATTTTTATATATTGCTACTAAAAATAAAAAAAATCCCAAATAATATTTTATATTATTAATTTCAAACAACTGCATTAGCATGAGAAGAACTTACCAGTCCAAAACGATGTCCTCTCTGTTCAAAAAATATTCCTCCATTTGGGAATCGCTAAATGAATCGTCCTCCAACAATCTCTGTCTCACTTTCCCGATCAATTTCTTCTAAAATTGTGTGCACATCTGTATATCTAGACTTAGATTTAGCTTTCCCTGACTTAGTCGCCATACTGATTGATATATCAAACAGCTGAAGATGCGCTTTACCAAAACAGTGCTGTGCATAACATGCGTGGCTCCTTCCGGTATGAAACTTCAATGGCGAATGACCCTCTTTACGCCGGAGTTTACTACATGGGTTGGTCTTCCAACACATAAACATTATATATTGTCGTTTACCTCGGCTCATTGGCTATCTACCCAGCTAGATTTCAAGACGATCAGTGGTCATTGGGTTAAAATACAGTCAATCAACGAAACAGCGGTCATATCATTGGTGCACAATGATGTCATTACTTGTTGTCTTCAAATCGGTTTCTTTCAGTCAATACATCCCGCGAAATGACCCGTTTGGTTGTGTTACAAACAAACCAATTGATTGCAATGAAACCAAACATGACTGGAAAAGTCACGTTTAGTGTGTGTATTTACATCGAATGTGTCGTCAAATGGAATGAGACGGAATTCACGACACAAGCGGTTCACAAAATGTTTCGTGTTAGGCTATAAAAATGTATTTTATCAAACAAAAGACCATTCATTTTCTAACCATGAGCATTGGGATTGCAAACAGAGGAAGATCGTCAAAGGTAAACAACTTATTTTATTGCAATTTGTGATGTTACGCCTGTGCTGGTTGAAATAGTTTTTTTTGTGGCTTTTTTCTCAGATAATCGCCACTTATTATTTTGCAGTACATCCTTCTTTAAATCTGACAACGCAGTTGGATTAGCAAGAGTCTAGGCTTTCGACCCATGTGAGACACTTGTATTTTCATGAATGTCTAATATGACTATTTTTTTATAGCGATCACCGTATGTTGTCGAATTTAATCCCGCTAACGGGTTCGGTGCGCAGAGAGGTTAACCGGAGCTGTAATACACGAGGAAGAGTGAGAGGCTCAAAGCAGAGCAGCAGCTCAAAGGTGGGTGACAAGGGGAGCAGGGAGGGGGTGAGAGATGGTAACCAAGTCAACTTGCGCTGGTAGACAAACATATTTCTAGTTATTGATCATCTCATCTCATGACATGGTTCCTGTCTTAACTGCATCAAACCGAGAGAAGCTAGGTAACTAGCAAATGTTAGCCAGGCTTATTGAGACTACAACTTGAACTGTGTGCTTTTTCCCCATTCCGAATCCTACAGTAAATAACAACTCCATTCAGATGATTAAGTTGCAGCCTACCTGTTGGCTCTAGCCTGTCCTCATTTGACTTTTAGTTCTGTCATTTTAATTCCATCTTCCATTTGATTAGCCTAAATGTCCCCTAGTAACTTGCCATACGGAGACTCTAGCTCTATGACTAGCCTAGTGCTGGTTTGATGACTTCTGATTTGAAAAAAAAAAACAACACGCCTCTCTCGTGAATGCAAGAACGCCAGCAGCATAAATTAGAAAATGTCTGTGCGATGTAGACCATCTGCATTGTGAATTTTATGAATTTTTCTTATCGTTACCATTTTAAATGTTAAGATTATAATTTATTTTGTCACATCCCTAGTAAAATCTACATATTTTCTTTAGGAATGTAGCGGAGTTGTTAAATAAATATAAATAATTACTTCACAAAGTAGTATTTCAAAGTATTTGTACTTTATGTTATTTTACACCACTGGCTGTTTGTGGTTTTTCAGAGCACTTCAATTTATATGATTTGCAATAAATGAGTGTGTGCCAATACCCCCCTGAAGGCACACTTTGTGTTCCAGCTCCAAAATCAATCTAGGTTTGTCTTAAATTAGGCAATCTGTGTACTAGCATCAGCTAGTCAGAGTAAGCTCACACATACTGAATTATTCTGAGGTCCCTAAAGTCATGAATGGGCAGAGAACAGGTCACGACCAGAGCGATCACCCTAGACATCTGCTTTAGTCGGGGCTCGCCTCTCTCACACACACCTTTTGAGGACAAAAGAGCTGCAATCAGGGGGCTGGAGCAGGGCCGAGCTGGGACCTGACTACGGAGATGACTGTAGAGCGGTCAGCTATAGCGTTAGTTAGTGCTAGTCGGCTGTACCTGGAGAAAAACTAGTATTTTTCATCCTGTAACTTGTTCGCCATCTTCTTTTTAAATAACGAGTCAACATGTTAACACTTATTTCCATGACTGATCATAACTCATTTTCTTGTGCTCTCTGTCGTATCTCTGCAGCAGACATGTAGTGAGCATTAGGTTTGGAACATCAAATCGCAATACATGTAGACTCACCATACATATCACATCGGCACCTTAGTATCGTGGTAATATCGTATCGTGAGGTCCCTGGCAATTTCCCGCCCTAGTCATCAGTGTGGATGGGTATTCTTGATTGTCACCTCTGAATCAAAGATAATGGAGTTTGGAGGTTAGGACTTGAGGGTATAGGTTGGTATGTCCTTTGTTAGAAGACAGGAATAGACTGGTTGGTTGTTTAGCAACAAAACCGACGCGTGCGCAACTGTGGCAAAACAGACGGTTGGCTTAGATTGACAACATGTAAACATTTGTCTCCAATGTTTATTGAAAACATTAAATACATTTGCACAATGAGCACTTGTTGTCTCTCAAATACATCGCTACAGTTGTTGGTTAGCTAACTAGCTGTTTTTATTTTTTTGCCTTATTAGAATAGACATGACATCAGTCAAAACGCCTCTAATCAAGACATAAGACAAGACGTAGGTGGTTCATTTCAAGATTAAACGAGCCACCTACGATTCCCTACATGGCAACTTGTCATTGTTGGTAGATCCCAGCCATCTGTCCCATTTGAAGCGTACACATTTGTTTTCGTGACATTGTCAGCCAACCCATCTAATGTGGGCTGTTTTTTTTGAAGAGTAAAGTAAATGGGATTTTGTGATACTAGGCAGGTCAGATGCTCCCTCATGTCCTGTCTATATTCCCCTCCCCCTCTATATCCCTGACTGACCCGTGGCCCTGTTGAAAAGAGTTCCTCTCTCCCTGGGGACGAGGGGTGACAGAATACTTCCAGCGAGTCTTAAACCCCTCAACATGTAGTTCAGTGGCATTATGGTGTGCGTGTGAGAAAGAGGACTCAGGATGCAGTGTAAGGCAATGGAATTAACATATATTACACACGTATGTTACTCAGAGCTGTGTTTCCCCTATATTTATTCAGCAGCGTTAGCCCACCGTAGGGCTGGGCGCTATATCAGATTCATTTCAATGTATGTTTTTGCGCGATATTACAAATGCCAATATCGCAAAAATCAAAGTTTTGTTATTTCTGTTCTTATGAGTGTTTATGTCCGCTTGTACTCTGTTTTATTTTTGGTCTCGTCTCTTTCGCTCCTCGGTACTGTGTGTATTTTACCAGTTACACCAGAGATCTGTATATAATGGCGAGATGCACGTCTCCGCCCTAACAAAGGGAGTCGTTGTCCCAAATGCGGGAAGGCAGGCAACGTGCTTAGGTCAAAAATAGGCCCATAGAAATGCATTGGCCTTTGTTATTCTCTATGGTTTACACACACACCAAGCCTCTGCCTTTCACGCCAACAAAGTTGAGAGATCTCATCTTTCTCTCTGACAAGCAGTTTCAACTTGCTATTTGAGGTTTGGTCCAACAGTATCGGTCATATGAACACAAACACATTGAGACATTATTTTACTGTAATAGAGAGGTTCACTTTTCTAACAATATCCTTTTTATGTTTCAACTACTTAAATTGCATGCAGAGCAGACACTACAAAAACGAGAGTATCAATGAACATTGATTCTGGAAAATGGCTCTGAGAAATAAAGTTGTCCACTTGATTTCAACATCTGAACAAAGTGGACAGACTAACATGCTTTTCAAAAAGTTGGAGACAGAAGAGTGAGTTCATAACAATTCAACTGTTCAACCTTGTTAGCTAGCAAATACACTGAACACGAATATAAACCAGTCGGTCTTCTTTGCATAGAGTTAATTGTGGCCTGTGGAATGTTGTCCCACTCCTCTTCAATGGCTTTGTAAAGTTGCTGGATATTGGCGGTAACTGGAACACTCTGTTGTACACATCAATCCAGGGCATCCCAAACATTTTCAATGGGTGACATTAGGGCTGGGCAATAAATCAATATCAATAATTATCAAGGTAATTACTTCCCTCAATGATGATATAAAAACATTTAGATTCATTTTCGATAATGCCGATATAGAATCATTGGGTACAGCAGTCCATTTCACCTCTGACGCAGGAGGAACATGCGTAGAAGTGACAATATGCACATGGAGAGGTATACGCCCACTAAACACTTAGCACCTCGAGTGATGGAGTAGCCACTATTAACCACGACAAATGAGTGATGTAGGCGAAAACAGTGGCAGTGATAGC
This sequence comes from Oncorhynchus keta, assembly GCF_023373465.1. NCBI lineage: Eukaryota > Metazoa > Chordata > Actinopteri > Salmoniformes > Salmonidae > Oncorhynchus > Oncorhynchus keta. The sequence continues at coordinate 27,869,833 of NC_068435.1, read as the reverse complement.
CATGGAGAAGGAGCGGAAATTACGAACAATTACAACAACGAAATTATTGATAAAAACGGTTAAAACTGTTTCAGTAATTTGGAAGTGGTTTGGCTTATTGAAGTCTGACAAAGAACAGCGCAATGTTCGGTGCAAATTGTGCCGTAGACCGGTGACTACGAAGTCTGGTTATACGATAAACCTTTTTCAACATCTGAAGCGAAATCACTCTTTTGGAACACGCAGGAAGTTTGAGTTTGCGCAACGGTATTGATAAACGCCCCTCAAGCACCAGACAAACTAGGGATGTTTGCCCGACGCAGTCGACACTAAAAGCGTTTATGCCCTACAAACAAACATTGAAAAGACAAAGACATCACAAATGCTATTATGTATTGCATTGCTAAGGACATGCTACCAATTAGCACAGCCAAAGGAAGGTTTCAAGAGGCTTATCATTTTAATTGACCCCAGGTATGTGCTCTCTGGCCACAAACATGGAACAATTTTCCCTTAAATGCCTTGTTCAGGGGTAGAACGACAGATTTTTACCTTGTCAGCTCGGGGATTCGATCTAGCAACCTTTTGGTTACTGGCCAGATATGCACCCTTTTAAACATTTATTTGATTAATGTTTTGATAATTATCATTATTGAGTGAAAAAATATACATTTACATTTAAGTCATTTAGCAGACTCTCTTATCCAGAGCGACTTACAAATTGGTGCATACACCTTATGACATCCAGTGGAACAGCCACTTTACAATAGTGCATCTAAATCTTTTTAGGGGGGTGAGAAGGATTACTTATCCTATCCTAGGTATTCCTTAAAGAGGTGGGGTTTCAGGTGTCTCCGGAAGGTGGTGATTGACTCCGCTGTCCTGGCGTCGTGAGGGAGTTTGTTCCACCATTGGGGGGCCAGAGCAGCGAACAGTTTTGACTGGGCTGAGCGGGAACTGTACTTCCTCAGTGGTAGGGAGGCGAGCAGGCCAGAGGTGGATGAACGCAGTGCCCTTGTTTGGGTGTAGGGCCTGATCAGAGCCTGGAGGTACTGAGGTGCCATTCCCCTCACAGCTCCGTAGGCAAGCACCATGGTCTTGTAGCGGATGCGAGCTTCAACTGGAAGCCAGTGGAGAGAGCGGAGGAGCGGGGTGACGTGAGAGAACTTGGGAAGGTTGAACACCAGACGGACTGCGGCGTTCTGGATGAGTTGTAGGGGTTTAATGGCACAGGCAGGGAGCCCAGCCAACAGCGAGTTGCAGTAATCCAGACGGGAGATGACAAGTGCCTGGATTAGGACCTGCGCCGCTTCCTGTGTGAGGCAGGGTCGTACTCTGCGGATGTTGTAGAGCATGAACCTACAGGAACGGGACACCGCCTTGATGTTAGTTGAGAACGACAGGGTGTTGTCCAGGATCACGCCAAGGTTCTTAGCGCTCTGGGAGGAGGACACAATGGAGTTGTCAACCGTGATGGCGAGATCATGGAACGGGCAGTCCTTCCCCGGGAGGAAGAGGAGCTCCGTCTTGCTGAGGTTCAGCTTGAGGTGGTGATCCGTCATCCACACTGATATGTCTGCCAGACATGCAGAGATGCGATTCGCCACCTGGTCATCAGAAGGGGGAAAGGAGAAGATTAATTGTGTGTCGTCTGCATAGCAATGATAGGAGAGACCATGTGAGGTTATGACAGAGCCAAGTGACTTTGTGTATAGCGAGAATAAGAGAGGGCCTAGAACAGAGCCCTGGGGGACACCAGTGGTGAGAGCGCGTGGTGAGGAGACAGATTCTCGCCACGCCACCTGGTAGGAGCGACCTGTCAGGTAGGACGCAATCCAAGCATGGGCCGCGCCGGAGATGCCCAACTCGGAGAGGGTGGAGAGGAGGATCTGATGGTTCACAGTATCGAAGGCAGCCGATAGGTCTAGAAGGATGAGAGCAGAGGAGAGAGAGTTAGCTTTAGCAGTGCAGAGCGCCTCCGTGATGCAGAGAAGAGCAGTCTCAGTTGAATGACTAGTCTTGAAACCTGACTGATTTGGATCAAGAAGGTCATTCTGAGAGAGATAGCGGTAGAGCTGGCCAAGGACGGCACGCTCAAGAGTTTTGGAGAGAAAAGAGAGAAGGGATACTGGTCTGTAGTTGTTGACATCGGAGGGATCGAGTGTAGGTTTTTTCAGAAGGGGTGCAACTCTCGCTCTCTTGAAGACGGAAGGGACGTAGCCAGCGGTCAGGGATGAGTTGATGAGCGAGGTGAGGTAAGGGAGAAGGTCTCCGGAAATGGTCTGGAGAAGAGAGGAGGGGATAGGGTCAAGCGGGCAGGTTGTTGGGCGGCCGGCCGTCACAAGACGCAAGATTTCATCTGGAGAGAGAGGTGAGAAAGAGGTCAGAGCACAGGGTAGGGCAGTGTGAGCAGAACCAGCGGTGTCGTTTGACTTAGCAAACGAGGATCGGATGTCGTCGACCTTCTTTTCAAAATGGTTGACGAAGTCATCTGCAGAGAGGGAGGAGGGGGGGGAGGAGGATTCAGGAGGGAGGAGAAGGTGGCAAAGAGCTTCCTAGGGTTAGAGGCAAATGCTTGGAATTTGATGGTAGAAAGTGGTAGAATGGTAGAAAGTGGCTTTAGCAGCAGAGACAGAGGAGGAAAATGTAGAGAGGAGGGAGTGAAAGGATGCCAGGTCCGCAGGGAGGCGAGTTTTCCTCCATTTCCGCTCGGCTGCCCGGAGCCCTGTTCTGTGAGCTCGCAATGAGTCGTCGAGCCACGGAGCGGGAGGGGAGGACCGAGCCGGCCTGGAGGATAGGGGACATAGAGAGTCAAAGGATGCAGAAAGGGAGGAGAGGAGGGTTGAGGAGGCAGAATCAGGAGATAGGTTGGAGAAGGTTTGAGCAGAGGGAAGAGATGATAGGATGGAAGAGGAGAGAGTAGCTGGGGAGAGAGAGCGAAGGTTGGGACGGCGCGATACCATCCGAGTAGGGGCAGTGTGGGAAGTGTTGGATGAGAGCGAGAGGGAAAAGGATACAAGGTAGTGGTCAGAGACTTGGAGGGGAGTTGCAATGAGGTTAGTGGAAGAACAGCATCTAGTAAAGATGAGGTCAAGCGTATTGCCTGCCTTGTGAGTAGGGGGGGAAGGTGAGAGGGTGAGGTCAAAAGAGGAGAGGAGTGGAAAGAAGGAGGCAGAGAGGAATGAGTCAAAGGTAGACGTGGGGAGGTTAAAGTCGCCCAGAACTGTGAGAGGTGAGCCGTCCTCAGGAAAGGAGCTTATCAAGGCATCAAGCTCATTGATGAACTCTCCAAGGGAACCTGGAGGGCGATAAATGATAAGGATGTTAAGCTTGAAAGGGCTGGTAACTGTGACAGCATGGAATTCAAAGGAGGCGATAGACAGATGGGTAAGGGGAGAAAGAGAGAATGACCACTTGGGAGAGATGAGGATCCCGGTGCCACCACCCCGCTGACCAGAAGCTCTCGGGGTGTGCGAGAACACGTGGGCGGACGAGGAGAGAGCAGTAGGAGTAGCAGTGTTATCTGTGGTGATCCATGTTTCCGTCAGTGCCAAGAAGTCGAGGGACTGGAGGGAGGCATAGGCTGAGATGAACTCTGCCTTGTTGGCCGCAGATCGGCAGTTCCAGAGGCTACCGAAGACCTGGAACTCCACGTGGGTTGTACGCGCTGGGACCACCAGATTAGGGTGGCCGCGGCCACGCGGTGTGGAGCGTTTGTGTGGTCTGTGCAGAGAGGAGAGAACAGGGATAGACAGACACATAGTTGACAGGCTACAGAAGAGGCTACGCTAATGCAAGGAGATTGGAATGACAAGTGGACTACACGTCTCGAATGTTCAGAAAGTTAAGCTTACGTAGCAAGAATCTTATTGACTAAAATGATTAAAATGATACAGTACTGCTGAAGTAGGCTAGCTGGCAGTGGCTGCGTTGTTGACACTACACTAATCAAGTCGTTCCGTTGATTGTAATAGTTTCTACAGTGCTACTATTCGGGGGCTAGCTGGCTAGCTAGCAGTGTTGATTACGTTACGTTGCGTTAAAAGAACGACAATAGCTGGCTAGCTGACCTAGAAAATCGCTCTAGACTACACAATTATCTTTGATACAAAGACGGCTATGTATCTAGCTATGTAGCTAGCTACGATCAAGCAAATCAAACCGTTGTGCTGTAATGAAATGAAATGAAAATGTGATACTACCTGTGGAGCGAAGCGGAATGCGACCGGGTTGTTGAGTGCAGAAGTTATATTTGCCATATCACCCAGCCCTATGTGACATGTCTGAGAATGCAGGCCATGGAAGAACTGGGACATTTTGAGCTTCCAGGAATTGTGTACAGATCTTTGCGACAAGGGGGCATGCATTATCTTGCTGAAACATGAGGTGATGGCGGCGGATGAATGGCACGGCAATGGGCCTCAGGATCTCTTCATGGTATCTCTGTGCATTCAAATTGCAATCAATAAAATTACATTGTGTTCGTTGTGGCTGAAGCTTATGCCTGCCAATACCATAACCCCATCGCCACCATGGGGCAGTCTGTTCCCAATGTTGAAATCGGCAAACCACTCATCTACACGCCATACACATGGTCTGTGGTTGTGAGGCCGGTTGGAAGTACTGCCATATTCTTTAAATCAACGTTGGAGGTGGCGTATAGTAGATAAATTATCTGGCAACAGCTCTGGTGGAGATTCCTGCCCCTCAACTTGAGACATCTGTGGTATTGTGTTGTGACAAAACTCTACATTTTTGTGGCCTTTTATTATCCCCAGCACAAGGTGCACCTGTGTAATGATCGTGCTGTTCAATTAGCTTCTTTATATGCCACACCTGTCAGGTGGATGGATTAATTTGGCAAAGAAAGTATGCACCCTAATCGGGATATGCACAAAATTGGAGAGAAATATGCACAATAAGCTTATGGAACATTTCTGAGTTCTTTAATTTCAGCTCATGAAACATGGGACCAACACTTTACAT